>NC_137440.1:13446122-14046122 GCF_964374335.1 Astatotilapia calliptera | reverse complement strand
CAGCTTAAAGACTTTCAGCCAGAAGACTATCAACAGTGGTTCCAGGTTTATTTGGTTCCTGTGATGGCGAGCATCCTTCCTAGCAGCTTGCGGGTGATCCCCAGTAACATCACCTGTGAATCCTACCAGGCTGTGTAAGATATTTCTGATATCCACAGTTAGACATTTGGGTGTGCACAATGCCAAGCTGAGGCTCCTGACAAGTCACAATGAATTCTTTTCTTCCTTTAGATACGATGGTCTTGCGCAGAGTTTGGCAGCATTGCCACTGGACCTTTCACAGGGCGTGAGATCAAGCAAGCAGTACCTCCAGGACACATTCCCACGTATGTGGCAAATGGGCTTTCCTGACTAAACTTTTCCCAAAAGCCCAGTACCAGCACTGTAATGACTACTCCATTGATTTGATTCCTTTCTTTTTCTTCTCAAACAGGCTGCTCAGTTCCAGCTTCCTTTGTGGTAAGATTAGTTTTTTGGGGGGTGGGTGGGTGGGTGTGGGGGGTGTCTTACATGGGTTATCCAATATTTGATCCAGGTTTGGCACACTAATTGGGCCAACTGTGACAAAGTCAAGGTATTTACACTTGAAGAAGATGTTTCCACTATACTAACACTCATATTTTCTTTGTCTTCAGTGCAAGGTGACCCCAGTTCATGGTAAGTCTGTCTAGAAGTACACATTTCAACTCTAAGGATATAAATGCACTCTGAAGGACTATTATCTGACACACAACCATTCTCTTTTCACAGTGAATCTCATTTGTAATGGAGTTGATGGGTGGGTGAAATGCCGTTTTGTTCAATGTTGATTCTGTCTAGGTAAAATTTGTTAACACAGTGTAATTAAGGGGACATTGGATTTCAATTTATTGTGTTTTTTCCACAGTTCAAAACTTGAGCAAATCCTGTCAGCTGGCAATTCCTCGGCAGCCCTGTGCAATTTCACCATCACAGAACATGCCTGTTCCTCTGTAAGATTCCTTTTTAAACTCCAAAAACAGAACATGGATTTTGCCTCATTATGGTCCTGAGACAAATCTCCATGAGCTCTGACAAAATGGCTGTATTCTTTGTCAATTTTCTTTTTCAAGGCTCCCTATCTCACATCCAGCAACTTGGTCACACTGCTGAACTGCACACTGAAAAGCCAAAACATATACCCAGTAGAAGTCTGGAAGCTTTTCTTCCAAAAAGCCTCTGCTGTACTGGACCAGGCCCTTGAGACATTTGCTAACATGGTAAGTACAAAATCACATTTTCACAATATTACCATTTCCCTGCGTGAAGTTTGGGTCCAGCTACAATTATTTTTCTGCCAATTCAAGGCCGTCAACAACACCTACCCGACCTCGTCAAATGTGCTCGAGGCTCTTGGAGAAGTGAGAATTGACAACTTCAGCCAGGCACAACTACAGAGTGAGGAGTTCATTACCAGCTGGTTCAAGACAAAGATCCGTCCGTTTCTGGCCGTTCCATCTTTCAACTTCCTATTTTGCCTTAGCTCCAAAAACTTCAGCTGCCAGACATACCAGACTGTGTAAGTAAATATGAGACATATAGCTCTGTTCTGCAAATGTGCAGTTGACTAGAAGTTTAGATGCTGAAAGCTTTCTCTCAAATGTAGCATTCAGGCATTTGGAAGCCAAAAGGCATCCATGGACAGAGACACACAGCAAGCAGTCTTCACTCACTTCATCAAACCGTTCTTGTCAAGAAATGACTCAACAGGTAAAAGGAGAAACTCAAGCTCACTTTGGTTTTTCCATGACAACATGTGGTATATTACCCTGTCAATAACTTTCTTGCTTTTTCTGCAGATCCTGGCTGTGTCTCATCTATCACGGGGAGCCAAGCGTGGCTAAAGGCAAACCTTGGCGACTTCTCTGATTTTGCAACTGTGCAGGACTTGGAAGCCTTCAATCCTAATTTGTCCGCTGTGAGTGCCAACTGCAGATGTACATCTTCCTGTAAACGGAATTCTTTTACCCAGAACATTTCCATGACTGCTGTCTGATATTATGCTGGTTCTCTTTTGTAGGCTGAATTGTTGTCAGTCCTCAGTCCTTCTCAGGTGGCACAGCTGGTACTGAGTTTGGGAGCCTCCAATAACACAGATTTGATTGATCGTGTGTTTGAGCGACTGCAAGAGGGCAACGCTCTAGAAAATGTGGATGGATTCCTCACACAACTGACAGCCAATGGACAGGTATGCTAGGCTTCTAAAAGGGTGAAGGAGGACAATCCTGGTGTTTTATTCCAGCAGGATAAGACAGAATAAGACATTTGCTAAACCGCTACACAACTCTTCAAGGAGTCTATCATAGAGAAGACTTGTTTGCAACCTTTGTGACATGTTGTATGAGTACATTTACAACATGCAGTCTCTGTATTGCTTAGCTTCTTTTCCACCTCAATTTCACAGATGCCAATTTTCCAGCCTGTTGTGAGAGATCGGATCATGAATGCGACCTTCATCGTCATCAGTCCACATTTCTCCACTTTCACGACAAACGACTATGAACTTTGGTTCCATGTGAAACTGATTCCTATCCTTGCCAGTTTTACTCCAGAAATGCTCATAAACACAACCACAAACATCAGCTGCATGAACTACCAAGTCATGTGAGTAGTTTTCTTGGAGCAATCAAGATTTTGTTGCAAATGAAAATGACAATAGAGACAAAGAACAGCATGAGAATGTTTTCTTTCAACTGTTGCAGTGTGAGTGGGTTGGCTTCAGTTATCCAGGAGATGCCACTGTACAGACGGCAAGAGATCACACATGGTCTGCTGGGCTACCTAAGAAATGCTGAAAATGCCATCAATGAGCCAGGTAGAGCAGACATAGGGTGCATTATGTGCTTTCCAGTGTGAAATGTCTTGAAAAGCACTCACACAAAAAACTTAAATTCTTTCATGTCTACCAGTCACAAACCTTGCTAAATTGAGCACATCCTAACTTTTGTCTGCATGCCTTAGCTTGCAGGCAACAAAATGAGAGTGATGCCCAATGGGTTAAAGCAAATCTGGGTCCATTCGTCCAATATACATCATACTCTGACCTCAAAGACTTCAACATCTCTACGGTAAGCCCTACATTGCACTTCTAGTCCTCCCTTAAGAACAGGAAAACAAAATTGTAGACTTAAGAAAACAAACACAGGAGTTTATTTTGCCATATCAAAAATACAAGCAAATCATAGAGCACACTTTCTTTGGTTGCAAACTCTATTCATTTACCCATAGCATTGGTCATTACTGCTGTCTGATATTATGTTGATTCCCTGTTGTAGGCTGGATTGTTGTCAACGCTCAATCCCTCTGAGGTGGCACAGCTGCTACTGAGCTCTGGAGCCTCAAATAACACAGATTTTATTGATCTTGTGTTTAAACAACTTGAACAGGGCAACGCTCTAAAAAATGTGGATGAATTCCTGACACAGCTGACAGCCAATGGACAGGTAGGCTAGCCTCCTAAAAGGGTGAAGGAGGACAATGCGGATATTTGATTCTAGAAGTAAACACAGAATAAGACATCGGTCTCAACCGCTACATCCATTGTTGGCTATTGTATCTTAGAAAACAAATGGTTACAGCCTTTGTACCATGTTGTATGGGTGTACTTCCAACATGCAATCTCACCTTTGCTTATGTCTTTTTCCACTTTAATATGACAGACCCCACACTTCCAGCCTGTTGTGAGAGATCGGATCATGAATGCGACCTTCATCGTCATCAGTCCACATTTCTCCACTTTCACGACAAACGACTATGAACTTTGGTTCCATGTGAAACTGATTCCTATCCTTGCCAGTTTTACTCCAGAAATGCTCATAAACACAACCACAAACATCAGCTGCATGAACTACCAAGTCATGTGAGTAGTTTTCTTGGAGCAATCAAGATTTTGTTGCAAATGAAAATGACAATAGAGACAAAGAACAGCGTGAGAATGTTTTCTTTCAACTGTTGCAGTGTGAGTGGGTTGGCTTCAGTTATCCAGGAGATGCCACTGTACAGACGGCAAGAGATCACACATGGTCTGCTGGGCTACCTAAGAAATGCTGAAAATGCCATCAATGAGCCAGGTAGGGCAGACATAGGGTGCATTATGTGCTTTCCAGTGTGAAATGTCTTGAAAAGCACTCAGACAAAAAACTTGCCCACGAATTCTTTCATGTCTACCTGTCAAAAACCTTCCTAAATTTGGCACATCCTAACTTTTGTCTGCATGCCTTAGCTTGCAGGCAACAAAATGAGAGTGATGCCCAATGGGTTAAAGCAAATCTGGGTCCATTCGTCCAATATACATCATACTCTGACCTCAAAGACTTCAACATCTCTACGGTAAGCCCTACATTGCACTTCTAGTCCTCCCTTAAGAACAGGAAAACAAAATTGTAGACTTAAGAAGACAAACACAGGAGTTTATTTTGCCATATCAAAAATACAAGAAAATCATAGAGCACACTTTCTTTGGTTGCAAACTCTAATCCTTTACCCACAGCATTGGTCATTACTGTTGTCTGATAATATGTTGATTCCCTGTTGTAGGCTGGATTGTTGTCAACGCTCAATCCCTCTGAGGTGGCACAGCTGCTACTGAGCTCTGGAGCCTCAAATAACACAGATTTTATTGATCTTGTGTTTGAAAAACTTGAAGAGGGCAATGTTCTAAAAAATGTGGATGAATTCCTGACACAGCTGACAGCCAATGGACAGGTAGGCTAGCCTCCTAAAAGGGTGAAGGAGGACAATGCGGATATTTGATTCTAGAAGTAAACACAGAATAAGACATCGGTCTCAACCGCTACATCCATTGTTGGCTATTGTATCTTAGAAAACAAATGGTTACAGCCTTTGTACCATGTTGTATGGGTGTACTTCCAACATGCAATCTCACCTTTGCTTATGTCTTTTTCCACTTTAATATGACAGACCCCACACTTCCAGCCTGTTGTGAGAGATCGGATCATGAATGCGACCTTCATCGTCATCAGTCCACATTTCTCCACTTTCACGACAAACGACTATGAACTTTGGTTCCATGTGAAACTGATTCCTATCCTTGCCAGTTTTACTCCAGAAATGCTCATAAACACAACCACAAACATCAGCTGCATGAATTACCAAGTCATGTGAGTAGTTTTCGTGGAGCAATCAAGATTTTGTTGCAAATGAAAATGACAATACTGACAAAGAACAACATGAGAACGTTTTCTTTCAACTGTTGCAGTGTGAGTGGGTTGGCTTCAGTTATCCAGGAGATGCCACTGTACAGACGGCAAGAGATCACACATGGTCTGCTGGGCTACCTAAGAAATGCTGAAAATGCCATCAATGAGCCAGGTAGGGCAGACATAGGGTGCGTTATGTGCTTTCCAGTGTGAAATGTCTTGAAAAGCACTCAGACAAAAAACTTGCCCACATATTCTTTCATGTCTACCTGTCAAAAACCTTCCTAAATTTGGCACATCCTAACTTTTGTTTGTATGCCTTAGCTTGCAGGCAACAAAATGAGAGTGATGCCCAATGGGTTAAAGCAAATATGGGTCCATTCGTCCAATATACATCATACTCTGACCTCAAAGACTTCAACATCTCTACGGTAAGCTTTACTCTTATTACTCTTCCTGTCTTTCTTGAGAATAGCAAAGCAAAATTCTGGAAATTATACAAAAGACATGCATTTCATGAATTCTACTTTTTTGTATCCATAGCTGGCAGTTCTGGACGTTCTTTCACCATCGCAAAAGGCTGATCTAATCCTAGATCCAAACAGTGGTGCTTTAAACGATGCACATGTTGTAAGGGAGGTGTTGACAAGCTTGACAGAGACCAGTGATTATGAGCAGCTCAACCAATTCTTCCAGGCTTTTGCAAACATCAACAAGCAGGTGAATTCTCATTGGTAACCTTACCTCAGCGCAAACATCAACAAATGTTAACAGTGTTCTTTCATAAACCTGCTCAAGTGTTTAACTGAAAATGATCCATTTCTGATATGCTTCATGCCTTGAGGCATCCCTGCTGTACAGAAGTACAAAGATTTAGTTTAGATAAGCTCCCCCTCATCTCCGCATTTCCACAAAGACTTCAGAACTTCCTCTCTGACCTTATTATGATCCCCTTCTCTTTTCAGAGAAATGTCACCCTCATCCAAAATCCAGATGTGCGAGACACCATTTTGAGCCTGACCTTGACAGCCCTTGCTCCTCAGCTTAAAGACTTTCAGCCAGAAGACTATCAACAGTGGTTCCAGGTTTATTTGGTTCCTGTGATGGCGAGCATCCTTCCTAGCAGCTTGCGGGTGATCCCCAGTAACATCACCTGTGAATCCTACCAGGCTGTGTAAGATATTTCTGATATCCACAGTTAGACATTTGGGTGTGCACAATGCCAAGCTGAGGCTCCTGACAAGTCACAATGAATTCTTTTCTTCCTTTAGATACGATGGTCTTGCGCAGAGTTTGGCAGCATTGCCACTGGACCTTTCACAGGGCGTGAGATCAAGCAAGCAGTACCTCCAGGACACATTCCCACGTATGTGGCAAATGGGCTTTCCTGACTAAACTTTTCCCAAAAGCCCAGTACCAGCACTGTAATGACTACTCCATTGATTTGTTTCCTTTCTTTTTCTTCTCAAACAGGCTGCTCAGTTCCAGCTTCCTTTGTGGTAAGATTAGTTTTTTGGGGGGTGGGTGGGTGGGTGTGGGGGGTGTCTTACATGGGTTATCCAATATTTGATCCAGGTTTGGCACACTAATTGGGCCAACTGTGACAAAGTCAAGGTATTTACACTTGAAGAAGATGTTTCCACTATACTAACACTCATATTTTCTTTGTCTTCAGTGCAAGGTGACCCCAGTTCATGGTAAGTCTGTCTAGAAGTACACATTTCAACTCTAAGGATATAAATGCATTCTGAAGGACTATTATCTGACACACAACCATTCTCTTTTCACAGTGAATCTCATTTGTAATGGAGTTGATGGGTGGGTGAAATGCCGTTTTGTTCAATGTTGATTCTGTCTAGGTAAAATTTGTTAACACAGTGTAATTAAGGGGACATTGGATTTCAATTTATTGTGTTTTTTCCACAGTTCAAAACTTGAGCAAATCCTGTCAGCTGGCAATTCCTCGGCAGCCCTGTGCAATTTCACCATCACAGAACATGCCTGTTCCTCTGTAAGATTCCTTTTTAAACTCCAAAAACAGAACATGGATTTTGCCTCATTATGGTCCTGAGACAAATCTCCATGAGCTCTGACAAAATGGCTGTATTCTTTGTCAATTTTCTTTTTCAAGGCTCCCTATCTCACATCCAGCAACTTGGTCACACTGCTGAACTGCACACTGAAAAGCCAAAACATATACCCAGTAGAAGTCTGGAAGCTTTTCTTCCAAAAAGCCTCTGCTGTACTGGACCAGGCCCTTGAGACATTTGCTAACATGGTAAGTACAAAATCACATTTTCACAATATTACCATTTCCCTGCGTGAAGTTTGGGTCCAGCTACAATTATTTTTCTGCCAATTCAAGGCCGTCAACAACACCTACCCGACCTCGTCAAATGTGCTCGAGGCTCTTGGAGAAGTGAGAATTGACAACTTCAGCCAGGCACAACTACAGAGTGAGGAGTTCATTACCAGCTGGTTCAAGACAAAGATCCGTCCGTTTCTGGCCGTTCCATCTTTCAACTTCCTATTTTGCCTTAGCTCCAAAAACTTCAGCTGCCAGACATACCAGACTGTGTAAGTAAATATGAGACATATAGCTCTGTTCTGCAAATGTGCAGTTGACTAGAAGTTTAGATGTTGAAAGCTTTCTCTCAAATGTAGCATTCAGGCATTTGGAAGCCAAAAGGCATCCATGGACAGAGACACACAGCAAGCAGTCTTCACTCACTTCATCAAACCGTTCTTGTCAAGAAATGACTCAACAGGTAAAAGGAGAAACTCAAGCTCACTTTGGTTTTTCCATGACAACATGTGGTATATTACCCTGTCAATAACTTTCTTGCTTTTTCTGCAGATCCTGGCTGTGTCTCATCTATCACGGGGAGCCAAGCGTGGCTAAAGGCAAACCTTGGCGACTTCTCTGATTTTGCAACTGTGCAGGACTTGGAAGCCTTCAATCCTAATTTGTCCGCTGTGAGTGCCAACTGCAGATGTACATCTTCCTGTAAACGGAATTCTTTTACCCAGAACATTTCCATGACTGCTGTCTGATATTATGCTGGTTCTCTTTTGTAGGCTGAATTGTTGTCAGTCCTCAGTCCTTCTCAGGTGGCACAGCTGGTACTGAGTTTGGGAGCCTCCAATAACACAGATTTGATTGATCGTGTGTTTGAGCGACTGCAAGAGGGCAACGCTCTAGAAAATGTGGATGGATTCCTCACACAACTGACAGCCAATGGACAGGTATGCTAGGCTTCTAAAAGGGTGAAGGAGGACAATCCTGGTGTTTTATTCCAGCAGGATAAGACAGAATAAGACATTTGCTAAACCGCTACACAACTCTTCAAGGAGTCTATCATAGAGAAGACTTGTTTGCAACCTTTGTGACATGTTGTATGAGTACATTTACAACATGCAGTCTCTGTATTGCTTAGCTTCTTTTCCACCTCAATTTCACAGATGCCAATTTTCCAGCCTGTTGTGAGAGATCGGATCATGAATGCGACCTTCATCGTCATCAGTCCACATTTCTCCACTTTCACGACAAACGACTATGAACTTTGGTTCCATGTGAAACTGATTCCTATCCTTGCCAGTTTTACTCCAGAAATGCTCATAAACACAACCACAAACATCAGCTGCATGAACTACCAAGTCATGTGAGTAGTTTTCTTGGAGCAATCAAGATTTTGTTGCAAATGAAAATGACAATAGAGACAAAGAACAGCATGAGAATGTTTTCTTTCAACTGTTGCAGTGTGAGTGGGTTGGCTTCAGTTATCCAGGAGATGCCACTGTACAGACGGCAAGAGATCACACATGGTCTGCTGGGCTACCTAAGAAATGCTGAAAATGCCATCAATGAGCCAGGTAGAGCAGACATAGGGTGCATTATGTGCTTTCCAGTGTGAAATGTCTTGAAAAGCACTCACACAAAAAACTTAAATTCTTTCATGTCTACCAGTCACAAACCTTGCTAAATTGAGCACATCCTAACTTTTGTCTGCATGCCTTAGCTTGCAGGCAACAAAATGAGAGTGATGCCCAATGGGTTAAAGCAAATCTGGGTCCATTCGTCCAATATACATCATACTCTGACCTCAAAGACTTCAACATCTCTACGGTAAGCCCTACATTGCACTTCTAGTCCTCCCTTAAGAACAGGAAAACAAAATTGTAGACTTAAGAAAACAAACACAGGAGTTTATTTTGCCATATCAAAAATACAAGCAAATCATAGAGCACACTTTCTTTGGTTGCAAACTCTATTCATTTACCCATAGCATTGGTCATTACTGCTGTCTGATATTATGTTGATTCCCTGTTGTAGGCTGGATTGTTGTCAACGCTCAATCCCTCTGAGGTGGCACAGCTGCTACTGAGCTCTGGAGCCTCAAATAACACAGATTTTATTGATCTTGTGTTTAAACAACTTGAACAGGGCAACGCTCTAAAAAATGTGGATGAATTCCTGACACAGCTGACAGCCAATGGACAGGTAGGCTAGCCTCCTAAAAGGGTGAAGGAGGACAATGCGGATATTTGATTCTAGAAGTAAACACAGAATAAGACATCGGTCTCAACCGCTACATCCATTGTTGGCTATTGTATCTTAGAAAACAAATGGTTACAGCCTTTGTACCATGTTGTATGGGTGTACTTCCAACATGCAATCTCACCTTTGCTTATGTCTTTTTCCACTTTAATATGACAGACCCCACACTTCCAGCCTGTTGTGAGAGATCGGATCATGAATGCGACCTTCATCGTCATCAGTCCACATTTCTCCACTTTCACGACAAACGACTATGAACTTTGGTTCCATGTGAAACTGATTCCTATCCTTGCCAGTTTTACTCCAGAAATGCTCATAAACACAACCACAAACATCAGCTGCATGAACTACCAAGTCATGTGAGTAGTTTTCTTGGAGCAATCAAGATTTTGTTGCAAATGAAAATGACAATAGAGACAAAGAACAGCGTGAGAATGTTTTCTTTCAACTGTTGCAGTGTGAGTGGGTTGGCTTCAGTTATCCAGGAGATGCCACTGTACAGACGGCAAGAGATCACACATGGTCTGCTGGGCTACCTAAGAAATGCTGAAAATGCCATCAATGAGCCAGGTAGGGCAGACATAGGGTGCATTATGTGCTTTCCAGTGTGAAATGTCTTGAAAAGCACTCAGACAAAAAACTTGCCCACGAATTCTTTCATGTCTACCTGTCAAAAACCTTCCTAAATTTGGCACATCCTAACTTTTGTCTGCATGCCTTAGCTTGCAGGCAACAAAATGAGAGTGATGCCCAATGGGTTAAAGCAAATCTGGGTCCATTCGTCCAATATACATCATACTCTGACCTCAAAGACTTCAACATCTCTACGGTAAGCCCTACATTGCACTTCTAGTCCTCCCTTAAGAACAGGAAAACAAAATTGTAGACTTAAGAAGACAAACACAGGAGTTTATTTTGCCATATCAAAAATACAAGAAAATCATAGAGCACACTTTCTTTGGTTGCAAACTCTAATCCTTTACCCACAGCATTGGTCATTACTGTTGTCTGATAATATGTTGATTCCCTGTTGTAGGCTGGATTGTTGTCAACGCTCAATCCCTCTGAGGTGGCACAGCTGCTACTGAGCTCTGGAGCCTCAAATAACACAGATTTTATTGATCTTGTGTTTGAAAAACTTGAAGAGGGCAATGTTCTAAAAAATGTGGATGAATTCCTGACACAGCTGACAGCCAATGGACAGGTAGGCTAGCCTCCTAAAAGGGTGAAGGAGGACAATGCGGATATTTGATTCTAGAAGTAAACACAGAATAAGACATCGGTCTCAACCGCTACATCCATTGTTGGCTATTGTATCTTAGAAAACAAATGGTTACAGCCTTTGTACCATGTTGTATGGGTGTACTTCCAACATGCAATCTCACCTTTGCTTATGTCTTTTTCCACTTTAATATGACAGACCCCACACTTCCAGCCTGTTGTGAGAGATCGGATCATGAATGCGACCTTCATCGTCATCAGTCCACATTTCTCCACTTTCACGACAAACGACTATGAACTTTGGTTCCATGTGAAACTGATTCCTATCCTTGCCAGTTTTACTCCAGAAATGCTCATAAACACAACCACAAACATCAGCTGCATGAATTACCAAGTCATGTGAGTAGTTTTCGTGGAGCAATCAAGATTTTGTTGCAAATGAAAATGACAATACTGACAAAGAACAACATGAGAACGTTTTCTTTCAACTGTTGCAGTGTGAGTGGGTTGGCTTCAGTTATCCAGGAGATGCCACTGTACAGACGGCAAGAGATCACACATGGTCTGCTGGGCTACCTAAGAAATGCTGAAAATGCCATCAATGAGCCAGGTAGGGCAGACATAGGGTGCGTTATGTGCTTTCCAGTGTGAAATGTCTTGAAAAGCACTCAGACAAAAAACTTGCCCACATATTCTTTCATGTCTACCTGTCAAAAACCTTCCTAAATTTGGCACATCCTAACTTTTGTTTGTATGCCTTAGCTTGCAGGCAACAAAATGAGAGTGATGCCCAATGGGTTAAAGCAAATCTGGGTCCATTCGTCCAATATACATCATACTCTGACCTCAAAGACTTCAACATCTCTACGGTAAGCTTTACTCTTATTACTCTTCCTGTCTTTCTTGAGAATAGCAAAGCAAAATTCTGGAAATTATACAAAAGACATGCATTTCATGAATTCTACTTTTTTGTATCCATAGCTGGCAGTTCTGGACGTTCTTTCACCATCGCAAAAGGCTGATCTAATCCTAGATCCAAACAGTGGTGCTTTAAACGATGCACATGTTGTAAGGGAGGTGTTGACAAGCTTGACAGAGACCAGTGATTATGAGCAGCTCAACCAATTCTTCCAGGCTTTTGCAAACATCAACAAGCAGGTGAATTCTCATTGGTAACCTTACCTCAGCGCAAACATCAACAAATGTTAACAGTGTTCTTTCATAAACCTGCTCAAGTGTTTAACTGAAAATGATCCATTTCTGATATGCTTCATGCCTTGAGGCATCCCTGCTGTACAGAAGTACAAAGATTTAGTTTAGATAAGCTCCCCCTCATCTCCGCATTTCCACAAAGACTTCAGAACTTCCTCTCTGACCTTATTATGATCCCCTTCTCTTTTCAGAGAAATGTCACCCTCATCCAAAATCCAGATGTGCGAGACACCATTTTGAGCCTGACCTTGACAGCCCTTGCTCCTCAGCTTAAAGACTTTCAGCCAGAAGACTATCAACAGTGGTTCCAGGTTTATTTGGTTCCTGTGATGGCGAGCATCCTTCCTAGCAGCTTGCGGGTGATCCCCAGTAACATCACCTGTGAATCCTACCAGGCTGTGTAAGATATTTCTGATATCCACAGTTAGACATTTGGGTGTGCACAATGCCAAGCTGAGGCTCCTGACAAGTCACAATGAATTCTTTTCTTCCTTTAGATACGATGGTCTTGCGCAGAGTTTGGCAGCATTGCCACTGGACCTTTCACAGGGCGTGAGATCAAGCAAGCAGTACCTCCAGGACACATTCCCACGTATGTGGCAAATGGGCTTTCCTGACTAAACTTTTCCCAAAAGCCCAGTACCAGCACTGTAATGACTACTCCATTGATTTGTTTCCTTTCTTTTTCTTCTCAAACAGGCTGCTCAGTTCCAGCTTCCTTTGTGGTAAGATTAGTTTTTTGGGGGGTGGGTGGGTGGGTGTGGGGGGTGTCTTACATGGGTTATCCAATATTTGATCCAGGTTTGGCACACTAATTGGGCCAACTGTGACAAAGTCAAGGTATTTACACTTGAAGAAGATGTTTCCACTATACTAACACTCATATTTTCTTTGTCTTCAGTGCAAGGTGACCCCAGTTCATGGTAAGTCTGTCTAGAAGTACACATTTCAACTCTAAGGATATAAATGCATTCTGAAGGACTATTATCTGACACACAACCATTCTCTTTTCACAGTGAATCTCATTTGTAATGGAGTTGATGGGTGGGTGAAATGCCGTTTTGTTCAATGTTGATTCTGTCTAGGTAAAATTTGTTAACACAGTGTAATTAAGGGGACATTGGATTTCAATTTATTGTGTTTTTTCCACAGTTCAAAACTTGAGCAAATCCTGTCAGCTGGCAATTCCTCGGCAGCCCTGTGCAATTTCACCATCACAGAACATGCCTGTTCCTCTGTAAGATTCCTTTTTAAACTCCAAAAACAGAACATGGATTTTGCCTCATTATGGTCCTGAGACAAATCTCCATGAGCTCTGACAAAATGGCTGTATTCTTTGTCAATTTTCTTTTTCAAGGCTCCCTATCTCACATCCAGCAACTTGGTCACACTGCTGAACTGCACACTGAAAAGCCAAAACATATACCCAGTAGAAGTCTGGAAGCTTTTCTTCCAAAAAGCCTCTGCTGTACTGGACCAGGCCCTTGAGACATTTGCTAACATGGTAAGTACAAAATCACATTTTCACAATATTACCATTTCCCTGCGTGAAGTTTGGGTCCAGCTACAATTATTTTTCTGCCAATTCAAGGCCGTCAACAACACCTACCCGACCTCGTCAAATGTGCTCGAGGCTCTTGGAGAAGTGAGAATTGACAACTTCAGCCAGGCACAACTACAGAGTGAGGAGTTCATTACCAGCTGGTTCAAGACAAAGATCCGTCCGTTTCTGGCCGTTCCATCTTTCAACTTCCTATTTTGCCTTAGCTCCAAAAACTTCAGCTGCCAGACATACCAGACTGTGTAAGTAAATATGAGACATATAGCTCTGTTCTGCAAATGTGCAGTTGACTAGAAGTTTAGATGTTGAAAGCTTTCTCTCAAATGTAGCATTCAGGCATTTGGAAGCCAAAAGGCATCCATGGACAGAGACACACAGCAAGCAGTCTTCACTCACTTCATCAAACCGTTCTTGTCAAGAAATGACTCAACAGGTAAAAGGAGAAACTCAAGCTCACTTTGGTTTTTCCATGACAACATGTGGTATATTACCCTGTCAATAACTTTCTTGCTTTTTCTGCAGATCCTGGCTGTGTCTCATCTATCACGGGGAGCCAAGCGTGGCTAAAGGCAAACCTTGGCGACTTCTCTGATTTTGCAACTGTGCAGGACTTGGAAGCCTTCAATCCTAATTTGTCCGCTGTGAGTGCCAACTGCAGATGTACATCTTCCTGTAAACGGAATTCTTTTACCCAGAACATTTCCATGACTGCTGTCTGATATTATGCTGGTTCTCTTTTGTAGGCTGAATTGTTGTCAGTCCTCAGTCCTTCTCAGGTGGCACAGCTGGTACTGAGTTTGGGAGCCTCCAATAACACAGATTTGATTGATCGTGTGTTTGAGCGACTGCAAGAGGGCAACGCTCTAGAAAATGTGGATGGATTCCTCACACAACTGACAGCCAATGGACAGGTATGCTAGGCTTCTAAAAGGGTGAAGGAGGACAATCCTGGTGTTTTATTCCAGCAGGATAAGACAGAATAAGACATTTGCTAAACCGCTACACAACTCTTCAAGGAGTCTATCATAGAGAAGACTTGTTTGCAACCTTTGTGACATGTTGTATGAGTACATTTACAACATGCAGTCTCTGTATTGCTTAGCTTCTTTTCCACCTCAATTTCACAGATGCCAATTTTCCAGCCTGTTGTGAGAGATCGGATCATGAATGCGACCTTCATCGTCATCAGTCCACATTTCTCCACTTTCACGACAAACGACTATGAACTTTGGTTCCATGTGAAACTGATTCCTATCCTTGCCAGTTTTACTCCAGAAATGCTCATAAACACAACCACAAACATCAGCTGCATGAACTACCAAGTCATGTGAGTAGTTTTCTTGGAGCAATCAAGATTTTGTTGCAAATGAAAATGACAATAGAGACAAAGAACAGCATGAGAATGTTTTCTTTCAACTGTTGCAGTGTGAGTGGGTTGGCTTCAGTTATCCAGGAGATGCCACTGTACAGACGGCAAGAGATCACACATGGTCTGCTGGGCTACCTAAGAAATGCTGAAAATGCCATCAATGAGCCAGGTAGAGCAGACATAGGGTGCATTATGTGCTTTCCAGTGTGAAATGTCTTGAAAAGCACTCACACAAAAAACTTAAATTCTTTCATGTCTACCAGTCACAAACCTTGCTAAATTGAGCACATCCTAACTTTTGTCTGCATGCCTTAGCTTGCAGGCAACAAAATGAGAGTGATGCCCAATGGGTTAAAGCAAATCTGGGTCCATTCGTCCAATATACATCATACTCTGACCTCAAAGACTTCAACATCTCTACGGTAAGCCCTACATTGCACTTCTAGTCCTCCCTTAAGAACAGGAAAACAAAATTGTAGACTTAAGAAAACAAACACAGGAGTTTATTTTGCCATATCAAAAATACAAGCAAATCATAGAGCACACTTTCTTTGGTTGCAAACTCTATTCATTTACCCATAGCATTGGTCATTACTGCTGTCTGATATTATGTTGATTCCCTGTTGTAGGCTGGATTGTTGTCAACGCTCAATCCCTCTGAGGTGGCACAGCTGCTACTGAGCTCTGGAGCCTCAAATAACACAGATTTTATTGATCTTGTGTTTAAACAACTTGAACAGGGCAACGCTCTAAAAAATGTGGATGAATTCCTGACACAGCTGACAGCCAATGGACAGGTAGGCTAGCCTCCTAAAAGGGTGAAGGAGGACAATGCGGATATTTGATTCTAGAAGTAAACACAGAATAAGACATCGGTCTCAACCGCTACATCCATTGTTGGCTATTGTATCTTAGAAAACAAATGGTTACAGCCTTTGTACCATGTTGTATGGGTGTACTTCCAACATGCAATCTCACCTTTGCTTATGTCTTTTTCCACTTTAATATGACAGACCCCACACTTCCAGCCTGTTGTGAGAGATCGGATCATGAATGCGACCTTCATCGTCATCAGTCCACATTTCTCCACTTTCACGACAAACGACTATGAACTTTGGTTCCATGTGAAACTGATTCCTATCCTTGCCAGTTTTACTCCAGAAATGCTCATAAACACAACCACAAACATCAGCTGCATGAACTACCAAGTCATGTGAGTAGTTTTCTTGGAGCAATCAAGATTTTGTTGCAAATGAAAATGACAATAGAGACAAAGAACAGCATGAGAATGTTTTCTTTCAACTGTTGCAGTGTGAGTGGGTTGGCTTCAGTTATCCAGGAGATGCCACTGTACAGACGGCAAGAGATCACACATGGTCTGCTGGGCTACCTAAGAAATGCTGAAAATGCCATCAATGAGCCAGGTAGGGCAGACATAGGGTGCATTATGTGCTTTCCAGTGTGAAATGTCTTGAAAAGCACTCAGACAAAAAACTTGCCCACGAATTCTTTCATGTCTACCTGTCAAAAACCTTCCTAAATTTGGCACATCCTAACTTTTGTCTGCATGCCTTAGCTTGCAGGCAACAAAATGAGAGTGATGCCCAATGGGTTAAAGCAAATCTGGGTCCATTCGTCCAATATACATCATACTCTGACCTCAAAGACTTCAACATCTCTACGGTAAGCCCTACATTGCACTTCTAGTCCTCCCTTAAGAACAGGAAAACAAAATTGTAGACTTAAGAAGACAAACACAGGAGTTTATTTTGCCATATCAAAAATACAAGAAAATCATAGAGCACACTTTCTTTGGTTGCAAACTCTAATCCTTTACCCACAGCATTGGTCATTACTGTTGTCTGATAATATGTTGATTCCCTGTTGTAGGCTGGATTGTTGTCAACGCTCAATCCCTCTGAGGTGGCACAGCTGCTACTGAGCTCTGGAGCCTCAAATAACACAGATTTTATTGATCTTGTGTTTGAAAAACTTGAAGAGGGCAATGTTCTAAAAAATGTGGATGAATTCCTGACACAGCTGACAGCCAATGGACAGGTAGGCTAGCCTCCTAAAAGGGTGAAGGAGGACAATGCGGATATTTGATTCTAGAAGTAAACACAGAATAAGACATCGGTCTCAACCGCTACATCCATTGTTGGCTATTGTATCTTAGAAAACAAATGGTTACAGCCTTTGTACCATGTTGTATGGGTGTACTTCCAACATGCAATCTCACCTTTGCTTATGTCTTTTTCCACTTTAATATGACAGACCCCACACTTCCAGCCTGTTGTGAGAGATCGGATCATGAATACGACCTTCATCATCATCAGTCCACATTTCTCCACTTTCACGACAAACGACTATGAACTTTGGTTCCATGTGAAACTGATTCCTATCCTTGCCAGTTTTACTCCAGAAATGCTCATAAACACAACCACAAACATCAGCTGCATGAATTACCAAGTCATGTGAGTAGTTTTCGTGGAGCAATCAAGATTTTGTTGCAAATGAAAATGACAATACTGACAAAGAACAGCATGAGAACGTTTTCTTTCAACTGTTGCAGTGTGAGTGGGTTGGCTTCAGTTATCCAGGAGATGCCACTGTACAGACGGCAAGAGATCACACATGGTCTGCTGGGCTATCTAAGAAATGCTGAAAATGCCATCAATGAGCCAGGTAGGGCAGACATAGGGTGCGTTATGTGCTTTCCAGAGTGAAATGTCTTGAAAAGCACTCAGACAAAAAACTTAAATTCTTTCATCTCTACCAGTCAAAAACCTTGCTAAATTGAGCACATCCTAACTTTTGTCTGCATGCCTTAGCTTGCAGGCAACAAAATGAGAGTGATGCCCAATGGGTTAAAGCAAATCTGGGTCTATTTGTCCAATATACATCATACTCTGACCTCAAAGACTTCAACATCTCCATGGTAAGCCATAAATTTTAGTTCTTGTCCTCCCTGAGAACAGTAAAACAACATTCTAGAATATTTTACGTCCAAAAAAATGTTTTGGGTGTGCAGCAATAATAGAGTGGGGTTACCCCCTATGATGAATTAACCTTAGAGGGTTAAAGGTAAATAAGTGAAAAACATATAGTGTCCCTCACAGTGAATTGAAGAAAACAAATGTAGGCATATGCCAACTTGTTTTTGTTTTCTTACTGAATTGCTGGTTGTATCTTCCAGGTGAATATAGCAGATCTGCTCACTTTTAGTCAGGTGGTCAACCTTGCAGCAACTCCTTCCCAGCTAAAGAGCAAGGAAGATGTTATGAACGTCATGGCAGTCATCAATCCTTTTGACTTTGGCGCTTTCTTTGATGAAGTCTCACCAGCTATTAAGGTAATCATCATAGTTTTCTTAGTTTTATGAATAAAGCTGGGGAATTTCCCCCAGGAAATAAACTACACTAAACTCAATAGAAAAGCTGCATTTTTTCAGGTTAATGCTGAAATTGTATAGAAACTGAAAATTAAAAACTGCCAGTGACATGACTATTGCTGTATAGTCATGCTGAAAGGTATACTTACTTACTATAAAGATTGACAGACCATGTGACTTTCGCGCATTGCATGCCGGGTACTCGTGGCAAAACAATCAAAGCAATGCATCAAACGTAAGCATTTGCAACACCGCAAAACATTCATTCTCCGGTTCCAATACCTTCTTGCTTTTTCTTTGCCCCCCAAAAAAGTTATGTACAAAACGAAGGAGAACAATGCCGGTCCGTACAAAGACAGACTTGATAAAAAGTCAAAGAAAAGATACGAGGAAAAAATCAAAGGAGTGAAAGGGTAAGACCCTTACGAGCACACAGAATGGACAAAATACGTTAGCGTGCTGCCCAACCTTCACCACGATCATATATATAATTATACGGTTCTTGGAGTGAGTGCATACACTCATGAAGTTTAGTAACAGGTACAGTTTACCGACGGATGGGTACAGGACCTTGAAATGCACCGTGTAGAACGAAAGACCATCGTACATATCATAAGTTTACCAGTCTCACAAATCGTCTTCATAAATACACATTCGTTAAACGTTTATTAATAGGACCTTTAAGCTCATTAGTAATTAATTAGTATTGGAAATAATTTCTGGTTCGCATTACAGAAATGTAGCAGTGACAATAATATTGTATGCTGTAATCGTACTGGGCAATTAGTGATACAAAAAAACCTTTTTTACCCTGTGAATAAAAGTATATGTTTTTGTCAATGTACCATGGTAATAACAAGCGAAACACAATATTGTGTCAGGACAATTCACTATTTATGCACAATAAACAAAGGAGCATAGCGCGACAATTTCTGTTTAGCACCAGACTTGCTTGTAACCTATATCACGAATGATGTTATGAAAAATGACGTATTAACTACAACAAAACACTTACCTTTGTGGAAATGCTTGGAGCAGACTAACATGTGAGCTGGAGTGTTCTGGGACGTTATATTTGGTCTTCGAATGGCTGCAATCCAGGCCATACGTTGGCTCTTTGTTACTTCGGAAACATGGCTTGAACAATTTCTCTTCAACGACATAATCCGATAACAACCGATCTCTTTACCCGTCGGCTTCCCGTGGCTGTCATGCGACCGGCTATTGCAGTTAATAATACAACAGCTTCTTGCAATTTTTTGTGTTTCTTTTTATCGCTGTGTAATGTAATTTCAATTGAAAGCCTGCGTGCGCTAGTACCTCTTGCCACGAGTTCCCAGAATCCTTTGCGGTTTTACCCCTGAATGACGCCACATTTTCAATCTCTATACTGCTGTGACACTTTGTTACTGCATTATTACTGGAAGTAATTTCAAACCATTAGCTTTTTTAATGGACACTTGCTTTTAATAGTGGCTAGCAAACGCCTACTATTAAAACAGTTAGCTTACCTATACATGGTAACATAAATGACTTAAAGGTAACACAAGGTAAGTGTTTTTGGGGACAGAATAAAGTGACGGAACAGTTGTGGAACTGACAATAGTCGTGTCCATATTCATGGGCTGCATCCTCCTGAGGACCCGGCGTTCGCGGTCTACGTGGGCCAGGTCCTCAGAAGGTCGGGTAGGCCGGAAGTAAACAGCTGTGAAATTGGACGGTCTAGCCTTCTGATTAGCATCACCGCTGTCTCGGTGGAGTTTAATAAACTTGGCCATCTGCTCCTTGCTATCTAAAATATAACAGGACACTGGTGTAAATTCTCGACCATCTCACACTTCTGTTTAGTCAGTTTTCTGTTTGACGTTTATTCAGCTGTGTGAAAACTAAGGAGGAACCCACCCGGGGGATTAATAAAGTTTTATTTTATCTAATCTAATCTAATAACTTTAATCTCAGCCAAACCGATTGACTCACGAACAAATAAAACACTGAAAAAAGCCAAACAATAAAATTTTTAGGTTGTCTAAGTGACTTATATATTACGTTTAACCTGAGTAGCGAAAGTCTGCAGTGATCTGAAAATGATGTGCCGGGAGTTGTGCCGTTCTCAGCGGCTTCAGTGACCCTCGAGCTCTCGGCTAGCTATCGAGCTGGTGGGTAACAGACGTCTCTAAAAACATCAAAGCACTTTTGCAAATATGCGATATCTTGATAAATCGAGCAGATATTTGAAGTTTACACACCCACATTCTCGCCTGAAAATATGTTAAAAGTTTATTTTGTGACCCATAAAGATTAATAGGAGTAATTTTAAAACTTAGTAGCGGCCGCCATTGCCGGAAACTGGAGTTTGGCTGGGCCACGCTATGAATTCTGGGATATGGTGGGCCACGAAGGAAACACCCGACCCATCCGTCAAATTCGGGGAAAAGGAGGTCACACTTGTTGGCTGCATTCGGAGGATTCTACGAATTTGGACAGCCTTCGGTGCGTCGCTGTGTCGTAATCGGTCTACAAATGCGTCCTCAGGAGGATGCAGCCCATGAATTTGGACACGACCAATCTAAGCAGAAACAGCTAATATCAAATATGTATCTGCAGTAGTGATGGTAAATTCGATTCTTTTTACTGAATCGAGTTTGAATGAGTTACTCACCAAAGTGAATCGAGTTTTTTGAGTCATTGAGTCACTGAGTCAGTTGACCAGAGAGTGCAAAATCAGAATCAGAATCAGAATACTTTATTGATCCCTGGGGGAAATTATTTTTTGTTACAGTGCTCCATTTTAAACCAACATTAATACAAGACAGACAATACGCTAACTAAGAATAGTACAATATATACATATATATACATACATACATACATAAGTCACTTATAAATAAATAGTTGGAAAAGAAACATGTGTAGCTGTAGCAGCAAACAGTGTGTTAAGTGGATGCGTTGTACAGGGAGATGGCCACAGGCAGGAATGATTTCCTGTGTCGTTCAGTGGTGCTTTTCGGTAATCTCAGTCTCTCACTGAACGAGCTCCTGTGACTGACCAACATGTCATGGAGTGGGTGGGAGGTGTTATCCAACATTGTCTTTATCTTGGACAGCATCCGCCTCTCCGACACCACCTTGAGGGAGTCCAGCTCCATCCCCACAACATTGCTGGCCTTACGGATCAGTTTATTAAGTCTGTTGGCATCTGCGACCCTCAGCCTGCTCCCCCAGCATGCAACAGCATAGAGGATCGCACTGGCCACAACAGACTCATAGAAAATCCTCAGCATTTTCTGGCAGATGTTGAAGGACCTCAGTCGCCTCAAAAAATAGAGACGACTCTGGCCCTTCCTGTAAAGTGCTGTGGTGTTTTTAGCCCAGTCCAGTTTATTGTCAATGTGTACTCCAAGGTATTTATAGTCCTCCACAATGTCAACACTGACCCCCTGGATTGAAACAGGGGTCAAGTGTTTCCTGGTCTTCCTGAAGTCCACGATCAGTTCCTTGGTCTTTGCCACGTTGAGCTGCAGATGATTCTGCTCACACCACGTGACAAAGGAGTCGACCACAGCCCGGTACTCTGTCTCATCATCCCTGCTGATGCATCCAACCACCGCAGAGTCATCAGAAAACTTCTGAAGATGGCAGGTCTCTGTGCAGTGGCTGAAGTCTGTGGTGTAGAGGGTGAAGAGGAAGGGGGAGAGGACAGTCCCCTGTGGTGCCCCTGTGTTGCTAATCACCTTGTCAGACACACACTGTGGGAGACGTACATATTGTGTCTTCCTGTCAGGTAATCAACAATCCAGGACACCAGAGAATCATCCACCTGCATCGCTGCTAACTTATCACCCAGGAGGGTCGGCCTGATGGTGTTGAAAGCACTGGAAAAGTCAAAAAACATGACCCTCACAGTGCTCGCCGGCTGGTCCAGATGGGTGTAGACACGATTGAGCAGGTAGATGATGGCGTCCTCTGTTCCGAGACGAGGCTGATAAGCGAACTGAAGGGGATCCAGATGTGGTCTTACTATGGGTCGCAGCTGGTCCAGGATGAGCCTTTCCAGGGTCTTCATGATGTGGGAGGTCAGTGCCACGGGCCTGTAATCCTGGGGGCCACTGGGACGAGGCGTCTTTGGTACAGGGACGAGGCATGATGTCTTCCACATCACCGGGACCCTCTGCAGACTCAGACTCAGCATAAACAGTTTATGAAAGACTCCACACAGCTGGGGGGCACAGGTCTTGAGGACAAGGGGACTCACTCCGTCTGGTCCAGCAGACTTGCCTGAGTGAAGTCTCCTCATTTGCATCTCAACCTGGTATTGAGTGAAGGTGATGGGTGGGGGAGGGGTGTCAGGAATCTCACAGGAGGCAACATGTGAAGAGAGAGGCTGGCACAGTGGTGTGGCTCTGGATTCCAGGCTGACTGCAGGTGAGGTTGTGGGGGTGGGAGCAGACACTGTGGTGTCGAATCTATTGAAAAACAGATTCAACTCGTCGGCTCTATTCTCACCTCCCTCAGCTCCCCTGCTGTTGGTTGGCCTGAATCCAGTGATGGTCTTCATGCCCCTCCACATCTCTCTCATGCTGTTCTGCTGGAGTTTCCACTCCAGCTTCCTCCTGTAATTGTCCTTAGCCTCTCTGATCTTGTCCTTTAGTAACACCTGGATCTTCCTCACCTCCTCTTTGTTGCCCCCTCTGAAAGCCCTCTTCTTGTTGTTGAGGAGGGCTTTGATGTCCTTAGTCACCCACGGCTTGTTATTTGGGTAACAATGAACAGTCTGAGCTGGAACAATGGAGTCGGTGCAGAAAGTTATGTAGCCTGTGATACACTCAGTAAGCCCATTGATGTCCTCGGCGTGAGGCTCACAGAGTGTTTCCCAGTCGGTCACCTCGAAACAGCCCTGTACATTAAAACATGTACATTTTCACTCAAACTTAATTTGTTTCTCTTTTCATGTAAATCCTACTGCTAAGATGAGTGATTGAAAAAGAAAAACAACTATTTTTATAGAGCAAAAAAAAGATATCTAAAGGGAACATTTATTTTATTCATTTTTATTTTATTTTATTAGTATTTTCCTCAAATGTGTCAAATATATATTTTCTCATCTAAATGTCCTCTGAGCTGTGTGCCAGGGGGCGGTAATGCTCCATAACATTGGTTGCCAACCAAGAAGAAGAAGCTGTGAGCCAGGAGGGAGGGGGTGAGTGAGTGAGTGATTCGTTCATGCTAAGATTCAGCACAGGAGGGAGAGGGTGAGTGAGTCCTGAGTGATTCGTTCATGCTACGATTCAGCGCAGGAAGGGAGGGGGTGAGTAACTCAAATGTGCTGTTAGCATGTTAGCAGAGCGATGCTACGGTGAACCAATGAGCTATTGTCTTGATGTGAGCTTTCTACCCAGGGTTTTTTCTTCCAGTTCAGAGCAGAAATGTTTTTGGCTGTTGTTTTTTTCCACACAATTTTAATTAAAAGCTAGATATATTTCTACTAATGAAATTAGTTTGCTAACAGCAACAGGGATGAGTCAGTGAGTCAGTTGGGCTTGTGAATCATGATTCACGAGTCAGTAAAGTGATTCTCGAGTATAGAACGATTCGTTCTTGATTCGCGCATTACTAATCTGCAGTAGTATATGACTCATGCGATCAAAACACAGATTTCCTTACATGTTTTTCTCCCTCGCAATAGTGAAGAATCCTCCTCTTCTTTTTAGTTCCCAGTTTTTTGTTTTGTTTTCTTTCACTTCCGCAGTTGTTCCGTCACCTTAAAGTCTCCCCCAAAACACTTCTGTTGTTTTTGAGAAATTTCTCTTGTGCTTTAACGTATTTTGTGTTTTAATTTTCTTTTATTGTCTTTTTTGTGCTTTTGTGGCTTGTGTCTATTTGTTATTGCTCTCTTAAGTTGCAGTACATTTGACCTCTCAGCCATCTCTAATTCTTACCTTTCTTGGCAGTTCGTTTAGATAGCTAGTTTTGACTTTCAATCTGGGTTTAGATAGGTTAAGGCAACGTTTTATTTATTTATTTATTTATTTGTTTTGTCATCCATTCATTCATTCATCCATTCATTGCAGCCTCAGGGAAGTGTTTTTGGTTGGTTTGTTTTTTGGGGGGCGGGGCTTAGGTTTGGGCAGCTAGGCTTTACATTTGTTCACAATTGTTAGAGTAAGTAGTTATTTCCGTCTGCTGCTTTATGGTTAGTGTAGGCATCAGTGTGCCTTTGTATCTTTAGTTTATATTTGTAGTTTAGGCAACACACATACTTGCTTTGGTTTAGGAATTAATTGTGAATATGTGATTAACTGTTCTGAAACCACTCTCAGAAAGACAGGCTTGGCACGACCATCAAGGAAGTTAAGGAGAAGGTTGTTTGTTTCTGTGGTCCTGACATATAATCTTTGAAATGTATATATCACAACTCTGTGTTAAAAGGTTATGATCATTTCTGTCAGACAGTGCTGTTCAGATATCAAAACAGGTTGTTTTAGTTAAAAAAAAAACTGATGCCATTTCTTCTGTGCAGCGTTTCCACACCATCTTTTGGTTGTAAGCTGCAGTTTAAGCTTTTGACTTGTAAACAGTTCTAAGCCAGACGTTGAAAGTTAAAAAAGTAATTCTGGATAACACAATGGGGAAAAACAGGTTATTAAAATTCAGCTGTGTTTCAAAACTAACAGCTGGATTATGGTTCAAATTCAAATACTTTTTACTTTCTTGTAAGCATTTTACTCATGCTATGTAATTTCACCCCAGGTCCACTCAGCTAACTACTCACAGGAAGCGAAGTCTGCATTCCTTGAAGCAGTTTTCAACAGAGGGAATCTGTCATCTCCAACTGTCAGTGATGGAGACTTCCTGCTATGGCTCAGAGTTCGCCTGAGTCCTCTCCTGACCAACCTCTCTTCCAGCCTGGTGACACCCTTATTCAGCATCGGGATAAAAAGGAGTTGTAACAGCAGCCAAGAGATGTAAGAATTTGTACACTCAGTTTTAGAAATTGCTGTATATTTGCTGTGATCAACAACACCTTGGGGTAAATGTTATGTGGAGGATTCTGGATCAAATGAAGTGGCGTTTGATCGATATTTCTATAATTGTTTTTTTCCAATTTGTCTGAATTTAGGTTTGCATTGCTGGACACATTGACCACAACACTCAGCAGCAGCACCCAAAGCGAGATCTACAAAAACATCATTGTCTTCCTTCAAGGTTTGTTAACTCAAAAGCTAATAATGAAAAACATCTGTGACATAAGTTACTGTTTTGTTTTCACTTGTTTGTTCTTCAGATGTGACATGTGTAACCAAATCAATGTTAGTTTAAAAAGTGATTTCCTTTGTGTTAAAAACAGGTCCACCACCACTCAAGTGTTACGGTGGTGGAAGCTTCTATGTCTATCTGAGGAACACTTTCCTCAGCTTTGGTTTTCCAGATTTGTCCACGTTAGTGTCACTTCTGCCACCAATGCGCAAATCAGAGGTAAAAAATAGATAAATAAGGAAATAAAATAGCACACACCTGTGCACTAATATAATATATTAAGTTATGTATTCTGTTTTGTTTTTTAATCTTTCTCCAGCTTCTGGATACCATCAGCACCTCAGAGCTTGGCCAGTTCCTTAGTCAGCCCAATGTGATTGGTAACAGTACTGACATCTGTGTCATCTTCAACAACTACAACAACACTTCTGCCTTCCTTGAGACTGTATGTCCCTTAAATACTGTCTACGTTTTACATACAACATTATTGGCTTCACAGAAAATGTATACTGACCTTAGCAGTATTCAAGCAAGAATACTGCTTGTCACTTAAATTGACAGTTATACTTCAGTTTGTCATTACATGTGAAAACGTATGTGTTATACCCTAGGAGGATGTTCAAGACAATGTAAAGAAGGTGATCCTCCCCTGTATTTGGCCTTCTGCGCTGAATAGCAGGAGCAGAGCTGAGGCTAATTTATGGTTTGACCTACGACTGAGGAACTATCTTAGATTCCTCAGCAAGAGCCTCATCAGCCCCGACGAAGTGCAGAACGCCTCATGTTTTGCCTTCCAGAAACTGTAAGTCTATTTTTCATTGTGTCTCAAGATAAGTGAATTAATTACATGATGACCACGTTTTTCATCATTTTCCTTTCAACAGGGTCTATGTGATGGGAAATAACTTCGCATACAACAGCTCTGAGTTTGAACAGCAGTACGTTTATACCACCATCAAGACCTACTTGAGTGCTGGTAAGATTTATTAATGATCAAAAGTGTTGTAAAAGCACTGTGTATGTATACATCTGTGTGTGGAATTCAAGGAATTTAAAAACTATGTCTGCTTGTCTTTTTTTTTTTTTCAAATTATATGAAATGGGTAAAAATTATTTTAAAAATATACTACCCGACTATTCACAAAGAGTTTGTAAAATGCACCTAGCTGCAACAATTTACATTTGTGGAAAAAGATCAGAATCTACTTCTAAGAGGGGGTTTACAGTTTATGTGGAATGATTACTGCAGTCATGTTTCCTCCTGGTTTGAATCTGCTTCAACATTTTGATCTATATACCATATTAAACACCTTCCTTCCTTACATACTTATTGCATTAGCGGATATGTGTAGGCATACATGTTCCACACAGCCCCAAAGGATAATAGCAACTGCCAGACAGAGAAGAAACATGTATGTGCTAACTTACTGGGACGAAACAGGTGGTGTAACATGCGTGGACCTTACCAAATATAAAGTGCACATAACACGCATCTGTTTGTCTTTTCTGGCTCATCTGAAGTCAGTGTGCTTGCTGAGTGAAAAGAGTAGGTGGTCTTAAATTTTGAGCCACGTAATGCCAAAACTGATGTCGATTCGTATAAGGGGAGATCGCTTAACAAGTTATTTATTGTCTGTGTGTTCTGCTTTTCTTGGTTCCACAGGTTCTGGAGCCAGATGCTACAATGCCAGTGATGCAGAACTGAACTCTACTGCCTGGTTTGTCAGTAACATCGGGAACTTTGTGACATTTATCACTCTGGATGACCTCACCACCTTTGTCTCCACCGCTCAGGTATTTCCAGAGATCACATATGCACAGTTAATAAAGCAAAATACAAAGTCCGTGATTTTGGTGGGAATGTTAACATGGTTAACAGAAATCAGTATTATCGACCTGTTTTGTTTCTTAATTTTTAAAGTTTCAAGTGTTCTTGAAGAACCAAGCCAACCTGGAACTCTTCAACAATAACGCAATCCCAGCAAATGTAACCAACTACTATGTCACACAGCTTTTTGCATTCGATCCGAACTTCAAGCCGGTCAAGTAAGTATTACCAGCCTGATAAAAACAGCAAACTGTGTTATGTGAACCATACACCGCATATAATTTAGCAGTTCAGTGGTAGTCATTCTGTATTTGTAGTTAAAAATCTGTTTTCATTCAGTCTCCCAGGCTTTTTCCTGTGCTCTTCTGCGGTGCCACCTTTGGCATATACTACTATGACTGAAGCTGAAACCATGGTTATCTTAGACAATCTGAAGACTTTCTGCAATGGCACCCAGGACCCTGAGGTACCAGCCCTAAAAACAAACAGAGTTGAATTGTTTCTAGCAAAAACCAACCATAAATCTCATTGTTGTAAATGCTGGTTTTGAGCTAAATGTTAACAAAAAAACCTGAACTCTGAACAGTATGCTCTCTCGCAAAGGCCATCTTAATTTTAACTCTGTTAAAATTAGTCCCTTATTAATAATATAACTCTGGTACTTAATAACTATGTTATCAGACATAATTCTCTTTGCAGTTACTCCTGTTTACACATGTTTTGATATTTTATTTGAAAGGTTTCTGCTGCTTTGGCATCCAACATCAAGACAATTACACCACAGATATTTACAGCTCTTGGAAGCTCCAGCGCAGGGCTGAGTAACAGCCAGATCAGTTCAGTTCCCTCATCAGTGCTCATCTCTTCTTTGTCCACCCTGGGCTCAATCAGTACCTGGAGCCAGGATCAGGCCTCAATAATCATCCAAACCCTTACTGCCTCAGGCTTCCAGGTAACGCCCTTCAGGTCCACTTAATATACCTGATATCCATGTTAGATCTTAAATGCATGTGCCTAACGATGTTATATATTAATCCAGTAAGGTTTTATAAAATACAAAATAACTCTAAGATGCTTACCACTTTAGAGAATGAGGCTTCAAAAACTTGAAATGTGTTAACAGATCAACAGCGAATCTTCCCTGGCATCCCTTGGCACGCTTGTTATTGGACTTCCTTCAGAAGCAATAGAAAACACCAGCGCTTCTGTGCTACTCAGCGTCTCAAAGAGCACCACCTTCGTTTCCAACATGCTGGCAGCCCCAAGTGTTGTCCAAATGACCTTCGTCAAAAAGGTACAACGTTAGCTTCCACAAGACAATATAAAGTAAATGCTATGATCTGGAGGACATCAACTTATTTATCTTTGGCATTATGATATTTAAATATTAGAATTACTTTGATATCAATATTAACTCTGTATTCCATGATATTATTACTCCACTCATTACATTTAATCCTAAATGCATTTACCTACCTGGTAGATCATTTCTCTGGACACAAATCCATCACAAGTGGTGCTGAATGTGCCAGATGCTATGGCAGTTGAGATCCCACCATCCCTGTTGGTGTTTTCTGACCAATCTGCAGACATCACCGTGCTCAATAGAAAAACCTGGACACCAGATCAGGTTAACATTTTGTTAAATACACACAATAGCATTATTAATCAAAAATGACTTTTTAAAGTCGATGTTACAGATAATAATACGAAACTTTTGTTCTTTTTTTGTTCTTTTAGGCTGCCATCTTTTTTGGGGTCCTTGACAACACAAACTTTGACATTGAGCAGTAAGTGAACAAGTCATATAACTATTTGGCCATGTAGGTTTATTTTGAAGAGGGGATTATTTATCATTTCTTCCTGGTGTTCATCAATCCTCCCCGCAGGCTTTCTCCCTCAGTGCTGCAAGGCTTCACTTGCACTTCTGCCCAGAAAATGACACAATTCAGGACCAAGGAGCTAATCAGGGCCTGTAGGCCCCGGTCAGGCCGAGCCAAAGTGCAGTTAAAGGAATCCCAGGTAACATCTGTTAGAAAGGAATTTAATAATATTACTATGACTCTTAAAATGAAGTTAACAATTAAGATGTGTATGTTATATGGATATAATATACCAGAAACATAAATCATCAGGTTGAGGATTTCTTTTTCTTTTGAAAGTTAGGATAATGCACGAATCATCAGTTTCAGTGTTAGAAACAGCTTACTTGCATATCACTGAGGAATCCTCTTTTTTCCCACACTGTTTTCTACAGCTAACCTGCATGCTCAACTTGCTGAGTGGAGAAATCTCACAAAACTTTACAGATTATCCATCAGACATGCTTCTCTACTTAAGGTGATTCGGTGTCTCCAAGCATTTTCTTGCACTCACCTTAAAATGCATCACTAATGTGAAGAATAATTACTGATTTTACCTTTCTTTTTTTTCTAAAAACAGCAGCAAAAATGTTAACAAAGGCAACTGCAGGTCATACTTTTCTGCACTGGGTGCGGCAGACTTCTCTGTGGCCTCCAAAATCTTGAATAAGGGCTCGCAGCTGTTCCGTGAAGCCACTGTGTGCTTGGTGAGTGATGGTTTTTTTTACATGTATATGTCTAAAGGTAATAAATGCATGAATTACACTCTGACACTGATAAGGTTGCATGCGTGCACAGTTTTTTAAATACAGCATTTTCCTGTTTTCTGTTTTCAGGGTATAAATGGCTTGAGCCTGAGCAGAGAGAATATAGAGATCTTGGGGAACATGGCTTGCACTCTGGATGGGTCTTACATACAGAACGCAGATCCTCTCATCCTGGAGAAACTTAAAGCCTGCAATGACTTCTCTGCCAGCCAGGTGGCAGCCATGGAGACATTGCTGCTGTCTGGAACAACACAATATGGGTACAATGATAAAAACAAGTCATTCTGTCAGGAGTTTAAAAAACACAACTAGTAGTGTTGTTAATGCTGTTGTGCATCATGCACACATCAAACATATCAAACATGGTGACAATTGTGTTCGTATTTGCAGTGTGATTGATTTGTTACTGAAAAGGAGAATATCTGAACATCTGAGGGGAAGCCATGAGCCAATCACAGTTTTGGCCGTGCCGATATTATACCTTCAACCACTCTGGGGAACAATGTTTCATAAAGTTTCCATGCTTAGAGGAGTTAGATAAGTTATATAACAGATTTGCAGTTTAATCTTGTATCTTGAGTCAGATTAAACTATATAATCCATTACATAATCCTCTGATTTAGCCTCTAAGGAAAACAGTTACATTTTGTGGCTTCCGGTATAGAGAGCTGGTGTAGACTGCAGAAGCGTTTGATTACAGATGTGGGGAGTTTTGTGCTTTAAGCTAGTTTAAGCTAAGTCATCGGCCTTTTGAAATTGGGCTAAGGAACTCTGAGCAGACAACAATTAGAAACCAAACAGCTCTCAAAGGAAATTCATAAGCAAACTTCAATAATTTTATTATGCAGAGATTAATTTGCACCAAAAGCACAACTCTGTAACTCAGTTATATTTTTTGTAGAGCTATCAGTTAGCTGCACCATAAAAGTTTAACTCCTACCTTATTTTTTTAAATGAAGTCATAAACCTTGATTCATTGGCACAAACTTGCCAGTTTCATTTTGAGGACTTTGTATATATAATACCTAGTAGCCATGCCACCAAATTTTGTAGCCCATACTACCTCTTTCAAGTTAGCACTGTAAGAAAATATCCTCTTCTATTTTCAGAAATGCCGCTTCCTGGAACAAGCAAACACTGGAGAACCTCGTACCCCTTCCACTCTACTTCACAAGAAATATCTGGAACCGGTTCGATTCTGTATGTTTTTTCTCGTTGCTTGATAGTATCTAGTCTAACAATATTCATTCAAATAACTTGTGTTAGAAATCAGTTTGGGTACCTTTGTGTTTTTTACAGACAACAAAGAAAATGTTCCTGAAGACCTTCATGCCCAAACTGAGGAAAGCAAACACAGAGAAAAGCAAGCTCAAGACGCTGTTCCAAGCGATCAGCGGCCGGACAACAAAACGAGGAGCAGGTGCGACCTTGCTCTTATTTGTTTTCACACCAGCTATTCAAACTGAAGCAAAAACAATTAGTCAGCGGGAGATTAATAATTGTATAACTGTATAACTTAAATAAATAGACAATGTAAATACTTTGCTTTAGTGGTACGAGTACAGATAGCAAAAGATTCAGTGAACTTAGAGAAGTCAGGTTTTAAAGTTAGACAGACTTGCACAATAACCCATATTTTATGCTCAAATGTTATATGACTTAATTATTATATTTGCTTTTATATATAAAGGCAACCGTAGCTTGCACAGCACTCTCATCTGCATCTCTAATTGTTCTTAAGGTTGTACCAAGGGCAACATCACCCAGGTGATAGTTAGCGACTCCGCCTTCCCCTTTGGCTATGATCTCACGCAGTTTGACCTCTGCCTGGATGTTCCCGTTCTGAAAGAAAACCTCAACTCCATCTGCAACAAAGTGGATGATAATGGTTTCCAGACTGTCATCCTAAAGAAACTCAATGAGGTATTTTGTGTGGGAATTTTGAAAAAGAGCCAAAATGTCATTCATTATGTTAGACGGACTTATTATTAAATGGCAGAATTTGCAAATGAGATATTGTTTCAAATTTGGGATTTAGCACATTAGCACATAGCATTACACATTCTCTATTGTTGCAGGCATTCCCGTCAGGGATTCCTGATCAGGATGTCCAGTTGCTTGGATCAGTGTCTCGTGTGGCATCACTTGACGATATATCCAAGTGGAACATAACCAAAATTGACACCCTTGCAGCTCTAATGAAAGCTGAAGATGGACCCTGGGAGGCAGCAAAGGTATAAGAGGTGGAATTCATTTCACTTTTATCCTTAATAGTCTTATTATTCTTACATGATACCTTTTCTTTAATGTCGCTTAGAGCAACAAAATCATCACTCAGTATCTGAGCACTTCTGGAAACTCGCTGGGCAGCACTGAGCTGACCATTATTGACTCCAACCTGTGCTCACTAAACACCAGTACACTGCAGACCATCAGCCCAGACAGCATCAGGTTGGTGTCAGATTGCAGCTCAACGATATAAAAACATTGCCAAATGTGAGTGGTCATGCACACGTAACACTGTATGTCTCTTTCTTCTTTCCCCTTGACAGAAATGCCAGCCCTCTGAATGTGTCATCATGTTCAGCTGAGCAGAAGCAAGTCCTGTATGGCATCAGTACCACTTCCTTCAGCTCACAACGGTCCAGCTCCAGTATCATTTACCAGTTGATTAAGCCCTATCTAGGTGAGAATACATTTTGTCTGTTTGCGTAGCTGTTTCTCTATTTCTCATAAAACTGCTTTCTAATTTCCTGTTTCATTTCCTTTCTTGATAGGTGGAGCACCTCTGCAGGATATAGTAACACTGTCAACACAAAACATCAGCATGGACATAAGCACTTTCAGCAGTCTGGACCCTGCTGTTATAGCTGTAAGAATAGTTGTTAAAGAAATGAAACGAAAACTTTTTGGACATCCGCCTACATCTAATTTTTATTGTGACTTTATTATATGTCTGACTTGTGCCTTGAAAACTATGATTTTCTTTTTAAATAGTTCTTATAAGAAATAGCTAAACTGCTGCTGATATATGTAAATGTCAACCAAGTTCCTGATTTAGGTGCTTTGGCAACATAAACCACCATATGTAGTCTTTCAAATTTCTCATGCTCTTTATTTAACATAATATGATAATATTTAAAAAGAAGGCATTTATATTTGGCTTCTTTGTCTTGTGTGTTAACAGCTTCAGACTAATTTTGTTTTCTGTTATTTATTTAAAATTCACAGAATTTGACTGTGAGCAACGTTAAAGGCCTCGTGGGTATGCACCTACCTGATCTGAAGCTGTTTGAGAATGATACTGTAGTTCAGACCTGGATCAACCTGCAGCTGCAGTCAGAGCTGGACACACTGAATCTGGGTCTGATCAGCAACAGAATCAGCCCAACTCCAGGCTCCAACAGCACCACCACTGCACCAGGCTCCAACAGCACCACCACTGCACCAGGCTCCAACAGCACCACCACTGCACCAGGGTCCAACAGCACCACCATTGCACCAGGCTCCAACAGCACCACCACTGCACCAGGCTCCAACAGCACCACCACTGCACCAGGGTCCAACAGCACCACCATTGCACCAGGCTCCAACAGCACCACCACTGCACCAGGGTCCAACAGCACCACCATTGCACCAGGCTCCAACAGCACCACCACTGCACCAGGCTCCAACAGCACCACCACTGCCTCTCTAACCAATGGGGAAGTGGAGCTTGGAAAATCCCAGACAACTATGATGCTGGGTGCTCTGCTAACAGCTGTACTACAAATGCTACTACAACCAGCCTAAAAACATACCTAGCTTTCACATTCTTATAATAATCAATAATCATGAATCAGTGATTTTTTTTAAATGTAGCTTGAGGGTGAATATTTTATTTATTTGTTTAATTTAATTCAAATTACCGTTCAAATGTTTAATTTCTGCTTCATCCATATGTCAAATAATTTAACTGATATGTAATCAAAACTATGATGTAATCTTTATTTTTTAATATATTTTAATAGTACTCTGGAATTTTAAAATGAAGAACTTCTAATAAATTCTAATAATCATTGGCAAATCTTTCTTAAAACTAAATTACATTATAATTTGAACCAAGAAATTTTCTGTTCTGTCATTATTTCAACTGTATTGCTATTGATAAAATCAATAAAAACATGGAAATAAATATCTGACGCCTATGTCTCTGCCTGTTGAACAATCAGAACGATCAGGCATCATATTTTTGAATAGTTTCTCGCTCTGTTGTAAATTCAAAACTTTAAACTCAAGCTTAAGAATGAAAGGTTTAGGGTTCAGAGCATTTTATCTGAGTGTTTTTTAAATGGCGGCCAAAGAATTGATTTGTGAATTCTCTGTTCAGTGAGGCTCAGTTTTTATGTCATGCTTTTCATTCATTTATTTTTTTCATCTAAAAAGGGGGTTTGTACGTGAAATTCTGATGCTTGTCGTAGCTGCTTGAATCATTTCTTTGTGTAGAAGCTGATAATAATATAAAAAAAAAAATCCATTCCAAGCTAAAAATTCAGTAACCCACTTAAAATGCTCTATCAGAAACACTTTTTACAGACATATCAGATATCCTGGCACCATAAGGCTGCACGTACAGGCACACATGGTCTCAGCTAAATAACAAAGTAAAGTTTCAACCAATTGATGGCACTAGATGAAAGGTTATCCAATCACAACAGTGAATACATTTTTTCCCGAGACATCAAATTTAATCTCACATCATCCAAAAGCTTTTTGCATATTTCAATGTGACTCTAGGTTGGGAGACAATCAAAAAAAACCCTCTTACGGTATCATAGCAGTGGAAAAGAAAATGCAGCAACCCACTTAAAAAGAACTTCAGTAACAGAAACATTTAGCAAAGGTGGAGTACATGGGCTATAAAGATTTGACACAAACTTTGTGCTTCTAAAGCACCACCACCTTTGAACTTTGAATTAGTTTTTGTAAAAAATGATTTCAGTGTAAAATAATCACAGATGCTTCACACTCACGGTTCTATCTGTTGTACTGTAAAGTTTCTACTCCTCACAGATTTGTAGTCTAACTCTGCTGCCCTGTTCATATACTGTAAACCTTCACCCAGTGGTTGCATATCATGATTTTTTTTTCATGCTGAAAAACTCTTTTTTGTTTATTTCTTCTTTGTTCTCATTCCTGCAGGTCATCTCCTCTGTCAGGTTAAGTGTACATTGCAATGTACATCCACTGCAATAAAAAATCATAGATTATTAATGTTTCATACCTTAAAATCTCGCGCATGCATGACATGATTCGTTAACTATTTTAAAATGAAGTGTAGTCACCTCTGTTTCCTGAAGAGTCATAGCCTTGCCATCAGACAACTGGTTGAAGATTTCTGTGGAGAAAGACATAAATCCTTATAGTTAAGAAAAAGTAGAAGTTTCACAACTTGTTCTGACTTCATCCTTTTGGTGTCCCGTCAGTGATGTAATGAGTATTTCTGAGTAATTTCTAATTGTAAAGAAAATAAAGAGAAAAGACAGATATTGCAGATATTCAAATCTAATTCAAGTTCCACAGTTGACAACTTTTAACCTTTGAAGAATATAAAATATGTCTACTGTAATTTTCTTCAGTTTTACTTACGATACATGCATTCAAAGCGGAGTACTAGACTGATGAAGCTCTCCAGAGTAATGTGCCCAGACGAGGTGCCGTAACGGAGAGCCATCAAATTCAGCATCTCATCGCTGATCTTCTTTCCTGACCAACATACAGTTCATAAGATGAAGTCAGTGGAGTGTGTATTAGGGCTGGTTGCTACCAGATACAAACAGACACGCTGCTAGACAGGTGGTTTGTGTAGAATATCAAAGCAAGTGCTAATACTTTACAAAAATACTATTTACATAACCTTCAGAACATATTAATACTGAATGTATGATTGCCATTACTGTCTTCATTGTAGAATTTAAGCTGGATCCTGATCTTTTCTCTGCTTTAATGCCTTACTTTGGTATTTTACTAACCTGAGGAATAATCATTTTGGCCACATAGAAGAAGCAGAGACATGTTGCAAATAAAAAACTTTAATATGACAATTTAATTAGTTGGTAACCAGTCATATAGCCCACTTATTTAGACTCTTTAAGCTTGGTTTTTGGTCTTTACCAGCTTCTGGGTGCCACATAGTGTGAGAGCCACTACTACAGAAAGTGACCAAAAATAAGCAGACAGCTAAACACTGAGCTAAAACCTGATACAGAGCTGCATGAAGGGAGAGATTTAAATAAATGATTGTTAGAGGGACCATTGTTTTCATGTTCATTTTGTTTTTCTAAAAATGTTAACTATACCATTGTTTTACATAGAAAATGTGAAAGACTCAATAATCACAGGATAGTTTTGTGTTCCAACAGTATCTTAAAATGGGTTTTAAAATTAAATGTCTACCTGAGGCTATCATAGCATTTCTCAGCTCGCTTAGTGACAGCGTCCCTGTTTTCGAAACATCACAGCGGGAGAAAATTTCCTGTGTGAAAAGCACATAATTAGCGATTATAATGTTAGAATATTTATAATAAGACGTTTGCATGGGTTAGAACCAGTGACCTTTTGCCCCTCAGCAGCACTGGGACATTTCCTGGTTTTAGTTTTTCCTTCCATGAGCAGTCAGCTTGACCACCAATAAAATAACGGAGAAACAGAACAGTGAGGGAGAGATTACAGACAAGCTTAAAAATGAAACAAATCCACTTCAGTTTGTGAAGTTTTGTTACTTTTGCTCGAAGACTGTATATAAAGTCTTGCTTGATAATGTAAGATAATCTTTGTTTAATTATTTTTTATGTCACATTTTCACATTGTGTGTGTGTGTGTGTGTGTGTATGTGTGTGTAGGGCTGTATTTGATATTTGAAAATCAATGGTTGACATGTTAAAAGACTTCATAGATAATTGTGTAATAACTACACGTAAATGCATTAGAACATCCGTCGTTATGGACTTAAAGTGATTTCTCTTTGTAGCATGATCAACTGTTGAATGAACTCTGACATTGAGACAATCCTAATATACACAATGGATTAGTCTACAAAAGGAGTAGTCTGGTGGTGTGGGTGAGATAAAGTCAACATCCTGATAATTGTGGCATCCTGAGTATTTTAAGGATCAAAAACAAGCCTCAGAATTCTTGTTGAAGTTTTTTAACGTGTGCTCCCACCTGATTTGGTTTTAAGGCGATATTTAGTTTCGCCAGTAGGTGGCAGACAAATGAGAGACTGGCAAAATAATCCCTTACAAAAGTAACGCGGGCCAGTTATTGTAATGGAAGCTGTCAGTGACACAGAACTGCTGTTTTGCTGTGTTTCAGGTGAGAGCAGTATACGAGAACTCTATACATTTATGTAAAGTTGATAGTTATTTAAAGTAACATGTTTGGAGTGTAATTCTTGTTTATAAGGCGTTTGATGTGACCAAAGAAGAGAGTTGATTCACGTTATCCGTGGCTAACGCTAGTAACCTTTGTGCGCTAAGTCAGCGGTCCCCAACCTTTTTTGCACCACGGACCGGTTTATGCCCGGCAATATTTTCATGGACCGGCCTTTAAGGTGTCGCGGATAAATACAACAAAATAAAACTAGTACCGGAAAAATTTTACCGAAAATTTTTTCATAACACACGTGAAAAGACCCAGGAAAACCGAGTAAACGATAAAAACGATAACAAAATAACGCTGAAAACCGATAAAAACCCTGAAAACTATACATTTCACACCTGAGCCTCAACTCTCGCGGCCCGGTACCGGTCCGAGGCCCGGGGGTTGGGGACCGCTGCGCTAAGTGATGTTAGTCTCCTGGGTTAAACTGTTTAACCGTGTTGTTCCATCAGAAATATGATAGAAAACAATTAGCTGGTTTCAGTAAAAGTTATAAGAAATGTTTTGATAAACCAGCCAGTACATCTTATGCTGTGTATTGTTCACTGGTCTGTCATTTGCTCTGTTTACTAAGGGCTGATTACTAAAGGGCCATTACACATAATACCTTACAAAAGTAACGCAGGCCAGTTATTGTAATGGAAGCCGTCAGTAACACAGAGTTGCTGTTTTGCTGTGTTTCAGAGCAATAAACCTCAATGTGCAACTGGATGAACATTATTTCTTGTGTGCTACAGCCTTCCTGATGTCATCACCAAATCTGAAATCATATGTTTCCCAGGTCGCTCCCTTTGTTCAGTGAGTTCTTATATGCAAATGTGACAGTTTGTGTTCAAACTAAATCCTGCTTTCACCTCTGATTACCTGTCAGGTAACCCTGCCTTTGTGTTGTGATGACATCTTTGACATTTACTATGTTTATCTTACCTGGTATGTGACAGCCTTCTTCCACAGACGAACAAATTCCTCATCATTCAGCTTTCCAGTCACAGATGTCTTTTTAAGGTACCATTAAGATATCAGAACTGTGCATTTTTGCATTATTGAGTAAAAGGGCAGGCAGGTTTTGACTTGTACACTGTTAATATGTTTTATGTAAGTGCAGTTATTGTAAGGGTTTGCTCCAGTAAGCAGCTGAAATGAAGCCAATATAAATGCACCCAAGTCAATATGACACTCGAGGATACATCCATCAGAGCTACCATGCTGCGACAGGCATCGATTGTGAATCCTCCAGATTTCAAGTCTCCTAAAAAAGAAAAAAGTAAATCATACTAGGACACTCGGCACCATCTACATGGGATTATTATTTTAACTGTGTAGCCTTTCACTTTTACTGTGCAAACCTTTTAGTATTTTTCCATTTAGGAGCCTCTTGAGCTGCTCTGCATCCACTTCTTCATACTGGAAAGTAATCAAAGCTTAATGTGATGGTTGGGTTACTTTTAAGCGTTTCTTATTATCTAACTCATTAAAAAAAAAGCAAATAGACATGTGTCCCCCCCCAAAAAAAGGAACTATTGTTACAAGACACAATCCTTTACCTTGTCAGAATGCTGACGGAACAGTGTCCTTTTACGTTCGTCATCCTCACTCTTTCCCACTGGTGTGTTCTGCAAAAGAGCGGTGCTCTAAGCATGTTTTTATCTCTATATTAATGATTAGACTGTGTCATTCAATCAATGTTAACAAAAAAAACAACAACAACCAAGGTTAAAAACTGACTGAGTATGGGGTCAGTATGGGGTCAGTTGTTCAGAATTAACTCTACCAAATACCAAGGGGTTATTTTCACTATTATTTGACAGTATATATTTCTACTGGATGATGTAACATGATCCATCTTATTCACCTCTTCCAATTCCATATATTCATGACCACTGGAGTTCTCACTGAGGACACAGGACAGATAAAAGGAATGAGTACAACTTTTTTTTCACCAGCAAGTAAAAGTAGTGTGCAGGATTGTCATTCGGGAGATCACAGGAGCAACAACTTTGTGATAGACCCTGAGGACGATACAGCCATGTGATACCTGAGCACCACAGCACTACAGGTCCACACAGACTGACAGGTCAGTGTACCAATGACACACATTTATAGAATTCCCCATTCAAAATTCCTTCCCACTTGCCCAGCTTTGCACACCCACATAGTAAGAATGCAAACTTTTAACAAATAACAATTAATGATTTTAAATCTCGCAGCATGGTGGCACGGTGGTTAGCACTGTTGCCGCACAGCAAGAAGGTCCTGAGTTCAATTCCACCATCAGGCCGGGGGCTTTCTGTGTGGAGTTTATATGTTCTCCCCGTGTTTGCGTGGGTTCTCTCCGGGTACTCTGGCTTACTCCCACCAAAGACATGCACTTATTGGGGATAGGTTAATTGATTAATCTAAATTGCCCATAGGTGTGAATGTGAGTGCGAATGGTTGTCTGTCCCTGTGTGTTAGCCCTGCGACAGACTGGCGACCTGTCCAGGGTGTACCCTGCCTCTCGCCCTATGACAGCTGGGATTGGCTCCAGCACCCCCCATGACCCTGAAAAGGATAAGTGGTAGCGAATGGATGGATTTTAAATCTATCAAAACAGCTCCGCCATAAGAACTCCATCTATCAGACTTTGCACTCGTATAATCAGTGACAGCACTGCTCAAACTCAGTCTTTTGGTAAAATCCTTCTGCTCTTCTCTCTCCAAAATGCCACTTCTTTACTTGCTTGCTAAACATCTTTTATAGTGCCAATAATACTCTTTACGACACTTAGACGCATAGTTGATGTCAAAAGTTCCCCAGGCAATTCCACAGATGATTGAGAGCATCATCAAAACCTTCCAAAAAAGGCACCTGCTTAAATCAGTGCAGTATAAACATATAGTAGAACTTTTGCAACTAGACACAGTCAAAACAGGTTGTATGATATGGATGGGCACCATTGCTTGTCATGTTGCCCGCGCCTCCTCTGCCCCACCCTTTCTGTCAAAAGTAATACCTTTGTTTGAGATTATGTTTATTTTTTAGCATTTACTACCCCAACTTTGAACATTACTTGTCACTACACTATTTTGCCAAAAGACTTGCTTGGAAAGAAAAGCTTCTGGACTTCTTTAAGTTTCCTTGAAGACGTTTCAACAGTCATCCAGCTTCTTTAGTTTCAGTTCACATCAGAGAACTGAAACTGAAGAAACATATATATACATTTAAATGTGTTAATAATGTGTGTTTAAACACTTTTCAGTATTTGCTCTAATTCATCCCAAAGGTGATCTGTCGGGACTCTGTGCAGGCCACTCAAGTTCTTCCACACCAAACTCACTCATCCACGTCTTTACGGACCTTGCTTTGTGCACTGGTATGCAGTTTTATTGGCACAGGAAGGGGTTATGTCCAAACTGGTCCCACAAAGTTGGAAGCATGTCAAAAATGCTTTGTTATGCTGAAGCATTAAGAGTTCCTTTCACTGCAACTAATGAGCCGAGCCCAACTCCTAAAAAACGGCCGCACACGATAATCCCGCAAGGAAATTTCACGGCTCGACTTGTTGCACAGATGTCATCCTATCGCCATGCTGGAAGTCACTGAGCTCCTGGGAATGACCTATTCTTTCACAAATGTTTGTAGAAGGAGTCTGCATGCCTAAGTACTTGATTTTATAACCATGAAAATGATTGGAACACCTGGATTAAATTATTTGGACGGGTGAGTGAATACTTTTGCCAGTGTAGTGTATAAGATTGCAAGTATCTTACTGCACGTGGGTCTCTGCCTTGGACACGATGGTCAGGATGAAGGAGGCTGTCTCATTGGGACTGAAGGTGGATGGCACAATCACGTATTCACCAGGCTTCAGCATCATTAACTCCATCACCTCACGGGCATTTATGTAGGATTTAGTGTAGGCAACAAGTTTGCTCGCACTGAAGAAAGAGGCTGGGAATTTCCCGCTGTGTGCCATGTACTGTAATATCAGTTTTAAACAGATATTTAATCTCTTCCGCTCTGTCTCGGTCCTGTTATTTGAAAATTGTGAAATGAAATGTTTGCTGTGGGAAAATACTCACGTTTTCAGGCACCTTAGAGGAAATCACAGAAAAAAAAATTAGATCACGTGAATTATGTCTTTATAAAAGCTAAATGGAAACTAATGATTTAGGAATTGAAGGGTTTTTTGTAAATGAGGCACAAAACTCCCACTTTTCATTAGTTTACTACATGACTTCTACACATGCAGTGCAGAGTACACCAATCTAACCAGTGTGATGGAAACAATAAAGGCTAATCTTTACCTCAAATACAGAAAATCCAATGTAGAGGTTCTGGACCAGGTGTCTATTCCTTTTATCTGGCTTTTGCATGAGAGACACCAGCATGTTGACTTCACCCTGTTTCCCAGCACATTCACTGGATAATTCATCAATCTTGACCCGATACTGTGGATTTGTCCAGAAGCTCTCTGAAAAGCAAAGAAGGAAATCATTTTGGAGTTTTCCATTAATCTATTATTATTATTATTATTATTATTATTAAGTAAACCTTAACAAGCAGCTACAAGATGATAGACTGACTCCACAGAAATATGACACTTTCTCTTCACAGTTCCCAAATTATTGCAATTATATTTAATGGCTCAGTCACACTAGAGTAAAAATAGCACTTCCTTGGCCTTGGCACCTCCAAGGTCATTGGATAGGCCACATGATATGTTAGGAAGTACCCTGTCTCCAAAAAAAATTATCCTCTGACTACAATCACTGCCAGACTCCTGTGCTTATCTCTGGTTACCATGTGATCATATTTATATGTTTTATTGGTATTTTGAAGCATCAAAGTCACTTTGAAGATGATAACTGACTGCTGGTGGTCACAGACCTGTTCCCGACTTCGAAGGAACCCTTTCAGAGTCAGTGAGATTGTATGGTCAGGATTTTGGTCACACTGTAGTCTACAAAGATTGATTATAGCGCAAAGGAAATAAATGATAGTTGCAATTAGTTTAGAATTGCTAAAAGGCATGTGGTGCTGTGCAAATGGATGTAGCAAAGAGATCATTTATTTCCATAACTAAGGCATTTAATGAGGCTTTAACTTATTAGAGCTTTTGAATATACCAGGGTTCTTCATGCAGCCTCCAGCAGTGGTTCCTGCAACCCATCGACCTTCATAAATGGAGGTTTTCCAGTGACAGGTAGAGTTTCCATCCAGGAAGTCAGGACACATGCAGCAGATGTCGAGCTCTGAATAGGTCTTACAGAAGTCTTTCAGACTCATCCTTGAAAACAGATATAAATTTAGGTAATAATGAGTTCTGGCAGTTTCGTGATAATGAACGATAACAAAAAATGAACAGAAATATAAAAAGCATGTATTCTGCAACAATTTGTTGATTTAATGGAATCTACACAAAAGCGTAGCAGCTTTTGTTTAGCAGCTTTCACTGGAAGTCAAATTCTAACTCTATAGACTCTTTTGCCCTTGAATAGCTATTCTATTATTTATATTATTCTATTATTCTATTATTCTATTATTCTATTAAACTATGTTCAAAGAAACTAACTATATAATCTAATTTAACTTTTAAGCATTTGAGCATAGAGATGTATAACACAAATACATTTGAGTACTTAGGGTTAGAAAGCATCTTTTTGTTCTTCTTTTGTTTAATTATGGTAAGAACTTATTATTGTGTAACTAATTACTGTGTTGCATTTGTCACATTTTGATTTTTCTTACCAAAACTCGCCGTCATCATAGACTGCTAGGCACATATCTCGATCTTGAGGACTCACAGTTTGCCACAGAGGTGACCTTTTTGGAAATTTTTCAGAGAAGGAAGAGGAGGCATATGAATACAATATTGTCATATTCTAAACTTTTCAAATTTAAGCTCATTCAAGCTACAACTACTCCTCTCTACTCATGTGGATGACGTGTGGGAAATTAGTGACCTTTGCAGTCAACAAAGAGTCTTTCAGAGCTGTCAGGAGACTTTTTCTTCTGCCTCGTGTGCAAGACAGACCTTGTTTCAATAGTTTCAAACAGAGCCATTAGAGAATGCCTCCAAACCACAAACCACACCTAAAATCATCAAGTATTTCAAAATAAGAAACTCTAGAATAAAACCTTCAAGTCCTGTCAAAACTTGCCATCTGTGGGGTTTTTTTCTTCACTTACATAAGAAGTTCATAATTAAGAGATTACGCTGATAAGAAACCAACACAAAAGCTTCTCATGGCTCTGATCCACATATCCTCAGCTATCCTCAGCCCTTCCTTGCATGCCTAAAAATGTATTTATAATAATGCATTTATATAGCGCTTTACAATTCCACTATTCATTCACTCACTGGTGGAGGCAAACTACAGTTGTAGCCACAGCTGCCCTGGGGCAGACTGACAGAAGCGAGGGTGCCATATCGCACCATCGGCCCCTCTGGCCATCACCAGTAGGTAGGTGAAGTGTCTTGCCCAAGGACACAATGACCGAGACTATCCGAGCCGGGGTTCGAACCGGCAGCCTTCCAGTTACAAGACGAACTGCCAACTCTTTGAGCCACGATCGCCCCTTAAGTTTATCACTGAGGAAATTACTAAAACAAAACACACAGGACTTCTTGATACTTCCCTGTGAGCATAATATATATATATATAATGCTATTCCACCACTGCTAAATTATCTCAGTATTTTTTCTCCTGAGGTACAAAACCAGAGAAATGGTGAGTGCAAGATGCTCTAACCGATCACTCCAGTCTCCATTCCACTCTCCGTGGCCCCAGGGATTCCACAAACGCACCAGGTTCACCATCTGCCCTCGGCTAATCATCTGCACACCAAAGGAAACCACATTTGTAGTTTCTTTAATAAAAAAAATACACTGCTTTACAGTAAATGCAAGCTCGGTACCTTTATTACCTTAAAATGAATGAAATTAATTGTTTGCTGAGGTAAACATCATTAGAAACTTAAAAACGTAACTCTTGCTAATAGAACGTTAACAACCACTCTATTTTAGTTTGCTGCATGTTGTATTAGCTTTTAAATAAATTCCAGACCTTACCTGTTTAACACCTGTGACAGCGTAAGCATGGCTTTGGACCAGCCCATTTGGTAGTACAATGTTTTCAGTTGTCTCCTACAAAGAATTAACACATGTAAACATTCCAAGTTCAGTTTAAATTAGCACAACTTAAGAAAAATATCATTTTGCTTTTGAGTCTTGCAGGTAATAAATAGTGAACACACAAGAACGAGCTGAGTTGGCTAATTGGCAAATTTTAAATGAAAACAAAATCATATTAGCAAACTTTGGCTTTTCAAAGTAGTAAAGAACCAGTATATTGTTGCTTATGTTAGCATTACTCGTGTGTCAGCAAATTAAATTTCATTTAATAATAATGGATTGGATTTATATAGCGCTTTTCAAGGCACCCAAAGCGCTTTACAATGCCACTATTCATTCACTCTCGCATTCACACACTGGTGGAGACAACCTACGGTTGTAGCTTGTTCAGACTGACAGAAGCGAGGCTGCCATATCGCGCCATCCCCCTCTGGCCAACACCAGTAGGCGGTAGGGTAAAAAGTGTCTTGCCCAAGGACACAACGACCAGGACAGAGAGCCCGGGGATCGAACCGGCAACCTTCCGGTTACAGATACGCTTCCCAACCCCCTGAGCCACGGTCGCCCCATGTATTTGCTCATACAGTAGGATATATCAACATTATTTGGAAAACAAACAGCTTCTTAAATTCTTGTGAAGGTTCAAACGGTGCAAGATTATCATACATCATATGAGACGTGCTTCTGCTGGATTAAGTGCTTTCACTCATCATGAGAGTAAACCATCTGGACAAGTATTTCAGAGTCTAATGTATCAGTAGCTCTCTCTGTCTGAAAAGACTTATCCGTGTAGTTACTGTTTGAGGGGCCAAACAAGATTCTGTGGAGCCACTTATGGGTCATTAATTAATTAAAATAAACTACATGATGAAAAAGGTGAAGATTCTTTCATACAAACAGAAATGCAACCCACAAAGTATTGGTACTGTTCTGCTGTAATTTAAGGTATTTAGAAAGATAATACATGCAAAACACTGATTATACTTTAATTTGAATTCTGATAAAAAATATCTCTAAAAACATGATCGTCAAAAACATTTACCAGTGTTTTCTTTTCACAACATACTATGGCTCTGAGAGTGGTTCACTCTTGCATTAACATGTACGGGATTTTCTTCATTCTATTAAACTGTACTGCTTTCTAGGTATTGCGCATAACTTCAGGGAAACAGGGCGGTGCTGTTTACTTTAATGTGACAGGTAGATTTCCAGCCGCTGTGAATGGGGGAGTTATCAAACCACTTTCTCAAAATGGAACAATCCCAACACAGTGTTTTTATTTTTCTGCTGGGAGAAGATAACTCTGAGCTAAGAGCTATTATTCTGAAGGTTCTTTTTTATCACCCGATCTTTCAGTAAGACAGACACCCCTGACTGTTTTCAAAACAAAGATTACAAGGCAGCATGTTGCTTTATGTGGTGTAAATCAATGCTTACACCCTGTGGTGTCCCACAACCCATCAGTGACTTGGATTGACCAGCTCGACACATCATTTCCCACAGGTCTGGAGGGGGCTTTGACAGATCAATATAAATGTGGACCCCACCAGTGAAGTCTACCAATGCCTCGGCAGGAGTTCCAGCATTCATATCTGTGTAGGAACCACACACCCTGAAAAAAAGTGGATATATTGTTATTTTTACTGACAAATAACTCCCACAAAGAGCACTGTAAACTGAGAAATAACACAGGGTTTTTACATACTTTGCATAGGCTTTTTCCAGCAAAGCTGGCCAAAATTCAGTTGGATCTCTGGAGTGGACAAAAATGAGTCTGCCATCAATTGTTGGTAGTTTGTCATCAATGATGACATCCACCCATTTTCCAAATCTCCAGAACTAAGCAGTTGAGAGAGAAGAGAAAGCGAAAAGGTTTTATGCATTGTTTAATGCAACCTGCTTTTAGATATTTATCTTTGGCAATGGCAGAATATCAAAACAAAAGACTCGTAATATTTCAAGTAATTCCTTAAACAACTTTAAAATGTACAGACAACATTTTACCACTGACTTTTCAATGGTATGAATGATATTATGGTACTGTATATACCCTGAAGTGGAACAGTCCACAGTAATCCTCGTGAAAGTTTTGCTCAAGTGGAACAACTTGTCCAAGGATGTGATTCTGAAATGTCAGAGCTCCAATAGAGGCAATAAACCAGCAGTTTTCTGTAAAAATATGTAGTTGAGTTGTCAGAATGATTTACTGTGCAGATATCGCAGTAGTAATTGTGCTGATTATGGTTAGATTGACACAAAGAAGTGAAAGAATAAGTATACTTACTAACCCAACCTTGACCAAAGTCGAACCTGGACACCCCGTCAGCAACAAACGATGGATTTGGAACAATTTTCTGAAATAACAAAACAAACTCTTATCTTTATGGATTATTGTTATTATTTCTTTATTATTATCATCATTATTATTATTGGGCTTACTGCAACAAAAGTTATAGAAGTTAAAGAAACATTAACAATCATTTGACAAATTAACAGTTGGTGTTTCATACAGTTTTGTCTTTGTTTCCCTTGAAGAAATACTTCATGCAGCTAAAATGTGCATCCTCGTTTGTGGTTGGTAAAGCATTCAGGCACACCATGAAACAAAGGTTCCAATAACCCAACGTACAAATGAATTAGCAGATTTCTATGCTTCATGAAGAGCCTTAACTATCTAGATTTGTAGATTGTTAGAGCATCGGCGTGGTGGGGGTATGGCCTTCGGCTCCACTGCAGAGGAGCTGCAGAGCTGGACCGATTGGTGTGATCAGTTACACTGGCACTGCCCACCAAACCCAATGCCCCACCACTCCTCTGCAGCAGAGCCACAGACCACACCCTCTCCTCAAACAGCTTTCATGATTATATGTACTTGCATTTGGGGTTTTCAGCCAATGCAACACTCACCCCTGGTCTCAGCCACACCACTCGGTCAAGGTCAGAAGGCGTCAGTATCCCATTGCCGATTGAATTTCTGTCAGGGGGAAACATCTCATCGATGTACCTTAGATGTTGGATGAGACAGTACTGTTTCAGCTGGTGGAAGTCTTGGTTTAGGAACCTCTCGGGGTTGGTGACAGTCCCGTAGCCATTTTTCATGTGGCGTGCACTGATGATGTTCATGCACACACCTGGAGGAGGCATAGCTGCAGGGTTTGAAAGCTGTTGAAAACAAACATTAAGAAGTGTAAAGATTAGCTTTAATTCTCATTACACAAACTCGTTTTTCTTCTTTGACGTGCCCAAAGGACATCACTAAGTAGGTGTACTCCTTTACACAAGAGTCTTTTACATAAGACTGTAAAGTATTTTTCAGCGTTAATAATGTAACAATACCAACACCACATAACTGTTACAAAAAGAGGTAAAAAAAAAAGTGTAAACCAAGCTGCTTAAGAATGTTTACAGTACGAGTACAGTACCTTGCCTTACCTCAAAAAGCTAGACAGCAGTGACTGTGGGTGGAGAGAAACTCTGCTGTTTTTATCATACCTGTAAATGCCCGAGGCTGCTTCTGTCAGCACGTAATAAGCCCTCCCTGATCTGTTTTTTTTTACTGGTACAGCTGTCTGTTGTTCACGAACGGAGAGAAGAATAGAAGAAATGCAGACATTTACATGATTAAAAGCTTCCAAGTCAGTCAACTCTGCAAATATGCAAGTATCAAGTCACAAAGCATGATTATTGTAATTCACTTTATTTTGGTCTCCACTCTACCTGTCACAGGCTGAGTTTTCTTTGTATTTTTTGATATGTTATTAGTTTGTGTTATTTCCTATTTGCCTTTAGTTTAGGCAGTTATTGTTCCTGGGTTTTCTATGTTTTGGGGTTTTCTATTTATTTCATCACGTATTAGGTCTGTTAAGTTGTGTTGTCATTTCCTGTTTTATTCTGACAATGTCATGTGTTCTTTGTTCATTGTATTTAGCTTTCCTCTCCTGGTCCTGTCATTAGGTTTATGTCTGTCAGCTGTTTTCCCCCATGTGTCGCCACTTCCCCTGATCACCTCATGTCTGTATTTAAGCCTTTTGTTTTCTTCATGCCATTGTCAGTTCGTCTGTTTATCTCACCAGAGTTACAGTCATAGTCATAGTCATAGTCTTAGCCTGTTTATTTTCCACCTCAATCATAGTTATAGTTTTTGGTCTTAGTACCTTTAGTGTTTTGTTTCTTAGTGTTTTGCCAGCTTAGTGTTTTGTTTCTTAGTGTTTTGCCTGTTTGCTTTGGTCTCTTGGTTCATTTCCTGTCGTCATCGCAATAAAGGTTCACTTTTCTGTTAATCATTACTATTCCTCGTCATCATCTGCTTCTGGGTCCTGTTTCCGCACACATCGGCGCACCCCGCCGTGACAGAACGAACTGACCAGTCATGGACCCAGCGGATTCTGCTCTCACCGAGTGTCTGGAGGAGACTGCTCGGATCCAAGCGATCCTCGACCGCATCTTTACAGCGCCCGATTTGAAGAGCAAGCTGGTAATGATTAACGTTGCTGAAGCTATTATGGAGAGGGATCCCCGCCTTCTCCAGCTCCCGGACTCACCTGCCATAGTTGATGCCTTTACGAGGATAAAGGAGATGCTGCAGGCCCAGGGACTGTCGAGTCAGGAAATGGCTTCCAGCACCCACCAGTCACAACAACCCCACAATCAGTCATCTCCATTGCTGCCTCCGGAACCTGAGTGTGTTCGTGTCGGTTCGCTGAGATTCGCCGCAGCGTCACCACCTCTCAGCTCACCAGTTTCCACACCCTCATCACAGTCTCGCCATACTCCTGTCACAGTTCAGCGCGAGGAAGCGCCGCACACCATAGACTTGGACGACGACGAGCGCCAGTCTATATTCTGCGCTCTCTTGGAGGAGGAGCTCCGGTGGAAGCCGTGGCTCATTCCGGAGCACGAGCACTCTTTCCGGGGAACTCGACTGGCTCTCGGGGGACCTCGGAGTTACCAGGGACTTCCACCCATCGCTCCGCCGTCTTCCACTCCTAAGAAAAAGCGGCGTGCGCGCCACCGACGCTCCGTATCACAAACGCAAGTGAGTGATTACATTTTGGCTCCTCATGTTTTCTCTCAGGAAGTTGTTGAAATTGACACTACTTTTCCGGTTAATAAGCCCGGCTATACCGAGACTGTTTGCCCTGGAAAAGCTAGCCATCAGGCTCAGCTAAGCTGCTGTGGGACTGCTATCCAGGCCGGTTTGGAGCCGGAGACGGAGGTACAGCTGGTGCAGCCAATTTCAGTGTCAGCCGGAGGGCCCGGGGAGCCCGTCTGGCCTCATGTTTCGTCTGCTGGAGGTTCAGGAGAACCCAGCCAGCTTCATGCTTCATTTGCTGGAGGTTCAGGAGAACCCAGCCAGCTTCATGCTTCGTCTGCTGGAGGTTCAGGAGAATCCAGCCAGCTTCAGGCTTCGTTTGCTGGAGGTTCAGGAGAATCCAGCCAGCTTCATGCTTCGTCTGCTGGAGGTTCAGGAGAATCCAGCCAGCTTCATGCTTCGTCTGCTGGAGGTTCAGGAGAACCACACCAGCCTCATGCCTCGTCAGCTGGAGGGCCCGAGGAGCCCATCCAGCCTCATGCCTCGTCAGCTGGAGGGCCCGGGGAGCCCATCCAGCCTCATGCCTCGTCAGCTGGAGGGCCCGAGGAGCCCATCCAGCCTCATGCCACGTCAGCTGGGGGTTCAGGAGAACCGCACCAGCCTCATGCCACGTCTGCTGGAGGGCCCGAGGAGCCCGTCCAGCCTCACGCCACGTCAGCTGGCGGGCCCGAGGAGCCCGTTCAGCCTCATGCTTCGTCAGCTGGAGGGCCTGAGGAGCCCGTCTGGCCACCTTCTGCTTCACCACCTGTGACTGCAGCGCCACCTCCTGCGGCTCCCGTGCCGCCGCCTGCAGGACCACCACCTGCTGCGCTACTGCTTGCTGCTTCTACGCCTCAGCCTGAGGACGACGCCTCACCTGGTTCTGCCACACCTCAGTCTGAGAACTCATACAAACTCATTTCACCCACTATAGACTGTGTGTTGCTGCAACTTGAAAAGCAACCTGCCTCGTCAGCTGGAGGGCCCGAGGAGCCCGTCCAGCCTCATGCCTCGTCAGCTGGAGGGTCCGAGGGGACCGTTCAGCCGCCATCTGCGGCCGCCTCGTCATCGGCTGGTCCAGCTTCAGCCTGTGCCTCGCCAGGCCCAGCCTCATCAGAGCCTTCAGCCTCGCCTGGTCCGGCCTCGTCAGAGTCTTCAGCCTCGTCTGGTCCGGCCTCGTCAGAGTCTTCAGCCTCGTCTGGTCCGGCCTCGTCAGAGTCTTCAGCCTCGTCGGTCCGTCCTCAGAGTCTTCAGCCTCGTCGGTCCGGCCTCAGAGTCTTCAGCCTCGTCGGGTCCGGCCTCTGCCTGTGCTTCTGCTACGCCTGGTCCGGCCTCTGCCTGTGCTTCTGCTACGCCTGGTCCGGCCTCTGCCTGTGCTTCTGCTACGCCTGGTCTGGCCTCTGCCTCTGCTTCTGATAGGCCTGGTCCGGCCTCAGCCTCTGCTTCAGCGTCGCCTGGGCCAGCCTCTGCTTCAGCGTCACCTGGTCCTGTGCCCTCCAAGCCTCGGCCGGTACGCCTGACACTTGGGCGCCGCTGCCGCCTTCCGCACGGCCGGCCCCCTGAACTGTTTCCGCCCCGTCGCCTTCCGCACGGCCGGCCCCCTGAACTGTTTCCACGTCACCGCCGTCGAGGTCGCCCCCTGAACCGTTTCCGTGTCGCCGCCGTTGCCGTCCGCACGGACGGCCGGCCCCCTGATCACATGAACCGTGGCTTTCTGGACCGTCACCCCCCGGGCCGGCCCCCTGATCACATGGACTATGACTTTCTGGACCGTCACCCTCCGGGTCGGTCCCCTGAGGAGTCATGAACTGTTCCCTGCGCTCCTGTGATTTTTGATGGACATTTTGTTTTTTTTTGGCCTTGTTTCCTGTTTTATTCTGACAATGTCATGTGTTCTTTGTTCATTGTATTTAGCTTTCCTCTCCTGGTCCTGTCATTAGGTTTATGTCTGTCAGCTGTTTTCCCCCATGTGTCGCCACTTCCCCTGATCACCTCATGTCTGTATTTAAGCCTTTTGTTTTCTTCATGCCATTGTCAGTTCGTCTGTTTATCTCACCAGAGTTACAGTCATAGTCATAGTCTTAGCCTGTTTATTTTCCACCTCAATCATAGTTATAGTTTTTGGTCTTAGTACCTTTAGTGTTTTGTTTCTTAGTGTTTTGCCAGCTTAGTGTTTTGTTTCTTAGTGTTTTGCCTGTTTGCTTTGGTCTCTTGGTTCATTTCCTGTCGTCATCGCAATAAAGGTTCACTTTTCTGTTAATCATTACTATTCCTCGTCATCATCTGCTTCTGGGTCCTGTTTCCGCACACATCGGCGCACCCCGCCGTGACACTACCCTTCTATGTAGATTACAGACAGTCCAGAATGCCGCTGCACGCATTCTAACTAAAACTAAGAAGTTTGCTCACATCACTCCCGTCCTTGCTGATCTGCACTGGTTGCCTGTGAAATTTCGTATTCAATTTAAAATTCTGTTGCTTACTTTTAAAATTACTAATAACACAGGACCAAGCTATCTTAAGGAACTCTTAAACTCATATGTTCCTGCGAGGGCTTTAAGATCATCCTCACAGTTATTGTTGGTTCAGCCCAGATCTCGTTTGAAGTCTAGAGGTGATCGAGCGTTTGCTCTAGCTGCACCTGAGCTGTGGAACAATCACCCGATTGGCATCCGGGCGTCTGATTCTATTCAATCTTTTAAATCACGGCTTAAAACATATCTGTTTGAACTTGCTTTTTCTACCAGTTAAATCCTGGCCTTGTTTGCAGTGAGTTATTCTATTAATTTTTCTGTTTGTCTTGCGTTGTCTTGCGTTGTCTATGTTCTCTATCACTGTGTTTGATGGTACAGCTTTACTTTGCTATAGCTATGTGCTATAGTTTACTCTTATTAGTGGTTTTTACCTGTGAACATAATTCCACACTTATATGACTCTGATGTTATAGTGTTAATTGTTCTATTCTTTTATTCTTTTATGTAAAGCACTTTGGCATCCCCTTGGCTTTTAAATGTGCTCTATAAATAAAGATTGTTGTTGTTGTCCAAGAATGATTAATGATAAATGCAAAACCTAATACGGCAAAGATGGGAAAATAGCTCGGTTTTGAATCCAGGGTTTGAGTTTTTGTGAGTGCATGGTTGCTTTTGTTTTGAATGATTCAAATATAAATCCACTTTTCACATAGTCTTTATGAAAAAAGATGACTAGCACATTCAAATCACCTTAAAACGTTGATTGATTGATTGATTGGTAATTTATTTCAACATGTGAACAATATACAAGTACATTTAGAAAAGAAATGAGAGAAAAAAAATATATACTATACAAATTACATACAAAAAAAACATTCTGATTAATTTACATGTTGAAAGGGAGTGGGAAGAAGTATACACTTATTTAATCCCACCCCTGTCCCATAAATTATCAGTGAATATTTAGTCAGCTTCCTTACTGATATAATTTGTAATAAAAATAGTGAACAGATTTCTGATATACTATATACTATAATATCACATCATGAATTTTTTGTTTGTGTGTTTTTAAATAGAGACATTCACTTAATTTAAATATTTTCCTTTTCTTTATAGATCGAGAAGATCATATTTTTATAACTCTTTTTGAACAGTTTTATGTTTGGACATTGCTTTAATTCCATATTCAGTTTGTTCCATAGTTTCACTCCTTGAACAGAAACACAAAAGCCTTTTCTTGTAGTACGTACCTTCATTGTTTTGAAGTTACAAAAACCCCTTAAATTATAACTTCCTTCTTTCAAAAAAAAACATACTCTGAATATTACCTGGCAGTTCTTTATTTTTTGCTTTGAATAGTATTTGTGCTGTTTGGAATTTCACTATATCGTCAATTTTCAATATTTCAGACTGCAAAAATAGTGAGTTTGTATGTTCCCTATAACCTGCATTGTGGATGATTCGAATTGCTTTCTTTTGAAGAGTAAAAAGTGAATGTAATGTGGTTTTATAGTTATTGCCCCAGACCTCTGCACAATAGCTTAAGTATGGTGAAACCAGTGAACAGTAGAGAATATGAAGTGATGTTCTGTCGAATACCTGTTTTGCCTTGTTTAGTACTGCAATGCTTCGTGATACTTTGGAATGAATATATCTTACGTGAGCTCTCCAGTTAAGTTTTTCATCTATTATTACCCCCAGAAATTTATTTTCACTGACTCTTTCAATATCAACACCATTTATTTGAATCTTTGCATTTGTATTTAAACTACTATTTCCAAATAACATAAGTTTAGATTTATTCAAATTTAATGATAATTTGTTTTTATCAAGCCAGAACTTCACTTTACTTATTTCATTAGTCATATCCTCCAATAGTTGTCTAAACAAAGTAATTTGACTGTTTTTTTGAGAGTCAAAATGTAGAAAGCAGATGTCGTCTGTTGTGCATCTGCCTTTGTGTTTTTAAGGTGTAGTTTCAGGGTGGAGCTCTCATGACAGACAGGTAACAGATTCCCTGTATTAAAGTCCAAAGATGACATTTTTAAACATGTTTTAAAATATGGGAGATTATAGTTGTTCTTTGCATGCTACCGTGCAGATGGTAGCACGCAAATGTACCCATCTCACATTAAAATAAATTATAACACATAATTAACATAATTAAGATTAACGGGTGATAATATTCAATATGAGTTAGTAAATACTTCTTATTCTATACCACAAACATTCAGTTATGACTTGAATTAAATTGTGAATGGATTGACAGATAATACACAGACCAATAGTAGCTGTATCTCAGCCTATATAATATTTTATTCCTTTCATTACCCTTTGAATCAACTTTGCTCATTAAAGTAGGCTGACGCTGCCCTTCTGGACTCAAGAAACTATTTTTAACCATATTTTTTCACTTTCTTTTTGAAAAAAGGTTAACTATAAATACAATATTGGTTCCTTTAGTATCTTCAGTCACAGAGAGTTCAGCTTGACTTGCCAGTGTAATGTCAGTTCAGTTGTTAAATTTGACCTATTAACTAAACAAGGCTTAGTGTCATGCGGCGGCTGTGTGAAGGCAAGAGAGGACCCAAATGCACGGCTCTAGACACACGGGGATGAACTCAAAGGCCGGTCTTTATTAACAGGAACATAAGAAGTCATATAAAACTATACTGGGAGCAACTAAAAGCTGAGGCGCTGGGAAGACACGGAAAATGCACACAACCTAGAGGGACGACGCAACACAGAACAAAGGGACACTCTGACATAAATACACAGAAGGTAACGAGGGAAGTGGGAACACACGGGGAACACAGCTGAAGACAATTACTCATGGCCGAGCAGGGAGGACACGAAACTGACGATACTGACACCAAGATGTGGACCTTAAACACAACACAGTACACAGAGATGAGCACGGAGAGAGAGAGGCAGAGAGAGAGGCAGAGAAGAAGGATGAATACGAGGGGATGAGGAGAACACAGAACACATAGGATGGGAACACGGTACCAGAGCAAACACCACAATAAAAACATGGACACAGAGGGAATCCAAATACCAAACCAAACAATCCAATGGACATAAGAAACAAAATACAAAACTACAGAAAAACTAAGAACACTGGGTCAAAATGACCCAGGACCATGACACTTAGCAGCACCAGAAAGCAACTGTGTGCCTGCTATTGTTTACACAGTGAATAATCATTAAGTCTAACGCTAATGGTGGCAGGTGTGTCATGGTAGTTGGCACACACCTTACATTAGCCTGGGATACGTCCAAGCCATGTGCTCAATTTATAAATTTCATGCTGCTGTTTAGGGCAGGACACTTTGCTTCAAACGTCTATATTTCATAGGATGTTTGTTCTAAAGCGACACATACGCTGACAGTTTACTGACCATGTGACTCCCAGTAACAGGTCTTATTAGGGGTTTTCTTTGTATGTTTGCTTAAAGGTAATTAACTAAGTAAATTGGGTCAGACGGGGTAAAGTGGCTCTTTGTCTGACAGGTGTGTGGGCACAAATTTGGTTTAGGATGGCTGTCACACAAATATAATATATGGGCTTTGTTTTAAGAAACAAAGAATGATTTCTTAAATGTGTTCAGCACGTCACTGTGTCTGCTGAGATCATCTCAAAATGGTGACTAATGTTGATTTTTTTTATGGCAACAGTTATTTATCAACTATAGAACTTTTGAGGTTCACACAAAGATATAAAAAACAGATTTCAGTCATACTGTGAGGACTGCAAATACTGGAAGCCAACAAGAAGCACAGCCATAGTGAGCAGGAGATGCTCTGTATCTCATTGTACATCTGTCTAGTGACAATAAAGGCACTCTATTCTATACTACTCTACTGCAAGCAGTGAGTACTTTCAATTTTACTGCTGACAGGCTAACCATTAACAGCAACTACTGTTCTCTAAACATGAAAGTGGATACCATAAACACATAAACGTATAAGACTGTGATACACATAAATATGGGCTAGTGGAGGGTCACTTGAATGAAGTGAAACTCTCTCTAGGCCCTCTCTCTTTTGGTCATACAGTAGCTTGCAGGAAGTAGATTATTATGAGCTACAGGTCAGCGCAGGCGTGGTTTGTTCAAAGGTGATTTTCATATCTGTGTTAGAAACATAAGGACAGCGTGCACAGCCTCAGGTGCTTAAATGCAGAGTCGAAGCTACTTGGTTCTCACCCACCGGTTCACCGCGACGCAACTACACCTTTTTCTGCACAGCTTTTCACTTTTGAGTAAGTGAGGTAAGACCTGCTTTTAAAACTTTAAACCAGATGATCCTTAATTTGCATTTGTATCAGTGTGGTCCTTCCTGCTGCTGTGAATGCAAACTATGGGCTTTGTAAGTTCAAATGTTATTACTGGTGCAGTTTGTTAGGTGGCAGCTGTGTGCGGACAGGGATAGGACCCAAGGTGCAGACTCCGGAGACAGTCGTGAACTCAAAATGGCTTTAATGTGATACTCAAAATATAACATAACTGGAAAAACTCAAAATAAACTTAAACTGGAGGAATGACAGAACACACAGCAAGGTAAACGGTAGATCGCGACACGGACACAGAGAAACACAGGGCTTAAATACACAGAAGGAGCAATCAGGGAATGAGTAACAGGAGGAAAACACAGCTGGGACAAATCAGAACTGACGAGACCAAAGAAGCGTAAACTGAACACACTGAGATAAGACACAGACCTTCAAAGTAAAACAGGAAACACATAACACAGACTCACATGCAGGCACTACAGAGGGAACAGAGATGTGGGACCAGGGCAGACACAAACACTGACTGAACACGGGGATATAGGAACTAAGGATACACAGAGACGCGAACTAGACAAGGGGATACAGGTGATAGAAAGACAGAGCAACTAAAGAAGACAGAGACATAAACCATAAGACAGAACTCAAAGAAACCAAAGACTAGAAAGTATAAATAATATAATAAACTCAAAAACCCTGGGTCAATGACCCAGGCATCCTAACAGTACCCCCCCCCCCCCCACCCCCCACCCCCTTAAGGGCTGGCTTCCAGACAGCCCAAACCAAAATACCAAAACAAAAAAAAAAACCAAAAACAACCCAACCAGGGTGGGCGGCGGGGGAAACAGGATGGAGGGCTCGAAACAAAACCAAACAAGGAGCCAGAAACAAAAAAAGAACAAACAATGGAGCCCGGAAAGCAACAGAACAAAACACAGGAACAAAGTCCAAAACAACAGCACCAAGGCCCAGGCATAGTCCAAAAGCAAACAAACAAAAGAGCTCACGAAAGGCGCAGAGGCCCCGGCAACAGTCTCAAAAAAGGTCAGGGGGCCGGCCCGGAGGCTGACAGTCCAAGAGCCCAGAAAACAGTTCAGGAGGCCGGCCGGGTGGGAGGCACCGGCGGCGGCGTAGTTCAGGGGGCCGTCCATGACGGCAACGACGTCCAGTCATCGGCCGGACAGGACGTGCAGGACGAGCAGGACGGGCAGGACGTGCAGGCCGGACGGGACGGGCAAGACGTGCAGGCCGGACGGGACGGGCAGGAACAGACAGCACGGAGACCTCAGGAGCAGACGAAGCTGAACACTCGGAGGCCGGACCAGGAGGCGGAGCTGCAGAGGCTGAGGCCGGACCAGGAGGCGGAGCTGCAGAGGCTGAGGCCGGACCAGGCGGAGGAGCCGGTGGTGGCTGAACGGCCACGCCAGAACCATCAGCAGACACTGGGACGTGCTGACTGGGTCCTCCCGAACCCCCAGCTGACGAGGCAAGAGGCTGAACGGGCCCCTCGGACCCTCCAGCAGGAAGAGATGGCCGAAGCGGTTCCTCGGACCCTCCAGCAGAGACAGGTGGCTGAACGGGCCCCTCGGACCCTCCAGAGACAGGTGGCTGAACGGGCCCCTCGGACCCTCCAGCGGAGTCGGGAGGCTGAGTAAACAACTGAGGCGGTAACTGAGCAGGTGACTGAGCCGATAGGTGAGCTAATGTTCGAGCTATGGACAGAAGTTTAAGTTGTATTGACTGTTGTAACGATGGCAGTAATGGTGGGTGAGGTGGTGGATGAGCACTAAGCTGAGCTATGTCTTCCGAGCCTACGGAAAACTGCTGGACGGGCTCACCCGAGCCTCCAGCGAGGACAGAAACCGGTGCAGGGGCCTGCTGGGCAGTAGCCGCTCCCACCCGCGGAATAGGCACGGGCGCAGAGACTAGCGGAGCCTCAGCTGGCCTGGAAAGTGGAGCAGGGACAAACTGGGCCCTAGCCCCCCCTCACCTGAGGAACTGATACAGGTGCAGGAGATGGCTGGACCGCAGTTGCCCTGGGCGAAGGAGCACCGGAAGGCAAAGGAGCAGGCACACTGGAAACTGGCTCATCAAAAACAGGTGACGACCCTTTCCCACCACGTTTAACAGTCTGTACAGTCTTAGGTTTAGCAGTGTTCACAATCTCAGAAAAAACAGACTCGGCAAACTCAGGTTTTAATTTGTTCCCACCCCAACGAGCAGACCTCGAACTAAAAATCTCAGACGAATGCTTATTGTGATGAACTAGCGCGGGAAGATTCAAACCAAAACTGGCCTCCCAATCCAAATCCTCGTCGAGAAAAGAAATCCCAAAAGTGTCTGAGGTGAGTTCATAATCTTTACTGATCAACGGCTCAGGTGGAGTTTGGAAAGTGTAGTCCTTTTGACTCACCACCGGAGGTTGTTCCGAAGTGTCCATATGATGGCGATGTGAGCGCCGTTTCCTTTGGGCAGAGGTAGCTGGCGGTGTGAGCAACTGAGCCTCTGGTGCACAGAACGGTGACGCTGAGGCTGGAGCGTGAACGCCTGAAGCCACATGGAGGACTCCCAACTGAAACGGCCGCATCTTGCGTGCTAGCGGAGCCACAGGTGGAGACTTCTGGCAGCTCCGGGGACCGCCGAGAGCCAGCCGAGTGCCATGGAAAATGCGCCCAACGTCAGGGGTGAGCCATGGCTTCCAGCGGAGTTCCTCCTCCAGCTGGGCAAAGGCTGCTCGGCGTCGCTCCTGGAGTTCAATGTCTGCTGGGTCCATGTTCTGGTCGCGATCTTCAGTTAGGTGGCGGCTGTGTGCGGACAGGGATAGGACTCAAGGTGCAGACTCCGGAGACAGTCGTGAACTCAAAATGGCTTTAATGTGATACTCAAAATATAACATAACTGGAAAAACTCAAAATAAACTTAAACTGGAGGAATGACAGAACACACAGCAAGGTAAACGGTAGATCGCGACACAGACACAGAGAAACACAGGGCTTAAATACACAGAAGGAGCAATCAGGGAATGAGTAACAGGAGGAAAACACAGCTGGGACAAATCAGAACTGACGAGACCAAAGAAGCGTAAACTGAACACACTGAGATAAGACATAGACCTTCAAAGTAAAACAGGAAACACATAACACAGACTCACATGCAGGCACTACAGAGGGAACAGAGATGTGGGACCAGGGCAGACACAAACACTGACTGAACACGGGGATATAGGAACTAAGGATACACAGAGACGCGAACTAGACAAGGGGATACAGGTGATAGAAAGACAGAGCAACTAAAGAAGACAGAGACATAAACCATAAGACAGAACTCAAAGAAACCAAAGACTAGAAAGTATAAATAATATAATAAACTCAAAAAACCTGGGTCAACGACCCAGGCATCCTAACACAGTTGACCTTACAAGGTATTGTTTATGCATGAAGATATTATATTTTTAAGACTATCATAAAAAAAGTGTTTATAGCAGAATTTGTTTACATTTTTAGACACTAACAAAAGAGAAGCCCCTGAAAAAGAATGAATGTTAAAGGTATACTTTTAAATTTTTCCATTCAGGGTGCAAATAAGGTCCAACATAATGAAAACCTTTACATTTTACATATATTTTTAATGTTTGGAACAATATAACATAATAATTAATATAAAAGCCTTTAACCTTGTTTTCCTGACAAAAAAGTTCTCAAAAATGCCTAATTATTATTAGTATTATAATGTTAATAATAATCTTGTTGTAAACTATGTTTCATAATAGTTGGGCGAACCGCAATTTGCAATAATTTCACATGAACTATCTAAAGTTTGAACTCATTTTTGCTCTTTTTCAGCGAGCTGCAAATATGATTTTATGCACCATAATGGAATTATCTTTTTCCATCATACTGTAGCTCATTATATTTATTTAAAATATGTATCATTTGTGTCATGACTTCCCATTTTGAAATGCCATTCCCACACCCTTGATCTATACCCAACCTAAATAGGTAGTGCTGCGTTCTTTAATCTCTTATATTTTCTGGATTTTTAATGCAAAATTCTTGTAAACAGTTCAAAAACTGCAGTGATGCCTCCTCCCGGTGTATGCTTGAACATCATAGAGGCCCGCTACAAGAAGGACGGTTTCGGAAAATTCACCAAGCCCCAGAAGTTCTTGGGCCAAGACTACGAGCAGTTGAAACAGTACTGCCTCACAAGAGGAGTAAGCTTCATTGATGAGACATTTCTACCTGACAGAAGGTCCATTGGTCAAGAGATACTACGCCATGGCATACTGAGCCCTTCTGAACTGGCCTGTGTGGAGTGGCGGCGACCAGCAGTGAGTGTAATTTTGTAAAGCTAAACTGCTCAGCTGATTATAAAAAGAGCAATTCAGTTTTAGTACTTTCACTGCATTTAGATTGAGTCTCACTACACGAAGAATTTCTTATTCTACGGTTCAAAAACAGCACAGTCAGGTTTCTGGTTTAGTTTGTCAGAGCTCGACACAGATACAGTGGGGCAAAAAAGTATTTAGTCAGCCACCGATTGTGCAAGTTCCCCCACCTAAAATGATGACAGAGGTCAGTAATTTGCACCAGAGGTACACTTCAACTGTGAGAGACAGAATGTGAAAAAAAAAAATCCATGAATCCACATGGTAGGATTTGTAAAGAATTTATTCGTAAATCAGGGTGGAAAATAAGTATTTGGTCAATAACAAAAATACAACTCAATACTTTGTAACATAACCTTTGTTGGCAATAACAGAGGTCAAACGTTTACTATAGGTCTTTACCAGGTTTGCACACACAGTAGCTGGTATTTTGGCCCATTCCTCCATGCAGATCTCGAGAGCAGTGATGTTTTGGGGCTGTCGCCGAGCAACACGGACTTTCAACTCCCGCCACAGATTTTCTATGGGGTTGAGGTCTGGAGACTGGCTAGGCCACTCCAGGACTTTCAAATGCTTCTTACGGAGCCACTCCTTTGTTGCCCGGGCGGTGTGTTTTGGATCATTGTCATGTTGGAAGACCCAGCCTCGTTTCATCTTCTCACTGATGGAAGGAGGTTTTGGCTCAAAATCTCACGATACATGGCCCCATTCATTCTGTCCTTAACACGGATCAGTCGTCCTGTCCCCTTGGCAGAAAAACAGCCCCATAGCATGATGTTTCCACCCCCATGCTACACAGTAGGTATGGTGTTCTTGGGATGCAACTCAGTATTCTTCTTCCTCCAAACACGACGAGTTGAGTTTATACCAAAAAGTTCTACTTTGGTTTCATCTGACCACATGACATTCTCCCAATCCTCTGCTGTATCATCCATGTGCTCTCTGGCAAACTTCAGACGGGCCTGGACATGCACTGGCTTCAGCAGCGGAACACGTCTGGCACTGCGGGATTTGATTCCCTGCCGTTGTAGTGTGTTACTGATGGTGACCTTTGTTACTTTGGTCCCAGCTCTCTGCAGGTCATTCACCAGGTCCCCCCGTGTGGTTCTGGGATCTTTGCTCACCGTTCTCATGATCATTTTGACCCCACGGGATGAGATCTTGTGTGGAGCCCCAGATCGAGGGAGATTATCAGTGGTCTTGTATGTCTTCCATTTTCTGATGATTGCTCCCACAGTTGATTTTTTCACACCAAGCTGCTTGCCTATTGTAGATTCACTCTTCCCAGTCTGGTGCAGGTCTACAATACTTTTCCTGGTGTCCTTCGAAAGCTCTTTGGTCTTGGCCATGACGGAGTTTGGAGTCTGACTGTTTGAGGCTGTGGACAGGTGTCTTTTATACAGATGATGAGTTCAAACAGGTGCCATTCATACAGGTAACGAGTGGGGGACAGAAAAGCTTCTTACAGAGGACGTTACAGGTCTGTGAGAGCCAGAGATTTTCCTTGTTTGAGGTGACCAAATACTTATTTTCCACCCTAATTTACGAATAAATTCTTTACAAATCCTACCATGTGAATTCATGGATTTTTTTTTCACATTCTGTCTCTCACAGTTGAAGTGTACCTCTAGTGCAAATTACTGACCTCTGTCATCATTTTAAGTGGGGGAACTTGCACAATCGGTGGCTGACTAAATACTTTTTTGCCCCACTGTATTTGATACACTGCAGCTTTAAGTACAAGTACCTTCTCTTATACTTTCCAAAAACAGATTTCAGGTATGCTTTTTTGTTTGGTTCAACGAAACAACAGTCTTCAACATGCTATTGTGACTCTTAAAATAATTGAAAGATTATTTCAGTGTGGATGAATAAATGCACATTTTTGTGAAGGATACACTAAAGGAAATGTGCATTCTTTCCTTTAACACTTCCAGAACTTTACTTCCTGATCAGCACTCTCCCTTTTTCAGGAAATTGTTCGTTTTCCAGTCTTAGTACTTGACGGAGTCTCCAGGTTTGATTTTGGTCAAGGGAAACTAGGTAGGGAAATGTCTTCATGAATATATTTATTGTTCTCCTCACCTGATTTCCTGTGGTAACCCTGAGAATATTTTTGAACAGGAAACTGCTGGTTTCTTGCGTCAATCGGAGCGCTGACGTTCCAGAAATCCATTTTCGCAGAAGTTGTCCCGCTTGAACAACGATTTGATGAGAACTACTGTGGGATTTTTCACTTCAGGGTAAACACCAACATGTAACAACACAAAATATTTTTATTGATCACTACTTGTGTTCAATAAAAACACACCTGTCAAAAATACTTAGTGATTTATTTAGTTATTTTTGAGATATTCCTTTTTGTTTGTATTTTAACCACAGCAGAATAAACTAGTTAAAAAGCATGTGCTATGGGTTTAAAATTTTTTTTACTGCTTATATTTTATTTTAACACATTTTCATGTTGAAACTAAACTGTGTGTAACGTAAATGCAGAATCCTGCAACTTTTAGGGTCACAGGAGAGGAAATAAATTGCTGGATATGCATTTTCCTAAATATCAGATTGGCCTGAAAGGGAACAAAATTCCCGGCCCGAATCATCTTTTCATCTATCATCACTTTTACAGACCGAGGTCGAGCGCCAACACGCTACAAGACTTTTTTTTTTTTAAATAATAAATCAAGAGTGACATGCTAGATTCTTTTTTCCCCCCAGTTCTGGAGATTTGGGCAGTGGGAGGATGTGGTCATTGATGACAAACTACCAACAATCAATGGCAGACTAATCTTTGTTCATTCCAAAAACCAAAATGAATTCTGGCCTGCTCTCCTGGAGAAAGCCTATGCTAAGTATGCAATCTTAATCTTAGACATAATGAGAGTTGAAGGTGTGATTTCTCTAAATATTAAAAAACTGTATTATCCTGTCAGGGTTTGTGGTTCCTACTCCGACATGATTGCTGGAACTCCTTCAGAGGCTATGATGGACTTCACCGGTGGCGTTCACATTAACATCGAGCTGTCACAACCGAGTCCAAGCCTGTGGGGGCTGATCTGCAGAGCTGGCAAATCAAACACACTGATGGGCTGTGGTACACCTCCCAGGGTAAGTAGAACTACACCACACAGAAGCACCAGCATTGGCTTAATGTCCCTGATACTTCTGCTGCCCTATACTCACTCATACAGGACTTGTTTTTATACTTTCATTTTGATCTCACTAAACACCTATAAAGTTTTATAACTGTATCCGGCGCAGTTTTGGTATCATTTTGTCAGAATCTACCTAGAGACAGAGGTTTAAACATCTGCCAAAGCAGCTAAAAAGACCTTAGTCATGGTTATAAGCTTTTATTACAGTCACTTTATAAATGCCGCTATAAAACGACTGTTTGTAACACTTATAACATGGTCTTGACATTACCCAAGGATAAAGTTCATTGGCAAGGCAGGGATGGCTCTGTGTGTGCTATAGACAGAGAATCAAGACTCAAATGCTGGAAAACCTTTGCTTACATGAGCCAGTTTGATATAAATGAATGGGTCCTGTTTTAAGACACCAAAGCTGCTTTTGTTCAGTTATTGTGCGTACTCATGCCAGTCTGACATTTAGTATATATTTAACTCTGCAAGGAAATAACATTTTGAAAAACATCTGAGCAAAGTAGTGTCGAATTTAGCCACAAGCAAACAATTTCACAGTCACTTGCACACGTAAAATGATTTATTGGCTTCATCATCATCAACAGAAGTTGATGTTCTTAATGTATAATATTCTACTTTACTAGTGGCAAATGCTTTTGTCTTGTAGGAGACATCTGGTAACGAAATATTACCAAATGGACTGGTTGCAGGCCATGCATACACTGTGACAGGTATCAAAGAGGTAAAGATTTGTACTGGAAATAGAAAAAAAATCAAATGATACTTAAAATTAACAAAAAAAAATGGTGGTTTGCGGTCAGATGATGAGTCGAGGAAAAATCGTATACCTTGTGCGTTTGTGGAATCCCTGGGGTAAAGGAGAGTGGAAAGGAGACTGGAGTGATCGGTAAGTCAGACTCACACTCATGGCTCTCAACTTAAAAGATGGAAAGCAAATCAATGTCAAAACCTATGTGGTAGCCTTCTATCTAGTGTAAAGATTATATTTCAAGTATGGCTGTGGACACATGCAGGAGAGCTTTTCTGAACTCCCTTTGAATATTCAAAAGAATTTTGAAAAGCTGTCTCTTTGTCTAAATAAAATGACAAATTTTCTTTGAGGTCTCCTCTGTGGCAAACTGTGAGTCCTGAAGACCGTGAAATGTGCCTTTCAGTGGCTGATGATGGAGAGTTTTGGTAAGAAAACTTGTGAAATTAAAAAACAAAAAACCAAACACAAAATACAAACACTTTTTGCATTGTACCCTAACAGCCCATCCAGATGTAAAACAAGTAATCTCAAAATTCATCTGATTTTTACAGGATGACCTTTGAAGATTTCTGTAAGTTCTACGCAGATATTGACATCTGCGGGCTGTCTCCTGACTTCTTTAATGAAAGTGACTCTAGTCAGTGGACGACCTCTGTGTATGAGGGCCGATGGGTTGCAGGAACCACTGCTGGAGGTTGCCTTAATTACAGAGGTATTAAATCTCATTGCAAATGCGTTGAAACATTAAATACATACAGTATCAGTTGAAAGTTTTAGAACACCCCAATTTTATTTATTTTTTGTGAAAATTATGCATTTTACTGTCTCATTGCACTCTGAAATGAAAACATTGTACAAATAAGCAGTTGGAGTTAAAAAAATAAATCATGGAATCAATTTAGAGACCAAAATGTACTATCAACTTTGACTCTTCAAAGTAGCCACCGTTGGCAGATACAAAGCGCTTTGAGTGCTCCAGGAGAGAAAAGCTCTATATAAGAATCAGTCCAATAACCATTTACCATAGAACAGCTGGACACACCTGTGTCATTCGTTCTACAATAGAAATCAAATATTATTCTGAAAGTTCTTCCCATATCTGTTGCAGAAGTTCCCATAAATGTGTGGCACTTGTAGGTTGCTTTGCTTTCACTCTTCTGTCCAGTTCATCCCAAACCAGCTCGATGGGATTTAATTCTGGAGACTGTGCTGGACACTCCATGTTTTCAAGCTTATCTTGTTCTTTTTTTCCTGAGGTAGTTGTGGCATAGCTTGGATTTATGTTTTGGTTCATTATCTTGCTGTAGGATGAACACCTGAACAACTAGGTGCATACTAGAGGGTATTGCATGGCGCTGCAGATTGCTTTGGTAGCTGTTTTGGTTTAGGGTGCCTCTCACTATGTACAAGTCACCCACCCTGGATCCAGCAAAACAGCCTGAGACCATCACACTTCCTCTTCCATGTTTGACAGTTGATGCCACACACTGTGGAACCATTCTTCCCCTACTTGAGTACAAAGATCCTGCATGGTGAACCGAAGAGTTCAAATTTTGATTCATCAGTCCACAATACCTTCTTCCAGTCTTCAGTAGTCCAGTGGCGATGTTTCATGGCCCAGGCAAGCCTCTTTGTCTTATTCTGATGTCTTAGCATTGTCCTGTCAAACCTGCAGCTCGAAGTCTTCTCTTCACAGTTGAAACTGAGACTTGCTTACTATGACCACTATTAAACTGTGCTTGAAGCTGTTGTCCTGTGAGCCACGTAGTTTCTCAGAAACGTGTCCTCTGAGTTATTTGAGGTGGCTGTAGCTCAGGTGGCAGAGCAGGTCAGCCACTAATCAGAAGGTCGGTGGTTCGATCCCAGATACTAACCATGTTTGCCTACTGGTGGTGGTCAGAGGGCCCGGTGGCGCCTGTGTCCGGCAGCCTTGCCTCTGTCAGTGTGCCCCAGGGCAGCTGTGGCTACAATGTAGCTTGCTATCGCCAGTGTGTGAATGGGTGAATGACTGAATGTAGTGTAAAGCGCTTTGGGGTCCTATGGGCTAGAAAAGCGCTATACAAATGCAGGCCATTTACCATTTGTGGCTTTGGGTCTGCCAGACCTCTTCCTGTCAGAGTTTGCTCCAGTTTCTGAGTGCCTTTTGATGGGGAAGAAAACAGTACTCACTGTCATGAAATGTTTCTCCGACTGAAAACGCTTCGTCCAGATGAACAGAATCAATTTTTCAGGATACATTTTTAAGCGTTATGATGGTCTGTCTCGCTTCCATTGTTAATTGCATTTTTCTGGCCATTTTTGTAGCAACGCAGTGCTTTCTGCAGTACAGTACTGTTCAACTGATCACAAGGGTATGGTACCACAGTGTGTTTTATACTGCTTTTATGCAGACAGAGGGGGTTGGAAGGAATCCAGAAAAGTTGGAACCCATGTAGGAATCAGTAATTGAAGTTTTCAAAGCTTGATCAACCTCCATTGTCCCAGCACAGCTTTTAATTGCTAACCCATTTTGTGTTCCATGAAAAAGGCCTTTGTGTATAATTCCAAAAATGTACATTAATTTGGGTAACCACGCCATTTAAAAAAAAATCTTATTTATTTATCTTTTTTACCTCCGGTAGTTCACTTACCTTTGTACCATTTCAAGCTATTCACTGGACTTGAATGACTTGAATTGCAATAAATAATTGGGAAAATTGGGATGTTCTAAAACTTTTGACCGAGAGTGTATACTAGAAAGAATGTACCGAAATAAGCACAAATTGGTAAAGCACGAACACATACATGTAGTGTTTGTGTGATTTTAATATTTAACAGATTCACATTTAAGATTTTTATGAACCTCGGTTTCTTTATCCATCTTATTATATTTGATGAAATAGACAATTAAAAGAGATAAAAGAGTCCTGAAGGTCATAGGTGCTATGTAGGAATTTATTTCAGCAATTATTAAATAAGATTATTCTTTTAGTCTTGATGCGGACCCTAAAATTAACAATGGGTCCAATAGGGCAACAAGTTCTTTAGTTAGTGTAGTTAGTATTAAGGTCATTGCTTATTTTTTTTTTAGTTTAACATAACTCTGTTATGTTAAACTAAAAAAAATGTGAATGCAAATTTCAGCTATTTTTTCCAAGTATTGTAGGTATTAAAATTCTGTAACCAGTAGTAAAAAATATGTTACAATATTAAAAGCCCAAATATGGTAACATAGATTTTTCTTGTGAATGGAAAGAATAAGTTGGACATCCATAACAATACAGACCCATAAACAGAGTTGTAAAGTCTTTTCCACAGTATATTATCTATATAGCTCATTTAATTGCATGACTTTGTCATTTATTAAACAAAAGTTCAGTGAACCTTTCACCCACCTGACCTGGACTATTTAACCAGCCTTGCTTTCAGGTTCATTTTTGAACTTTCATTTTTTTGTGTCCAGCAAATAAACCATGTTTTTTATTTGCTTTCTAGACAGTTTCTGGACTAATCCACAGTGTCGTTTCAAAATTTGCGGTGGATACTCAGAGAAAGACGGTGATAAAAACATAATGGTGTCTCTCATGCAAAAGCCCGAAAAAAGGAACAGACACCTGGCGCAAAACCTCCACATTGGGTTTTTCATATTTGAGGTAAACATTACTCTTTGCTGCCTAATATGGAAATGTCATGACACTTTTATGTTTTGAATCGTTTCCAAGTTGCAAAGGTATTGCACATCAGGATGGTGATAAGGATAACCTCAACTTGAAGGCTACACTGCTATTCCTTCAATGATTAAACCTTTGGCTCAGTTGTCATCATCTTTGAAGAGCATATAATCATTAGTAAAAGATGCATACAGATTTCATTAGGGTTGTATTCTGACACTAACTGAGTATATTTCTTATTCTGAACATGAACCAACTTGCACTGATTTCCTTCAAGGTGACTGAAAAAGTAAGAAACAGTTTGTATCCAGTTCCCATTTACAGATACAGCAGTCCCACTTTAAATGGTGTAAGATAACTGACATATCTACCTGCTATTTCAGTATAAGACACAGAGAGGGAAGTTTACAGAGGAGTTCTTCAAATCCCAGGCACCTGTTGCCCAAACTAAAACCTACCTGAATGCCCGTGAGGTGATGGAGTTCTTTATGTTAAAGCATGGGGAATACTTGATTGTGCCATCCACCTTCAATCCCAACGAGACAGCCTCCTTTATCCTGACCATCCACGCAAAATCAGAGACCAACTGCTAGTATGCACGCTCATTGTTTGTGCAAACACAACATTGCTAAATTGGAACAATCTGCATGAGATATATGCAAAACAGACAAGAACAAATAAATTGTGATTTTTTTCTTTCTCTGCAGTGATAATTCTGGTGATCACAAACATGAGCTTGATGAGAAGGTGGGTGTTCAACAATAAATCACGTCTGGTTGCGGTTGTGTTATATGCTAAATGATATGTAAATAGCTTTTTATTTAACACAGAATTTAATTTCTCTGTTTCAGGTCAAGGTAAAAAATCAACAAGATGATGAACAAAGGAGAGAGTTTTTCCATAAACACTCTGACAAGGTAACTTCCTGTTATTTTCTCACGAGCATACTTGACACTGTTGAGTTTACTATTTCTCTTATATAGACTGAGTTTTATCACACAGTGGAAACTTTTGTTTGTTTGATAAGATTTTTTTCATCTTTATCTAAAACTTATCTGTGAGAGGTTTGACTAACTATTATACTTCAGTGCACAAAATAAAACTGTTTGACTTCTGTATACAATGAACATAAAACGTGCTAACACGAAAGTTTAAATGCATTTCGTTACATTTGTTCTCAACTAAAAAAATCCACAACAGAACATCAGTTGTGTATAAAAGTGAGAAATTTTAAAGTGAAAGCTTAATCATCCTGATTAATTTTTTGGCTACTTTAAAGATGCACTTGTGGTTTAGTTGTCTTCTCACTGTTGGTTATTTAGTAGCAATTTAAGCTAGGATCAAAATATGCATATCTTGTATGACACATCATTATTGGGTCAGTAGGGTGAAGAAAGCTTAACTTACTGAAGAACTAAGTTGATATAAATAAGACAGAAATAAAATATGAAAATGGAAAAAGACTGTTTAAATATTAGCATTGTATAGCTCTAAATTACACATTTCTTTAAGACAAGTTCAGTGTCCATAGTAATAAAACCAAGGTACTTATAGACAAACTTTTTCTAATTTAGTGTCCTATGAAAAGTAGCAATATTTAACTGGCTAAGTAATGTTAGCCAGCTTTATTGGAAACTTTTTTTTTTTTAAATGGGTTTTAATCTGAGTTCAAATCTTTTTTGAAAGCACTTAGATGTTTCCAGACACGACAAAAATCAACGTGTAACTCACTTAATTATGAGAACTGTGAATAACAGTGGCCCTAGAATTGCACCCACATGCTGAACTAATAGCCATGCATTACTTCATGTATCCATCTTTTCCATCTAAAATAATTATTTCGGGGCAACTTGAAATAACTGGATTACAACTCGTAATATTTAGCTTGATGGGTTAGAGTTTTGCTAAAGCTAGCAAAGATTTTGTATTGTAAAAGAGAAATTACAGCAATACACAAATTAGTCAGAGTGTGTGTTTGCTAGTGTGTGTGGACAGTTTAATTTGGACGTTAACAAGTGACCGAGGCTCATAAACAGAAGTATAAGAGAAACCCTGTTTTCGTTTCCAGTATGAAGAAGTGGATGCTGAGCAGCTTCAGAGGCTTCTAAATGAAAACATCCTAAAAGGTTTGGACTTCAAGAGACTACAGCTTAAGAGCTCAAGATTTATATATTTCTGAAATATATATTTCTGTTTCATTTAGGAGACCTGAAATCTGGAGGCTTCAGTATTGACGCCTGTCGCAGCATGGTTGCATTAATGGATGTATCCTGTTGTGGTGCATGTGACATTTGTCATAGTCACTCAGACAATGCAAATAATAGATTTACATGTTCTCCACATTTTCAAACATTTGCATGCATGATCACAGCAAGTAATTTGAAAATAATATCAAAAAGTATCTTAAACAGAGTTAAACAGTCAACAATCCAGGTGAGGAAGTCCCAACAAATTCTGTTCATCTGGATGTAGCATTGAAGGATATCTCAGAGTTCTTGCCAAATAAAAGTCTTAATTTTATCTCATGTTTTTGGAAAAAGGCCAGTTAGAAAAGTCTTCACCTTGTCACTTTGAGGTTTTATGAGAGTTTCTTCATATGGTTAGCAGTCCTGTAGAGTTCACGCTTTAGTGGGTCAGCACCAGTGTTGGGAAGGTTACTTTTAAAATGTATTCCACTACAGATTACAGAATACATGCCCCAAATTGTATTTTGTAACGTATTCCGTTACGTTACTCAATGAGAGTAACGTATTCTGAATACTTTGGATTACTTAATATATTATCATGCTTTTTACAACTACATGAATGTACTATTGCAGTGCGAACTATTACTTTTACTGAAGGTTATTCACCATACTAATACCAACTAGATGTTTAAATCTTAATATAAAATGAGTAACACTAGGGTGGACATTAGGTAAGGCTGCACTTTTTGCAGCGATCTCGTATAGAAAACTATTCTGCGCTTATATAAAACAGGTCCGCGGCTCCGAACCGTAAAGGCGTAAAACCATAAAGGGACCTCTGGCTAATACGTCGGGTTCGTGTCGGGCTCGTAGCTGAAAACTAGCTTTACTTTGTTGTCTGGGTCAACTTTGCTAGTGAAAGACAGAGAGAGGCGTTGAAAGGCTGCTCCAAAGGAATTTATTGTTTCGGAGGAAAACACGAACACGATGTAAAGTCGAGTCTTAACAGCTTACTTACAGCTGGGCTCGTCAGGCACTCTTTTTGGCTGCAGTGGTTATTATTATATTTACATGCTTCCAGCTCCCGTTTCTGCTCGGTGACAGCTCGTACTTTTCCTTTTTCTTCCTCCCTCGCTCACAGACACATAACGGGTATGGCAGTCCATCCACCCTGCAGCACGGACTACACTGCCCATGAGGCTACATTCTTTAGAGTGATGACTGTAACACTCTCCCTATTGCCTTCATATTAAATCATTTTTGTGAATAATTTTTAAAAATATTTCTTCACGTCATTATGCGGGTTGCAAGTAGAGGTGACATGGACTGCGAGATTGAGACACAGACATTAGAGCCTCTTAATGCGTGTTTTGTTTGGGTTTCCACCAGCGTGGAAACCAAAAATAAAGAGGGCATAGCCTAACATATGAAACAGGAAAATACCCTCGCGTAATCCATTCATTTCGACCAAGTAACTGTATTCTGATAACACCTTTATAAACGGTAACTGTAACGGAATACAGTTAGTCATATTTTGCATTTTAAATATGTAACGGCGGTACATGTATTCCGTTACTCCCCAACACTGGTCAGCACAGCTTCTTGGCTTGTAGAGGAGCTACCCAGTTGGCCAGTACATGTTTTACTCGCACACATAGCTTTGTTGCCTTAATGTTGGGTAAAACAGACATCAATTACAGGAAAACTCAACAGTGAGGAATTTCTTCGTCTGTGGAACAAAGTTGTTACATTCAAGGTAAAGACAATGAAAATTAGGTTAAATATTTGATGCTGAAAAAAGTAAAAAAAAATTTGAACTACATGCACTGCTCTATAGTTAATTATGTATGGATAATACTTCTGCTACATTCCAATTGTGGCTTTTTTCTTTTTGTTTTCTAGGAAATTTTCTTCCGCACTGATGTTTCAAGAACCGGAACGCTGTCACTGAGAGAACTACGAAATGCATTCTTAGTTTCAGGTAGGCCTGCTTGGAATTCATTCATTCATTAATGTTCCTGAAACTACACTCTCCTGCAATCCTCTCACTGGACTTCCAAATGGCTAAGGCACACCACAACAAAAAATAGGACTGCTATTTCTTGTGACTGGGAAAAAACTTGGCAATTGATGCTTTGTGCTGGTCGTATGCAAGTAATTGCGATCACCAACTGATTGCCCAGAGCTTGCAACACCTTCAATCTCATGGCAAACATTTTCAATTGCAAAGAGATTGCTCATTTCACCTGGCGGAAGGCAACCTGTCTCCAAGGGATTATGGTGTACCTCAGATTGACTGCATCATTGTCTGACAGATTGGTGAAGGTTTGCAAATAACAGCCATGTTATTTATAAATGCAGATAAACTGCCAACAAGTTGCAATCAATCTGAGTCAGCCTCTGCTAATGACAGCAACTTGCTTTACTTTGAAAATGGACACTCGACTCAGCCGATGGCCATCTGGTTGTATTCTGGTTATCTTCCTATTAGTGCTGCCAGCGTCAATCTCGGAAAGAATAAGATAAAATATATAAATTAAAGTTAAAAAATAAAATAACTGTGCAACAAAATACACAATACACAGTATAGAACTATATAAGAATGTATGAAGAAATATAAATATATATATACACACAATAACAGCAGCTGTACAAGTATTAACTGGAAATAAAGAAATATAATGTCCAGTGTTGTGCAATCCACATTTGTAAGTGTCTTGTGCAGTGCAAATATGCCTAAAGTGATTAAGTGATGAAGTGAAAACAATGTCCAGAATGTCCAGTGTGTGTGTAAGAACTATATGTGTGGGTCAGTACTGTGTGGTGGTGTGATTGAGAGACCGTATCGCCTGCGGGAAGAAGCTCCTCCTCTGTCTCTCTGTGTTGGGCTTCAGGGAGCGGAATCGCTTTCCTGACCTCAACAGAGAGAACAGTCTGTTGTTGGGATGGCTGAGGTCCTTCACGATCTTCCTGGCCTTGGTCCAGCATCGCCTGCTGTAGATTGAGTGCAGGTCAGGGAGCTCGGAGCGGATGGTGCGCTCAGCTGACCGCACAACCCTCTGTAGAGCTCGTCTGTCCTGCATGGTGCTGTTCCCGAACCAGGTTAAGGTGTTTCCCGTCAGGATGCTCTCTATGGTGCACGAGTAAAAGTTCCTGAGCACCTTGGAGGGCAGTTGGAAGTCTCTCAAGAATCTGAGGTGGTAGAGACGCTGACGGGCCTTTTTCACCACGGTGTTGATGTGACAGGACCATGACAGGTCCTGCGTGATGTGAACTCCGAGGTATTTGAAGCTGTCCACTCTCTCCACTGGGCACTCGTTGATGACGGGGGTCTGGTAGTTCCTCTCCTGCTTAGTGCTGAAGTCCACTATCAGCTCCTTTGTCTTACTGACGTTTAGAAGGAGGTTGTTCCTCTGGCACCAGTTCTCCAGATTCCTAACCTCCTTCAGGTAGGCCGTCTCGTTGTTATCAGAGATCAGGCCCACGACGACGGTGTCGTCAGCAAACTTGATGATGGTGGTGGAGCTGGTAGTGGCCACACAGTCATGTGTACAGAGAGTACAGCAGGGGGCTCAGAACACACCCCTGGGGGCTCCAGTGCTGAGAGTGGTGTCCGCCCATCCTTACTGCCTGTGGTCTGCCAGTTAGGAAGTTGGAGATCCACTGACACATAGATGAGCTGAGTCCCAGATGCTCCAGCTTGGTGGTGAGTGTGGAGGGAATTATGGTATTAAATGCAGAGCTGTAGTCTATGAAGAGCATTTTAACATAATTCCCCCTTCTAGTGTCCAAGTGAGTGAGTGATGTGTGGAGGAGATGAGAGATGGCATCGTCTGTGGAACGATTTGGACGGTAAGCGAACTGTAGTGGGTCCAGTGTGTCTGGTAGTGAAGAAATGATGAAGTCTCTGACCAGGCGTTCAAAGCACTTCATCACTACTGAGGTGAGGGCTACAGGGCGATAGTCATTGAGAGAAGCAGGGTGGGGTTTCTTCGGGACAGGAACAATGATGGACTCTTTAAAGCATGTGGGGATCACCGACTGAGATAAAGAGATGTTGAATATCTCAGTGAACACAGGAGCTAGCTGGTATGCGCAGTCTCTGAGGATACGACCTGGGATGCCGTCTGGTCCTGCTGCTTTCCTGGTGTTCACTCTTGTTAAGGTTCAAAATATTGGGGATGGACACCAGAGGAAAAACCCACAATAACAACACTGGTCCGGTCGGGTTGAGTCAAACGATGATTTAATGATCACACACGTGGGAGATGGACACTGTATGCAGACAGTCTCAGATCTCATCTCAAAAAACACATCACCATAGTTTTATGAAATCAGGGTATTAGAACGCCCCCTCATGCGTAGTGACAGGTGTAATACAATCAATGTTGACAATTTTATTTAACACAAAGAATAACATTGTCTCCTTCCCGAGGGCAGACGCTGACTGCCCCCGTCTCCTGGAACCGTCTGTACCCTGCTAAGACACAACATGGCAGCTACAAGGACTCTTTCATTTGTTAAGACCATCAGTGTGTATTGCTCTAAATCAAGTATATAATATTAAATGAATATTGCTGGATCAGCTACTTCTACTTAAAACATATTAAAACATGACTAAGCACAAAATCACCAAGAATAACATCTTATAAGTGCTGTGTAAGCGCGTGCGGCCTTCCAAGCTCAAAGCCTTTGCCCTCCATAGATCAGCCAGACTCGCGCTGGCTGTAGCTTTTAACCTTTAATTACCTTGAGCACAACTCTAGAATAAGCAACAAACTGCAATGTGTATGGAATGATCATGGTTACATCTGCAATGGAAAATCATGTTATTATTCTGGTACCTGTAAGAAAAGATCAAACTAAAGTTATCACCATCACTGTAATGCAAAGAATAATGTAAGGTCAAAAACTTCAATTTATGCTTAATGCAAAGCTGGTTATATACTTCTAATGAACTAATAATGCCATATTAAAATAATGAATGAAAATGAGAAAAACATCCCCTCCTTATTTTACACTCTCTTGAAGGCTCTCCTTACTTCATGCTCGGAGATGACGAGCACGTTTCCGGTGCTGGCAGTATCTTCCTGTCTGCAGCCGTTAGCGCCGCTAGCACTAGCATTGTTGGAGTCCTTAGCTGCAGCCTCGAAGCGAGCATAGAAAGTGTTCAGCTCGTCTGTCAGAGTCACAGCCGCGTTCGTCATACCGGTTGTTGGTGCTTTATAGTCCGTTATTGTCCTTAGTCCCCACCACAGGCTCCTAGAGTCACTCTGTTGGAGTTGTGACTCTAGTTTCCTCCCGAAGCGCTGCTTCGCCTCTTTCACCGCCTTCCGCACGTTATATGATGCGGCTTTGTACGGGTCCATTTCCCCCGTCGTGAGTCCCGTATTGTAGGCAGCGGTGCGGGATCTCAGAGCGTCGCGGATGGTTTTATCCACCCACGGCTGCTGGTTGGGAAACGTTGTGATAGTCTTTGTCTCCACGGTATCATCCGCTAGTTTCCCAATGAATCCCACAACCGCTTCCGTAAACACGTTGACATCATCATCGGAGCTGTTTCTGAACATGTCCCAGTCTGCGTCGTCGAGTGCGTCCTGTAACGCGGCCACCGATTGATCCGTCCAGCGCGCGACCTTCCTCTGAACCGGAACTTCCTGTTTCAGCCTTTGTTTGTATTTTGGCATGAGGAAGATGGCGGCGTGATCGGATTTGCCAAACGGAGGGCGAGATTGTGCCTTGTAGCCGTCCTTGACCGTAGTGTAGCAGTGGTCCAGTGCCCTTTCACCTCGGGTGGGGCAGGTGATGTGTTGATAAAAGTTTGGCGCTGCACGTTTGAGGTTGGCACTATTAAAGTCCCCCGTCACAATAAGCGCAGCGTCCCGGTGTTGTGTCTGGTGCTGTGTGAGTGCCTCATGCAGCTCGCATAAGGCGGTGACCGTGTCCACTTGTGGTGGAATATAAACGGCACTTCAGAAGACCCCCATGAAAAGAATATCGAGGGAACAGTTTACCCTGCCCGGGATAGGGTTACCGGGGCCCCGCCCTGGAGCCAGGCCCGGGGAGGGTGCCCGAGGGCGAGCGTCTGGTGGCCGGGCCTTAGTCCATGGGGCCCGGCCGGGCACAGCCCGAAGAGGAGACATGGGCCCATCCTCCCGCAGGCCCACCACCCGCAGGAGGCGCCATAGGGGTCGGGTGCATTGTGAGCCGGGTGGCGGCCAGGAGCGGAGGCCCTGGCGGACCGACCCCCGGCTGCCAAGACTGGCAATAGGGACATGGAATGTCACCTCTCTGGTGGGGAAGGAGCCTGAGTTGGTGCGTGAGGTTGAGAGGTACCGGCTAGATATAGTTGGGCTCACCTCTACGCATTGTCTGGGCTCTGGAACCAGTCTCCTGGAGAGGGGCTGGACTCTGTCTCAGTCTGGAGTTGCCCCTGGTGAGAGGCGGCGGGCTGGGGTGGGTATTCTTATATCCCCTCGGCTTGCTGCCGGTACGTTGGGGTTTTTCCCGGTGGACGAGAGGGTTTGTTCCCTGCGCCTTAGGGTCGGGGAACGGGTCCTGACTGTCATCTGCGCTTATGCGCCGAGTGGCAGTTCGGAGTACCCAGCCTTCTTAGAGTCCCTGGGGGGGGTGCTGGAAGGTGCTCCACCTGGAGACTCTGTTGTCCTGCTGGGAGACTTCAATGCTCACGTGGGTAACGACAGCGAGACCTGGAGGGGCGTGATTGGGAGGAACAGCCTCCCTGATCTGAACCCGAGCGGTGCTTTGTTATTGGACTTCTGTGCTAATCACAGTTTGGCCATAACGAACACCCTGTTCGAACATAAGAGTGTCCATAAGTGCACGTGGCACCAGGATGCTCTAGGCCGTAGGTCGATGATCGATTTTGTAATCGTATCACCAGACCTGCGACCATATGTTCTGGACACTCGGGTAAAGAGAGGGGCTGAGCTGTCAACTGATCACCACCTGGTGGTGAGTTGGATCAGGTGGCGGGGGAGGACGCTGGACAGACCTGGTGCACCTAAACGCGTAGTGAGGGTGTGCTGGGAACGTCTAGCAGAGGCCCCAGTCCGCGAGATCTTCAACGCACACCTCTGGCAGAGCTTCAACAGCATTCCGAGGGAGACTGGGGACATTGAGTCCGAATGGACCATGTTCAGCGTCTCCATTGCCGAAGCTGCTGCATTGAGCTGCGGCCGCAAGGTGGTTGGTGCCTGCCGTGGTGGTAATCCCCGAACCAAATGGTGGACACCAGAGGTGAAGGGAGCCACCAGGCTGAAGAAGGAGGCCTATCGGGCTTGGTTAGCCTGTGGGACTCCGGAGGCAGCCGACAGGTATCGACAGGCCAAGCGGAATGCGGCTCGGGCAGTGGCTGAAGCAAAAACTCGGGTGTGGGAGGAGTTCGGAGAGGCCATGGAAAAAGACTTTCGGACTGCCTCGAAGAGATTCTGGCAAACCGTCAGGCGTCTCAGGAGGGGAAAGCGGTGCTCTACCTGCACTGTGTATAGTGCTGGCGGAGCGCTGTTGACGTCGACTGAGAAAATTGTCGGGCGGTGGAAGGAATACTTCGAGGACCTCCTTAATCCCACTGACACGTCTTCCGGGGAGGAAGCAGAGTCTGGGGATGAGGGGTGTGACCCACCGATTTCCGGGGGCGAGGTCACTGAGGCAGTTAAACAACTCCTTGGTGGCAGAGCCCCTGGTGTCGATGAGGTCCGCCCCGAGTTCCTGAAGGCTCTGGACGTTGTAGGGCTGTCTTGGTTGACACGTCTCTGCAATGTTGCGTGGAGATCAGGGGCAGTACCTGTGGACTGGCAGACCGGGGTGGTGGTCCCCATCTTCAAGAAGGGGGACCGGAGGGTGTGTTCCAACTACAGGGGGATCACACTCCTCAGCCTCCCCGGGAAAGTCTATGCCAGGGTGCTGGAGAGGAGGGTTCGTCCGCTAGTCGAACCTCGGATACAGGAGGAACAATGCGGTTTTCGTCCTGGTCGCGGAACACTGGACCAGCTCTTTGTCCTCTCGAGGATACTTGAGGGTGCATGGGAGTTTGCCCAACCAGTCTACATGTGTTTTGTGGACCTGGAGAAGGCATTCGACCGTGTCCCTCGGGGCGTCCTGTGGGAGGTGTTGCGCGAGTATGGGGTGTCTGGCCCATTGCTACGGGCCATTCAATCCCTATACAACCGTTGCAAGAGCTTGGTTCGCATTGCCGGCAATAAGTCGGACTCGTTCCCGGTGGGTGATGGGCTCCGCCAAGGCTGCCCTTTGTCTCCGGTTCTGTTCATAATTTTTATGGACAGGATTTCTAGGCGCAGCCAAGTGGCGGAGGGCTTTCGCTTTGGTGGCCTCAGAATCTCATCTCTGATTTTTGCGGATGATGTGGTTCTGTTGGCTTCATCGGGTGAGGGCCTCCAGCTCGCACTGGAGCGGTTCGCAGCCGAGTGTAACGCAGCGGGAATGAGGATCAGCACCTCCAAATCTGAGGCCATGGTTCTCAGCCGGAAAAGGGTGGAGTGCCCACTCCGGGTCGGGGATGAGTTCCTGCCCCAAGTGGAGGAGTTCAAGTATCTCGGGGTCTTGTTCGCGAGTGATGGGAGAAGGGAGCTGGAGATCGACAGACGGATTGGGGCTGCGGCTGCAGTAATGCGGACGCTGCACCGGTCAGTCGTGGTGAAGAGGGAGCTGAGTGTAAAAGCGAAGCTCTCAATTTACCGGTCGATCTACGTCCCTACCCTCACCTATGGCCACGAGCTGTGGGTAGTGACCGAAAGAACGAGATCGCGGATACAAGCGGCGGAAATGAGCTTCCTCCGAAGGGTGGCTGGCCTCTCCCTTAGAGATAGGGTGAGAAGTTCGGCCATCCGGGAGGGGCTTAGAGTAGAGCAGCTGCTGCTCCACATCGAAAGGAGCCAGCTGAGGTGGTTCGGGCATCTGGCAAGGATGCCCCCTGGGCGCCTCCTGGGCGAGGTGTTCCAGGCATGTCCCACCGGGAGGAGGCCCCGGGGCAGACCCAGGACACGCTGGAGAGATTATATCTCTCGGCTGGCCTGGGAACGCCTTGGTATTCCCCCGGACAAGCTGGAGGAGGTGGCTGGGGAGAGGGAGGTCTGGACCTCTTTGCTTAGGCTGCTACCCCCGCGACCCGACCTCGGATAAGCGGATGAAGATGGATGGATGGATGGACTTATAATGACCGATGTAAATTCCCGAGGTAGATAAAAAGGACGACACATGATGGACAGTAGTTCCAGATTTGGTGTGCAGGAGCGTGTGAGAGGAACAACGTTCGCACTGTTGCACCAGTTGTTGTTCACCATTAAACACACGCCGCCTCCCCTTGACTTCCCCGAGTCCCGTGTCCTGTCCATGCGGTGAACCGAGAAGAACTCGGCCGGCTGGATGGCGTGGTCCGGCACCGCTGGGTTCAGCCATGTCTCGGTGAAGCAGAGGAGATTGCAGTCCCGAATGTCTCTCTGGAACTGTATCCTGGCCCTGAGGTCGTCAAGCTTGTTCTCCAGTGACTGGACGTTGGCAAGCAGGATGCTAGGCAGAGGTGTGCGGTGTGCACGAGCTCTCAGCCTGTTCCTGATGCCGGCTCGCTTCCCTCTAAGCCGCCGCTTCCCTCTAGGCCTCCGCTTCCCTTTGTTCTCCCTCAAGATCTCGCTCGGCCAGCTCGGATCCGGAGTTAAAAACTTCGAATTGTGAGTACATTGTATACCAATAGAAACAAGAGTGTCACTGTCATACCTAATGTACCCAATGGTGATGATTTTGCCGATTTAGAGACGCTGAAAACTAACTTAAAAAACAAAGACAAAGAAAAGGTGGTCGGAGCAGTCGTGACGGCAGCCGACCTCACCAGCGCCATCTTGTTAACTTTGTTAGAATCTAAGAGTTTCTGACCGAAGTCTCAATGTAAGTCATTAATGTGAATTTGTGTGTTTAATGTGCTTGTCAGGAATAAGGGTGAGTGACGACATGCTGAATCTGATGGCTCTGCGCTACGGCGCCTCCTCTGGACACATGACGCTGGAGAGCTTCATCAGTCTCATCCTTCGCTTTGACTGCATGAACAGTAAGTGAAGACAAGTGGGACAAGCTATGATCTGTTTATTTCTGTTTGTGATTTATCTGAAGTAAGTCAATCAAAAAATACAACCTCACAATGGAAAACTTTAACCTTTTTGTTGTGGAAGACATTAATTTTATACGTATCTTTTAAGAGATTCAATTAATTTTTGCCCATCAACAGAAATCTTCAGACAGTTATCTGATGGAAAAGCAATGACTCTTCAAGAGTCTGAGGTAATAAAGCCAGCTTGTTCTCATTAGTACATTTTATAACACATGTTGATTCATTTTGAAGTTCAGAGGAAAGAAAAATACATTATTTTTAAAACTGAAAATAAATTTATATACTATTCATAAATTATTTTACACGAAAGGAAACAGTTGCATACTCCTTGTGCATACCTTGAGCTACTTTGTGACCAAGTAGGGCATGTCCGGGATTTTAAAACACGTTGGTAAGGTTAGACAGTTAGCAACTGTTAATGTGTTAAGGGCAAACTTAGATTGGCATTTGCTAAAAGTTCAACTGATTTCACTTATATCCCTCAAGTGCAGCTTTTTTGAATGTTGTTATGATTAAAGTTTTTGAGAGTTACAAATATAGCCATCAAAGAGGGATGAAAGATACTGAGCCTTTTATCTTGGCCAGCTTTTATAGTTCAGCAGTCCGAGGAGAGCTATGTCAGTTGAAGACTCTCCCATGTCAGCCAGTGATCAAGAAGAGTAGGCCAGGATGTCCTTGGAGATAGGTGGAGGGGCTGCACATACTGCACTAACAACCGGTCTCTCTTTATTTCCAGTGGATGTACATTTCGATGTACACTTAACGCAAAGGAATGGACGTTTGATGCACAGTTCATCTGCACGCACTGAAGAAGATATCCATGTATATTTTTCCTGCTAAGCTCTAAGTTGTCATTTAGATAATTGCCAAAATGCAAAATGCTTTCAAGATAACTTTTCTCAAAAAGTAGACATTTCTATTTTTAATTGTCATTTACTTGGCAATTTGTTTTTTACTGAGACAGACAGAGAAGACAGAAACTTATTGTAGAGGGAACAATCTGAGATATATAACGTGAATATAAATAATCAATGAAAATTAAATACTACAAGAATGTGCTTGCATGTAAAAGGCGGCTCTGAATTAGTAACTGTTCTAACAGAAAAACATGAAAAGGCTATAAAGGATGTTTTTTCCTTGTGCACTTTGAGCTCATTAAACACACATAGATTACTGTATGTGAGGGTGCAATGTTTGGCCATGATGCTTTATTGATTAATTCATCACTCATTATTGACACAACAGTGCAAGAAAGCACCAGTGTGGTTGGAATCAATATACTGTTGAAATGATTTTATATCGTTATTCAAATGCAGCTCTTTTTGATAAATGCATTATGCACATATGTATCTGGCTTTTTCTTATTTTCCCACTGTCAACTCCTCATTTCAGGTTCAGGTTACTTTTTACATATAAGGCTCAATCATTTGGAAAGCATTCAGGGCCATTATCAAAAACACTCAAAATCACTGGAAATTTTTCATGTAAATACATTTAAATAAAGAAAAAAGAAGAAGAAGAAGAAGTTTAGCAAATGAACCATGAATTCAAATTCTGGCACCAGAATCTGGAAGGTATTCATTGATTCAGCTGCAGCTCAGTGTTTGTAAACTGTAAGGGTATGTAGTAGAGGAAAAGCACCTAGGTATAGAGGCTAGCTCATCAAGCATCATGGGAAGTGGCACACTCCAACTCTTGATCGTGGCTCAAGAGTTGGGAGTTCGCCTTGTAATCGGAAGGTTGCCGGTTCGAGCCCCGGCTTGGACAGTCTCGGTCGTTGTGTCCTTCGGCAAGACACTTCACCCGTTGCCTACTGGTGGTGGTCAGAGGGCCCGGTGGCGCCAGTGTCCGGCAGCCTCGCCTCTGTCAGTGTGGCTGTGGCTACAATGTAGCTTGCCATCACCAGTGTGTGAATGGGTGGATGACTGGATGTGAAAGCGCTTTGGGGTCCTTAGGGACTAGTAAAAGCGCTATATAAATACAGGCCATTTACCATTTTCCTTGTGTAAAAACTCCCCAGTGAGCATGAGCTCAGTGAAACTCTAATAATTTCCAGCATAAATTTACTTACACCAGTAGCCTTGCTAAATGTTTGTAAATATTCCAAGACAGTACCAAGAGTTTCCCCTCTCAAGCATTTCAGAAGGTACAAAGGGAATGTTAATCCACAACACTGTAGTGAAATTAACAGGAAACACATATTCCCAGTATGTCAGCGTTTCTTCAATGGTTCCCTGTTAAATCTTGAGTTAAATTTTAAAAACTTTCACTTACATATAAAAGTCCTAAATACTCAAACCCTGTGATATCTTACACACCTCAAATACCATGTTAACTTAATAAAGAACTTTCATCCTCCACTGCAGACTTACTTGCTGCTTGTAGAGAAACTCTGTCTGCTTTTGAGATTAGTCTTATGCTGTTATAGGCTCAGGATTCTGCTGAGCTTCCCATGATGACGCTCTTAACATTTATTCTCACCTGTTTTCAACTCCCCAGACACTTACATACCACTGCTACATGTCATTAAAGTTTGTCTTTTCTCTCACATGGCATGCGAATGGTCTTTGTCTTCGTCCCTTATGCTTTCCTTTTTCTACACTCAGCAGTGGGCGATGACATTAAAAAGGAAGTTTTCCTTCCCACCTTTGCTACCTTTATCCATATTAGATCATCCTCTCAAATGGGCGGAGAGACCAGTCAATGGCCCACTGGTAACTGGCAGTTGCTAGGGAAAAGGGTGTATTCTGGCACCGGCTGGTGATAACATTGTTTGCAAAGAGATATATAACATTGCCAGAGGTGTGGACTCGAGTCACATGACTTGGACTCGAGTCAGACTCGAGTCCAAGACTCCTTTGTTTATTGTGCATAAATAGTGAATTGTCCTGACACAATATTGCGTTTCGCTTCTGTTATTATGGTACATTGACAAAAACATATACTTTTATTCACAGGATAAAACAGTTTTTTGTATCACTAATTGCCCAGTACGATTACAGCATACAATATTATTGTCACTGCTATATTTCTGTGATGCTACCAGAAATTATTTCCAGTACTAATTAATTACCATTGAGCTCAAAGGTCCTATTAATAAACGGTTAACGAATGTGTATTTATGAAGACGATTTGTGAGACTGGTAAACTTATGATACGTACGATGGTCTTTACTTTCTACACGGTGCATTTCAAGGTCCTGTACCCATCCGTCGGTAAACTGTACCTGGGCTTGTTGCAGTGACCTGAAGTTACTAAACTTTCATGAGTGTATGCACTCACTCCAAGAACCGTATAATTATAAATATGCATATAAATATGCTACAATGAGATAGCTGACTTCATCTAACTAGCAAATGTTGTCCAGGCTACGTTGGTGATGCAGTTTTTTTAATGTGTATGATATTCTTGTCATGCGATTTTAAAGCCGGTCCTACAACCGCATCCAAGAATAACATGCGGCTTATCTCAGAACTGTCGGTGAAAATTATTCTAGGAGCTAAGTTTGATTGAGCTGCATTTTATAGAGGTGCAATTTCACAATTTGTATATATTTTCTATGTTCACTATTTTGTCATGTGTTGAGAAAAACACAGATTTAAAAATTACATGGTCTAATATTTACATTTAGCATAACTGCAACATGCTTTTTTCGGGGTTTTTTTTTAAAGACTCGAAAGGACTTGAAATTCAAAATTTCAGACTTGTGACTTTACTCAGACTTTTACACCAGTGACTTGAGACTCGACTCTGACTTGCCTGACATTACTTGAGACTTGACTTGTGACTTGAGGATAAAGACTTGAGACTTACTTGAGACTTGCAAAACAATGACTTGGTCCCACCTCTGAACGTTGCACTGAAAATCTCCTTGTGATTGCTTTGATTGCTAGCAGGCTTCCACAAATACCAGTCATTTTCATGGAAGCAGCAGTGAAACTGTGAAAAAGGGGATTAGTGTTGGGGTTGTTATTCAAAGAATAATGTATTACACATTAGTCATTATCCTAAGTCTTGCTGCTGGGCTGGTCTCGGCATTGACTTAGTTTTATCATCACTTTGGATCCTTGGGTTACTTTGCGTTAGCATGCTAGTGTCCTATAGAGTCCTTTTGTGCAATAAAAATAAAAGTACTTTCTATACCATTTTCCTCCTGTAACACTTGGTTGTCCATTGGTTGCGGCAGCAGGATACAATTTTTATTTTGAAAAGTTGTATCCTACTGCTTTCTCTGTGTCCACTTTGGATTGGAATTTCTTGGACGTTTCTTATTACAGCTCAGAGAGTAAGTAGCGAGTTTCTGCAGACAAGTTGGCATCTTTTGTGCAAACTACCGGTGGCAACCTGCTTGTGAATAAAAGCATCACAAGTTTCTTCAAGTGCAACATAGAAAAAAAACCCATCAAACAGAAAAATAAAGGTTCTCGTTAGGGTCTCACATAATAATAAAGCAAGACTTCTCTCAGTTCAGAGGATAAATTCATCAAGTTACTGGCCCGAGAAAAAGCCAATTAATGGTACACAACATTAACATTTCCGAGTTCAAGCAGCAGACACAACTGAGCATCACCAGCTCTGAGATACATACAATCAAAGAAACCATTACTGAGGGAGACCAAGAAGGAGGATCAAACTGCTCTGTTAAACACACACACACACACACACACACACACACACACACACACACACACACAGATCCCAACAGTGTGTGAATGGATGTTTGCTTTACAGCATTTTCACTCACATCTGCTTTATAAATAGTGGAACAATTATTTGCTTCGCAGAAGGAACAAGACTTACAGCAAAACAAAGGCTCTGTGAGGGCTACTGGCCTGAAACACACCTTTTTTGGGTTGGGGTATAGCATGAAGGCAAATCCACTTCCTCCTGGGTTGTTGGAAAAACTCCAGGTGATGAGCTCATGAAGGTCCTGTAGAGAATAAACATGAATGAATGAGTTAAATGGTGGAGTACACCTTGGACTGGTCACCTGGCAAGAAACTTTTTATATATTTTTTAAATTTCGAAAGCATTCAAAGTGATAGAGGGAAGTAACCATAAAAGTGTCTAGGTAAGAAAAAAAAAGTTGTCAAAGAAGACTCAAAGAAGGCAAATCTACATATAAAATACGATTTTATTAAGAAAATGTAACTTTACAGGCAGCTATGCAGCTAAATATATAAAAACCCACAAGACAAATTATTTTTAAAGGTCCCAGCTGTTGGAAAAAAAGAGAATTGCTGAAGATCACAAAGAAAATGCTTTATTCAAAGAAGCAGAACGCAACCTCTCACTATTATCTTAGGATTGAAACTGACCCAATGAAGTTTGCTGCTTCCTTTCCCCAATATAAAAGGAATTTTAAAAAGCAGCTGAAATAGAAAAATACATATAAAAACAAATGTACAGTTAAATGTGACATTTTTTTCTTTGAATTTCCATTTTCCTAGATTTTTTAAAATTTATTTACTTATCAGTTTAATTTCCCATCCACTTCATTCATTTTTGATTCATACAGTAGTCCCATGTCATTCACTAACTTCTGTATTTTGTTTCTATTAAAACTAGAGATGGACCGATCTGATATTACGTATTGGTATCAGTCCAATACTGACCTAAATTACTGGATCGGATATCAGAGAGAAATCGGAGAGAAATCAAAAATGTAATCCGATCCATTAAATATCACGTAACTCAGCTCATAACCTTAGCACGTCGAGCAGTATGCGTGACGTGATAGAGTGGCTGTGGCGTGCGAGACCTCTCGGTGGTCTGGTTGAGTGTTTGGAGCCTCGCTACCAAACCAGCATTTCATCTCCAAGAAAGTTATCCCAGAGAGAAGTAAAGCAAGTGTGTAAATTCATCTCTGAATGTTTGTACAGCATTCCCATATTAAGCCCTGCCTCTTCTGCAGGGGCGGGTGTAGCAAAATTTAGCCAGGGGGGCCGATAGGGCATTAACAGGAAAAGGGGGGCACAAAAACATACTTTTCTTTCTTATTCTCAGTTAAAATGTCTAGCTTTTAATAAATAACTATCTGAATCTTACACCCAAAGTTTTAATCTGATGTAAAATGTATAAAATCCATTACTGTATATAGTAACTATTAAGTCTAATATACCCTAGGAAGCTACTTTTTTCCTTTGGGAAGGTTCCATCTGTGCAGTCTGCAAATTTGTTGAAGAAAGATGTTAAGCATCATGAGGTGGAGGGTGGGGGTGCTTCCCTTTTTTTTTTTTTTTTTTTTGCTGGGAGTTGGCAACCCTATTACCGTAGTTAGGTTGCTTAATATTTCCGCTAAGTGCTCTTTAAAATACCAGAATAAGGAGGATGGAGTAGGTTTAAGTTTATTAGATTGATCAGTTTTGCTGAACTATGAAATATTTTGGGTGCAGTGTATTTTTTGCATACAGGTTTAACAGAATAGCTTTATTTATTTATTTTTTTAAAACTTCAGTATGAACTTATACAAAACACAGCAAGATATTAAAACAGTTTTATTGATTAAAAAATACACTATATCGGATTCATATCGGTATCAGCAGATATCCAAATTTATGATATCGGTATCGGTATTGGACATACAAAAGTGGTATCGTGCCATCTCTAATTCAAACACAGATTGACAAGTTTGCAATACTATTTATAAATAAAAAGCAGTTATTCAGTCATTGACATAATATGCAGAGAGGCATATGGTTTACAGCTTTAAATGATAGTGTTTGTTATAGTTTCACATTATTGTGTTTAGTTGTTTCAAAGTAATAAAGTGTTATAGCTAATTCACAGAAAACAAGTTTTTGAAATATCTTCTTGTGTTTTCCAGATGAAACGTGCATCTGTCTTTCAGCTGGCTTAAGTGTACATGGAAACGTACATCCACTGAAAATAAGACAGAGATTATTTATTAATAACATTTAAGTATCACCATTTAAACGAATGCATTTTCTTTGTATAAATATTTATATTTATTTATTCGTTTGCTCTGTCAGCACTAAAGTGACTTTATTACCTCTGACTCCTTGAGATGAATGGATTTTCCATCAGACAACTGTTTGAAGATTTCTGTTGAAGAACACAACTTTGAGTTTAAACTGTACAAATCATGAACCTTAATCAAATCTTAGAAGCGAGAAAGATGTTTTCAACTGAAAAAACTTTTCATTCTCACTGCATGAGATTTATTTTCAGCTATCTACACATCTACTGTTGTTATTTCTTCTCGGCTTCACTTACTCTTCATGCAGTCCAAGCGAATCATGAGATTGATGAAGCACTCCAGTGCCATGTGTCCAGAGGAGGCGCCATAGCGCAGAGCCATCAGACTGAGCATGTCATCTGAAACCTTCATTCCTGAAGAACACACACAGTCAGACTTGAGGAGGAGTTTGCTTATCTATCCATCTATCTAATTGCATTATTAAGCTGGTATGAAATCCCATGCCATTTGTGAGGATGACAGACAGTAGTCACAATATTCAGCCATGTGCAAAGTCATAAGGATGACCTGACATCAAGAGTAAGTAAGTAGGATGTGGGCCAACAGCTGGACTCGGGATTATCTAATCTTGCCATCAGGCTTTAAATATGTTTGGAAAACAATCTCATCCAGCTCCAAAGGAGCTATTCAGGGCTTTGGTTGTTTCATGGGATGGGTAGTGTACAGGGAGGGAGGTTCTCTGGTTGAACCTGTCCTGTCTGGCTGATGCAAATAAAGCAGAAGTCACAGATAAAGGTATATTTTGCCTAACCAGATAATAAGGACAAGGGGGGCAGGTATTTGCAGATATTAGAAACCCTCATTTCCCCTCATCCAAATGCACCAGGAAGTGGTTTGTGTGCTTGTAACTTTATGATGATAATTTTTGTACAAACATTAACATGTTTACTGTGACGTTTACAATATCATCTATATAATGAATATATATTAATTATACAATACTATACTATAATTCTTGTATTTTTTCTAATGATAATTTATGCAGTTAAACTATAATCTAGAATTTTATTACATAATTTAATGTGATTCAGTGTTGCAGTATGAAGCACAGAAATTTTTTTTTGTTCATACTATTTATATTTGAACATATTACATTTATATTAAATATACTGAATCCTTGTCTGATATACCTGAAGCTACAAATGCGTTCCTCAGCTCACTCAGTGACAGCGTTCCTGTTTTTGAAACGTCGGTGAGGAAGAAAGTCTCCTGATAAGAGAAGAAAAAAAAAAGAAACTGTGATCAGGGAAAATCTTCACATCTATAGCAGATGTATTGATATATGTTTTAAGGCTGTTTTTTTCCCTTTACCTTGTACTTGGTGACCTTGTTCCACAGACGGACAAATTCCTCACTGTTTAGTTTGCCTGTGATTGATGTCTTTTAAAACCCACATTAAGGTAGCAAAGGGACAAATCTTAGTCTGGTCTTTCAGATGAGTAATGCTGGTTATATCAACAGAAGACCACTCAGGTTTGCTTACACATAGACTATTCTTCTGTTATGTACCTACAAAGATTCATTGTTACTTTTCAACAGCTCAGAAAGGCAAACTACAAAGTTTCTTAATCTGCTTTTTCTAGTATCACATGTATTATAACAGGATACATCAATTAGAGCCACCATGCTGCGACAGGCATCAAGGCTGAACCCTCCAGATTTCATTTCTCCTAAATAAAACAGAGTTGAATTAGCAAAGACAGTGTAGCACGATTGTCATCCACAGTATTCAGAGTCATAGACTGCATGTCGAAGTAGCCATGGCGATTAAGAAACTGAGGGTCTTGCACACCCTGCTGTATTACTGATGTTTACACTCATGTGGACCACAGTTAATTTTGTATTAATAAGTTAGAGTCATAGTCTCATAAACCAGAGTTTGCCAGAGTCCGATGAAGGCTTACAGGAAATAATACTGATTTATAAATTGGACGGGTCAGACCTGGAAACTACGCTATATGAACAAAAGTATTTACAGGGCTCCAAACCTCCTCTGGCAATAACATCAGCACAAAAACTGTGCACAAGGAGCTTCATGGAATGGGTTCCCATGGCCAAACAGCCATGTGTAGGTGGCCCAGTAAATTTAAATTGAGCTTGACAGACTTTTTAAAGGCCAAACCTTTCAGGATGTTTTCATTTAGAAGCCTCTGGAGCTGCTCAGCATCCACTTCTTCATACTGAAACATTAATTGATTTGGTTTACTACATGATACATTACACAGACGTTAGACACATAATGCTATATAAACTTGTAATATTGCAGTAATGCGGCTAATATTATTAGCAAAAAGATCTTTTTTAATTACCTTGTCAGAGTATTGACGGAAGAATGTTTTCTTGTTTTCTTCATCCTGATGGTTTTTTACTTTTGTGACCTGACGAGTCAACAGTTCACATTAATAACACATGAACAGCAAAATAACACGGACACAATTAAATGATTTGTTACAAACCTTTTCAACTGGCTCATATCTTTGCTCATTTGAATTTGAATTCTCACTGTGGGGAGACCAATATGCATTACTTTCATAGAAATCTTGGCTCCCAATAGAGGGAGCCAAGGGAGCCTTGGCTCATGTGATTAGGTAGAGGATCATCAGGGGGACCTTTTGTCCCTCTTTTGGGGGGATACTCCTACTGGGTTTAAATCTGGGACTCTCCACCATTTGACCTTAGAACTGAAGAAGCTTCTTGGATGAGAGGTGAAACGTCTTCAAGCAACTTAAAGAAGCCCAGACGCTTTTCTTTCCAAGCTCCTTAGATTACGATGATCTGGATGACTGAGAACCTTCACAGACATCTACAGACTGAAATCCTTGCCCATTCTTCTTTGCAAAACAGCTCCAGCTCAGTCAGATTAGATGGACAGCGTTTGTGAACAGCAGTTTTCAGATCTTGCCACAGATTCTGGATTGGATTTAGATCTGGACTTTGACTCAGCCATTCTAACACATGGATATGTTTTGTTTTAAACCAGTCCATTGTTGCCCTGGCTTTATGTTTAGGGTCGTTGTCCTGCTGGAAGGTGAACCTCCGCCCCAGTCTCAAGTCTTATGCAGACTCCAAGAGGTTTTCTTCCAAGATTGCCCTGTATTTGGCTCCATCCATCTTCCCATCAACTCTGACCAGCTTCCCTGTCCCTGCTGAAGAGAAGCACCCCCAGAGCATGATGCTGCCACCACCATATTTGACAGTGGGGATGGTGTGTTCAGAGTGATGTGCAGTGTTAGTTTTCCGCCACACACAGCGTTTTGCATTTTGGCCAAAAAGTTCCATTTTGGTCTCATCTGACCAGAGCAGCTTCTTCCACATGTTTGCTGTGTCCCCCACGTGGCTTGTGGCAAACTGCAAACAAGTCTTCTTATGGTTTCTGTTAACAATGGCTTTCTTCTTGCCACTCTTTATGCAAAGACCAACTTTGTGCAGTGCACGACTAATAGTTTTCCTATGGACAGATTCCCCCACCTGAGCTGTAGATCTCTGCAGCTCGTCCAGAGTCACCATGGGCCTCTTGGCTGCATTTCTGATCAGCGCTCTCCTTGTTCGGCCTGTGAGTTTAGGTGGACGGCCTTGTCTTGGTAGGTTTACAGTTGTGCCATACTCCTTCCATTTCTGAATGATTGCTTGAACAGTGCTCCGTGTGATGTTCAAGGCTTGGGAAATCTTTTTGTAGTCTAAGCCTGCTTTAAATTTCTCAATAACTTCATCCCTGACCTGTCTGGTGTGTTCTTTGGACTTCATGGTGTTGTTGCTCCCAATATTCTCTTAGACAACCTCTGAGGCCGTCACAGAGCAGCTGTTTTTGTACTGACATTAGATTACACACAGGTGCACTCTATTTAGTCATTAGCACTCATCAGGCAATGTCTATGGGCAACTGACTGCACTCAGACCAAAGGGGGCTGAATAATTACGCACACCCCACTTTGCAGTTATTTATTTGTAAAAAATGTTTGGAATCATGTATGATTTTCGTTCCCCTTCTCACGTGTACACCACTTTGTGTTGGTCTTTCACGTGGAATTCTAATAAAATTGATTCATGTTTGTGGCTGTAATGTGACAAAATGTGGGAAAGTTCAAGGGGGCCGAATACTTTTGCAAGCCACTGTATGTGTATTATAAACATGAAATAGAATAAATTAGCTTCTTACGTCTTTGGTCACCTTGAAGGACGTCAGGAATTTCATTCATGTTGGGAATAAATAATAATTCAGTTAGTCATTAGTTAGTTATTTCAACATGTGCACAGCCACTGTATGAATGTTTGGACAGCATATTAAAGCTTGGCTTGCTAACAAAATGTTTTCTAGCCCACAAATAATTTTTATGTTGTAGTTAATTTTTGATCTGTCATTTTCTGCATTTAAATGCCACATTATTATTGTTGTTTCCACATTACGATACAAATTCTGACAATGGTTAAATACATTTTCATGCTCTGAAAATGTCAACTTCAACATGGTTTTTATTTTCACCATAGTTAGTTTATGTTCTCTTTTGCATGCATTTTCTTTCCATATGTATGATAGATAGAGACAGAGAAATACTTACTAAATATACAGAAAAACCAATGTGGAGGTTCTACACCAGGCGTCTGTTCCTCTTGTCAGGCTTTTGCATGAGAGACACTAGGATGTTTTTCTCCCCATTGGACTCAGAGTTTTCACCTACGACCTTAATTCGATACTGTGGATTTGTCCAGAAAGTGTCTGGAGGACATAGAGGGAAAAATATGTTTTATTTACATGAATTGAAGATTAAAACATTATGTTTTTGCTGTATGTGGCGCTGGCCCTTTCCCTCATTCCTCTTATTTGTCAGAGCTCAGTGACAATCAGTTTCTGCATGTTTCTGTAAAATCTTATTTTCTTGCAAATGTTTTTCTGTATTATAGCAAAACATTAATATTGTTTTAATGTACAACAGAACATTTAAACACCTATATTCCAGTATATGCTATATAATTACCTCTGTTATTTATGCAGCCTCCAGCAGTAGTTCCAGCAACCCACCGACCCTCGTACACAGAGGTCTTCCACTGAGCAGAGGATTTTCCATCTATGAAGTCTGGTTTCAGGCCACAGATGTCAAGATCTGTGTAGAACTTACAGAGATCTTCAAATGCCATCCTGTTAATAAAATCAGGTAGATTCTCATTCCTAATTTATTTAGATGTGATGTCAAAGTATAAAACTCTAAGCTTATAACATAGTACAGAGTAAATAAAGCAAAAAAAGAGAAAACTACAACTTCTGGTGGTATTAATATAATACCGCCAGAGGTTGTAGTTTTCTTTTGACGAAATTTGCTTACCAAAACTCTCCATCATCAGCCACTGAAAGGCACTTTTGGCGGTCTTGAGAACTCAGTGGGACCTTAAAGACAGTATTTTAGGTAAGAGATGACACATTATGTTGTTAATTTTTATCTAGAGTTGCATGTATTGAAGAAAAAATATTCCCTAAGTAAATATAGGCAGTGTTTGGTAAGTTACTTTAAATTAGTAACTTAGTTACATTAATAGTTACTTCTATCAAAAGTAACTCTGTTACTTCAAGTTACTCGTTACTTTCAAAGTAACTAGTTACTAGGGAAAGTAACTTTGGTTTTACTCAGAATTCTCTTGTTAATGTGTTTCTTCCATAACTTTGCCAGTCTTCTAGCTTGCTTACTTTCCACAAGTGCACTGTGCTACCTTCCAACAGAAAGGAAAAAATAATGTGCATATTTCCACGAGAGAAATCCAACGCCTGGGCCGTCGTTGAGCACCCCCATGATTCTAGCCTACGTCACAGCGTCATGTGCGCTTCTTACATCCAACACAAAAACTGCAGTCGTGGTGCTTTGATTGTACTCAGAACTCGGAAATTCTGCCTTCTGAATAGGAAGATGTAGGTAACACCAGACTGCAGATGAGCTGCATACAGGGCTGGACTGGGACAAAAAATCAGCCCAGGCATTTTGACTAGAGAGCGGCCGCCATTATAGGAAAAATCATAAAGCCTTTGAATGAAAACAAACGCTGTTGTGACAGTGATATACACTGTTTTGATGGTATATATGTATCAATCTATCAATTGTTTGTTGTAAGATTGAGATAATTATTCATTAAAAGCTAGATATTTTAAATGAGAATAAGAAAGAAAAGTATTTCTTTGTGCCCCCCTCTCCCTGTTAATGCCCTACATGGCCCCCCCGGCAAAACTTAGCTAGACCCGCCCCTGCAGTTGCCAGCCGTCAGCTACGTAAAAAAGGATCCTGGGGTTATTTGTCTCTCAGAAACAGTTCATAACTTCCCTTCAACTCATTCATGTCACCTAAAAGGTAAACCTGTTTCTCCATCACCTGTTCAGCTCTGATGATTCAGTAAGGACATCTCCTGGTTTCATCTTCATGTTTCCCTCTCACCACATACCCAAACCGATATCATGACCAGCAGCTTTTACAGCTGTGGCTCCAGCAAACATCAGCTGATACTAGAAAGCATCTAAGTATTCTAACAACAGCTGATCAAGCTTAAATGTGCTGCTGTTGTTTAGCGCGACATCCGCTGGTTTCCTCTTTCGGCGCAAAGTGAGCGATAAACAAACGAGAGAGAAAATCCGATCAGCTGATCATTGATCAGTTTCATGATTGAAGTAGCAACAGGAGAGGGAGGGGTGAGAATGAGAGAAGAAGAGGCAGCTGTGCAGCAAAGACACAGAATAACTCCAGCTTTGTGTCTTTTTCATTCTAGCTGAAGTCCGGGACAAACTGTGTCCCTTTTCACCTCGATACGAAACGCTTGATATTTTCTCTGAATACAAGACAATTCCGTTTTTCATGGGTCATCCGACCGTCGGCCGCCTCTGGTCTCTGCTTCACCTGCTTCCCCTTTCCCCCATCCACCTGCTGGCCTCCTCCACTTGCTAATGTTACTGAATCTGTGGAAGCTCCACGATAGCCACCGCAAGAAGTAACGAATAACGACCCTATCTAAATCCCAGTAACGATTGAATCCTGATTTTGGCATAATAACTAGTTACCGTGCTCGTTACCACAATAATAACGTAGTTACTGTAACGCGTTAGTCCCAACACTCAATATAGGTTAAAAGGTTGTACTTTCACCTGCATTTTAAACTAAATATTACACCAGTTTGTTTAAGCAGTAACTGGAAAAAACAGTTCAGACTAAATTTCCCTTAAAGACCAGAACTACTTGAGTAACTGAGTCACTTTTAGAGCAGCAAGTACACAATGCAGATGTCAACATTTTTACAACATGTAATTTTATCCATCATGTCTTCATGAAACAGTACCAAAGCTGATTACTGCTTACCAATCACTCCAGTCTCCTTCCCACTCTCCTTTGCCCCAGGGGTTCCACAAACGGATCAGCTTCACAATTTTTCCTTGGCTAATAAGCTGGCAGCAGGCAACAGAAAAATCAGTTGTTATGGTATTTAAATGTATGCTCAAAGGTTTTTAAATCTCCCCTTTAACATATTTGTCCAATATGTCAGGAACCTGTTTTTGCTGTAATTCTTCCTAAACTGCATACTGTGGGAAATGTTATTACTGTAGATTCACTTCCAATAATAACTGTGATTACTGTCTAATTCTTTACCTCTTTAACCCCTGTTACAGTGTAGGCGTGCCCTTGGACCAGTCCATTTGGCAAAACTGTGTTAGCAGATGTTTCCTACAACCAAAGAACATTATTTTTATTTTTTACAATGACCAAAGACTTCTGATACAATAATATCATTAGGAAAAAGTGACTGCAAAATTTTTCGTTATGTTGATTTAAAGCAAATTTCAACATTTTGCGACACACTTATTTGTCTTCATAAAGCTACTTCTGGCAGTCGATTAACAAAAAAGTTCAAATCAAATCACTTTTATTGTCACATCACATGTGCAGGTACATTGGTACAGCACATGTGAGTGAAATTCTTGTGTGCGAGCTTCACAAGCAACAGAGTTGTGCAAAATACAATAATGTAAACAAGCAAAATACAAGAATGGCCACATCTGAAACTAATAAATATATGTACAATATATAATAGTATATGCATTTCTGGATGTGTATACTAAATATTTTTCTACGTGTGTGTGTGTGTGTGTGTGTGTGTGTGTGTGTGTGTGTGTGTGTGTGTGTGTGTGTACACATATTTTACAAATTAAATAGAGTAAGCAATAAATAAAAATATAGAAAATAAAATATACAGAGTGAGACATGTGCAAAACAGTGGCGTTACTGTACAGTATGGAGTGCATAATGTTAAAGTTCCAGTAGTGAAGCTGAGGTGTCTATGAAGTGTTCAGCAGTCTGATGGCCTGGTGGAAGAAGCTGTCTCTCAGTCTGCTGGTTCGGGACCGGATGCTGCAGAACCTCCTTCCTGATGGAAGCAGTCTGAACAGTTTATGGCTGGGGTGACTGGAGTCCTTGATGATCCTCCCCGCTTTCCTCAGGCACCGCTTCCTGTAGATGTCTTGGAGGGAGGGAAGCTCACCTCCAATTATCCGTTCACAGCACCGCACTACTCGCTGGAGAGTCTAGCTATCAACTCAAGTCACCCTCAATATAAGGATTCACAGATGCGGGAGACCAAAGTTACAAAAAAAATATTTCTTCTAAAATTAAAAAAAGGCTTTTGCCATGAAAATGATGGGTATAATCTATGTACATCATTCTCAGTTCATGTATGCATACAAAAAAAATCCACATCACAAGATGCTTGTGTTCAAGTATATTCACCATCTTCATCTCCATGATTTAGCATTCTCATCTTTCCATGAGAAGGCGGTGCTGTTGCCATACCAGGTGGTGATGCATCTAGTGAGGATGCTCTCAATGGCACAGTGATAGAAGGTCCTGAGGATGCAGGGACTCATGCCGAATCTTTTCAGTCTCCTGAGAAAGAAGAGGCGCTGCTGCGCCTTCTTCACTGTTTTGTTTGTGTGTACTGACCATGTAAGATCCTCAGCCAGGTGTACGCCAAGGAACCGGAAGCTGCTCACTCTCTCCACAGCAGCGCCGCTGATGGTGATGGGGGTGTGTACTTCTCTGCACCTCCGGAAGTCCACTATCAACTCCTTTGTCTTTGCGACGTCGAGGGTGAGATGGTTGTAAGTAAGTAAGTAAGTAAAATTTATTTATATAGCACTTTTTAAGACAAAAACGCTGTTACAAAGTGCTTCACATAAAAACATGTCAAACGAACAATATTAGAAGAAATATAAAAGCATATCAAACAGGCAATAGTACAATATAAATATAAAATAAGACAACATATTACCCAAATGCCTGTCTAAACAGATGAGTTTTAAGCTGTTTTTTAAAAGAGGCCACCGTGTCGATGGTGCGTAGTGAGGAGGGTAAACCGTTCCACAGTATTGGAGCCAGGGTTTGAAAAGCGTGATCCCCCTTTGTTTTCAGACGAGTCCGTGGAATAGATAGACGACCACTATCAGTGGATCTAAGAGTTCGCTTTGGAGAATAGGGTTTGAGAAGCTCCGAGATATAGATGGGGGCCTCACCTTGTAGAGACATAAACGTAAAGGTGAGGATTTTAAACTTATATCTATACCCAATCGGAAGCCAATGCAAGGATTTTAGTATAGGAGTGATATGGGAAAATTTATTGCTGTGGGTTAAAAGCCTTGCTGCAGCATTTTGAACCGCTTGGAGCCGATTTAGTGAGGCCTTAGATACACAGGAGAAAAGTGCATTACAATAGTCTAGCCGGGAGGAAATAAAGGTGTGGACAAGCATCTCCAGTTCGGTTGTGGAGACAATAGTCCTGAGTTTGGCAATATTTCTTAAGTGGAAAAAGCAGGAACGGGTCACGGATTTAATATGAACGTCAAAGGACAAAGATTGGTCAAAAATTATCCCAAGATTCCGAGCAGTGGCTTTTATCGTCGATGAAAAAGCACCCAGATGTTGACTAATTTGGGGCTTGATATTCTCTGGGGCAAGGATTAAGCACTCTGTCTTATCTGCGTTCAGTTGCAGGAAATTGTTTGTCATCCAAAGATTAATTTCCTTAAGACAGTCCATAAGAGTGGATAGCTTGTCTAATTCCCAAGATTTAAAAGAAATGTATAATTGGATGTCGTCTGCATACAAATGATAAGAAATATTTTTGAAACCGCTAATGATCCGGCCTAAGGGAAGAATATATAGTGAAAATAACAGGGGGCTTAAAACCGAACCTTGTGGAACTCCACATAGGAACTTCGCCACGTCTGATTGGAAGTTTCCCACTGAAACTAGAAGCGTCCTATCTTCCAGAAATGAGGTGAACCACTTTAGGACAGATCCAGATATCCCTACCATGCAATTTAAGCGATGGATTAAGATCTGATGGTCAACGGTATCAAAGGCTGAACTAAGGTCCAGAAGAACCAGGACTGAGCAATCACCCCTGTCTGCAGCCATCAAGAGGTCATTTGTGACTTTCAGCAGAGCTATTTCTGTAGAGTGTAACTTTCTAAAACCCGATTGGAATTTATCAAGAATGTTATGCTTCTCCAGCGCTTTCTTTACTTGTAGCCAAACAACTTTTTCTAAGATTTTAGAGATAAAAGGAAGTTTTGAGATGGGCCTGTAGCTTGACTGAAGTGTTGGATCCAGGTTAGGCTTTTTCAGCAGAGGTTGAATAACCCCCTGTTTAAAGCACCTGGGGACAGAGCCAGATAGCAATGAATGGTTTATCAGCGTGACCACAGAGGGCCCGATGGTCTCAAAAACTTTACAAAATAGATGAGTAGGTAAGACATCAGCTAAACTCGTTGAAGGATTCAATTGAGTCGGTGTTTCCAATAAATCCTCTAAAGAAACTGGGAGGAAAGATTCCATAATTATGGAGTGTGGACGATCATAGTTGGTGGGGTTACCTGAGGGAGTTATGTTACCTCTTAGGCAACTAATCTTATCTTGAAAAAATTTTAAAAATTCATTACAGTCTTTATCTGAAAAGACAGGTATACATGGCGTTGGGGGGGAGACGATGCTACTCACTGTATCAAAGACAACTTTCGGATTTCTTTTTCCTACTGCAAGTAGTTGAGAGAAGTAAGTGGTAAAATGGTAAATGGCCTGTATTTATATAGCGCTTTACTAGTCCCTAAGGACCCCAAAGCGCTTTACATATCCAGTCATCCACCCATTCACACACACATTCACACACTGGTGATGGCAAGCTACATTGTAGCCACAGCCACCCTGGGACGCACTGACAGAGGCGAGGCTGCCGGACACTGGCGCCACCGGGCCCTCTGACCACCACCAGTAGGCAACGGGTGAAGTGTCTTGCCCAAGGACACAACGACCGAGACTGTCCAAGCCGGGGCTCGAACCGGCAACCTTCCGATTACAAGGCGACCTCCCAACTCTTGAGCCACGATCGCCCCCAGTGGCTCTTGAGTCTGTCACCATGTCATTAAAGGTAGATAATAGTTCTTTTAAATGGAGCTTGTGAACCTCGAGTTTTGTGATTTTCCACAGGCGCTCGGTTTTTCGGCATATTCACCTAAAGCTGCGGATAGCTTCTGTAAACCAGGGCGGGCATTTAACAGTACTGCCTTTCCTGATTTTAAGAGGAGCCACTTTATCTAGAATTTTTTGACATTGTGAATTGAAGGAGGCCATCTGCTGATCTATATCATCTGTTTCAGATAAATTGTTATCAAACAATTCCATAAATTCTTCTACCGCTGAGTCGTTAATTAATCGTGAACGCTTCTCATAAACAGAGGGTAGAGTGTCATAAGTAAAAGAAAGGTCAAATAAAAGGTATTTATGATCACTAATAAAAATGTCTCTGCAATGGACTGGGCCAATATCCAAACCCAGTGATAATATCAGGTCCAGGGTGTGGCCACCACTGTGTGTTGGCCCAGTCACATGTTGGACAAGGTTAAAAGAGTCTAAGAGAGTGAGAAAATCCGAAGCAGCGTGACATGAACTGTCATCAACATGAAGATTAAAATCCCCCAGCAGAAGAATTCTTTCCAGCTTAATGGTGGAGGATAGAAAATCCCCAAACTCCACTAAGAAACTCCTAGCTAGTCCCGGTGGCCTATAGATTAAAATCACATAGAAGGGGTGAGTCCTATTGATCTTCATCATCTGGATTTCAAAGGAGTTAAAGGAGGGGGTCTTTACCAGCCGACAGAAAAAGGAGTTTCTAGAAATAACTGCCAACCCACCACCACGTCCTGAGAGACGCGGTGTGGTTAAGCACTTACAGTCTGCTGGACACAGTTCATTAAAATGGACAAATTCCATATTCCGCTGCCAGGTTTCAGTTAGGAACATAAAGTCCAAATTATTCCTAATGAAAAGGTCGTTGAGAACAAATGCCTTATTTGAGATCGAGCGGCAATTTAATAGAGCCATGTTAATCGGCGGTGCTGGAGCATCACTGTTTACACCCTGAGGGGCTTGGTGCAGGTTCGCACTGCATACTCCTCGGGGCTTTTTACCGTTTAGTATAATCCGTGGGACAATAGGACGGTCACTCACATGGTCTGGGAAGACTGTTCTCAGACACGGCGTCCTGATGAAGCCCAAGCGGGGAAGCTGTGTATTTAGCTGGAGGTCCGCCTTAGCAAAAACAGCCAATGTTGAGAGCTCCAAGCAGGACGTTAAATCAGCGGTACTCTTATATTTCCGTAATCTCACTTGGATGCCCGCTCTCCTTCCTCGTCTTCTCTGACGGTGATTTGTCCGGGAACGGCGGCTCCGGTTTTTCCCTGGCCCGGGCAAGCAAGGGACGTAATGGGCAACAGCTGATCGCCCGGAGGGTGGAGAGAAGCCTCGAAAATATTTCCAGGTTTCATCCATAGATTCCATAGTTGATTTAATCCGAAGTAAAGTGTGGCGATCGTAAACATAGGTAGCTGTAATCTTATCCACAGACAGCAGCAAAATCGGTAATGCAACATAAAACAGGAGAACACAGAGTTTGACAGCGGCATTGCCGATCACAGGCGCCATCTTGTCAAAAGAGTAGCATGATAAGACCCACTGGTGTCTTGACACCAGTGGGTCAGGGCGCTGACCTCCTCCCTGTAAGCTGTCTCATCACTGTTGGTGATAAGACCCACCACTGTAGTGTCGTCCGCAAACTTCACAATGATGTTGGAGTTGTTAGTGGCCGTCGTAGGTGTAGAGTGAGTACAGGAGAGGGCTCAGTACACACCCCTGTGGAGCACCAGTGTTCAGTGTGACGGGGGATGAGGTGATGCTGCCCAGTCTGACCACTTGGCGTCTGTCAGACAGGAAGCTAAGGATCCAGCTGCAGAGGGAGCTGCTCAGTCCTAGATCCTGCAGTTTCCTATCCAGCTTCGAGGGAACGATGGTATTGAATGCTGAGCTGTAATCTACAAACAGCATTCTCACATACGTGTCTCTCTTCTCCAGGTGTGACAGGGCAGTATGTAGTGTCAGGGCTATGGCATCATCAGTGGACCTGTTGTGGCGGTATGCAAACTGTAGAGGGTCCAGTGAGTCGGGTAGTGCAGAGCAGATGAAGTCCCTGACCAGCTTCTCGAAGCATTTGCTTACGATGGGGGTCAGGGCTACAGGTCGCCAGTCGTTCAATGAGGAGATGGTGGAGGATTTGGGTACAGGGACGATGGTGGCCATTTTGAAGCAGGCTGGGACTACAGACAGAGAGAGGGAAAGGTTGAAGATGTGCGTGAACACTCCAGCCAGCTGAGCCGCGCATGACTTGAGGACGCGGCCGGGAATCCCGTCCGGACCAGTAGCTTTGCGTGCGTTCACCTTCCTGAAGCACTTCCGCACATCCTCCTCAGACACAGTGTGCGCACTGACGTCATCCACGGTGCGCACACTGTCCGGTCTCATGGTGTTCGCTGTGTCGAATCTAGCGTAGAATACGTTTAGATCCTCACACAGAGAGGCCGTGGTCTGCAGTGTGCTGGTTTTCCCTCTAAAGTCTGTGATCGTGTTTAGTCCCTGCCACATACTCCGAGGGTTGTCAAACTGTTGCTCCACCCTGTCCCTGTACTCACGTTTGGCTGCTTTGATCGTCTTCCGGAGTTGGTAATGTGCGTGTTTGTAGTCCGATGTACTCTGAAAGTTTTGCAACTTTCAGAGTCAAATAGGTCAAAACTGTCTTCTAGTTCCAGAATCTACATTCCCAATTAAGCACATCCCAAAGTGCATGCTAACTTGGGTTGCATTTTTGCAGTATTGGTTGATTACTCCATAACTGTAACTTATCATTACATCATTGCTTTAGTTTTATATTTTTCGTGGAATATGTTACCAGTTTTATCAGTTGATAATGAAGTGCAGTCTGAGTGGAAAACACTCAACACATTTTAAATCTCACCATCTCTCATCCGCAAAACAAAATCATGATGTGGGAGACCAGGAAGTATTGGCTATCAAGCTCACTTCGGAGGAATGGAGGCACTGGCTGGAGAGCATGGCTCAACCATTTATTGTTTGGACAGACCACAAAAATCTGGCATATCTGCAATCAGCTAAACATCTAAATACTTGACAGAGACGCCCGTGAATATGTTATAGCCTGTTCGACCTGCGCTTGGAATAAGCACTGGAACCAACCACCTGCTGGTCGATTACAACCACTGCCTACTGCTCTCCAATGTGTTGCAACATCCAATCAATCTATCTGAAGCTAGCAGCTACCTTGGGTGGAGTACACAATAGCCTGACATCTCGGTGTGGTGGGGCATTGTCTGCTGGGCTGTGCGGACGCACCTGCAGGGCATCCGCAATCACGCCCGACGTGTTAAAACATGGCGACTCAAGGGTTGGTTTGTGTTGTGGCGAGAAGTGCTGAATAAAGATGGCTAAAATTCAAGATCTGTGGTCCCACCGTGCCTTATTCTCACCACACTGGTGCCGAAACCCAGGACGCGGCACAACAGAGCCAGGGCAGGGAGGGGCTGTCCCAGATGATGGCTGACTTGGCGGCTATCCAGCAGGAGCAGGTGGCAGAGGTACGCGTTAGGCACCTTAGCAGCCGGAGGTGGTAGACGAGGCAGGCAATAGTCCGCGCCGGCCGGAGGAGAGTAAGCGGCTGGGTGAAGGGCTGCTACTGCCAGGAGCAGTGGAGGAGCTGCTCCAGCCGAATGCGGCAGACAAGGCACGCTAGGTGTCTACACCTACTGGAGGTAGAGGAGCCACTGCGGGAAGGGCTGCTCAAGCCGGGAGTGGTGGAGGAGGCCCTCAAGCCGGAGGTGTACGAGGTGCGAGGGGGTCCATGCCTGCTGGGTGAGGAGCCGCTGCATGAGGGGTTGCTCCAGCCGGGAGTGGTAGAGGAGCCGCTGCAGCCAGAGAGGAATCAGGTGCACGAGGGTCCTGTCCAGCCGGGAGCAGTGGAGCAGCTGCTCCAGCCGGAGACAATGGAGGAGCCACGCAGGGAGACAGAGGTCCCCGTGTAAGGGGGACCTGCACGAACTGGGGCCAAGAGCAAGACGCAAGCTGTCCTGGAACAATGGACGAGTGTCCAACCGCCTTTGAGCAGGTGCTCACGGCTGTGCCTGCAGGGTCGTGCCGGTTCGCCAGGTATTCAACTGCCGGACCAGTGTCGCTGCTGGAGGCGTGGGCGGCCTCCGCAAGAGACACTGCCCTGTCATCAGGTTGGAGGCCGGTGGGCGGGAGTAGGTTCGGCCAGATGGCTCCCCGGCCTCAATCGGGCGATGGGTTGTATGTGGTGGGGGTATGTGGTGGGGTGTGGTCTGCGGTGCCGTGCGGACGCACCTGCAGGACATCCGCAATCACGCCCGCCGTGTTAAAACACAGGACTCAGGGGTTGATGTGTGTTGAGGTGAGAAGTGCTGAATAAAGATGGCTCAAATTCAAGATGGTCCCGCTGTGCCTTATTCTCGCCACACTCGGCTACTGCTCTGACTCTGTTTATTTGTGCTTACCCCTTGAGGTGTACCACAGCTCATCAATGTGTTGGATTTGCCAGCTCTGCATATCAGCCCCCACACGTCTGAACTGGCGTCCGACAGCTGGACGCACATGTGGACGCCACCGGTGAAATCCATCACAGCCTCTGAAGGAGTTCCAGAAGTCATGTCGGTGTAGGAACCACAAACCCTGACAGAGGTAGATAATATTTTTCACAGATCCCCCACATGTAACTTGTTCACTGTATATCGGATAAATCATATGTTTCTTTGCATACTTGGCATAAGCTTTCTCCAGCAGAGCAGGCCAGAACTCATTTGGATCTTTGGAGTGAACAAAGATTAGTCTGCCATTGATCGTCGGCAACTTGTCATCAATGACGACGTCCACCCACCGCCCGAATCTCCAGAACTAAAGTAAAGATACAATTGTTTTGTGAGCTTGTTGTGTTTCATGAAATTTGATCATTAGAGACAAAATAATCCAAACACTGTGAAATAAACAGCTTTTAAATTTTCGTTTAGTGGGGGAAAAAAACAGTTAAAGATAATAATTACTTCTCTATACTGATAGTTTAATGATGTTTACCCTGAAGTGAAAAATGCCACAGTAGTTCTCTTTGATTTTTTGGTCGAGCGGAACAACTTGTTCAAAAATGTGATTCTGGAAAGTCAGTGCGCCGATTGATGCAAGAAACCAGCAGTTTCCTGTTTAACAACAACAAAAAAAGAACAATCAGGACTGTAGGCAGATACAAGAGTGTAAATATTAGGAGTGAAGAAATGACCCTACCAAGTACACCTTGACCAAAGTCAAATCTGGAGACGCCATCAACCACAAATTCAGCATCAGGAGCAATTTGCTGTAAAACAGGGAGTATGCCCCAAATTTGAGAGGTTTGGGTCTCAGTTTGAAATATGAAACTCTTCCAGGGCCCTTAATTCACAACTTTTTTATATAACAGAAAATGAAATAAACTGAATAATTATCCTGAAAAGAAGCTCATGATCAAAAGTCAGTCAGAAAAAGAAAGAATAATCATAATTTTGTAAACTTGTGGCTTTGATTCTTTTCAGAATGTGAATATTTCATGTTATTTTTAAACTAGATTACAAACTAACTAATCAGGTTGTTTAGGATAACAGAATGCATTTTTAATAGAATATCTTTTATTTAATCCTTAAGGATTGATTTAATTCTTTTTCACAGCCACTAGAGGGCACTGTTATAGTCAAAATTTCACTTCTTGAGTCATGAGAAGATTTAGTTTCACAATCTCAAATATGGTAGGGCAAAGGTGGGAAAAAATTTTGCTTTGCAGTAATGTGATACTGCGTCTAATGTGCAGTTTAAACATCTTTAAATACTCACCGCAGGTCTTAGCCACTTCACGTGGGCCAGGTCGGAGGGCATCAGTATCCCCTGGCCAACAGACTTTGCATCAGGGGGGAACATGTCATCGAGGTACCTTACTCCTTTGGTTAGACAGTACTGTTTCAGGTTCTTGAAGTCTTGGTTAAAGAACTTCTCAGGGTTGGAGATGCTCCCATATCCCATCTGCTTGTGACGAGCCTCCATAATGTTCAGGCATGCACCAGGAGGAGGCATTGCTGCAGTGTTTGTCTCTGTTTTCAAGAAGTTGGCATGTAAATTTGACAGATTAGTATAATAAATGACACAGTACAAAAAAAACATGTCAGCTCAAATTATAATATATTAATATATATAAATAATGCAAACATTGTTTAGGTTATTTTCTTTCAAAAGAAAAAGAAAATAACTGCAACAAAAAAAGTATCAATGAAATGCCCATATAGTAAGAATATTTAAGAACTATTACTATGAAACTAATAAAAACAAAACAAAACCTAACACTAAAAATAAACAGAAAAAGAAAAACTATAATAACTTTGATTTGAGTCATTAGTCCTTAAATTGTTAAACAAACATTTTACCTGAACGAGTCACGAAAGAGGAAGCATGTTGTTTAGTAGATACGGAGCAGGTCTGCAGGTAAGAGTGGACAGGCTTCAGTCTTATATAATGCCCACAATCCCCTAAATCAGCCAGGACAGGTTGTGGCTCCTCCTTACCTTACTATGGAAATTTCACTTAAACTCCACCACTTTCCTTGGAATTACCCTTGAACCTGCAGGGTTAGTTTTATAGGTGTTTACACACAAGTGTTACGTTTGTAGTCCAAGCGAGTGAAAAAACGCAACACGAGGGTTAGCCCCCCCCACTCCCCACCCAAGTAAGTACACCGACAACAATACCGTTCAAGTGGTAAGCAGCCGTTTATTTTCGTCGGCAGTGAGCAATGCCAAAACAACAAACAAAACTCCCTAGTGATCCCTACGCTTCCCTACACCAAAATAAAAAGAAGCCAAACAAAAGACAAGTCGCTTACCTACCTTTCTAAGGGAAAAAACAGGAGAAAACGTGTTAAAAAAAAAAAACGGCTTCTCATGCCTACAAGGCTGCGGCAGTGACAGTGATATATCAGGCTATTTGACAATCTATTTACAATTATTTACAATATAATAGCCATCCCACCCAGATATACTATTTACACTATTTACAACCAAGTAGACATCCCAACCAGATATACACTCAAAACTCTACACTGCACTAACATAGATCATCACACAGGTTCTTGGTCGAGTGGTGGAGGCTCGGGGAGAGCTTCCAGGTGGCTGTCGTTAAGTCCTTAAGTACCGGAGGTGGTCCATCAATTATCCACACAGGATCCACACAGGACAGGCAGAGACTCCACCCGGATACCAAGCAGCCACGCCCAGGTTTCCACCTCCTAGGAGAGAAAAAGGGGAAAGATACCCACAGCCATCCCCCCCGTGGGAGGCATAACACAACACACACATCACTGGGTCGTAACAGTTCTCCCCCCCCAAAAAATCAAACATCCATCTCTACACAAAGATGTTTGATTCAAGACCGAGAGAGGGCATCAGCCATAACATTCTCTAAGCCCTTTTTGTAACGGATCTCAATGTTGAAGTCCTGTAAGAGTAAGGACCAGCGCATAAGGCGCTGGTTGCTATTCTGCATCCGAGACAGGAACTGGAGAGGGTTGTGGTCCGAGAATACGATGGTTGGAACAGGACTGGATCCAAGGTACACCTCAAAGTGCTGCAAGGCTAATAACAAGGCTAAGGCTTCCTTCTCGATCGTGCTGTAATGTAGTTGGTATTTTAGAAATTTCTTGGAAAAATAACAGACCGGATGGTCGATGCCATTTACATCCTCCTGCAAGAGCACTGCCCCAGCCCCCAAGGCACTCGCATCCACCTCAAGCTTGAATGGACGTGCGAAATCAGGGGCGGCCAACACAGGAGCACTGCAAAGGAGAGCTTTGACAGCTTCAAAAGCAAACTGACATGTCTCCGACCATGTGAATGGTGATTTTGGACTGGCAAGACTGGTCAACGGGGCTACTACCTTAGAGAAGTTCTTGCAGAAACCACGATAATAACCTGCCATGCCTAGAAACCGCCGCAGCTCCCGACGGGTCTGCGGAGCGGGAAAGTCCAGTATTGCCTGCACTTTCACCGCAACCGGGAGAACCTGACCCTGTCCGACTCGTTTCTCCAGGTAGGTTACCGCAGCCTTTCCAAACTCGCACTTAGCCAAATTTAGTGTCAGAGAGGCATCACGCAGGCGGTCAAATATTTCACTAAGGGTTTTGAGGTGTTCAGGCCAAGTGGAGGAATAGGCAACTATGTCATCCAGATACACTTCACAGTTTCTAACTCCATGCAGCACCGTGTTCATCAGCCGCTGGAAGGTAGCTGGGGCATTCCGTAGCCCAAACGGCATGACAGTATACTGTAAAAAATGGTCAGGCGTAACAAAAGCACGGAACCTGCCAGTATCCTTTTAGGAGGTCAAGCTTGGTCACAAAGGTGGCTGACCCAACACGGTCGACTAAGTCATCCATGCGGGGGAGTGGGAAGGAGTCTGGTTTCGTAACAGCGTTTACTTTTCGGAAGTCGTTACAGAACCGGGAGGTTTGATCGGGTTTTGGGACCAGAAGTGATGGTGAGCTCCAAGAGCTATTACTGGGAATCGCAAAACCATGGTCGAGGAGATACTGGGCTTCCTGCTGCATTACAGCACGCTTCGTGGGATTTACTCGGTATGCATGTTGCTTGATGGGTCTGTGATCGCCCACATCAATATCGTGGCTTAGCACATGAGTTTGAGTGGGGATATCACCGAACAGAGTCGGGTAGTTTGTAATGAGCTCACGGACATCAGATTTTTCGGGATCAGACAGATGAGCCAAACAGGCATCCAAGTCAGCCAAGATTTCAGAGTTTTTAAGACGCACCCCCGAAACAGAGCGGTGCCTATCGTCCAACCCATCATCACAGGGTTGAGAGACGGACACCGACACGATAGGTAACACAGACGGTGACCGGCGTTCGCGATCAATGTATTCCTTCAACATATTGATGTGACAGACGCGACTTTTCTTCTTACGATCAGGGGTTAACACCACGTAGACAGTTTCACTCAATTTGCGCTCAATGCCATAGGGGCCGGAAAACCTTGCCTGCAGGGGTGAACCAACGACAGGCAGGAGAACCAACACGCGATCCCCAGACTGGAACCTCCGCACTACCGACTTTCTATCAAAACGGGTTTTCATTCTGACCTGAGCCTTTTCTAGCGCGCCACGAGCAGTGTTGCAGGCATCATGCAGCCTCTCTTTAAATGAGCTAACATAGTCCAGAATGTTTTCTTCCGGATGATGTTTCTCTGAGAGAAATCTCTCTCTCAAAAGACGTAACGGGCCGCGCACCGTGTGGCCAAAAACTAACTCAGCAGGACTGAACCCCAAAGACTCCTGGCACGTCTCCCTGACGGCGAACAATAGCAGGGGCAACCCCTCATCCCACTCACGGCCAGACTCAGTGCAATGTTTGCGAAGCATGCTTTTCAGAGTTTGGTGGAACCTTTCCAATGCACCCTGACTCTCCGGGTGATATGCGCTGGAAGTGTGATGGGTGACACCGAGCTTGGTCATAACCTGGGCAAAAACTCTGGACATAAAGTTTGTGCCTTGATCCATCTGGATACGTTTAGGCAGTCCAAAGATAGAAAAGAACTTAACTAGGGCCTTCACAATCCCACGGGTTTTTAACGAGCGCAATGGGATAGCCTCAGGATAACGGGTGGCAATACACATCATGGTGAGTAGATATTGATTTCCGGACTTTGTTTTTGGAAGGGGACCAACACAATCAATGATAACATGTTCAAAAGGTTCCCCAACCACGGGGATGGGCTTTAACGGCGCAGTTGGAATCACCTGATTTGGTTTACCGGCAAGCTGACATGTGTGGCACGAGCGGCAAAATTTCACCACATCAGATTTAAGACCAGGCCAGAAAAAGTAACGGAGGACACGGTTGTATGTTTTTGTGATTCCCAGGTGACCGGACATAATGTGGTCATGGGCTAAGCTGAGGACCTGGGGACGGAGCGACTGCGGAACAACAATCTGCTGCACTCCCTCCCAGTAGGATTGAGCTGAGAACGGTAAAACCCCCTCACGAATGAACGACTGTTTCGCACCAGTGTCCCGCAAAATACTGACAGGAGCCCGCCGTTCATCTCCTATCAGCGATACAAAACCGTGTGACACAAACGGCTTAAACTCCTCATCTACTTTGTCATTCTGAAGTGTCGCCACCTCCTTTACAGCATGATTGTCGGTCTGTAGAAGGTTTACTGGGGAAGGAGATGCACCCTTCCCGGTCTGTTCTTTTCTTTTCAGAGCAGGACAGGCAGCAATAAGGTGTCCCTGCTCACGGCAAAAAAAAACACACTCGGTTTTCAAAGGATGAGGTGGGGGCGCGGCGGGTGCCCCTTGGAGACCAACTGTGCGGGCTGACAGAAGTCGGAGGGCTGTGAACAGGAACTGAAAACACCGCTTTGTGTGTCAACACAAACTCATCAGCCCGTACAGCAGCGGCGCCGAGAGTCGTAACCTTCTGCTCGTTTAAGTAGGTTACCACATTGTCTGGTATCTGACGTTTAAACTCCTCTAACGTCACCAACTCACGCAAATCATCTAAGGTCTTCACTTTTGTAGCATGACACCACTTATCAAACAGAGTCTTCTTTTCTCTGGCAAACTCCACATAGGTCTGGTTGGCAGTTTTTCTCCCATTTTTAAATCTTTGCCTGTAAGCCTCTGGCACCAACTCGTATGCACGCAGGACAGCAGCCTTCATAATATCATAATCAAAACTGTCCTCCAGAGAAAGAGCAGTGCATACCTCTTGAGCTTTCCCCACCAATCGGCATTGAAGTAAGAGAGACCATACATCTCTTTAGCTCCACTTCCCTTATGCACAGCGTTACCTGCAGCTCTTCCACAGAAGGACTAGGTAGAGAAGGGAGATTTTCCAGTGGGGTATGAATACCAGCAACAGCCTCTAGCTCGACGCCCCCTGCAGGACCCGACTCCCCAAACAAACCCCTCTCCGTCAGGTTAGCACCCAGAAGCTCCTTAAGCTCCTTTTTCTTCGCGTTCAATGGCACCGTTATGTCAAAAAAATTGGCAATTAGCATGAGGTCAGCCTTTTTACACCTGTCCAACTTCTCCGCAGATGGGCCCAGTGTGAAATCTTCCAACTTAAACTCCATCCCAACACACACACACACCCCCCACACAAGAAAAAACTGCCAACCAGAAAAGCAGAGCCAACCAAGAAAACAAACTACAAAAAACACACCCAAAAAAAGAACCAAAGAAATGACGAGCACCCAAATATGTTACGTTTGTAGTCCAGGCGAGTGAAAAAACGCAACACGAGGGTTAGCCCCCCCACTCCCCACCCAAGTAAGTACACCGACAACAATACCGTTCAAGTGGTAAGCAGCCGTTTATTTTCGTCGGCAGTGAGCAATGCCAAAACAACAAACAAAACTCCCTAGCGATCCCTACGCTTCCCTACACCAAATAAAAAAGAAGCCAAACAAAAGACAAGTCGCTTACCTACCTTTCTAAGGGAAAAAACAGGAGAAAACGTGTAAAAAAAAAAAAACGGCTTCTCACGCCTACAAGGCTGCGGCAGTGACAGTGATATATCAGGTGAACCAACCCGTGATCACTATTTGACAATCTATTTACAATTATTTACAACATAATAGCCATCCCACCCAGATATACTATTTACACTATTTACAACCAAGTAGACATCCCAACCAGATATACACTCAAAACTCTACACTGCACTAACATACAGTAGATCATCACACAGGTTCTTGGTCGAGTGGTGGAGGCTCGGGGAGAGCTTCCAGGTGGCTGTCGTTAAGTCCTTAAGTACCGGAGGTGGTCCATCAATTATCCACACAGGATCCACACAGGACAGGCAGAGACTCCACCCGGATACCCAGCAGCCACGCCCAGGTTCCCACCTCCTAGGAGAGAAAAAGGGGAAAGATACCCACAGCCATCCCCCCCGTGGGAGGCATAACACAACACACACATCACTGGGTCGTAACACAAGTCATGTTAGTCCCTTTCACTTCTGAATGTACAGGTGCAATGTTCTGTATACAGCTTTCTGTTTTTTATTAAAACATCACATGAATGAAAATAATCAGAAGGCAGAGCCAAACATTTTCAGCTCTCATGACCGTTACAGTGAGTGAATAATCCTTGATACTGAAAAGCAAGCAAGAGGAAAGAATAACCCAAAAGTTTTCTTGACTTCAGTGCAAATATGTAACTCTGTTGTTGTATGTTGTCTGCTAAATATAAAATGTTTTAGATATTTGAACAACCTTGAGTAAGTCTGATTACACTTACAGGACTGCCATGGTACCGGTAGTTGGCATTTATTTTGATAATGATAAGTAAAATATTTACTCACATAAAAACTGACTTCATCGGTTAACTGAAAAGGTAATTTGCTTGTGTACATGTGCAGTAAAAGATAGTGATGTTACTTGCTTAACAAAGCTTTACTACCATATTTTTTGCACTATAAAGCCCACTTCAAGTCCTTTAATCTTCTCAAAAATCAGTAATTGGGTTGATGCATTCTCAATCATCCAGAAAAGTAAATCTCCAAAAGTTGATTCTGTTCATCTGGACGTAGCGTTTTGTGGGAGAAACGTTTTGTCACTCATCCAAGTGACTTCTTCAGTCTTAGCTGACTGCAGGAGCAATTGAAGGAACAATGAAGGAACATTGAAAAATCAGTAATGCACCTGTATGAATTCAGGTTGTGCTTGCTGACCTCGAATCGATTTTATGTGGTATACGCGTTGCTGCTTTACCAGGTAACAATTAAGTTTAACATCCAGGCATCCATGAAAACCGAATGCATTAAATTTAATGCAGTTAAAACTTAGCGGGAAGTTAGCTCGCTAGTTTCCACCTACAAGACATCATAAACCACAGAGGCTGCGCTGTGTGCAGCTGGCAGAGGAAATAAACTGGCATGGTTCTGGGTCAATTTTGACCCAGCTTTTTCTTTTTCTGTTTTGTTTTGCTAAATATATGAATTATTTGGGTTTTTGAGTTGTGCTTGGTTGATTTTGTATTAAGGGTTATTCTTGGTTTTGTTCTCTTTACTTTATTTGGTGTTCTGGCCATTAGTTTAAGTCACTGTCTTCTCTGTTTCATGTGTCATATTCTTTCTGTCTATCTCTCTGTGTCAAGTTTGCGTTTTCGTGATTGAAACCAAAGAGGTCATTGTTGATTTCAGGAGGCACAGCACTTAGTCCTCCTCAGCATCAACAGGGAGTGTTTGGAGAGGGTCCACCTTTCGGTTCCTTGATAACACAGTTCCACCCCGCACTCCAAGGACTTCCCACTATTAACCACCACTATGTAATACTTATTTTTACATGCAATAACCAAAACTGTAAACACACAACATTATTTATTTGCATATTTATTTCCTTTTTTCTTTTTTTTCCTGGATTTGTATATCTGTACATTTCATATACACAGTATCTCACAAAAGTGAGTGCAACCCCCTACAATTTTTTGTAAATATTTTGTTATGTTTTCATGGGACAAAACTGAAGATATGACACTTTGGTACAATGTATTAAAGTATACAGCTTCTATAACTGTGTAAATTTGCTGTCCCGTTTAAATAACGCACACAGCCATTATTGCTTAAACCTCTGGCAACAAAAGTGAGCACACCCCTAAGTGAAAATGTCCAAATTGTGCCCAGTTAGCTATTTTCCTTTCCTGGCGTAATGCGACTCATGAGTGTTACAAGGTTCCAGGTGCAAATGGGAAATAGGTGTGTTGAATTTGCTACCACACTCTCTCATACTGGTCACTGGAAGTTTAACATGGCACACCATAGCAAAATCATGGGAAAAAAGAATTGTTACTTTACATAAAGATGGCTTAGGCAGTAAGAATCTTGCCAACACCCTGAAACCGAGCTGCAGCACGGAGACCAGTAGTGAGTGTTTTGAAAGTAGAGCTGATGGTTCACCTAAAATGTGAATATTAGGTGAAGTATATATCCTAATATTGTAAAATGTTACTAAAATGTTGAGCAAATTTTTTAAAAGAGCAATTCAGTTTTAGTACTTTCACTGCATTTAGATTGAGTCTCCCTACACGTAGAATTTCTTATTCCACGGTTCAAAAACAGCACAGTCAGGTTTCTGGTTTAGTTTGTCACAGCTGGAAACAGATATTTGATACACTGTTTCTAATACAAGCAATATCTTGTATTAGAAATACAAACAGATTTCAGGGATGTTTTTTAGTGTGGTTCAACCAAAACAGTCTTCAACATGCTATTGTGACTCTTATAACAATTGAAAGATTATTTCAGTGTGCATGAATATATGCACATTTTTGTGAAGGATACACTAACAAAGAAATTTGCATCCTTTCTTTTAAGACTTTCAGAGCTTTACTCTCTGATCAGCACTCTCCCTTTTTCAGGAAATTGTTTGTTTTCCAGCCTTTGTACTTGACGGAGTCTCCAGGTTTAATTTTGGTCAAGGAAACTTCATAGGTGAAATGTATTCGTGAATATATATGAATATATATTTATTGTTCTCCTCACATGATTTCCTCTAGTAACCATGAGAATATTTTTGAACAGGAAACTGCTGATGAGAATAACTGTGGGATTTTTCACTTCAGTGTAAATACCAACATCTAACAACACATCTGATTATAATTTTTTGACAGATATATTTTTATTGATCACTACTTGTGTTCAATAAAAACACACCTATCAAAAATACTCACCGATTTATTTATTTATTTATTTTTGAGATGTTGCTTTTTGTTTGTATTTTAACCACAGCAGAATGAACTAGCTAACAAGCATGTGCTACATGGTTTAAAATTCTTTTACTGCTTATATTTTATTTTAACACATTTTCATGTTAAAACTAAACTGTGTGTAATTGTAACCTCATAAATGACTGGTTTATGATACCAGAGGCCAGTAAGTCACAGTCCCCGCCTTTGCCTGCTGCCCATCCAACGTAAATGCAGAATCTCCAACTTTTAGGGCCAAAGGGAGGAAGTAACTTGCTATTTTGCTAAACACATCCCAATAAATAGATTGGCCTGAAAGGGAATAAAATCCCTGGCCTAAAACATCATTTCATCTATCATCACTTTTACAGACCGAGGTCGAGCCCCAACACGCTACAAGACATTTTTTGAATAATAAATCAAGAATGGCAAACTAGATTCATTCTTTTTTTTCCCCAGTTCTGGAGATTTGGGCAGTGGGAGGATGTGGTCATTGATGACAAACTACCAACAATCAATGGCAGACTAATCTTTTTCATTCCAAAAACCAAAATGAGTTCTGGCCTGCTCTCTTGGAGAAAGCCTATGCCAAGTATGCAGTCTTAATCTTAGACATAATGAGAGTTGAAGGTGTGATTTCTCTAAATATCTGTAAAAAAACAAACAAACTATTATTTTGTCAGGGTTTGTGGCTCCTACTCTGACATGATTGCTGGAACTCCTTCAGAGGCTATGATGGACTTCACCGGCGGCGTCCACATTAACATCGAGCTGTCACAACCGAGTCCAAGCCTGTGGAGGCTGATCTGCAGAACTGGCAAATCAAACACACTGATGGGCTGTGGTAAATTTGTTTTGTCACAGCAGGAAGTGGACAGTGCAAAAGTTATGAGGCAAAAATTAGAATACAATAAGAATAAATACAGTACACAACTGTACAGAATAGAATAAAATAAAATACTATATACAGCAGAATAAAATAAAATAAATATACAATAAGATAAAAATAGAATACAAATACAAATACTATATACAACTGAGTAAACACTGCTTGCATTAAAGAGTCCTGTATTTTGGGTCTTACTTCGCCACATACCCATGGTCTGCCACCACAGACCGTGACAGAATGATCCAGCCACACATGGACCCAGCGGACTCTGAGGAGACGCTCAGGAGGGAGATAATGGATAAAATTTACAACCTGTGTGATCTGTGGTGGAAGAACCCTGGGGATGGGTTGCGTCACGCCATAGAGAGGCGGCTGCAGTAAACACTTTTTAATTTTCCCAGGAAAGACAGTTTCTGGACCAAACCACAGTGTCGTTTCAAATTTTGCAGTGGCTCAGACAAAGATGGCGATAAAAACATAATGGTGTCACTCATTCAAAAGCCTGAAAAAAGGAACAGTCACCTGGTGCAAAACCTCCACATTGGGTTTTTCATATTTGAGGTAAACATTGCTCTTCACTGTCTAACATGGATATGTCATGACACCTTTATTTCTTGAATCTGACACTTGATTGTGCCATCTACCTTCAATCCCAGTGGCCTCTATCCTGACCATCCACCCAAAAGCAGAGACCAACTGCTAGTATGCACACTCATAAGTGCATACTAGCAGGGCTGAAGGACAAAATATGGCAATGCTAAATTGGAACAATCTTCATGATACATGTGCAAACACGGAAATGTTTTTCTGTGAAGAAGAAATATGCATCACAAACATGAGCTTGATGAGAACGTGGGTATTCAACAATAAATCATGTCTCATTGCTGTTGTGTTATTTGCTAAGTGATAATGTGAATACCTTTTTATTTAGGTCAAAGTCAAAAGTCCACAGGAAGATGAACATAAGAGACTTTTTCAATAAACACTCTGACAAGGTAACTTCTCACTGGCACACTTGACACTGTTGAGTTTACTATGTCTCCTATTTCTATTGAGTTTTATCACAAAGTAGAAACTTTACTTTAAAAATGATGCATATTGGTGTCAGAATGGTGATAAGAACTTTAAGGTAAACTTATCCATGAGAGGTTTGACTATTATACTTCAATAGACGTGATTAAACTGTTTGACTTCTGTATATAATGAACATGAAATGTGCTAAATTCTTTAGAAATGTAAAGAATGTTGGAAAATGGACATTTATTTGAATTTGTTCTAAACGAATAAAATTCATAACAGAACATCAGTTATGTATAAAAGGGAGAAATTTTAAATGGAAACCTCAATCATCCTGATCGTTCCTTATGTGTCTTTAAAGATGCACTTGTGGTTTAGCTTTCTTCTCACTGGTGATGATTTATCACAGTTGTTTAGTAGCAAATTCAGATAGGATCAAAATATGCATATTTGGTAGAAAGCATATTTTCCTGGCTCAGAATGATGAAAAAAGCTCAACTTATTTAATTTAAATAAGACATAGAAGAACTTTCCCTAATTTGGTATCCAATTAAAAGTAGCAATATTTAACCTAAAGCAATGTTAGTCATCTTTCCATCAATCTTCTTCTGCTTATCTGGGGCCAGGTCACGGGGGCAGCAGCATCAGCAGAGAAGCTCAGACCTCCCTCTCTCTAGCCATCTCCTCCAGCTTGTCCAGGGGAACACCAATACGTTCCCAGACCAGCCAAGAGATATAAACTCTCCAGTGTGCCCTGTGTCTGCCCTGGGGCCTCCTCCCAGTGGGACATGCCTGGAACACCTCACCCAGGAGGCATCCTTATGAGATGCCCTCACAGCCTCAACTGACTCCTTTCGATGTGGAGGAGCAGCGGCTCTACTTTGAGCCCCTCCTGGGTGGCCGAACTCCTCACCTTATCGCGAAGGGAGAGGCCAGCCACCCTTCAGAGGGAGCCATTTCCGCCGCTTGTATCTGCAATCTCGTTCGTTCGGTCACAACATCTCGTGACCATAGGTGAAGGTAGTAATCAATCGGTAGATCGAGAGCTTTGCTTTTATGCTCCGCTCTCTCTTCACCACGACGGACCAGAATAGTGTCTGCATCACTGCAGCCGCAGCACCAATACATCTGTTGATCTCCCATTCCTTTCTCCCATCACTTGGGAACAAGATACTTGAACTCCTCTACTTGGGGCAGGAACTCATCCATGACCCGGAGTGGGCACTCCACCCTTTTCCAGCTCAGGACCATGGCCTCAGATTTGGAGGTGCTGATTCTCATTTCCACCACTTTAAACTCAGCTGTGAACCTTTCCAGTGTGAGCTGGAAACCACCCCATAAAGCCAACAGAACCAGATGACCGCTATGGGCACCAAGCTCTTGCAATGGTTGTATAAGGATTGAATAGCCTGTAGCAATGGGCAAGACAATCAATACTACCAAAGCACCTCCCACACTCTGAGGGACACAGTCGAATGTCTTTTCCAAGTCCACAAAACACATGTGGACTAGTTGGACAAACTCCCATGCACCCCCAAGTATCCTTGAGAGGCTAAAGAGCTGGTCCAGTGTTACACTGTACAATGACAATAAATACATTTCTAAGTTGCAAGTTCTTCACGACCAGGACGAAAATCGCTTTGTTCCTCCTGTATTTAAGATTCGACTAACAAACGGACTCTTCTTTCCAACACTGGCATAGACTTTCCCAGGGAGGCTGAGGAGTGTGATCCCCCTATAGTTGGAATACACCCTCCGGTCCCCGTTCTTAAAGATGTGAACCACCACTCTGGTCTAGCAGTCCAGATGTACCGCCCCCGATCTCCATGGAACATTTGGAGGTGTGTCAACCAAGACTGCCCTACAACACCCAAAGCCCTTAGCAACTCAGGGCGATCCTCATCCACCCCAGGGGCCCTGCAACCAAGGAGTTGTTTTACTGCCTCAGTGACCTCACCCTCAAATATAAACGAGTTGTCCTCCTCTTCCCAACACTCTGCTTCCTCAGCAGAAGATGTGCCATTGATATTAAGGAGGTCCTCGAAGTATTCCTTCCACCACCCAACAATGTTCTCAGTTGAAGTCAGCTACGTTCCGCCTGCACTATACACAGTGCAGGTAGAGTATCGCTTTCCCCTCCCAAGTCGCTCAACAGTTTTCCATCAGTTTGAAAGTCTTTTTCAATGGCCTTTCCAAACTCCTCTCATACCCGAATTTTTGCTTCAGGCACTGCCCAAGCCATATTCTGCTTGGCCTGTTGGCACCTACTGGCTGCTTCCAAAGTCCCACGGGCTAACCAAGCCCAATAGGACTTCTCCTTCAGTCTGGTGGCTCCCTTCACCTCGGGTTTCCTCCATTTGGTTCGGGGGTTACCACCACAACAGGCACCAATCACCTTGCAGCCGCAGCGGCTTTAGCAATGGAGGCGCTGAACACGGTCCATTTGGACTCAGTGTCCCCCAATCTCCCTTGGAATGCTGTTGCAGCTCTGCCGGTGGTGTGAGTTGAAGATCTCGCGGACCAGGACCTTTGCTAAGCATTCCCAGCACACCCTCACTATACTGCTAGGTCTGTCCAGCATCATCTTCCACCACCTAATCCAACTCACAACTGATCAGTTGACAGCTCAGCCTGACCCTTCACCCTAGTGCTCAGAACATATGGCCACAGGTCTGGTGATACGTTAATAAAAATTGATCATTGACCTACTGCCTAGGGTGCCTCGGTGTCACCTGCATTTATAGACATCCTTATGTAAGCAAATGTCTAAATGCTTTAGACGTTTTTTAGTATGTCTAAAGCATTCAATGTAATAAAGGGAAGTATCTATAAAAGTGTCTGGGTAAAAGAAGATCTCTCAAAGAAAAATCAAAGACGGCAAATCTACAAAATAACACATGATTTTATTAAGAAAATGTAACTTTAACAGGCAATTATGCAGCTAAATATATCAAAACCCACAAAACAAATGATAAGATTAAAAAAAATCCCAGCTGCTGGAAAAAAGAAAATTGCTGAAGATCACAAAGGCAATGCTTCATTGAAAGGAGGAGAACGCAACCTCTCACTATTGAAACTGACCCACTGAAGTTTGGTACTTCCTTTCCCCAATATAAAAGGAATTTTAAAAAGCAGCTGATATAGAAAATTACATATAAAAACAAAGGTACTAGTTAAATTTGACATTTTCTTCCTTTGAATTTCCATTTTCCGAGTTTTTGTAGTTATCTTATCAGTTTAATTTCCCATCCACTTCATTCATTTTTGACTGATACAATAGTCCCATGTCATTCACGAACATCTGTATTATGTTTCTATTATAAAACACAGATTGACAAGTTTGCAGTACTAGTCACAAAAAAATGCAGTTATTCAGTCTTTGACATAATATGCAGAGAGGCATAAGGTTTACAGCTTTAAATGTTAGTGTTTGTTATAGTTTCACATTATTGTGTTTAGTTGTTTCAAAGTAATAAAGTGTTATAGCTAATTCACAGAAAACAAGTTTTTGAAATATCTTCTTGTGTTTTCCAGATGAAACGTGCATCTGTCTTTCAGCTGGCTTAAGTGTACATGGAAACGTACATCCACTGAAAATAAGACAGATTATTTATTAACATTTAAGTATCACTTAAACTGATGCGTTTTCTTTGTATAAATATTTATATTTATTTATTCGTTTGCTCTGTCAGCACTAAAGTGACTTTATTACCTCTGACTCCTTGAGATGAATGGATTTTCCATCAGACAACTGTTTGAAGATTTCTGTTGAAGAACACAACTTTGAGTTTAAACTGTACAAATCATGAACCTTAATCAAATCTTAGAAGCGAGAAAGATGTTTTCAACTGAAAAAACTTTTCATTCTCACTGCATGAGATTTATTTTCAGCTATCTACACATCTACTGTTGTTATTTCTTCTCGGCTTCACTTACTCTTCATGCAGTCCAAGCGAATCATGAGACTGATGAAGCACTCCAGTGCCATGTGTCCAGAGGAGGCGCCATAGCGCAGAGCCATCAGACTGAGCATGTCATCTGAAACCTTCATTCCTGAAGAACACACAGTCAGACTTCAGGAGGAGTTTGCTGAGATATATGTACATACATACATATACTAGTGCTGTCAGCGTTAATCTCGTTAAAATGATGTTAACGCGCCGTCCAGCTGCACGCACGGGTCAATCCGCGCTATCTTGCTAATGAAGATTTGCCGCGTTAATGTAGTTATGGCAGTGGTTCCCGAACTTTTTTTGCTGGGGCCCCCTTTGTTTTACAAGAAAAATGTTCGCCCCCCGCATGCACAAACACATCCTCCAGCCACACACGCCCATATTTTGTTTTCAAACACCAACAGTTTATTTCACATCTCAAACATTTAGTAAACAATTAAACAAATACAAGTAATCTGCAATAAATTACAGGTAGTGATAAAATACACTACTAAATCTTTTACGCTACGTCCACACCTACACGGGTATTTTTGAAAACGCAGCTGTTTCTATGCGTTTGGGCCTTTCGTCAGCACGTAAACGGCGTTTGGAATCACCGAAAATGGAGATTTTTTTAAAACTCCTTTTTTAGACTCCTTGTCCATCCCTCCGTGTGGACGAGGGATAGACAGTTCGTCAAGCAACGTCAAAGGTATGTGCCTTTTTTCACGTCACGCTGTGCGCACGTTATTGTTTACATGAGATGAATTGCAGAATGGCAGATAAACAGTATTTTGTCTCCATCTTCAGGTTTTACACGCTTACATACACACACGATATGCTTCATCGTATTTTCTAGTCTTTGGCTTAGAATTAAGTTGGTTTGGAAACATATTTGGCGATGCGTCATCTCCTGCTTTGCGTTTGTGTGGACACCCGTCAAAAACCTGTCCATTATGCTAGCAGTGTCCAAGTGTCCTTTTTTTTTTTTTCTTTTCATACCCCCTGCAATGGCTCTGCGCTCCACCCTAGGGGGTGGGCCACACACTTTGGGAAGCTCTGGGTTATGGCGCTAGCATTATTTTAACGAGATTAACGCTGACAGCACTAATATATACTAATACACACACATATATGTATATATACATACATATACACACATGTACATATATATACACACATATAACTATAAACATATACCTGAAGCTACAAATGCGTTCCTCAGCTCACTCAGTGACAGCGTTCCTGTTTTTGAAACGTCGGTGAGGAAGAAAGTCTCCTGATAAGAGAAGACTGAAACCATGAAACTGATCAGGGAAAATCTTCACATCTATAGCAGATGTAGTGATATATGTTTTAAGGCTGTTTTTTTCCCTTTACCTTGTACTTGGTGACCTTGTTCCACAGACGGACAAATTCCTCACTGTTTAGTTTGCCTGTGATTGATGTCTTTTAAAACCCACATTAAGGTAGCAAAGGGACAAATCTTAGTCTGGTCTTTCAGATGAGTAATGCTGGTTATATCAACAGAGAAGCACTCAGGTTTGCTTACATATAGACTTCTGCAATAGTTACTTTTCAACAGCTCAAAAAGGCAAACTACAAAGTTTCTTAATCTGCTTTTTCCAGTATCACATGTATTATAACAGGATACATCCATTAGAGCCACCGTGCTGCGACAGGCATCAAGGCTGAACCCTCCAGATTTCATTTCTCCTAAATAAAACAGAGTTGAATTAGCAAAGACAGTGTAGCACAATTGTCATCCACAGTATTCAGAGTCATAGACTGCATGTCGAAGTAGCCATGGCGATTAAGAAACTGAGGGTCTTGCACACCCTGCTGTATTACTGATGTTTACACTCATGTGGACCACAGTTAATTCTGTATTAATAAGTTAGAGTCATAGTCTCATAAACCAGAGTTTGCCAGAGTCCGATGAAGGCTTACAGGAAATAATACTGATTTATAAATTGGACGGGTCAGACCTGGAAACTACGCTATATGAACAGAAGTATTTACAGGGCTCCAAACCTCCTCTGGCAATAACATCAGCACAAAAACTGTGCACAAGGAGCTTCATGGAATGGGTTCCCATGGCCAAACAGCCATGTGTAGGTGGCCCAGTAAATTTAAATTGAGCTTGACAGACTTTTTAAAGGCCAAACCTTTCAGGATGTTTTCATTTAGAAGCCTCTGGAGCTGCTCAGCATCCACTTCTTCATACTGAAACATTAATTGATTTGGTTTACTACATGATACATTACACAGACGTTAGACACATAATGCTATATAAACTTGTAATATTGCAGTAATGCGGCTAATATTATTAGCAAAAAGATCTTTTTTAATTACCTTGTCAGAGTATTGACGGAAGAATGTTTTCTTGTTTTCTTCATCCTGATGGTTTTTTACTTTTGTGACCTGACGAGTCAACAGTTCACATTAATAACACATGAACAGCAAAATAACACGGACACAATTAAATGATTTGTTACAAACCTTTTCAACTGGCTCATATCTTTGCTCATTTGAATTTGAATTCTCACTGTGGGGAGACCAATATGCATTACTTTCATAGAAATCAACTGTAATGTGTCAAATGCAAATTTTGTTTTAAATTTTTTTATGTCATATCTTCAGACATCGACAGTGAGCATACTAGCAACACGTCTCTTCTCTTGAGTGGATGGTGAGGATGAAGGAGGCTGTCTCGTTGGGTTTGAAGGTGGATGGCACAATCAGGTATTCACCAGGCTTCAGCATAAGGAACTCTATCACCTCACGGGCATTCATGTATTTATCACTCCGAGCAACAGGCAGATGGGTGTTGAAGAACATTGCTGGAAACTTCCCACTTTGCGTTTTGTACTGAAATTATTCAAAGTGATATTTCAGCTCCCCAATTTCATTTGAAGAAGTTTCTGAAGTGCGTACAGACATGTCAACTTGAAGGTTTTATGTATCAGCGCATACAGATACACAGAACCTTAATAGTGAAAGACAGTGTACTTTCCTTTTCACATCACCATATGTGTATTATAAACATGAAATAGATTAAATTAGTTTCTTACGTCTTCGGACACCTTGAAGGACGTCAGATGAATTTTGTTCATGTTGGAAATAAACAATAATTCAGTTAGTCGTTAGTTAGTTATTTCAACATGTGCACAGCCACTGTATGAATGCTTGGACAGCATATTAAAGCTTGGCTTGCTAACAAAATGTTTTTTTGTATGTTGTAGTAAATTTTTGATCTGTCATTTTCTGCATTTCAACACCACATTATTATTGTTGTTTCCACATTACGATACAAGTTCTGACAATAGTTAAATACATTTTCATGCTCTGAAAATGTCAACTTCAACATGGTATTTGTTTTCACCATAGTTATGCATGTATGAATGATATGACAAAGAGAAATATTTACCAAATATACAGCAAAACCAATGTGGAGGTTCTGCACCAGGCGTCTGTTCCTCTTGTCAGGCTTTTGCATGAGAGACACTAGGATGTTTTTCTCCCCATTGGTCTCTGAGTTTTCACCTACGACCTTAATTCGATACTGTGGATTTGTCCAGAAAGTGTCTGGAGGACATAGAGGGAAAAATATGTTTTATTTACATGAATTGAAGATTAAAAAATTATGTTCTGCTGAACATTTAAACACCTATATTCCAGTATATGCTATATAATTACCTCTGTTATTTATGCAGCCTCCAGCAGTAGTTCCAGCAACCCACCGACCCTCGTACACAGAGGTCTTCCACTGAGCAGAGGATTTTCCATCTATGAAGTCTGGTTTCAGGCCACAGATGTCAAGATCTGTGTAGAACTTACAGAAATCTTCAAATGCCATCCTGTTAATAAAATCAGGTAGATTCTCATTCCTAATTTATTTAGATGTGATGTCAAAGTATAAAACTCTAAGCTTATGACATAGTACAGAGTAAATAAAGCAAAAAAAGAGAAAACTACAACTTCTGGTGGTATTAATATAATTCCGCCAGAGGTTGTAGTTTTCTTTTGACGAAATTTGCTTACCAAAACTCTCCATCATCAGCCACTGAAAGGCACATTTGGCGGTCTTGAGAACTCACAATGTCCCACATGGGGGACCTTAAAGACAGTATTTTAGGTAAGAGATGACACATTATGTTGGTAATTTTTATCCAGAGTTGCATATTTTGAAGAAAATTATTCTCTAATTAAATATACCAAAGCTGATTACTGCTTACCGATCACTCCAGTCTCCTACCCACTCTCCTTTGCCCCAGGGGTTCCACAAACGGATCAGCTTCACAAGTTTTCCTTGGCTAATAAGCTGGCCGCAGGCACCAGAAAAATCACAGTTATTGGTTCGATGCATGCTCAATCATCCAGGTAAGTAAATCACAAAAGGTTGATTCTGTTCATCTGGACGTAACGTTTTCAATGCAAGAAACGTTTCGTCACTCATCCAAGTGACGTCTTCAGTTTCAGCTGACTGCAGGTTTCCCCAACCTTATAAACAGTACATTGCACAATGACTGAAACGAGCATCACTGAACGAACAATCAGCTGGAAACACTGGTTTGAGGGGGAGTCAAGGAGGCCATTTACGTGATTGCAGCCATTCCCCAACTCTCTGTGGATGGTACTCATTGCCACTGATCAGTGGTCTTTGATCAGTAGTTGTTAGTCAATGGTCATGAGAATTTGCATATTAATGATCAAGGAACTGATCTCAGAGCCCATTGTTCATTCAGTGGTTCTATTTTCAGTCATTGTGCAAATGTACTGTTTATAAGGTTGGGGAAACCTGCAGTCAGCTGAGACTGAATAAGTCACTTGGATGAGTGACGAAACGTTTCTCCCACAAAACGCTACGTCCAGATGAACAGAATCAACCTTCTGGGACATATTATTGTTGTATTTAAATGTATGCTTAAAGGTTTTTAAATCTCCCCTAAACATTTTGTCTAATATGTCATGCGCTTGTTTTTGCTGTAATTCTTCCTACACTGCATACTGTGATACTATGTGATAGCATTCTTTTTATTGCTGTAATCTTACCAGGGAAGTATTATTACTGTAGATTCACTTCCAATACTAACTGTGATTACTGTGTAAGTATAATTCTTTACCTCTTTAACCCCTGTCACAGTGTAGGCGTGCCCTTGGACCAGTCCATTTGGCAAAACTGTGTTAGCAGATGTTTCCTACAATCAAGGAACATTGGTCATTGTAAAAGCATAAAAAATGAAAATAAAGACTTCTGATACAATAATATCATTAGAAAAAAGTGACTGCAAAGTTTGGTTATGTTGACTTAAAGCAAATTTCAACATTTTGGGACACTTTGTCTTCATAAAAGATGTTTCTGGCAGTCAACCAACCGCTTCACAAAAAACTTAAAATAGATTTTGAACTTTCAGAGTCTACTAAGTCAAAACAGTCTTCTTGTTCCAGGATTTGCATTCCCACTTAAGCAGTCCCAAAGTGCATGCTAACTTGGGTTGTATTTGTGCAATATTGGTTGATTATGCCATAAATATAACTTCATCATTACATCATTGATTTAGTTTTATAGTTTTTAGGCAATATGATACCAGTTTTATTGGTAGATGATGAAGTGCAGTCTGAGTGGAAAACACAGACTTTGTTATAACTCACCTCAAAATGCATAAAATGTTTGTTAAAATGTCAAAACAGTTTCACAGCATCTCTAATCTATACTAACACTAATCAAAGTCCTCTAAGCCCTTTTTTGTAGTTGGAGAATAATCTCCCTGAATAACCTCGGGCTGTTTCTGAGTTCTGTTTTTTTGTGCTTACCCCTTGAGGTGTACCACAGCCCATCAATGTGTTGGATTTGCCAGCTCTGCATATCAGCCCCCACACGTCTGAACTGGCGTCCGACAGCTGGACGCACATGTGGACGCCACCGGTGAAATCCATCATAGCCTCTGAAGGAGTTCCAGAAGTCATGTCGGTGTAGGAACCACAAACCCTGACAGAGGTAGATAATATTTTTCACAGATCCCCCACATGTAACTTGTTCACTGTATATCGGATAAATCATATGTTTCTTTGCATACTTGGCATAAGCTTTCTCCAGCAGAGCAGGCCAGAACTCATTTGGATCTTTGGAGTGAACAAAGATTAGTCTGCCATTGATCGTCGGCAACTTGTCATCAATGACGACGTCCACCCACCGCCCGAATCTCCAGAACTTAAATAAAGATACAATTGTTTTGTGAGCTTGTTGTGTTTCATGAAATTTGATCATTAGAGACAAAATAATCCAAACTCTGAAATAAACAGCTTTTAAGTTTTAGTTTAGTGGAGAAAAACAGTTAAAGATAATAATTACTTCTCTTATTCTGATAGTTTAATGATGTTTACCCTGAAGTGAAAAATGCCACAGTAGTTCTCTTTGATTTTTTGGTCGAGCGGAACAACTTGTTCAAAAATGTGATTCTGGAAAGTCAGTGCGCCGATTGATGCAAGAAACCAGCAGTTTCCTGGTTAACAACAACAAAAAAGAACAATCAGGACTGTAGGCAGATACAAGAGTGTAAATATTAGGAGTGAAGAAATGACCCTACCAAGTACACCTTGACCAAAGTCAAATCTGGAGACGCCATCAACCACAAATTCAGCATCAGGAGCAATTTGCTGTAAAACAGGGAGTCAGTTTTCAAATATAAGGATTGCTTCACTCATTTCCACTTAATGTATCCGACCATTCCCAAATTTAAGAGGTTTGGGGCCAAGTTTGAAATATGAAACTCTACTTCACAGGCTTAAATATCAGGATTAATTTAATTATTGTCACATCCACTAGAGGGCACTGTTACAGTGAAAATCTCACTTCTTGGTTCATAAGAAGAGCTACATTTTCACAATCTCAAATTTGAGATTGTGAAAATGTATAGATGCAGTGGGGCAAAGGTGGAAAAGATATTGTATTTTGTTTTCTAAAATTCTAAAATGAATTATTAGCTCATGTCTAGCAGTCTAGGGCAACCACTTTTATTTTTGAAATGTTAAGCATTATTGTTAGCTGTGTACTGGGACTGTGTGAATTGAAGAACAGCTCATTCAAACACTTTTACAATCTGACTGCAGAAAAATGTCATTAGCAGAAAATTTAAACTGAATCACTTGCAGTGAAAAAGGGGGAATCAGTCCCCGGCTGATTAAACATTTAGATGTGATAGAGCATCTAATGTGCAATTTAAATATCTTTAAATACTCACCGCAGGTCTTAGCCACTTCACGTGGGCCAGGTCGGAGGGCTTCAGTATCCCCTGGCCAATAGACTTTGCATCAGGGGGGAACATGTCATCGAGGTACCTTACTCCTTTGATTAGACAGTACTGCTTCAGGTTCTTGAAGTCTTGGTTACAGAACCTTTCAGGGTTGGAGATGCTCCCATATCCCTTCTGCTTGTGACGAGCCTCCATAATGTTCAGGCATGCACCAGGAAGAGGCATTGCTGCAGTGTTTGTGTCTGTTTTCAAGAAGTTGGCATGTAAATTTGATAGATTAGTATAATAAATGATATGCTACAAAGAAACAATGTCAGCTCAAATCCTAACAGTAAAATTAAATTCTTCTTAAAATGATCAGTACGCTCCTCAAACCTCTAGGGTGATTATCAGTCTACTCCACCTCTAGATTACAACCAGTAAATTACATTAAATATTTTTTTGGTAACATAACTTTAGATATTAAAAATAAAGCTTGGTTGATGTAAGAATTGATGTAAAAAGTCAATGCCAAAAAAACATGACATACTCTGTCATTTCATATATTTAATTGTCATATAAGACAATTTTATTCTTCTTTGCTTGTGTTTAAATTCAGTACTTCAGAAAAGGTTATTTGTAGGCATGCTTCTTTATGTATGAAAATCTCTGTCTGCACAAAACAAGTACATACAAATTACAAATTCATTAGACCACCACCCAGTGTAATGTTTATACCACAGCTGCTCTCAATTAACAGTATTAGTAAATACCAAAATCATGTTTTATGTTTCTGTAACCAACTGTATGTGTAGCCTCTTTAATCAAAATAGTATTTTTAAAGCTGTTGTTATCCATTAATTTTCATATTTCATACAACTGTAATTTTATTTTAATTTGCCTAATAGATAACAATATAATTCTAAGTAATTTCTAAAAACACATTTTCATTCTTGTTATGATAGATGGTCTAATAAATTTGTTAAGCACTGTATGCCCATTTGCTTTTTAGGAAGCAGCTCAGCTCATGCTTAATGTTTATATTGACTATAGCTGCTACTACTAATAATATTAATAGAATTAACTAAAAACAATATACATACTGAGATTAAAGTGGTAGACATTTAGAGGAAATTACCTAAGATTTAACTCAGTTTTATGAGCCGTTTTTTGCAAGGTAACAGTCTGCAACAGCACAAGTGCAGCACCTGTTCTAATAGGTATAGGTGACCCATAATGATAAAGGTGGGTCGCCTAACTAAATCTAGGTGAGAAAAAAAATAGGTGAAATAATATATAAATATTAAAAACATTGCTTGGGTTTTTTTTCTCTTTTAAAAGAAAAAGAACTGCAATTTACAATAAAATATCAATGAAATGCCCATATAGTAATAATATTTAATGAGACTATGAAACTAATAAAAACAAAACAAAACCTAACACTAAAAATAAACAGAAAAAGAAAAACTATAATAACTGATTTTAGTCAGTAGTCCTAAAATTGTTAAACAAACATCTTACCTGAACGAGTCACGAAAGAGGAAGCGTGTTGTTTAGTAGATATGGAGCAGGTCTGCAGGTAAGAGTGGACAGGCTTCAGTCTTATATAATGCCCACAATCCCCTAAATCAGACAGGACAGGTTGTGGCTCCTCCTTACCTTACTATGCAAATTTCACTCAAACTCCACCACTTTCCTTGGAATTACTCTGGAACCTGCAGGGTTAGTTTTATAGGTGTTTACACACAAGTCATGTTAATTCTTAATGTACAGGTGTGATGCCCTGTATACAGCTTCCTGGTTTTTATTTAAAATAACCCAAAGGTTTGCTTGACTTCAGCGCAAATATGTAACTCTGTTGTTGTATGTTGTCTGCTAAATAAACATTATATGTTAGATGTTTGAACAACCTTGAGTAAGTTTGTTTAAACTTACAGGGCTGCCATGGTAGTTGGCATCTACTTTATTTTTGGTTTCTTCGAGCATTTGTGCATGTTAGAACTTGTAACTACACAAAGATTTTATGGCTGACAGTTAAATCTTTTTGCCTCTAAAGTGTTTGACTACTGTAGAACAAGAAAAAAAATTCACTAACAAAATAACTGACTTCACCAATTAAACTGCACGCCAAGATATTTTTGCTGATGTACATGTGCAGTAAAGATCCTGATGTTACTTGTTTAACAAAGATTTACTATATGATATATTTAAATATTTACAGACGTGGACAAAAATGTTGCTACCCTTCGGTCAATGAAAGAAAAACTCACAATGGTCACAGCAATAACTTTAATCTGACAAAAGTAATAATAAATAAAAGTTCTATAAATCTTAACCAATGAAAGTCAGACATTGCTTTTCAACCAAGCTTCAACTGAATTATTTAAAAAATAAATGCATGAAACAGGCCTGGACAAAAATGATGGTACCCACAACTTAATATTTTGTTGCACAACCTTTTGAGGCAAACACTGCAATCAAACGATTCCTGTAACTGTCACCTCTCAGCAGGTATTTTGGTCCACTCCTCATGAGCAAACTGATCCAGTTGTTTCCGGTTTGAAGGGCGCCTTTTCCAGACTGCATGTTTCAGCTCCTTCCAAAGATGCTCAATAGGATTGAGGTCAGGGTTCATAGAAGGCCACTTTAAAATAGTCTTATGTTTTCCTCTTAGCCATTCTTGGGTGTTTTTAGCTGTGTTTTGTGTCATTGTCCTGTTGTAAGACCCATGATCTGCGACTGAGACCAAGCTTTCTGATACTGACCAGCACATTTTTCTCTAGAATCCCTTGATAGTCTTGAGATTTCATTGTACCCCGCACAGATTCAAGACAACCTGTGCCAGATGCAGCAAAGCAGCACCTGTCACGGCCTGGGGGATCGGCAAGGCGCTGGTCGGCCTTTTTTTTTTCTTTTCTCTCTCTTGCGCTCTCTCTCACCTCCTCTCTGTCGCTGGGGCAGAACTCATTGTGGGTTCACGCCCTCGGCCCTCGGCCCACGGAAAAGAACACACCTGATGCCCATCAAGGTGAATGGCATTTCAGCCAGGAGGTGACTGCTGGTCTTCGCTGGATTGTTGTCTACCACACGTCAGTGAGAGTCAAGCTACAGCTCAAGATAAGTCAAGTGTCTTTTGTGAATATCGTACTCATTCCTGTTTCCTCATCTACAGACCCCCTGGATAACCTTTCCCATGTGAATCTGTGTGTCAAGTGTGAAGAAAGGAACTGCAGTCATGTATGTGGAGAGTTGGAGAGCGAGTGATTCCCCCCCTTGGATTTCCCTGGAGTCCCGTCCCTCACATTGTTGTATATAGCACTGCCCGGCACTCTCTGTATATACACCTGGTGAACTCTGTAAATAAATCCTTGTGTTCAGTTGATTCAGGAGTCCTGCGTTTGAGTCCCCTGCATCTTTGATCTGTCATCAATTTCCTCCTGCAGCCACGTCCAGGGAGGTTGGCTTAAGATAAGATAAAGGATTTCAAAAGAGAGACTCTGGATTAACATGTCCCTTTGGCCACATTATTTTCTTTCTTTTCTAGGGGTACCATCATTTTTGTCCAGGCCTGTTTCATGCATTCATTTTTAATTCAGTCAAAGCATGGTTGAAAAGCAATGTCTGACTTTCATTGGTTAAGATTTATTATTGGTTTTGTAAGATTAAAGTTATTTCTGTGACCATTGTGAGTTTTTCTTTCATTGACCGAAGGGTACCAACAATTTTGCCCAAGTCTGTATATTATAGGAGAGGCTGACTTATGGAGCTTCTTTGAAATCTCACTTGAGACGAGCATGTGGGCATGTGCTTCTTTTTAAAACTTTCCCGTTCCATTTTGCAGAAGTTGAAGTTTTTCAACATTAAATTAAAGGCTGCTTTGAATAACAGGAGGAGGCATGCATAGGCAGCCAGATAAAACTGTGCAATAAATATTGGAAATTCCTCAGGCTCCTCAGTTCCTCCTATTATAATACAACCACAGACAAAGAAAAGCATGAAAGATATTACATACGTAAGCCAAAATGGAGCAGCAGTGAAAAAAGCTTGACTCTAGTTTCCAGGTGTTATAGTGGCAAAACAAGCCGAAATAATCACCACTGTGGCCAAACATCTACACTTTGGTCTCTTCTCAACAAAGGACATTGTTACTGAAGTCTTGTGGTTTGATCAGATGCGACTTTGCAAACCTAAGCAGAACCTGCACAGACATCTGAGTCCAATCAGCGTCATGCCTGCCTTCTTGGAGCCAGTCAGCCTCCACTCTGCATGGTTTAAATGTCAGTGCTCTTCCATCAATCTCCCCTTCAGACATTCCCTTGTGGAACCCACCTCTTTCCCATCTCCACCTCACTGGAGTCACTCAGAGCCACATCCTAGCCTCATCTTCACTACCACTGGCATCTATAACTCCGGGGTGTTCTGGAGTACTTTCTTTTGATCATGGATGTAATGATGCATTTGTTATGATAAACTTGAATCTTAATAAAAACATTTTTTTGTTGTAAAATATTTCTCTATATCTATTAACTAGAAACACGTGAGACCCTAAAAAAACAAAAAACACCCAAAACAAATAAAATAAACGTAAAATAAAAAGTGTTCTGCATCATTGAAAATAAAAACTGGCTTTATGTGACTGTGATTATTTCCCCCCCAAGGCCTTTTAAACATGACTTTCCTTGGAACTGAAAGTTAAATGAATTATGATCACATGCTTGTTTTCACTTCCACTGCTTAACAAACCAGTTATAGAATTTGATGTGCATAAAGTCTTTAGGGAGAAACCCAATATACAAGGGACTCTCAAAAGGGCAGAAGTTGTTGTTATTGCCCTGTCTCGGTAAGATACATACTCTCTAACAAAGCCAGCGCTCCTGAATGTCATCAGCTCAAACAATCTAGTTTATTTTAAGGAAACAGTCTTCTTGCAAAAAAGCCCACTGATGAGTTGTGGTAATAATTCTAAGACAGTTCTTAGACTAACCAGTTTTCTACTTTTTTCTTCTTTGTTTTCCAATAATAAAGCTTATTTGTTCCTCTCTCAGCCCGACTCCTACTGAGCACTCTTTACAGGCCACAGCTCTGTTCTCCAACACTCCCCACTGCACGCACTGGCTTGCGGCCTGCCTGTGATTTATTTTTTTCATTTGTTAAGAAAAAAACAAACAAAAAAACAAAAACAAATGTGATGAACAAACCACACAACCTGCAACTACAAGATAACCAGAAGAGTACATGGTTAGGTTACTTTCACACCATAAAAACCTGTTTAGAGGCAAACCTCTCCCATGCATCCTTTTCACCACCGTTATACATCAGTGGTGAAATCAGCAAAGATGCACTTGAATGTCTCATCTGTTCTGGATGTTGAAGGATTCCCCTCACTGGCCATAATTTCCCCATTATAGATTACTTATATACAGTATTTCTAGGTGTATAGGTGAAGTTAACACTTGCATTATTGTAAGCCAGTGTCAATGTTAAGGCCTAAATTGCCATTAGAATATTGCAATTAGGAGGATAACTGCAATTATAAACTAAAGCTTTTTATCAGAGTGTGAGCCTGTCAGTGAGCAAAAACTCCTTATCCAGGCTGGCCACGTGAGAAGGGTTACTTTGTTTCCTTAAGGAGGCCAGAGGTTATAAACTCAGCAGTCAGGATATGGGAATTTCTATAGAAAGGGGCATCTGTACTTTCACACCTTTGCTAATGAGTTAATCTGAAATTTGTGGTAAACACAGATTCTATGTCATTCTTTTGCATGTTTTACCCTGTTCAGTCTAACCGCCTCTACCTGCAAATTTAGGATAGGTAAGCTGGCAAAGCACATTTCCAGTTTATTTATTCAGAAGTCATTCTTGCATGATAGCGCATACAGTGATCTTATCACGTTCAGATCCTTTCAAGTGATAGGGAAAAATGAAACTAAATTACTGGTGTCATGTTAAGACCTGCCTATGGCTGCACAAGATGAAGATGAAGAAACTAAACTAAGATAACTAAAGGATGCCGTCAAATGCTGGAGTCTGCGAGGCCAAATTATCAAACAAAATCAACCCATTCCCAAGAAAATAGTTTAATTAAAAAGAAGGTAATGGTGAATTTCCCATCTAGTGAGAAGAAAAAGGAGTAGAATAGGCAGCAACAAAAAGGACAGGAGCCCTCATAAAAACCCATAATGAAAGTATTATTTTTACTCATGTAATTGTTGATTATTAGCATCGAAATAGTAACTGAATGTGATGCACTGTTATGTTTACAGAGAGAAACACATGTTCGGTAACTGCACTAACAGATAACGAGGACTTTAATCAAAATATAATTAGCCGCCCAAAAGGGGAAAGAGAGAAAATTGTAATGGAAAACCAGATTACACAAGGTTTTTGTGATAGTAGCTAGTTGGCAGTGCCAAAATGATTTATCATTTCTGTAGCTACTCTGTTCTACGGCTATATCCCAAAAAGTTGATTCTGTTCAGCTGGACGTGGGACAAACGTTTCATCCCTCATGACTTCTTCTGAAGCATCAAGATATCTATGGGTGGGTGCGTAATGCCAGTTTGAGTTTGAGTTTGTTTTGTTCACACTAAACAACAAGCGAGCGAGAGAGATACTGCAACATGGCCAAACTTGTCTCCAAATTCGTAGTCATTTCGTTAAATTATGTTTTTGTTACGCAGCGGACCATGAAGACCACTCTACCCACATTTTAAAACTGAGACCTTCTAAAACATGAAGTCAAAAGATATAAGTCTTTTGACTTCAAGTTCTGTATGAGAACTCTTATGCCAGTCAAGGAAAAACTTATTTTTTAAGCTACAACATCAGTTTGACGTTAGAAAAGTAAACACCAAAGACTATGGGCTTTGAAACGTCTTGAACCAGAAAAATCGAAGCAGAATATTTCATTCAAACACACAATAGGTGTTCACAAACGTGAAAAAAAATATTAAAATCTTCTGAGAATTATTCTCTTTTACTCATGCCTAACGTTGCGTTGGTCTTATATTCATCAGTCATCGGGCGATGGTCTGATTTTCTAAGCTATTTCCAGTCAAACTGGTACCACTTGTCTTTAAAGTGTTCCCAGAAGCGATCACTAATCTCTTTACTGTTATTTGGACATGCCAAAAACAACAACAACAACAAAAGGTTTTGTAGGCTGTTGACTTCGGAGGCCATTCTGTTGTTTTGTTGATTCTCTTTCAGTTAACAGGTGTCACTGATGCCATGTTAACTGTAAATGAACAATATCTAATTAGACTCTAGCTAGAGACCTGGACATTTCTGTTAGAAGCCAGTAGAGGGCAGTAGTGGAAATGATGGTGATCACACAAGAGAAGGTTGGGTCTGTAAAGACCTAAAATCATACATTAAACATACATCCTTGTTTATCAGAAACGATGTGATAATACACAAAAAAGTCTTTGGTGGAGGAAAAATAATTTTACTCAAATATTTTAACGTCACAATCAGTGATCTGATTGCTGACACTATTAACATGTACTCTATTCTCTTTGACTTCACTCAAGTGGTGCAGTGCTGCTATGCCCCAGTGTGATGGCTTAACCCATATTGTGCAGAACTAGAAGGTCATTAATGCTTTAATCTCTTACAGACTATAAGGAGACTATGACGATTGCAATGCACATTATTCTGACATCAGCAGGGAAAGCGTATGAAAACTGTGCTTCCTTCAACATCAGAATCTTAAATGTTGTGAATCGTGCCTACAGTTTGCCAACTCCTCTGTGATGTCCCAGTGCAGGATTAGAAACTTCCTTATGGCTGCTAATTTTTGACTGAACATCAAAGGTGACGTGGTCTTTGCAGAGCCCTCGGCAGGCTAAGTCATTGATAAACAAAAGGTTTACATAGGTTATGTTTTCTATTATGTTTTAAAAATGTAATTGAATTTCAGGTAAAAATTGTTTTTTTTGTTTTTTTAAATTTCTCCCTGTAATTACAATACAGTAATTGTATAAGTGAGCATGGAGGCTGGTGGAGGGAATAATGTCCCAGTGGTGATGCTGGGTAATTTCCTGCCTTTAAACAAACACACTGCCTAATATTCTAGATAACATAACATGGCAATAAAATATATGAAATTAAAGGTATAACCTAACCAGCTCTTCCTTATTTGTAGCCGTCTCAGAATAAAGTTGGCACATGAATTACAGCTGTTCTGTTAACCTTAAATTAAATGTTCAATCACAAAGAGTTGAAAACATACTCACCTGTTTTGCTCGTGTCTCCTTTAGCGCTCCCAATTCCGAAGAACTTCATGCCTTTGCTGTGTTTCTTTAGCAACCACAGCTGTCATCACATTTTCCCTAGAATAAGTGTAACTTACTTGCACAGATTCCTGAGCAGAGGTTCCAGCAGGTTATCAGCTCATAAAGCTGTCCTGCCCTGACAGGTGCAATGAATCTCTGACTGAAGGAGCTGTCAGTCAGCATGAACATGCCTAAAATGCAAATATGGAGGTTGCATTTTTGAATGAAAAAAAAAAAAAAGCTCACTGAATATTTGTGTTATTTGCAATATTTGCAAGTTGGGGCAAGTTTCTACCATCTTTTATCACCTGGTACAGTTTATCCATCATAGGCTTTGATTGCTTTGATCGAGGATGGAAGTCTAGCCAATACCACAGATGACATGGAGAGTCATAATCTGGTTCTCAAATACTTTCTTACTTACAGTTAAGTCTTTGCTTAGCAGGAGATAATGGAGGACAATAGGACAAATGTGCTGTCAACCCAAGAAATAGTGTCACTATAGGTCATGGTTCCTGTAAAAGTAAATAACCCGAGTTACCAACCTCCCTTTACAAACAAAACTGTGCCATGCTGTCAGCACTTGCTGGGGTGATTTTATCCAAGTCATGATGAAGCCTGTTGTTTCCTCAGACTTTAAATAGCAGACTCCACGTATGGACTTATATTGTACTCAGTGTTCTCTGTTTAGCTGCTCTAACAGCTGACATGGCTTCCAAGTTTTCCCACCACTGGATATCTGAAGGTTTGTTGGCAACTGTTCTGTTATTAATCATATCCTTCACTCTGAACGCCTTCCGTGACATTAATATTGAGAACACTTAACACTTCAGAAATGTTTTCATACCGATGTGTGCGTCAGCCTCTCCAGAGAGCTCTTTTGACTTCATTGAATTGATTTTGCCCTGACCTTATGTACATTGTGCCAGACTAAATGTTCTTGCACAATATATCTTGGACTCCAGACAAGTTTGTTAGCAAAGTAAACAGGATACATCTGGCCCACAGTTTCTCGTCCCACAGGAATGCATGTTTTTACCTTTTCTTAATGAGCTGTTAAGTGTCTGAGACAGTGTAAATATCTTCGACTGAGAGAAAGTTGCCAGGATGTAGTGGAAAACTTAAAGCATTATCATTTAACGACACTACTTTCTGCTACTAATTAATAGCTGAAAATATAATCCTACTATTACCGACTGGCCGGAAAACGTGTCAAAAAAATATGGGCAAAACAGAAGCTAGACTCCCTTTATCATGTAGTTGCGCTCAACTACATGTCCACTCTTGTCTGTCAATTTCTCTTTCTCTCTCTTTATAACAATATTTAGAATGAATACAGGCTTTGACTTGTCACATCCTTTAGACTTGCTCTCACCTGGATTTAGATCTGTACTGTAAACAAACAATGAAGCGCAGAACAGGAATAGAAGGTAGATAGAAAGTAAAATAAACTTTACATCAGCTTCTTTACCGGCAACTTGTAATATGCCAGCAGACTAATGGCTCCGAAAATTAAAATTGGCCAATAATCTAGTAATTTAAGCTACATAAGCTAATGTTTCTGATGCTATTTAGAGAACAAATTCAAATAATGCAGGGGCGATGTTGTGACTTATCAGAACAGTTTGCACTTTTACAGTATTTCATATAAATGTTTTAAATCTGCATCTCTAATTTATATCATGAAATGACCTCTGCATCTTCTTTCTGCCAGAGCAACCAAAGTCTCATTTAATCTATTAATGACAAACCAGCCTCTGTGTGAGCGCTCTGGGTAGCTTTCATTTTCCAGTAGAGGAGATGGCAAAATATGATTATAAAACAATGTCAGAAAATAATATTAAAACACATTATCATTACCCTGATAAAGGGTCTAAACACACCCATGACCTAAAAAGAAGATGAAACCATAAAAAAACCATGTACGTTTACAGTGTTTTAATTATGGCTGTGAAAATACCAAAATAAAATTTTATTAAGTGGACCACATATTAAAACAGACACACCCTCAGGTCAACAATCCCGAATTATATTTTTCATATAGCTTCTCAGAATATTGAACAAAATTTTTTTACATGTTTTTATTTAAAATTGGAAAATATTTTATCCAAACAAATGGTGTTTGACATATTTTCAAGTATTTTTTAATTTCCAAATATAAACTATAAGAGTACTTGCAAGAATATAACCAGCAACCTAAATTAAATATAAACAGCTGAATTACAAAAGCTCGTGACTGGGTTGAATTCAAAGAAATCTGCTTCAGAAAATATTGCAAACAATAGCTTAAATATAGATGTTAAGGCAGTTTTCTATAAAGTGTGAGAATTACTAAGTCACATCACATCAGAAAAGATTTACGTTTGTTTTCTGATCGTTGTCATGTAACTAAAGCCACCAGTTTCGTAGATTCACCCAGTTTGGTAAAATGTAGTTATTTGAATTTCCTACACCAAAGTAGACAGGCGGTGATTAACCTGATAGTAATAATATTTTAAATAGACTTGGAAGAATTTATTAGCAAGGCTTTGTTTGAAGTAGACACTATTTAAGTGCCACTGTGCACTCAGAGGGTGGAGATTGGTGTCTGTTTCCTGTGATTGAAGTCGAGGCACTTCCTGTATTTAAACAAATACAGGAAACGTCTGTATTCACATGAAGGCCCGCAAAGGTCTTCTGTACTTGCCCTCCAAAAAGTTATTGGGTTTAAATATGAAAAAGCAGTAATCAAGAGTTATGTAAATTGTACATTTTGGGAGGTTTTAAACAATCCATTACAGTATGAATATTAAAACTCATATTTTGGTTATTATACACAAAAGATTAAATAGCAGCATAAGAGCTGGGGGTAGGCAGCAAATCTAATCAATAGTGATACTTCTATACCTGCATAACAGGAGGAAGATTACACGTTAATAAAATACTGATGGTTTACGATAAGTGCAATTTTAACATCTTTATAGTAAATAATGAGGTGAAGGTCAGACGTGGCGACAGAGTGGCAAAGTTCACGGGTTCACTTCCTGTGGCGGCTATTTGTAATGGCACAGTCCCCTCCATGAATCTGACCGCTCCATGTTCATGTATTGAAAGGCACCACAATTCAGGGAGTCTGCTTAAAAAGCTTGAACTCTGCTGGGGCCGGAGACATCTGGATAACCAGTCAAAACACTCCAGAGCCTTTCATTGTTTTCTTCCTCGAAACGGAACCAGTCAGCATGGGAGTAAGAAAGAGCTACTAACTGCTGCTAAACATGATTTCCGTCTTTAGTTTTGCAAACAGGATACTGGAGCCTGAATGTTGCTTTGAGAAACACTTGTTCTTTGGCTACGAATGGGCAACCACTTATTGGTCTCTTTTTACCCTAAAACTCCCAGGAACCCTTTGGAGAGCAAACATTTTGCTGATCTTCGTGGCAACTATGTTGTGGCTTCTTGTCCTGCAGCTCATTAACAGCTTCGAAGGTTTATCAGGGTTTGAACATGAAACGCTGTGCACCTCTAATGCCTGCTTCACTGCACACATGAAGAAGGAGAGGTTTGACAAGGCCAAAGAAGACTGCGACAAAAGAGGAGGATATTTGATGACCATAAGAGACCGAAAAGAAGAGGATGTGGTGCGCTCACTTCTCTCATTAATAAAAAGTCAACGACATGGGACGCTGCTTGAATTTTGGATTGGATTAAAACTCAAAGAAACCAATTGTGTATTTCCTGACCAGCCACTCCGAGGATTTAAATGGGTATCTGGAAATGAGGAATCCCACTACTCCAACTGGAAAGAAGAGCCTGCCTCCACATGCTTAGCAGAGAGATGTGTAAATATTGATTACAACTTTTCAAGTGAGAATCACCTGAAATGGACTGCTGTCCCTTGCAAAAAACGTAAAGCTTTTTATGCATGCAAGTTTTATTTTAAGGGGATGTGTGAACCTTTGGCTCTACTGGGGCCTGGGGAAATCGCTTACACAGTACCTTTCTCACAAGACCCACTTAAAAGTCAACTGAAGTCATTTCCTCATGGAACTTTTGCTATAATTCGGTGTAGCGATCAGGAGGATCGCATGTCTTTGTGCAACGCTGTTAACCATACCTACCGGTGGACTAACCTGGGCCCCTTTTGCAAAACAGGAAAGCGAAGCTGTGATATCAGCAATGGTGGGTGTGAACATTTGTGCCGTCAGGATGCAGATGAAATTCGATGCGATTGCAGAGAAGGTTATGAATTGGAAAAAGATGGACTCCTCTGCAGGATCAAAGACTTGTGCAGTCCTGACACCTGTGAGCATCAGTGTGTAATGAGCGAGTCGGGATATTTCTGCAAATGTCCAGTTGGCTTCGAACTGCACGAAAACCAACGCAACTGCTCTGACATTGATGAGTGCCAATCACAGGCTTGTAAGAACGACCTGTGCATAAACACACATGGCAGTTATAAGTGTGCCTGCAAAGTCGGCTACAAAATGATGGATGGCAAATGCAGGGATGTTGATGAGTGTGCACAAAGGAAATGTGAGCACATCTGCTTGAATACCATTGGATCGTTCTCTTGTTTTTGCAAGGAAGGCTTTGCTTTCTCTGAAGATGGCCATTCATGTGAAGACATTAATGAATGTGTGACTGACAGCTGTTCAGGGGCTAAGTTTGAATGTGTAAATACTGTAGGAAGCTTCATATGCACCCACCTGGAAAATGATGGAACCACTTATGCTCCAAATGTGACCTTTGCACCATTAACCTCATCAGATTACCCATCTTATGAGAAGACACAAGAAAACTTTACAGAGTCTTTAACCAGTTCTACAACTGAGCACCCATATCCTCAAACCGATTCACCCATTCCAGACCCGGAGAAAGTTACAAACAAGGATCCACTGAGCAACACAACCATGGCCACGAGTTTCGCCAAGACAATCAATTCCAGGGTGATAATCTGCGTCCTCGGTTCAGTCATTCCTCTTGTTGTGTTGATTGCAATTACTTTGTTTTTTGCAATTTTTCGATGCAGTCGCTCTAAAAAAGAAGTGAAGAAGAACACCACTGCAGATGGCTACTGCTGGGTGTCCTCTGGCTTGGATCCACGTTTAGAGAAACTATACGAGTCCATCTTGACTGATGACCCATGACCATTTAGTGACAGAAAAGACTGACTAGAGTTATGTTTATTTATGCAATTCTTGCAATCTCCTGTGATTACACTACATATCAAAATGCAAATCAGAAAACGTCATTGTCCATCAAATAGTATTTGAATAAGAGTAGAGTCATAATGGGGGAAAAATAAAAAGTAAATGGGTGTTAAGTGGAAGTGCATAATATGCTGTAAAGGTTATGAAGGATGTGTAACGACTGTTTTTATTGCACGGTTAATAGTCTGAGGCAATGTAAATATCTTTACCTATGAGAAAGTTACCAGTATTTGCTGTAAAAAAAATTTCATTCAATGTTAAGATCAGACACTTTTCTTCATTTGTTTGTGACAATATTTTATGCTATTGTGTATAATCCTGCTATTACCTCCTGTCCTGAGAATCTGCTTGTGTACTATGAAAACAAAAGAGGATCTTTAGCTTTAATATCACAGAAAATGATCATTAGACCATTTACTGATCACTCTACAACCTGTGCCCCAAATAACACAACAAAAAAAAGAAAAAAAATACACAAGTATCGAAGTAAAAGTACTAAAGAGATATTATTTGTATAATATGATCATTATTACTGGTGCATTAAAATGTTGGTGGTACTTTGCTGTTTGAGCTGGCTGAAGTATAATATAATCTAAAAGTAAAAAGTGGACTAACACGTATATTCTCCAGAGAGTATACCTCACAAACATTCTTAAGAACTTAAAGGTACTTTTTGAAAAAAAAAATTGTTTAGAAGAGCTTCAAAGGTCAAAGCTTTTGTACTGTGTTGCAGCGATATGAAGTTGAAATAGGCTCTGGCTGTAAACTCTCATTTGGACCACGTGATAATACAGCGAGTTATTTTGACCTGCCCAGAGTTCAGCACAACACATTTCAGCCTTTTTAAAGATATTATTAAACTCCATCCTGCTAAAACAGAGCAGATTCAGACTATGATAAAAAACAAAAGGTGCCTTTCAAAATGTTTAAAAATGCTGGTAATTTTCTTGTTTTTGTTGAACAAGAAGTACCTTTAAGTAAACCTGTTTAGTCTCTGACAATGACATGTACTTGTACACACCAACAAATAAGTCTTTTTGATTGAAGTTCCACATCTACACACCATCATGTAAAGATGAAACTGGTGTCAATTTATATACTGCAAGTATAAAATCTAAAATGAATTGTTTGCTTGTTTTTCTTTGTTGTTCTTATTTACATATATAGATAGCACTACCATTCATGAAGCCCATTCTATTACCAGAATTATTGTTTATGTTTCTGTAAAGGTTAATTTGTTAGAATTTGAATCCAATTTAATTTTTTTTATTTAATATTATTGTTATTATCCATGAATTTATTTTAAACACATTACTGTTTTTGATGAGGTTGCCAAATTAAACCTTACATTCCAGAAAAAAATAAATAAAAATTAGCAATCAATTGTTCTGCTTGATTAATTCCTGACTTCCCAGAGAGGTCCAGTGTGCCGGCTCACATTTTGGTATAAAATCGGGAATCTTGATTTTAGGCAAGTACTTGAATTAGTTTGGCAGTTTATATAAGATCCCTTTGCATATTTAGTATATCTAAACGTTGTTCTTCATTTTGTTGCTGCTGGTCCTACTTCAACTAATTTTTTTTTTCTTTATCTCATTTCCTTCCTGAGATACCCTGTTTCCGCAATGGCACAAAGACTGGAAATTCCCCATCGTTTAAGACAGGCAACCTTTTGCACTCCACTATGAGACAGCATGGCCTGCTTGCAGACGAGAGTGCCTGTGCTTAGGATGAGTATGACTATTCTGATGGTTTCACTGACTGTTGGAAAAGGATTGGATATAAAGCAGCCTGACCACTGCAGAGCAGTTTGCAGTAATTATGGCAAACCTGACTGCATAACTCTAAACCAGGGTGAAGTGGATTTTAAAACAGCTGAAGAAGCCTGCCATGACAGGAAAGGAGAACTTCTGCAGTTGTGCTCTAAGAGTGATAAGAAGTTGTTTGACATTCTGAGTCAGGAATTGTTTGGGAACTACTGGATCGGGCTGCATTTACCAGCTGGTGCCTGCAGCAACCTCTCAGCTCCACTGAGAGGCTATAAGTGGATATCTGGCAGACCGGGCATCACCTTTCTTCCATCCTGGAATAACCACATTCAACTCTGCTCTCCACATTGCGTATCACTGTCAAGTGATGAAAAATGGACAGAGAGACCGTGCTTAGATAAAGCTGATGGGTTTCTGTGCAAAGTTGAGCTCCAAGATGCATGCCGTGGACAAGAAGTATCGCATCCAACCCTTTTTCAAAGCTATAAAGGCTGTTCATCTGGACCATGTGAGCAGAATTGTGAGGATTTTAAGGGGGGTTACACATGCTCTTGTTTCAAACAATATATACCAGACAACAAAGACCCCAGGCAGTGCAAACCACACTGTGCACAAAAGAGATGCCCTAGTATACAAGAGGCTGGCTATGACATATGTCCTGAAGGCTTTCTAAAGGTTGACGGAAACTTTTGTGAGGACCCTAATGAAGGTCCAGTCACAACTCCTCCCGTTGTAGCGTTTGTCAAACCACCCATCAGCAACAATACACTGAAGGCGTCTTCTGTTCCTGGGGTGCGCTTTCTGTGGGTTTGGATTGTGGTCATTGTTGTTGTCATTGCATCTATTTTTGTCATTAGGTTTTATGTAGTTAAGCGTAACAGGCAAAGAGAAAATTCTAATCGCAACAACGTTGTGACTTAATTATTGCCCCAAAATGACAGAGTCCTCTGGCTCTTTGTTCTTTATCGCAGACTTGGGTATTCTGTGTTGTCTCCTAGTTATTTAATGGTACACTCATGAACCTAAAGGTGTGGTCCACATCACTGGGAACAGAAAACGCTAAATGTTTAAGTGGTTTAACAAGTCAAAGTAGCTCTAACCTACACCTCCAATTACTGACTGGCCTCCAACTATTAGTTCCAGTCATATTTTCTTCCTCAGAAGCCTGACCAGCAGGCTGAGCCTATGGTCATTACTCATGGTTTATTTATGTGTTTTGTCAAAAAGGAGCGTAGATTAGATGAACAACTGGCCAGATGTATAGATGAATGTAAAGAATTCCAAATGTTTTACATCTCATTTTTCCTTTTGGAAAACAAGAAAAGTGAGAACTACATTTTGATACATGAAACATTTTAACAGCCATCATTTTAGGAGGTTTACACCTTTATTTTATTACATAAGAGCTTATATGAATGAAACCCAATGTGCTGTTCTTGTTACTACTACTACAACATCATCTTCATTTCAGAAATATACATACACACACACACACACACACACACACACACACACACGCACACGCGCACACACACACACGTTCTCAGACAAAAACAAAAATTAAAATAAAATAAATAGAATCTAAATTACATGAAATGACAACCGTTAAGTCTGAAATGGAGTAGGAAGAAATATGTACATACTTATTAATCCCTACCTTACGCTCACTCTATTGAATCACCATATTCAGTGTTACCCCAACTTCCCCTCATCACTTCCCCCACACAATAAGGAATGAAGGACAAGTATAAAGATAGCTACAGTGATAGCTATAATTCAGATACAATTTAGCATAGTTATATATACTATCAGTCATCAACTTTATCAGTTTTGTATTCTTCCAAAAGCAGTTTTTGAAACATCTTTATGAACTTATTAATGCTTGAACATATAATATAGAAGTATATAAAATGTTAAAGAGTATTCAAAAAGTAATCAAACTATTTTTACAATCTTAACATACTTATGTGTACTTCACGTACAGCATATGTATAAATATGTTAACGCTGACCCTTTTCTATAATCATTCACATTTGTACATTTAACTGAGTTTTAAAGATATGACATGTGTATACTTTTATTTCAGGTCTTTTTTGAGGTAATTTTATGGTCAATTACGTTTCATGTTCAAGCGTGAATTCTTTCAGATTTGCTCTTATAGCACCATCTACTGTCCTCAAGAACAAAGTGCTGAGAAAGCAGGCAGTCAGAACTGAGTCAAATTGTAATTTGGGAAATTACAGTTTGTTCCAACAGAAACCGAATTACTTAAGCTGTATATTCTAATAATATAGCATTAGTAACAACTGTTTTAAAATATAAAATATCTCTAATATTAATTATTATTTAGTTTTTATGGCCTTAAGACGCTGTACACCTACTTTTTTTACATTTATTTTTCTTAAGCAACATGTAATGAAATATGCTGTATAAATAAAGAGACATGGACATTGTTGCAGGTATATTGATAAATAAATTATCGGACTTGTGTTTTTCTTTCAATTTTATTTAGCAAAAAATTATTTGTCCTTTTTATTCATCTGTTCGTGCTCACTGGCCACTTTAAGTACACTTGTTGAGCTACTCGTTACTAACAATGTCTGAATGAATCAGAATTCAGCAACTCATTGCACCTAGGCATGTAGACATGGTCGAGACAACCTGCTGAAATTCAAACTGAGCATCAATAAAAAAAAATAAAAAAAAGGAAGGTTGTTTACGTGGCTCTGAATGTGACACAGTTGTTGGTGCCAGACGAGCTGGTGTGAGTATTACAGAAACTGCAGATCTGCTGGGATTTTAGAACACAACCATATCCAGAGTTTACAGATGATATACAGGGAGTGCAGAATTATTAGGCAAATGAGTATTTTGTCCACATCATCCTCTTCATGCATGTTGTCTTACTCCAAGCTGTATAGGCTCGAAAGCCTACTACCAATTAAGCATATTAGGTGATGTGCATCTCTGTAATGAGAAGGGGTGTGGTCTAATGACATCAACACCCTATATCAGCTGTGCATAATTATTAGGCAACGTCCTTTCCTTTGGCAAAATGGGTCAAAAGAAGGACTTGACAGGCCCAGAAAAGTCAAAAATAGTGAGATATCTTGCAGAGGGATGCAGCAGTCTCAAAATTGCAAAGCTTCTGAAGCGTGATCATCGAACAATCAAGCGTTTCATTCAAAATAGTCAACAGGGTCGCAAGAAGCGTGTGGAAAAACCAAGGTGCAAAATAACTGCCCATGAACTGAGAAAAGTCAAGCGTGCAGCTGCCAAGATGCCACTTGCCACCAGTTTGGCCATATTTCAGAGCTGCAACATCACTGGAGTGCCCAAAAGCACAAGGTGTGCAATACTCAGAGACATGGCCAAGGTAAGAAAGGCTGAAAGACGACCACCACTGAACAAGACACACAAGCTGAAACGTCAAGACTGGGCCAAGAAATATCTCAAGACTGGTTTTTCTAAGGTTTTATGGACTGATGAAATGAGAGTGAGTCTTGATGGGCCAGATGGATGGGCCCGTGGCTGGATTGGTAAAGGGCAGAGAGCTCCAGTCAGACTCAGACGCCAGCAAGGTGGAGGTGGAGTACTGGTTTGGGCTGGTATCATCAAAGATGAGCTTGTGGGGCCTTTTCGGGTTGAGGATGGAGTCAAGCTCAACTCCCAGTCCTACTGCCAGTTTCTGGAAGACACCTTCTTCAAGCAGTGGTACAGGAAGAAGTCTGCATCCTTCAAGAAAAACATGATTTCCATGCAGGACAATGCTCCATCACACACGTCCAAGTACTCCACAGCGTGGCTGGCAAGAAAGGGTATAAAAGAAGAAAAACTAATGACATGGCCTCCTTGTTCACCTGATCTGAACCCCATTGAGAACCTGTGGTCCATCATCAAATGTGAGATTTACAAGGAGGGAAAACAGTACACCTCTCTGAACAGTGTCTGGGAGGCTGTGGTTGCTGCTGCACGCAATGTTGATGGTGAACAGATCAAAACACTGACAGAATCCATGGATGGCAGGCTTTTGAGTGTCCTTGCAAAGAAAGGTGGCTATATTGGTCGCTGATTTGTTTTTGTTTTGTTTTTGAATGTCAGAAATGTATATTTGTGAATGTGGAGATGTTATATTGGTTTCACTGGTAAAAATAAATAATTGAAATGGGTATATATTTGTTTTTTGTTAAGTTGCCTAATAATTATGCACAGTAATAGTCACCTGCACACACAGATACCCCCCTAAAATAACTAAAACTAAAAACTACTTCCAAAAACATTCAGCTTTGATATTAATGAGTTTTTTGGGTTCATTGAGAACATGGTTGTTGTTCAATAATAAAATTATTCCTCAAAAATACAACTTGCCTAATAATTCTGCACTCCCTGTATATGTGAAAAAAATGAAAATATCCAGCGAGCGGCAGTTTACTGGATAAAAATCCTTTGTTGATGTCAGAGCTCTAAGGGGAATTTCCAGGTCGCTTCAACAATCCGTCAGCCGGTCTCCGGACTCTCAGTTTCTGATTCAACATTTGTTTGCACATTTGCCTGAATACTGTTGACCATGTCCATCTCTTTATGAGCACAGTGTACCTCACTTCTGATGGCTCCTTCCAGTAGGATAACACCACATACCAAAAACTTCAAATTATCTCACTAGTTTCTTGAACATGACTTGTGTTCGCTGTACTCAAACGGCATCCACATTCACCAGATCTCAGTCAAACAGAGCACCTTTGGGATGTGGTGGAATAAAAGATTCACATGATGTGCAGCCGACAAATTGGCAGTGACTGTGTCAATCTTAAATTTGATTTGATTGATAGGAGGCGATTTCCAGCAAAGTTTGGCTCTGCGCTGGAAGTGGTGTCCATCATGGTCCTACTGAAAACAACAAGTTGAAATGTAACGATTTTCTTCAGCATTTTATCTGTTCCGCCATCTGACTAATCACTCACTTCCTGTTTCATTTTGTATCAGCAGCATTGACGCAATACTTCAGAAGGGATACGATGATTAATTTAATGCATACATTCAACAAACTGTATTAGAGTCTCTCTCTCTCTCTCTCTGGTCATCTGTTAGAGTCTGGGGCGCAATTTCTGGACATGATTTAGGTCCATTTATTCTTTTAGAAGCAAAGATGATACAAAATGCTACAAGGTTGCTCGTAGGGATTTACTTTATGATCAACCATGACAATGCCCACATGCAAATGTCATGACGTGTCAGTGAGGATAAAAATGATGTGGATCATGTCCTTTGTCCTTTGCAGTGAGTCACATTTTCTACTCCACGACCATCATCAAAACAACCACAGGAAGGAATGTCTTTTTGGCAGACTAGTGCAAAGGTGCACTAATGTGTGACTTCCTCTAGGCAGTGCTGTGTGTTCTTGCCAACCCCTGCTTAGGCTGAATTACACAACTATGCCTGTGTTCGAAGTCAGATCTGGATTTTTGAAAGTAGTAAGTGTGTATGTGTGCGTGAACAACCCATAAAGTAGTAGTGCAGTTCTGAAAAAACTGGAAGTTGCAAACCTAACCTAGCTCGCACCGGTTGTAGCTGACATGACCTCACCTCTACCAGCAAATATGGGTCCTAGAGAACCAAATCCGCCAATCACAACAGGAGGAGTTCACTTTGTTTGGGAGGGCACGAAAAGTGCCTAATAATCTGTCTGGGAGAGTCCTGAGATGATTTCATTCCATGGGGGTTTTTTTGTTTTGTTTTTAAATCACATTGTTCACCTATATTACACCCTGTGCACTTAACTACTGCAGCATTGTGTATTTCATTGTTAAAAAAAATTAAATTATTATGATTTTTACTTTGCAAAAAACTCCTGCCATTCATGTTTCGCAAGCAATTCGTCCAAACAGCATGATCAAACGATAGATGAAGAAATGTTAAAGGGGGCGAGTCCTCTGTGCCGCCATTGGTGGGATTTATTCCCCGAGTAAAACCTTACAGGTAATGGGCTTCGTGAGCTCTACTTTATTTTAACATTATACTTAAATACTTCTCCTCCAACGTCAAACATAACTTAATTTTAACTTGAATATGCACGTGTATTTAACTTTGATGGAATACAGTGTGACACTTATCCTGGAAGGTAAGTTCAAAGGGAAAAATTAGCAACCTAGCAAAGCTTCACTCGAGTGACGTATTCCAATGCTAAACAGAAAAGGGGCGGGTCCCTTGAGGTTATCCAATCAGAAAGTAGGCGGCAGTCCTCGACGGCGTGTCATTGGCTTAAAGTTTCTCTCTTAGGTTGTTCATATAAATAATAACATCTCGGCTAGCATGTGGCAAGCATACCAGAGAGGTAGCGCGTTTCCTCACTCAGTTAAAATTGTCCAAAGTTGTTTGTCCGCTCGACACTAAGGTAGAGGTAGAGGTCCGGGCAGGAAGAAGCAGCGGCAGTATGTCGGTCGACAGCGTGTTTAGGACCCGGTCCCTCGGTGTGGCAGCCGTAGGTCTTCCTGATCAATACGCCGATGGCAAAGCAGCGAAAGTGTGGCAGCTGTACATCGGAGACACGAAGAGCAGGACGCAGGAGTACAGGAGCTGGGTGGTGTCCCTGCTGAAGCAGCACGGGGTGCGGAGTGTGCTGGATGTAGCCTGCGGAACAGGGTAATGTCAGGTCAATTTAGCAGTTTCATAGTGACACGTCTGACAGGGGCTTCAGCTCTGCTTCATCAAAATCCACTTACAAATCGTTCAACTTAGTATGGATTTATAAATATGATCAAATAAAAAAAAAAATATAAGCAAAAACTTTAAGTTCTGAAATTTCCATAACAAAATCTTAAATACGGCTTTATCCAAGTATCTCGAGCACGCTTTTGTCAATGGTTAAACTGATTTAAATTGCATATGCCAAACAAAAACCTGAACTCACAATGATACAGCAGGTGAACAGCTGCTGATGACGTCATAAAACGTGCTGATTCAGACTGCATTATTGCTTTTCAGATTTGTGAAAAGGTGTGACTCTTGTGTGATTCACAGTGATTGTGCAGCTTCAGAACAGAGTTGTGTAGGCGTAGCTGATAGTGATGATGGTGTTTGCTTCTTTGCTGTTCTTGATAGATCTGTAGGTAAAAAAATAATGTGATTTCAGCTCACATAGGCCTTTTTGTACTTGTACCCATCTTTATAGCTGTTCAAGTGAGTTTGACGTTTGTGGAATTTCAACTCACTGACCCTTTTTAACTCGGGACAAAATCCGGATTAAGCCACAGAATAATGAATGAAAGTGCAGAGTTGCACCTGATCCTGAGCCACGTCCTGCCTCCTGCACTGGTCTGGACACAGCAGGTTTACACATGCTGGTTAAATGTGATTCAATTAGAGAGGCGTAATATGTCTGAGACACAAGCTTGTAGAAGCAAGTGTTGTCCATTTAAATTTCCTGTTTCTAAAGCAAACTAAACACAAGCGAACCCTAAACTTGCATTTAGTAGGTCAGTGGGTGATGAACTAGTGCTGGGTAGTCGAAAGGAGTTTTTTCTGGTTTCCTGCAGTCTTTTTTATCTCCCTTGATACATTGACTGTGCTTTCACACAGCAGCAAGGCCATTGCCTAAGCACAGACAAGCAGACCATAAATGTCACCTCAGCTGTTGTTTTTCTCATGGAGAATTTTCACTGGAGATGCACTATAACAATTTTATTATTTGATGTTTATTATAAATGTATCTTCTTTTTTCTTTGCTCATCACTTAGCACTCATTTCAGCTGCTAATCAACATTACAGAGCTTATAATGTTCATGTAAGAACTGCAGTCATTTCCATAATAACTCAGCTCCATATATCAGGCCGCATGGTTGTTTTCCTGCGGTTTGGAGCACCCCAGCACATTGATTCTGACCCGATACCCTAGTAGTGGTGCCCCTCCATAGTGCAGCAGCCTCGAAGTAAACATATTCCTCGTGGATCACGGTTACAAATAGCTATTTTTGGCAGTGTGTTTGTGATGCTTTCTAATTCTGAGAAGAAGCTTCAGGCTGTGAATCACTTTCAGCTGAACCTGTGAGAGTTTTTTAATTTAGGATTCCATAGGTTCTAGCAGGAAATCTTATGTATAACTGCAGAATGGATAGGCATACAGACAAATTAAAGGGGAACCATGAATCCCTGACTTATACCTCAAGGATTATACTGGATCTGTTAAGCTGAGGCCTTCACAGTCACCAGACTGAACACAGTTGAACCAAATGAAGGACCATCAGAGTCCTTTGAGACTTGTTGCCAAGATGAAATCTAAAAGATATGAATTTGCTTTTAGCCTAAGACTGTTTAATCCAAATCTGAAAACTGGCTGTTCTTTTTACGTAAGCTTTATTTGTTTTGTTGTTATATTATCTTGTAGTTACCCAGTAGATGTTAATGATTTCTGCATTATTGTCCATTGAATCCCTCCCCCCTGTTGCACTGAAACACGTCAGTATTGTTTATTATTAACTCATAAATTGCCGAGAAAACATTTTTGGAAGTCAGTCAGTAGCATCTATTCAGGCTGTGGTTTGGCCCACAATCACGTTTTCCTGTCAGGTTTTCAAAATAGGAGTAGCTTCTGGCTACTATACAAATCATCTCTCCTTACCTGTGACAAGGTTAGTATTCCTGTCTGTAGTGAGACGATAAGCTTATCAACCTACTACTAAACCACATGTAGTGCAGTCACAGCAAACACACACTCGCACTCAGACTTGATCAAACTGGTTTTTTAGGGGAAGATGACAGCAGGGATTACTTCAAAATCAAAACACACCTACTGCATGATCCTCACAGGTCGGTTGTTGTTTTTAATGTATTCATGGATTTTGTTTTCTAGGATTGACTCCATTATGTTGGTGGAGGAGGGGTTTAATTTAGTGAGTGTGGATGCCAGCGACAAAATGCTCAAGTATGCACTGAAGGCGAGATGGGACAGGAGAAAAGAACCAGCTTTTGACCAGTGGGGTATGAAAATTAAAATATATTTATTGAATCAGTGAGTTCCACAGATTTAGATTCTATTTGTGCCAGTAATCAAATCATATTCGCCAAGCATTTTGTGACAGTCTCTTTGTGAGCCTCTCGTCCTCACGATTAGCTCAAAAGTCCACCATCTTGGACTACAGCTGGAGACGGCAGCCCTTGTTCTTCTCTGTGACCTCAGCAGAGCAGCACAAGCTGCAGGTTCTGATCCCCAAGTGGAACATAAGAGCAGAACAAGGACTACAGAGTCAAGCTGCAGTACAAGTTGAGCTGGAGCAGCTCCAGTCATGGGATGAGATCCTCTCCAGGGAAGCAGCTAAAGGATATTGAAGCCAATGAGCCAACTGGTAGTTAAAGCATAAGACAAGGGCCAAGGCGAGTTGCCAGGGAATTGTTAACTAGTAAATTGATCTCTCATATGAATCAATGGAAAATAACCTTAAGAAGAAGTGACACAAATGAAGCATTCGTCAGAGAATGTGCATCCTAGCATAAAGTTAACTTAATCAACAGAGCAACATCAGTACAAGTGATGGCAGGGTAAGCTTAAAGTTGAAAAGCTAAGCAATCAGTATGACATTTAGTCACGGACCTCCTTATAGTAATAAAACAAAGACTGTGTGGTGTTTGTTTTGCATTGGCCGTCATGCCTGGGTTGCTCCCAATAAAGCCCTGTGTGTGGGCAGCACTCAGAGTTGTTTCATTTGTCTTAAACTGTTGCAAAGTGCACATGTTTGTGGTGATATCTACATTTCCTCAGGTGACCTCATGTTCTGCTCTTTTCCTTCTTGTCTTCAGTGATTGAAGAGGCCAACTGGCTGACTTTATCAGAAGACATTCAGAAACCAGGAGATGGTTTTGATGCTGTCATCTGCCTCGGCAACTCATTTGCCCACTTACCAGACTTTAAAGGTACACAAATAATAAAAGTGTTGTTAATTTTATAGGTGAGCTTAAGGGCTTTTCCTCTGGGCCTGTCAAAACATCTCATTATGCCTGGACTTGGCAAACGTAGGCATTAGAGTTTAAAGGTATGACCTGTCTGGGTGCACCTCTGAACACACCCAGCGATGATGTTGCAGTGCCCTGGAGTGCTCTTTCACCTCACTGTAGCAGGGTGTAGAGGCATGGCAAGCCCATACAGGATCTGTCTCAAAGGATTTATCCCACAACCTTCGTCCCAGAGATTGTCAGAGATATTAGAAATATATTTGTGGAAGGGGAAAAAAAAGTGTCCAAATAATTTTTGCCTTGTCAGAATGATGATGTGACTCATTAAATTGCCATGTGATTACTCCTGCATCCATAACTCAAATCAAACATCTCCTTGAATCGATGCACACGCCTTTGCCTTCCAGTTTGTTACCATGTGTTTAGCTGCCAATTTGATCCCTTATTCATGCACTCAGTCGTGCTGTTGTTGCTGTTAGGGGACCAGAGTGACCAAAAGCTGGCCCTTCGAAACATCGCCAGTATGGTCAGACCAGGTGGGGTCCTCATCATTGACCACCGCAATTACGACTACATCCTGGAGACCGGGCGTGCTCCACAAGGCAAGAACATCTACTACAAGGTACCAAACATATACCAATATTGGATTTACTGCAGTGATTATTCTTTTTACAACATAATTGCATAACAGTGTAAATACAGCTTTTAAGAACTCATGGTGGAAACTACAGCCTTCAGGCTCACGACACCTGCTTAGTTTGGAAAGGTGAAATGCATCAGTTAACAGTCGGTGTACATTTTAGTCTGTTTTTCTTAACCCTTTCCAAAGTACTGCAGGCTTATGGCAATTGAACAGTTTCAAATATTTAAATTTAATTTCAAAATATTATTTTAAATTGAATATTATTTTAATTTGCTTGTATATGCTCCTATAGTTCGTGGAGAGAAAATCAGAATCAGCAAAAATCTGTTTCGACGGGTAAAATTTAGAAGAAAAAAAAATGGACTCAGCCAAGAAAATTGGACCCGGTGCCCCTCTGCTTTTAATCCTTTGGTAAATCACTTCTGGGATTTCGCTCTAGAGACTGCTAAGAGAAGCTTAGGATTGTTATTTTTTGGTACGAACCCAAAGCACACAGCAACATATGAATGATTAACCTTGTGTTGTGGCTGCGCTGATCACAGACGTTCTGTCTGCTGCTGTTTGTTTTAGTCATTTATTCTCTTTTCAAGGATGACGGTATGTTTGATTGAACCTCTGAGAACAGATACACTGTTTAGTTTATTCAAGTTCAAAGAACTGGATCTATTTCTTACTCAGTGGTGTCTAGAGCCTGACCACTTTATCAGTTGGCCAATATTAGCCTTTTGGTGATCTATCAGCCGTTAAATCCATCCTGTCATCCATTCGCTGGAGCCTATACAGCCCTTAAATTAAAATTTAAAAGGTAAAGAAAAAATTGGAGAGACACCCTCCAGCCATCTTACGAGTGTTGATATTGCATAATTTGTCCACCAGAGGACACTCTGCAACTTCCCTTTTGGCAACAGCAGCTTGGGCAGCACAGCTATCAGCTGATCTAAGAAGACTTGGGGATAAGATAAATGACTACATGTAATAAATATTAGAGAATCTGTTCATGCATCTGAATATCAGATTGTTAAATCTCCAAATATTGATTTAGCTCTTCCTACACTGGCTGAGCTCTTGTGGTGTCTAACTGCTTGTTTATTCTTGGAAATTATGGAGCATTTGGACCTGGAAATGGCTGATTACATCCTTCAACGGTGTAAAAGATGGACGTAGCTCCTGGACGTCACCTGTGAATTTCCCACTTTGAAGCCTTGAGACGAGCATTTTTGCCATTGGTGTCCTTTTGCTTTGAAATGTGCTTTGAAATATGCAAAATTCACTTAATTTTTAATAAAACTCAGTGATTAAAATTGAATTGATAGAATTGATCAGAAAGTAATTTACAGAGGTCAGACCTGAAATTTGTTTTCAGACTTTTTACAGGACCGGAAGTCATTTTGCAGCCACAGTTGGCGCTCCCCATTGGTCCTTCAAATGAGTGCAGGTTTAAGGCACTTCTGTGTTGGCTTCACTTTTCAGGGCCTGAAGCTACATCTGTCTTTTATACTTTGCTGAATGTGAATTAGTCATACAACGTGCAGTTATCTATTGGCTTTTTCTCAAATATCATCCTTATTTTATTGTCATACAGATCATAAGTTTTGGACTTCTCTCTCTGCCCAAAAAGAGAATTTGAAGTTTGAAGCCATTCTTCAGCCCTCAGTATGGATGGCACAAAGAAGCCCGTTTTTAATCTTAATTCTCTGCACAATCTGGTCTTTTATTGCTTTGCGAGTAGTAGTGGGACAGACAGTATTGTTTAAGAATGGTTTATTTACGCCATCCCTAGCAGCAGCTGGCTTTAAGACTTAAATCCCCACACGGAGCCTGACGGATATTGTGAGATTTTCACTAAAACTGGTGCAGGAGAAACAGAAGGAAATGTGTTTGGGTTTTCATATCATTTTGGCAAATGGGGCAAAAAATGGATGAAGTCAGGAATAATGAGTAAAAAGCCCTTTGGGAAGACGGGGAAACAACATGACTGAAAGTACACGTAGCCTCTAGTGTGCACATTAAGTGGACACTTCTGTATAGATTGCATGTATGATTTTTTTTATTTTTTTTTCTGTCTCATCCCCTGTTTTTAACCTTGTGTTCACATAATTCAGACAATCAGCCAGGCTTGCATTTGGAATGAGCTCAGATATGAGATGTGGAGAATACACAACAGCAGGTCGTGACTGTAGGGAGCCATATTTGATTCAAGATGTTTGCATTAAAAACAACGTCCATATTCTTTAATCCAGCCAAAGCAGGAAGTATCCAGCTGGAAGGCCTCAATATAAATACTACGTCAACAATTGCTAGTTGGCAAAAATCAGCTTCTGATGCCTTCGTAATCCCTGAGTTTGCTCTTGTGCTCCAACACTGAACCAACCAAATCTTTTTTTCCTTTCATCAGTCTCTTCTGTTCAGGCTGTGTTTGGACATCATAGAAGAAAATGAGGATAAAGTGTGTGTGTGTGTGTGTGTGTGTGTGTGTGTGTGTGTGTGTGTGTGTGTGTGTGTGTGTGTGTGTGTGTGTGTGTGTGTGTGTGTGTGTGTGTGTGTGTGTGTGTGTGTGTGTGTGTGTTGCAGAGTGACCTAACTCAGGACATCACCACCTCAGTGTTGTGGGTCAACAGTAAGCCACATATGATCACTCTGGACTACACCATCCAAGTGCCACAGGCCACCCTCCAGAACGTGCCTGAAGTTAGGTGAGTCGGGCTCTGATGCTGCTGCAGAGCTGATAGGAGACTGAGCTCACACCTCATACATTATATCTTGATCCTTTTATGGGAGACCTATTCTAACTGGTAGATCTGGACAATACATTATACATTTGTCATTATAGCATCTACAATTTCATGTCTTGTATGCATTAAATGCAGCTTTTACTGTATCTCAAATCTTTAGGTTTACATTGCCTTGAATATTTTTGCTTTCCAGCCATAAACTGTAATGTTAATTCATTAATATGCTAAAAAAAAAAAAAAAAAAAAAGTTGTCTTACATTCACTTTAGATGGTGTTTAAACGTCATCAGCAGGATTGTGGTTTTGCATTTTCTAATTAATTTTCCTCTTGATTTTGACTTTATTCTGAATTCAGTTTATTTTCAGTTCTTTGAAAATGTTTAGTTTTAGTTAGATTTTTATTAGTTTTAGTGTTATTATTGTTGTATGAAGGCTTATGTCAGAGGCAAGAAATAAGAAAATCAGTACATGAATAAAAGTGCATGACTTTTTGAAAGCAGTTTATTTACAGTCTTGAGACATCCATCACCAACTCATCAGGCAAACTAATCAAACGAACAGATACTAAAACTAAGGATATTTCCTCTATTTTTAAATTAAGTCATTTAGGCTTTAATTTTAATCAAAGATGTTTTTTTATGTTTTGGTCAAATAAAATGTTTTCTTTTTTTTTTTTTTCCCCCACATTTAGTCTTAGTTTAGGGTAACCTTGGTTACTGGTCATGCCGCCACATTAGACTATCTATATATATATATATATATATCACCATAGCAACAAAAGAGCACAATTTTTCACGTAGACCAGTGATTAATCCTAACCCTCATCGGGCTTTATAAACATCATTCATGATGTGTAAATTATTTTACACCCGAGGTCGCTGGGCTCCATCCTCAGACACAATAACAGCTGTTAAACTGCGCTGCATTCCTGAAATCAAGGACAAATGGTCTGCAGTAGTGTTATTGTTAAAACTAAACTTTGATACTTTTAAGTATCACAGTTGAAACTGAGCTGAATCTCATAAATACTACCAAACTTCAGTAACTCTGGTGTTTTGCTCTGTTTGTGTCCTCCAGTAAATTCCGTTTGTCCTACTACCCTCACTGCCTGGACAGCTTCAGAGGTCTGCTGAACGAGGCCTTCAACGGCAAACTGGAGCACGCCGTTTACGGAGATTTCAAGACTTACGTGCCGGGCCAGTCTCAGGCTCCATGCTACTTCATCCACGTCTGTAAGAAAAAGGCCTAAGAGGAATACCGGGAGCCACCTTGATACTGATGTGCACACAGTGCTTGCAGGAAGGAGGGAAAAACATCTCTGCTTAAAAAGTCCCAATATATTAGCTTTCTTTCAAAAATATCACAACACACTTTGTCACATGGATACTGAAAAAAAATGTTGCTTTAAAGCAGTTTTTGGTTTTTTTCCCAGTAGCTTTAAATTAAGAGTACATAAAAAATAAAAAAAAACTTGTCTTTTAGGCATTTGAGCTGCCAAGACTCATTGGTTCTGCTAGTCGACACTGTTCATTCGTTTGACTTAAAACAGTTTGTTGTTGTTTGAAAAGCTACATTTACATGTGTCGGACCAGTGTTTTGCCCATGTCTGGTAGTTTTCCTCCAATGTGCATTCATGCGTTCATCTCTTTGGGCTGCTCTCTACATCCCGCCTCTTTGAACACATTTCAAAATGGTGCTGTACATTTGTGGTACTCCTGCTTTTTGTTGCCAAAAACGTACAAAGATGTATTCTTAGATGAGTGTATTTTGTAAGTTTACCACTTTGGTCTTAAAAAAAACATCTGTGGCTTTGATTACGGTGGCCTGATTTTTTTTAAATGTATTTTCAACCTGGAAAGAAAATGCAGCCATTTTGGCCTTTTGCCTTTGACAGGCACAGATTGAAGATTTGAATTCAGGTAAACCCAAGAGAACGACTAGTAATAACTGTGAATCACCTCGACTTATACAGGAAAACCTCACCTGCCTGTTAGATCAGATTTCCTCTTCTTTAAAGGGTCGTTACAGTAAAGCCTCTCCTACCTGAACAGACTTTGCTGTAGAAATGTAAGTTTTGCGATCGGCTTTTAGACAGAAAGCCTTTAAATTTTGTGGAAACTGCCACTAATGAACATGAAGCAGGCCAGTACTGAGCATCAGCAAACATGAAACGACAATAAAAACTGGAGCCCCGACTAATTGAACCACGTCATCAAACAGAAAGATGACATTAACGTAATAAGATTATTACTGAATGCCTAACCTGCTTATCAACCAAAGATATTTAAGAATATTAAACTGTTATCTCATGTAGACTAAGAAAACTCTGCACAGTAGATAATCTTCCATCATGTTTTCCACCATTAATTTACACTGCTGTATTATCCAGGTGTAAATATTTTTTTTCTGTATTTTTGCAAACTCAGTAGGGCCATTTTCACTTGAATGCGAAAGGAGTTCGACCACAGTGAAGTGAAATATTCTCACATCTCTGCCTGAGTGCTTTGTGATATTGTGCTAGTGCTTCCTGTAGGACAAAATGTACGGTATGCAAAGTTCATGATTAGTTTAAAAGCAACATTAGATGTTAAGGTGTTAAACATTTTATAAAATTCATTTCCTGCATGATTATCGAAATCTTTTGCCATAAAATAAAAATATTTGAAATAAGCACTGCTGTTTGTGTACACAATATTTTTTAGGACAATGCTAAAAGTTTGATGTTTGCTAGTGTAACATGTAACACAAGTACGAAGTGAAGGCTGCCGGGGATGTCATTAGCTTTGCAAATAATTAGCATGAACTGGTTCTTTGAACAGAATCTACCTTTGAGCGTGCGAGTTTGATGAAAATGTAGTTCATAGCTGCTAATTAATGGTCAGTAAGTGATGGCTAATATGAACGGTTACTGAAGTCCAGTAGGCTGAAACATTAGCATGATTGTTTTCAGAAAAAACGAATTTGTCAACTCTTAAGTTTTGTGTGAGCGCAGCTTTTTGTCTTCCCTTTTTAAAATAAATAAATAAATAAAAAATCCTTGGGTATTCAAGTCTGGAGCTAAATTAAATGTAGGTATAATCAGGTAATTGCTGGAACATGAATACCTAAACTAAATATATCAATTCCTTCAATAGCTAGTAAGACATTTCACTAAAAACGAAATAAATAACCAGCTCAAGTGAAACTTGCATCATCAAAGTCATCTGACAGGTCTTTTTGAGACCATAAATGTCTCCTTTCATGTGAAAATAAAATACAAGTACACACAATGATTCTGTGTGTTGTAGACACTTTCAGTAATAAGTTAAAATAATTGCCTTATGTATGAATTTCTCAGTCGGTCATTTAGTTGTTGAGGAATTTAAGCCCACTCTCGTTTACAGCTGCTTCAGCTCACTGAGGTTTGCAGGCATTTATTTACACACATCTCTCTTAAGTTTAAACACAGCACTTGGAACAGGTAAAGTCTGGACTTTGATGACTGGGCCATTGCAATACTTTGATTCTTTTTTTCTTCTTCCGTTGTACATTTGCCCAATTTAGCCAAACATTAGCTGTTTGGAGATGTCCCCACATTTGACACCGGGACTCTTTGGTATACAGAGGACTCCGTGACAGCCTAGTGCCCAAATCACCAACCCTTTTATTTATTTATTTATTTTTTTTATTGCCAAACATGGTGCTATCCATTATGATCAAGGATTTCCACTTCTGTCTAATCTCTCCAAAGGGCACTGTTATGTCCAAGTCTTGTGATTTATCCAGATAAAAGCATGATTTCAGTTTATCCTTTGCAAACCCACACCATACTGCCATGTTCCTTTTAGAAAAGAGGCGATCTCCTGGCGAACCTCCCAAAGATGCTTTGCTTGTCTTTTTCAAATTCTACTCTCATAACCGTTAACATTTAATGTACTGAGGCCTGTAGCATGTGAGATGTAGCTCTTGTGTTTTTTATACTCTGAGCATTTCACAGCTTTAACTTGAAGTGAGTTTGCTGGGATGTTTCCTCCCTTATTAAAAATCTAATTGTAGAATGACGGATTTAATCTCTCACCTCCAGTTTTCTTTTGACATGTCCGTTACACCAGGGATTTGTCTAGTGAGGTACTGCATGCCTTGTCGAGAGAGTCGCTGTGACAAACTGATACAGAGCATATGAATGTGTTGTGATTTATACACATTGTAGTCAGAAGTTCTCTAATCCACACAGGGTCAACGCTTCAATAGATAATCAATTCAAACATTTCCTTTGACTCTGCTGAAGTCAGAGGAAAACTGTCAAACAAGATGCTTTATTCCATCAAAATTAAATACCAGAGAAGAGCAAAATACAGGCTTGGCACAAGAGGGCAGCATCTCATTATATGATTCCCACAGACCCACGTCTTTCCCTCATCCAGCTTTCACAGTGGCTATGTTCCTCATCTGGATCTCATTATCACTTCATCCTCTTCCTTATCAGACTTTTTGTCTGCTAGCTCTTATTATCTGTTATTTATTGCCAGTCATTCTCACACTGGTTTATAGGGCCATTTTCTTTCCTTTGTTAGTAATCTTTGTTTCTCTTCTTTCTGCATGCTGAATTTTAGCTTCATACGACTTAGTTAAGACATAAATTTAATGACACTGCTCTAGTCTCAGTTTATTTTATAGCGAGTATGAAACTGATTTAAAGGGCTTTTTGAAATTTGCTTTAAATTAGCTTTATTTTTCTAGAAGCCACAAGATCCTGCAGCATCTTATTAAAATAGTAGAAAGTTAAAGCATACAGCTGTTTCTTTGTCTGGTGTTTTTGTCAAAGAATGACATTTCCTCTCTCTGTGTATCTGACCTCTGAACACAAACTTGCACACTATCCTCTAGCCATTCTTCCCTGGAGTGTCTGTATCACATCTTATGCCTGCAAGGCAGGCTATCAGACAGCCGTGCAAAGAGCTGATACACAAACCAGATGTGAAAACCGCTTGCCAGATGTGGCTGCTCTGCTTTGCTTTGCTGTAGTTAAGGGAGTCAAAGTGGTCAACCATGAATGGGTTTACTGGGGAGGATTGCTTTCACAGCACAGTCATTGGCCAAATCAAACAAAAGCAGAGGGAGCTGAGAGAGACCCATTGGCTGGAAAGAAGGAGATGAGTAATTACGATGAATAATGATTATGCTCAAGAGCCTTTAAAGGAGAAAAAGAAAAAGGAGTCAAATTAACGATTTATGCTGTATGGTCTTGTTAAGAATTTATTGAGTTGAAGAGAAAATAATCTTTCTCTGGATTTTCTTGGAAACATTAATAGAAGACAGACTCGAGGCACTTTCATGCCGAATTCTAGCTTTTGATGAAGGAGCTTTAGTCTTTAACATGCCCTTTTGGAAACCTGTTTTTGTCTACTTTAATTTTATCCAGCTGTTTCTTTGTTCATTTCCAGAAAATTATATGTTCAGTGACACAATGCAAGGTCAATACTTGTAGTCAGCTCCAGCTCTGGTATCTTAATTTAGTTTGGAATAATGAAGCAAGCTTCCCAAGCCAGTCTCCAATTAGTTTTGAGCTTCTGAAAGTGGGAAACTGTTAAACCTAAAGAAAATGTTAATCATAGTCCAAATATTTATGGACCTAATTGTGTTTTTGGGATAGAGGGACGCACAGAGCTGCTGTTACACTCCAGATTGTTACACCCATAACGTCCTGGAGGATATATTTTGAACCAATATGTAACCAATGTGTTCAATGTGTACTTTATTCTAGTGAGCACTGTAATACTTTCTCAGGTTTTTATATTTCTGTGACAGCTTCCAGATCAAATGTGGCAGATTAGGAAAACATACTGAACATAACCCAACACATTTGCCTTAATATTTCATACTGCAACTCTTCATTTACTCACATGTTTTTACGACACACTTAATGAATGTAATAATCTATAGTTATAATACAAGTATATTTAAAGCTGCAGTTATTGCCGTTTGTATGGAATCAGTTCCACAGAAAGCTTTTTAATGTCTTTTAGCTACTTAAACATACCATAAATATCTTTTTAAAAGATATATTAAAAAGTACTATATGTACCACAAATCTCAAAACTTAGTGGGAGGGGGAATAAATGCCAACACATTGTTTGGACATTGCCAATGTGCTAATGCTAATTGCTAATAACATCCCTTCAGCTTTGCTTAGTGGCCGGTAAAAATCCAATTAGTTCTTTGTTCTCTATTTCTTGTTATCATTATTTAAACCTTTCTTTGATTTCTTTCGTTTTGCTATTTGGGAGAGGATTCTTCCCATCCCCAGTCTTTGTGCTAAGGTAAGCCAAGCTAACAAGCCTGAGCTAGCTTTACATTTAAAGCAAGTTTTCAGCGTTACCCAAGACAAATAAAGCATTTAATATATAGACCGAAGTATTTTTTATGAGTGTGCGGTACCTGTAAAAACCATTTAAAAATCATGCTGTGTAGAATGAAACTAAAGCTCCAAATCTAACATGAAGTGCATAAATTTATACAGTGAACAAATTAGTGTTAATTAAAAATGTCTTCTGTTTTTAATGAGAGCTTTGCACATTAATAGAGATATTTCAAATGGTTCTCAAATAACGACTGACCCTACAAACAAAATTCTCTTAGGACTGCATATTTATCCAACACCTATTTTAATGTAAATCTAAACTTTAACAACACAATAGAATAACATTTCCCCACCTTTGATAAAACGTCACTGCTGTGTCAAAATACATTGAATTTTAGTAATTCTCTAACATTACTGCAATGTCCATGTGTGGTGTGCATTTTATATTTTGTTCAAGGCCACCACTTTGTAACGGTGCCACTTGAGACCAAAGGGATTCCCCACAGGCTGCAGAGTTAAAAATACCCGATTTTACAGCCCTGAAGTGCATATTTAAACACGGTTACAGCAAATGGTTTTGACCTCTGTGGATGGTTTTCTTCTCCTTATTGATTTGGGGGTTGGTGACGTTTTTTTTTTTGTTTGTTTTTTAATTTAAAATATTTTTTTAATAAATGATCCGCCTACATACTAGAATAAGGGGTGTGGTTGCCGTTTTGGCAGGTGTCCAACACAAGCAACCGGAGTCAATTACGCCTGCTAAGCTTTGCCCAAAACCATTGGATGATGTCACTTTTGTAATATAAAAATGTTGCAAGATACCAAACTATGATCAAATGCAACACTTGCGTTATGCAATACCATAATAGCATTAATGATGTTGGCAATTTTTTGGCTTCTGACATGCCTGCTCATCTGGTTTGCACTTTCTCAGCTCATCTCAGAACGTTGGATGAGATGAGGTGAACATAAGAGCGAAGCAAAAGCAGCCGATACTGCTAACAAAGCAGATGAAGTGATAGGTGTGTACGAACATCAAACATTTGGGACTTTCTTAAAATAGAAAAGGACACTGTAAAAAAAAAAAAAAAGATGATAGAAAGAAAGGAAAATAGAAGGCAGGTGAGAACCAAGGTTAAAATTCACTTTCACGCCTTTGCCAAAAACACCTTCCAGGAAAAACTTCAAGAGAAAACTGAGGACAACGAAAGCATGTAAAGAGGAAAAACTGCTGAAGTGAGAGAGGAAAAAACAGAACCCAGAGGTGTTGAAAGAAAAAAAAAAAGCAGAGAAAGAAAAGGGAGGGAAAAGTCAGACAATATCTAACTGGCTTTAGTTGCTTCCAATGTAAGCTGCCAGATTATGATTTTCCAGATGTAAGAAACAGGGGGAAGGGAGGGAAAAGGAGAGGGGGGAATAAATTCCTAACTGAGCTTCCAAAGCTGGCCAGAGCACAAGTTAAGTGCCTTGAAATGGTAGAGTGAGGTGAGGACATCTGAGTGCTTTGATGGCCTCTATTAGCCTCAACAGGAGAAACAGCGCCGGTTAGAGTAAAATAAAATAAGATAAATCTATCGAGCTTAATGGCTTTCTATAAATTTGTTGAACTGCTTTCTTTCCCCTCACATCTTTACCAATTGTTTGCTTTCCAGGGTGCATGAGAAATCACCCTGGATTTTAGTATGCGTGTCATGTGATTCCTTCTTACTAGCTCTCAATTTTCAGTTTCTCTGTGTGTGTGTGTGTGTGTGTGTGTGTGTGTGTGTGTGTGTGTGTGTGTGTGTGTGTGTGTGTGTGTGTGTGTGTAAGCAGAGCAGCAATACTAAAAAGTCCCAGCTGTCCTTTCCCCAGCTGCTGCTGCTGGAACATCCAATACGAAGTTAAAGAATATATAAACTGCGTTTTCTGTAAATTCACCTTTGACACTGAGGGTTATTTTTTTATGCATGTATGTGTGCTTACTTTGATGTGTCATGTGTACAAAATGTGTTTGAATCTGTGCCTCATGGGTTTCTTGAAATCGCTCATGGGGACGGGCCAAGTTAAGGGTCTGTAAGCATTTATGGAATCGTTATAATAAAAGAGTGGGTCACACCAAAAACTCTACAGCAGCTCTGGGATTTTCCAGCCCTCCACTCAGCCTGTGCCAAGTCACTGTTTGGACAGAGAAGGTTGGAGATATTAAATGCCTTGTCTAGTGTTATGCAGGGGAATAGTTTAATCCAGAGTGGGCCCATTCTTTCCCACATGAATAGTGTGTGTGTGTGTACGTACGTGTGTGTCTGTCTGTGTACGTACGTGTGTCTTTCTGTGTGTGTGTCTGTCTGTATATGTGTGTGTAAGTGAGACAGAGAGAGAGAGGCTGGTAAGAAAATCAAGAAACAGACAACATCCTCCTGCCGAGCAGAGAGAGCCCGAGGAACAATAAACCCTGGCGAGTGAAGGAAACACACTGGCTGGGGGCCCACTGCTGGACAACGCTTGTGTTTTTTGGGGGGACCTAAACAAATAAAACAAACAAAACAAACACACCCACCCACAGATGAACACATAGGAAAATCAATATGGTTTATTTATTAGAAAAGGATTGCATGTGGACCAAACCAATTCAAGATGTAATCAATCCTTGAGGGAATGTTTGAGTAAACACTGAGACGGATTTGTAGGTGCACTGTTTTTTTTCCTTGCTCTGACTAAAATGTGTTCTCATAGTTTTCTCTTTATGTAACAGGAACTTAAGTGAAATAAGTGTGTCTACATCTAATGGTGAGATTATGTTTTTAGTTGCTGTCCAGACCATAAGTATTAGGTCAGCTACATATTTTTTGTCCTTTGGCTGTACATAAAAGCTGAATGTAGCCTTGTCTTTAAAGGGCCTTCTTGTTACGGGTCTTGTTTGGAAATAATTTTAAAACCTTCAAACTAAGAGTATTAAACAAACATGAAGAAACAAAAGCTATGACATTAGGTCCAAGATGTCTGTGTGTGATGTAGTATAGATATCCACTTGGTGAAATAGAGTCTGGCTGTACTCTTGCATAAAACTACTTTTTAACAAAAAAATAGTTTGGAGATTCAGGTCACTGCGCTGAGACATAACTCAAGGCAAAAGACAGACGTAGCTTCCAGGTTTTTAAAATGAAAAACAACGAATTTTCAATAATTCAATTTCAATAATGTTTAGCGCCAAATCACAACGACAGTTGCCTGAAGGCTGCTTATAGTGTAAGGTAAAGATCCTACAATAATGCAGAGAAAACAGAAAAACCCCCAACAATCAAATGACCCCTATGAGCAAGAGCTTTGGCAACAGTAGGAAGGAAAAACTGCAGTTTAACAAATTGGTGTGCTATTCAGCTTCATGGATAGATAAAGTTGGGATCATCTGCATACAGTAGCAGTGAAAATATATACTATGCCTTCTAATGATACTGTCTAAGGGAAGCATGTATAATGTAAACGGAATGGGTCCAAGCATGGAACCATGTTGAACTCCATAATTAACCTTAGATGTGAAGAAGCCTCTCCATTTACATGAACAGATTGGAGTTTATTAGATTGATATGATTCAAACCAATGCAGCACAGCACTTTAATACTTACAGTATGCTCTAAGTGCTGTAATAAAATATATTATGTTTTTATAATCACCTTAAACCTACATTCTTTTTGATGGCCACCAGGGGGCAGATACAGCAGCTGCAAAAAGAATTCCAGTCCTAATCATGTGACCACTACTCATGTGATGTTAACATGACTGCCATTTGCGATGTGTAATACTCATAGTGATAATGTAGGATTAAGACTCCAGTCACACAAGCCTACAGACCAATTTACAGTCATCTGGGAAGTATCAGTTGTGAATGGAAATATTAGTATTCCCTGACTGGTAGCAGGAGGTTGATTGTAGTCCAGCTACTCTGAGCTGTAGTGAAGTTGTGAAAAATGCAACACAAACTATACATGGAGAAGTTTTGCTTTCAAAGCAAAATGTTGTGTTTTATGAAAGAATCATGTTGGTATGATTGTGGTGAAGCTCAACTTTTACTCTGAAGGTTAGCCTTCTCCATTCCAATTTGCTTTGGAATTATTTAAGTTGAACAACCGCTCGGCATGTTAGTTCACATGCATTTGCAGATAAACAAAGCAACGACTATGAGGTTGTTGGTGCAGCGCCTTCTTTGAAACTGATTTTCAAAAACTGCCATGAATCATGGTTAACTTGCCAGGGAAAAAACACGACTGGTTGTATAATTTTAATATCGTTAGAGAATATTGGAGGAAACAAAACATCATCTAGAAATCCAATTCCATCAAATGAAGCATGTCAACATCCACATATCAATTATAAATTTAAACCTTACTAAAATTTAGATGGATGAGTTATAAATAAAATCCCCCCATATAGACTCTTGAATACTGAGCAAAACTGTTTTGTAGCAGGCAGTAAACATGTTTGATGGAGCATGCCCCAAGTGGCTATTAGGGGAACTGCAGTTTTCAGAGCTTAAGATTTCATTTTTTATTCACCACTCTATACTTTACTGATATGTGTTGATTAATATCACAGAGTACCCAGACTAAAAAAAAAAGTTCAAATGTAACTGAATACTTTGTTGCTAAATAATAACCTATAAAAATGATGGCCAATCTTGAACGAAGCTCAGACGATGAGAAAAATAAGCTATTACTCATTTCATAAGTCTACTTTCATTACAAAGAAACACCACTCTAATTATTTTACTGCAGTCAGTCTGCTTCTTTTAGTAAAATGGAGTCAAAAGGCAAAGATGTATGCCCTCCTCCCTCCTGCAGTAGTTAAATTTACAAAGCTATCAAATAAGTTTGAACTGTTTCTGGCCTTGAGCCATTTGGTCAAGCTCACACCTTTTCTGCTTAGACTGAGCTGGTGTTTTCTGTCAGTGAACGCATTTTCTGCCACGTGCTGTCAGTTCGTGGAGTAAAGAGCATGCAAGTGAGGAGTGATATCAAAGGCTGTCAGTTTGTCAGTGCATGCGCACACAGAAAAATGAGAAAAAGTGTTGTTGATGTAGAGAAAATCATTTGCCTTGTGAAGAAAAACAATTTTCATGACTGCACAGCAAGTCCAGAATGCTCTCCAGATTGGAGGTAAATGTTGTCAACAATGAGGAGAAGATTTTATGATCAGAACCTCAGAGGGTTCACCACAAAATACAAATCCCCGGTAAGCCAAGAAAACAGAGGCTGCAGGCTGCAGAGCAGAGGAAAAAAAAATCCAAAAAGAAAACAGTGGAGTGACGATGGAAAGAATAAAGATGGAGAAAAGAGGCACAGCTTATGATGCAAAGACAAACATGGTGGCGCTTCTGTTATGGCTGAGATGCATGGGTGCCACTGGAACTTGAAAACTGGTATTTATTGGTAATTTCACTGCTGACAGCAGAAGCGGGATGACGGCAGATCTATACCAGTGCATTCTGCTCAGATTCTGCCAAATGCTTCAAAACAAAGACAAAGAAAAAACTATAGGAAGACATGAACATCCAACCAAATCAAATATAGATTTTTTAAAATCTATCTTTAGCTTTGTTTTTTTTGCATCCACCCAATTAAACATGAACCACAGGACTCTGGGTACTAGCTCCGGTCAAATGCAATAAGAATTTGGTAGAAGAAGCTGTAACCAGCATCTTCAAACACTTTCATATATATATATATATATATATATATATATATATATATATATAAGAAACTGGAGAAATACCAAGGGCTCAGAGAAGAGCTCGAGAGGATGTGGAGGGTGAAGGTAATGGTGGTCCCCGTGGTAATCGGAGCACTAGGTGCGGTGACTCCCAAGCTAGGCGAGTGGCTCCAGCAGATCCCGGGAATAACATCGGAGATCTCTGTCCAGAAGAGCGCAGTCCTGGGAACAGCTAAGATACTGCGCAGGACCCTCAAGCTCCCAGGCTTCTGGTAGAGGACCCGAGCTTGAAGGATAAACCGCCCGCAGGGGCGTGCTGGGTGTTTTTTTTTTTTTAATATATAAATATAAAAGAAAACCACCACAAATGTGCATTTAAACCTGATCCATCCATCTATCCGTTCTCTTCCATTTATCCAATTCAGAGTTGCCAGGGGGGCTATAGCCTATCGTAGCTGCTATAGGACGAGAGGCAGGTCACCAGTCTGTCACAGTGCTTAAATCTGGTCATGTGTAATAATATTGTATATTTATCAAGGCTGGGAAATTTTAACAGCAGTGTTGTGTTGCTGTGGTTCAGTTAGATCCTCTTATATGAACCATGAGATACTGTTACGACCCGTCTAGGGCCAGGCCATAACATGAGCGAGGCACTCGCTTCCCTCCCCAAGACCCAAGCAGTCACACGCAACAAATCCGTTAGATGTGAAGTGATTTATTTACAAGGTGAATAAAGAGAACCAAAACGGGAGTGTCAACACTTCAGGGTGAGCCAAGGCCAAAACAATAAACAAAACAAACCTACACAAATCCCGCACCCCTGACCTCACCAAAATAAAGTCAAAAATAAAGACAGAGTCTGACCTCCTTAACTAACTCAAAACAGGAGAAAACGGGTGATCAAAAGAAATGGCAGCTCACCCCTACCCACTCCACTTCCACAACTTTCAAGCGTATACTGCAGCCAGCGGCTACCACAGGACTACTGCTGGGTGATGAGGAGAAACGCGAGGGCCTCTCCCGCTGTAACACTCCAGCCTCCTTTTAATGGGCGGGTCCTCCAGCTGGATCCAATCACGCCGGGGCAGTAAGTCCACGCACCAATCGGAACAGGGACCTGGCACAGCTAAATTAACATAGACAAAAACACAGCACCTGCACAAACAAACACACGGACATACAAGTTCGTAACACCCCCTTCCATAAGAATTAAACAATCCTTCTAGTGTTTAATCCTAGACTACAAAATTGCTCTCGACAGGGCGTCCGCGATGACATTTTCCGTCCCTTTCTTATGCCTGATCTGCAGGTTGAAGTCTTGCAAGAGAAGGGACCACCGCATAAGTCTCTGATTTGAGTTTTGCATCTGGGAGAGAAATACCAATGGGTTATGGTCAGTGAACACTTGAACAGGGATAGAGCTGGATCCGATATACACCTCGAAATGCTGTAGGGCTAACAACAAGGCAAGGGCTTCCTTTTCAATGGTACTGTAGTTCATCTGATGTTTGTTGAATTTTTTTGAAAAGTAACAAATTGGGCGATCCACGCCGCAATGGTCTTCCTGCATAAGGACAGCTCCTGCACCAACCGCACTAGCGTCAACCTCGAGCTTGAAAGGGGACATGAAATTCGGGGCCGTAAGAACAGGGGAACTGCACAGTAATGCTTTCGCAGACTCGAAAGCAGTCTGACAAACAGGCGTCCACACAAAAGGCTTCTTCGGACTGATCAAATCGGTGAGAGGAACGACGACAGTGGCAAAGTTCTTACAAAACCCTCTATAATAACCACACATTCCCAGAAATCGGCGCAGCGCCCTTCTCGTTTGTGGGACTGGAAACTCAACGATCGCCTGTATTTTCGCGGTCACCGGCAGTATCTGTCCCTGACCCACCTGTTTTCCCAGATATGTGATGGTGGCTCTGCCAAATTCACATTTGGCTAGGTTCAACGTAAGCGAGGCCTCCTGAAAACGGCTGAAAACAAGAGAGAGTGTTTGTAAGTGGTCAGACCAGGTGGATGAGTAAATGACAACATCGTCCAGGTAGGCATCGCAGTTATTCACGCCCGCCAGTACTTTGGCCATAAGGCGCTGGAAAGTAGCGGGTGCATTACGCAACCCAAACGGCATAACCGTGTACTGGAGAAAATGATCCGGTGTAACAAAAGCAGATATTTCAGAGGCTCGGGGAGTTAAAGGTACTTGCCAGTAACCTTTTAACAAATCAAGTTTGGTTACAAACGATGCCGATCCCACTCTATCAATACAATCCTCCATTCTAGGAAGAGGAAATGAATCAGGTTTGGTAACAGCGTTAACTTTCCTGTAATCATTACAAAACCGAGGAGTGTTGTCGGATTTTGGTACTAGCACACACGGCGAACTCCATGCGCTGGCGCTCGGAAAGGCTAAACCGTGTTCTAAGAGATAGTCAACTTCCTTCTGCATTATCGCCCTTTTCACTGGGTTCACTCGGTAAGCATGTTGCTTAATCGGTTTATGTCCTTCCACATCAATATCGTGGCACAGGACCGCAGTTTGACGAGGGTGATCAGAAAAAAGTGATAAGTTGTTTTCTATCAGATCAGTGATGTCAGCTCGAGCGGGTTCAGACAGGTGGACTAAATATGTGTCTAAATCATTTAAGATCTCCGAATTTTTCAACCGGCCGCTACCCAGCGCTTCACTTTTCTGGAGTAGCCCGTCATCAGAGGGTTCATAGGGAGAAACAGTACTAGCGGCGCACACTGGAGACGGCGCACCCGAAGGACTCCTCGAGTGAAACGATTTTAACAGATTAATATGACAAACCCTAGACTTTCTCCGGCGGTCTGGGGTCTGGATCACATAGTTGTTGTCACTGAGTTTTTGTTCCACCACATATGGGCCAGCGAACTGAGCTGATAAGCTGGACCCTACCACAGGCAACAACACCAACACTTTCTCTCCCGGCTGAAAACTTCTGCAAACAGCCTTTTTATCATAGCGAGTTTTCATTTTAGCTTGCGTATGTGACAGATTCTCTCGAGCTAACTGACATGCAAGGTGAAGCTTTTCCCGAAGTCCGCTAACATAATCCAGAACATTATGCTGAGTTTCAGAAGTTTCTGACAACCACCTCTCCTTCAGAAGGCGGAGGGGACCGCGGACCACGTGTCCAAACACCAGATCCATCGGACTGAATCCCAAGGATTCCTGAGTGACTTCTCTGACTGCAAACAACAATAACGGCAGACCCTCATCCCATTCTCTATCCGACTCTGCGCAGAACTTGCGCAGCATAGCTTTGAGGGTTTGATGGAATCTCTCCAGAGCACCTTGACTTTCTGGGTGGTATGGACTGGATTTTACATGTTTTATGTGCAACTCCTCCACAACCTGTGCAAACACTTTTGAAGTAAAATTCGTTCCTTGGTCTGTTTGAACAACCTTTGGAAGCCCGAAAGTAGAGAAAAACTTAAGTAGTGCCTTTATCACCGGTTTTGCTTTCAGCGTGCGTAGTGGAATTGCCTCTGGGTACCTTGTTGCTGAACACATTATTGTAAGTATGTATTGGTGTCCGGATTTGGTTTTTGGCAGGGGACCCACACAATCCAATATTACTTTTTCAAACGGCTCACCAATTACTGGAATAGGATGTAACGGAGCAGGTGGAATGGGTCTGTTAGGTTTCCCCGCCATCTGACATGTGGTACAGGTACGGCAATAAGCCACCACATCAGCTTTCAACCCTGGCCAAAAGAAGTTGCGCAACACCCGATGATATGTTTTGTTCACCCCAAGATGTCCAGCCATGCTGGCATCATGCGCTAAGCTAAGCACCTGCCCTCGATGTGGCTTCGGCACCACCACCTGCGTAGCACCAGGCAAACCACACCGGTCAGAGGACCACCTCCTCATAAGAACTCCATCTTGCAAAAAATAAGAAGTGGGTGATTCACTTCCTGCACTCTTAGCTGCAGATAGAAAACAGGGAGCCAGTGATGAGTCATTCTGCTGAGCGGTTATCAATGCATTCCTATTCAATTTCTCATCCAGCTCTGGCATCAGTTTCATCACATCGCTTTTTGTTCTGTCACTCTCACGGCTGGGAGATATTCTCCCGTCTGGCGTCGCCATAAACGTGTCAGCAACATCCATAACGTCATCAAATTTGCGTGACTGCGAGAGGTCCCGGGTTCAAATCCCGGACGAGCCCCCAATTCATGTTACGACCCGTCTAGGGCCAGGCCATAACATGAGCGAGGCACTCGCTTCCCTCCCCAAGACCCAAGCAGTCACACGCAACAAATCCGTTAGATGTGAAGTGATTTATTTACAAGGTGAATAAAGAGAACCAAAACGGGAGTGTCAACACTTCAGGGTGAGCCAAGGCCAAAACAATAAACAAAACAAACCTACACAAATCCCGCACCCCTGACCTCACCAAAATAAAGTCAAAAATAAAGACAGAGTCTGACCTCCTTAACTAACTCAAAACAGGAGAAAACGGGTGATCAAAAGAAATGGCAGCTCACCCCTACCCACTCCACTTCCACAACTTTCAAGCGTATACTGCAGCCAGCGGCTACCACAGGACTACTGCTGGGTGATGAGGAGAAACGCGAGGGCCTCTCCCGCTGTAACACTCCAGCCTCCTTTTAATGGGCGGGTCCTCCAGCTGGATCCAATCACGCCGGGGCAGTAAGTCCACGCACCAATCGGAACAGGGACCTGGCACAGCTAAATTAACATAGACAAAAACACAGCACCTGCACAAACAAACACACGGACATACAAGTTCGTAACAGATACTGATTGTATAACCATAAAAAAGGCATTTGCATGTCTTTGTTTGCCTTCTTTAAATTTTCTTTAAACAGATTTGTTTGACAGCCATTTAAAGTTTTCCAGGATTAATCGTGTAAGACTATATTTGGTGTAACTCATCGTGTCCACACAAGAGACCACACACAGTCCACATTGAACTGATACATTTTCTTTTGTATTGGTGTTCTAATTAATTCCCAGCTATGTTGAGAAAACAACGATACATGGTTAGAGTGAGCCTAAGATGGTGATTTGGATTAAAATTTGTCTTTAACAAAAAAAGGTGAGAGGATAATTTGTAAACTTGTTCATGAACATAAACATTGTATTTTCAGTACCATTTCATGTTTTTCCATGAAATCAGGCTTGACTTTATTCATAACAGCCTCTGGACTTTGACACTTTGTATATAGTTAGTCAAGGTATAATTGATGTTAACATGTTGGCTGGTTAGATTATATTTTTCTATGGAAGACACACTCTGTTTGGCTATTCGCTCATGTGTTTGTGTGTGCAGCAGTCAAATCTCCCTACTGTAGCTTGTGTGTCCACTTATAGCTCAGTAAACACTGCTGTGGCCTTACTGTGAAGCTGTACCACCATCATTAATACTTACACACATGCACGCAGCCCTTTTATGTTCATAGGCACACTGGTACTCCCGTAGAAACACATTAACATTAACATGTTACACACAGTCATAACAGCTATGACTCGCTGGGCCTCGTTGATTCGGTTTGTTTTTTTTCCCCCTTTGGTTAAACTCTAGTTTAACTTTCTGGTGTGTGAGGTCTCCGTCTCTTTCTGTCTGTATCTTGCCACTTCCCATTCATACACTACACACTTAGTTTTCCTCCCGGTAGTCCTCCAGGTTCCTTTCAGAGAGTGTTGCCAGCTTGCCACAGGTTAGACAGAAATAACAGCCAGGCTGTCCAAGTTAAACAGCGACCTTGCCACACCATCTGAAAGCCCCTGTGCTTCCTCTGGGCCGCCCACTGCTCAAAGAATGCCTCTTTAATTCACTGAGAAATGGCAAAAAGTGTGTACACACACTGTCAAACGAACCAGAATGCACATGGAAATGAACATACAGATGTCACTTTAACATGGGGACAAAGCAGGCTAACACAGGCAAGCTCTCGCAGTGGTCATTTCAGTGACAGTCTCGAGTACACTACGTCTATTGTTTGGAGGCTTTGAGGGCCCCAAAGAGAGCGGCGAAGGGTTTGACTTAGACGGGGGGGGGGGGGGCGTATACATTTCTACACACCACTGAAACTACAGCCATTCTCCTAACTCAAGCCACCTGGTGAGTTTTCCCAGTGGTGTACAGAACACACTCACACTCGCACACACACACTTTACTCCTGGAGATGCTTGAAGTTTCCATGCGGTTTAAATGTTAAAGAAGAATTAAAGTAACATCTGCATATGAGCCTTTAAACAATATGGAGTGGGAGAAGTTAACCCTGCATGAAGTCAATTAATGCTCATGCGCTTATCTCAGAGTTTTCTATTAAAATATAACAATTCATGTGTGCCTACAGGACTGTTAAACCTTTTAGTGGTCGAGGATTTGAATGAAATTTTTAGAGAATTTAGGGAAAAACTGGGAAATACTGATGTTTGCCTGAGAAAAATGAAACTGACAATACCAAAGCCCAACAATGGATTTCAATATAACTACTGTAGCCTAGTTAATTGATAGGACTAAGGCCTCCATTATACTTTCCATGTCCACAAGTGCATGTTTTGATCTCTGGCTCGCCTAGTCTGCATGTTGAAATATTTGTGCGCAAAAGTTGGTTTTACTGCTCAAATTGAGAACAAAAGCTGTATATCAATGGCAGTCTATTTAACAGTTCCTGTCCAGGGGATAATGAAGGATCTAAGACTCAGCCATGCAAGCTCAGTGAGACTGTCCACATAGTGATGGTTTGAGCTTACAAAGGGAATGCTAACATGTTACTTAACAGCTTCATGTTTTCCAGTTGGGGGCTTCTAAGCTGCATGTAGACTCCGTCAAAGTCTTATTATCTGTTTAGTTTTATTTAGTTTTGCAATAACTTTGTAATAAATTAACTCAGGAATTGTCACTGTGAGGGATTTAAATTTTGCATTTTTGACACATTGTCACAGCTACAGGAACACGGGTTTTATTAACATTTGGAAAACAGCCCCAGACAGGAACACTGACTGTGAGTCATTAATTGCTACATGAGTCTCAGTCACGGTGGCCTGTTAATAGCTAAGCCTTTACACCTTTCTTGGCCACACAAACACTAGAAACCATCACACATCCACAAGAATCATAGTCTAGCTGAAATAACCACCACAACACCAAGAATTTAAGCTTAAGTTAACCATTAACAGTTTGAGTCACTGCATAAAACTGTACATACCTTTTTGTGAAAATAGTAGAGATACCACAATATATCATTCTTGCCACCCCTAAAAGGATGGTGATGCTATCCTTAGCTAAAATATTAGATTGTTTAAAGCAAGTCAATTGCTTTATTATTAATTGCTTTATAAATGCTGTATTATTCTTTGCTGTATTATTAAAATGCCATAGCTATCTTATTATTGACTGTGATGTGACACTTACCTAGCTTGTTAGTGAGCAGAATAATTAAATAGCTCTAGCATTATTTGTCTTTCACCCATTCGCAAAGCATTGTTGTCTGTGCAGTGCTGAAGCTAAACTTGGTAAACGTGGTTACTTTGAAACTAGGAAATGTTTCGAGTGGGACTCATGACAGTCTTTCTGCTAGCACTAGTTTTACGTTGCAGTTCAAACTTTCTACTTTTTTCATAAATCTGATCAGTTTTTGCCGACTCGTTGAGTTGGCAACGACTGAGGGAACATACTCCGAGTCCCGATGGCATTGCGAGACGAGTCCCTTGTATTGGAAATTCAAAGCGCGACAGGAAATTTAACCAAACTCCATTTGCACTAAATTTGCAGAGGGTGTTGTTAACAACGCTCCCTACTCTGTGTATCAGTTTAGCTGCTGCATTTCAGAAAACCATTGATAAATTGGTCCTTTTTTTAAAAAAACTTTTAAAATGCTGTTTGCTTTTCCTTTTTCTAAATGGGTGCACAGGCACTGGTTTACGTATCGCTCGCTAAGAATGAAAGTGATAATTGTGCCTGTGTTAGTTTAAAAGATGGCTTGGGTATAACTGGAAATTAAATGCGAGGTAAGAATAGCTGTTGTAACTTGCTGTGAAAACCATTTCGCGCATCAGTATTGTGAGTGCCCACCCAAGAATCACTGCACGCTCACTGTAATGATATGTTTTATAGTTCAGCAATGTACTTTTGACCCATCTCTATGCACTCTCTCTTGTTTTTCTGCACTTTAATTGGTTACACTGGGAACCATAATTCTGAACTAAACCACAGAAACACAGGAGACAAAGAAACCAACTAATAAGAATTTAGTTCGAGTGCCAATTAGAGTCTGGAGTTTCGGGGTATTTGAGGTTAAGAAGAGCTGTAGAAATGACTCAGAGGGCAGTCTGAGTCATGTTTTTGCCTTGATGAATGCTGGCACAGGGAAAGCTCTAAGTCTTTATTTACACGTGTATGGATACAGTGAGTGGTGACAGTGATGAACCTCTGTGAAATTTTCTGATCGCATGTGAAAAAGACTTTTTATGGATATATCAACTGTAAATAAAACTGAGCGGTTCAAGATGTTCGAGCGAGGCTTTCAGAGGTGTTTCATGTTTTGCGCATGAATTTCTGGCACCATCGCTTGGATCCCTGTCTCACATACAACACTCTTTAAACCCCAGTGAGAATGTTGTTGTTGTTTTTGTTTGTTTTTTTAACAAGACAGACACTTTAAGTCAAGTTCAACAAATAATCAGTTGATGGCTTCAGTTTTCCATTTGATAGTTACTGAAACAGAAGGTTACCATGGAAATATTTGTCCTAGTGGGCACTCATGGTAGTGCAACGGCCAGTAAACTTCCCTGCATCTGTAGGCATCTTCCGCTGTGCTGTGGCCCTTGACAATCATGTGACAATGACTGGTGGTAAAGGGAAGTGTTTAATACCAATTTGAATTTGACCACTGACCAGTTTGTGCGCTCAAATGACCCGCTAACTTCTTTCAGCTCAGTTGCACCCCTCACATGCACTTTCAAAACACAGTGCCAGTAAAATCGTGCTTGGGGTCAAAGACAACAAGTCCAGAGACCAATAGAATGGCATTAATCAAGCACAGATGACCTGCCTTTCTCCATGTGACAAATGCAGCCAAGAAGAGGAGCGAGAGAAAAAAGAAAAAAAGGTTGGCATTTGAAATTCAGACGTAAAGAGTGAAAATGGCTGGTACAAGCAAGATTAAAAGGTTACATCAAAGCTAGCGGCCCCACTACATAATATTTCTGTCGCCCCATCCTCGCCCTTCATGATTCTATATATATTTTCCAGACAGTTCAAAGCAGCCGTGGTGCAGAACAGTAAAGGACATGACCTGAGGAAATAGGACGGTGGGCCGGGGTGGAGAGATGTGTAGCTTAACAGCTGATCTCAGGGGTTGTACAGTTAGCGTGGTGGAAAAAACGGGGAATGCGGCAGAACATATATAGAACAAGGTTAAAGGAGGACATGTTGTGGATGCTCTCGGGCAATCTTTCCCCTCCTCCAACATTTAACCTCATTCTTCCTCTCAGGTCCGTCAGACCTCATTGCTGCTACATGCTGAAACAAGAAGAGCGATTCAGGGCCTCAACAAGGAAACTTGAATTACTGCCAAAGGTATCAGTCTTCAGACAGGGTGTGGCCTTTCACACTGCCCTCCTCCCTTCATTTTGCTACTCCTCAAACTCGCAGCTGGATGCTGGAAGCTTATATTGCTTCACATTACGAGAGCGGCTGACTCTCAATCCCCTGCTGCACTATCAGAGCAACACTTAACAGCGATTAAAGACCAACGAGAGAAGAAATTAAATGCCAGAGTCTGAATGCTGAAGCATTGCAAAGGTTACTAATGAACTGTCGTTAATGTAATTAATGTCACGTTTAATATGCAAGACCTTAAATGACAATTGTGTTCTGTCACTGAAAGCAGCATATTCAGCAAACAAAAGACACACTGGCATCATCCACTTTAACAATTCATTCCCTTTACGCAGCCAAGTGGAAACTCCTGTTAATTCCTTTATTTGGTGACATTAGCCACATTAACTTTTATTTAGAGTCGTATATTTGTGCTCCTTTTCGCTCTCTTGTGTTGTGTGACAAGGGAAGATTGAAATGTGTGTGGAAATACTCTGCAGTGTTTAGTATACTGCTGTTGCTTATACAGTCAAGTTGAAGGAACCAGTTTGGACAGATCTGGAACCAGTCTGAATCAGACTTGTGAATCCATACCCACTCATGAATTAAACTGCCAACTGGCCCATGAAAAAGAGAAAACCTTACCTTAATTTGGATGGATACAGCTGCTGTGTTTCATTCCTTCCCTCAACATCCTGATCTGACCAGTTGCACTGTGTACTTTGACCACAAATCTCCAACTTCACAAATGTCAAACTGACATCTATTTCCTGTTGAGGATAATTGTCGCGTCTCCAGTCATGTCTTTGCACCTTTCAGCTGGCAGGTTTACAGTTAAAGGTGTTTTTTGGCCACACCAGCACGGTCTTTCCTCAACACCAGGACCGCTCACCAGTTTTGTAATTTCATCCACTTCATAAAAATACATTTCAAGCAGAAAGAGCTCCATTTTTGCACACTGGCTTGGAGCAAGTGGAGGTGATCAGGGGAAGTGGAAACACATGGGGAAACAGCTGATACAAATGAGCGTGAGGCCACAGGGGAAGCAACACTAAACACACTGAACATGGAGCACAAGGCCTTCAAAATAAAACAGTAAACATGGAGAGACATAACCTGGGACTCGCAAGCTTGCTGTGAGAGAGAGAGGGAGCGAGGGAACATGGGAACATGGATAAACATAATAGGCAGGAGATAAAGAATAAACATGAGGGGAACATGGGAACAGAAAAGGGACATTTGCACATAAAGACAGAGAGGGACTTGGGACAGAGACACAAGGAGAACCTGAGTGGACAAACATGGGAGACCGACTGAAACACAAGGACAGAAACATGTAAACAAGAGGAGGAGATAGGAGACAAAGACGTTACTGAAACACATGAAGAGCGAGGGGGACTTAAACAAGGGGGCAAAAACACAAGGGGATTCTAATAAATCTAATAAATGACAAAGTTAGTTTGTGGGCTGTTTGGGAATCTTTTAGTTTCCGTTTCGGCCACTGCAATGCTCCTTGTAGTTGGAAAGCAAGGTGTTTCTGTGTAATATTGAAAATGATGTTATCTTGGGTCAAATATAAAATTAGTCAAAGATCTTAGAGCGCAGAGTCCCTACTGGAAAACCGAATGGGCAGCTCTTATGTCCACAAGACAGCTACACATCACATAAAAAGACCATAGATAGTTGGATACTTTATTGATCTCACAAGGGAAATGTTTGTGTTACCGCATCATCATTTAAAAATGTTTTCTAAAAGGGAACGGGGATACAATTTGAGGGGGGAATTAAATTTAAAACATCCTCGTATCCGTACAACATTAAAAAGTTTTTGCATCTCTGTGTGTGGAGTGAAGCTGTGGAACAGACTAAGTAAAGATATGAAGCAATGTCCAAGCATGGCGCAGTTTAAAAAGCGGTTTAAGGATATGGTTTTTACAGGGTACAGGGAAAAGGTAGAGATTTGATAGGGTGTTCTTGTCTAATATTTTCATGTGTGTGCGCATGCACGGGTTTGTTGGTATGGGTATATATATATATATATATATATAATTGTAGGCTGTGTATCCTTGAGGTGTTAATGGGGTTATTGAAAATGTGTATATGTGCGTATGTGTGTATATACGTATGTATGGATAGATAGAAACATATATGTGTATATATTTAAAAAAAAAAAAAATTACACATAACATATAATGTAATTGCAAGGAGGTATTTCTGTAGTCTATTGATACTAGATAGTGGAAAAGGGGTGGGATTAAATAAGCTTATGCTTCTTCCTGCTCCTTTTTGAACATGGACGTTATTTGGAGTTGTGGTTGCTCGTTTTCCTTTTGTTTGCTTTGTTCATTTGTCTCTTTTAATTCTATTTTTTTTTATACTTTTTCAACATGTTCAAAATAAAGATTCAATCAATCAATCAATCATGATAAAGAGTAATTAGGCCTTGCATCCAATTATATATAATGTTAATGGCTTTTAACATGGGACAATACGTGGATTGACTTGCTTCTGAAGCCAGCCCCAAGTGGTCATTAGAGGAACTGCAGTTTTTGAAAGTTCAACATTAGTCACCGAGGACCTTTTGAGGAGCTCAGCAAGCTTGTAATGTGAAAATAAAAATTTATTGTCCAGTGTTTTGTTTCTTCTTTTCTTTAAACCAGATCTAAACAAATAAGCATGATCATTTACGAAGCAACAAAACAGTCTCTAGTCTACTCAAACAGGCTAATTAGATCTCAAGTATCCTCATGAGCCAATCAGTGTCACTGCACAGCTTTTGTCACCAGTCTGTGTTATCATGCATCAGCTTTGTTTGCCCCATTCAGAACAACACTGAGAAAAACGTGGTTAGCTGAGACCAGCCATCTCCAAAGTCAGGTTTCCTACCCAATAAAACCATTCTTTCATCTTCCGTCTTACAAACTTTGTCTTGGCACCGTGAAATATCCACTGGGGTGGTGAAGGGGACGTGCTTCACAGTCCAGGATTGAGGACAATCCTACACATTACAAGTGTTTATCAAACACCAACAGCTTCTTTGAGCCCTGAAATGCAGGCGCATTATGCTGGAGGGAGAGACCCAGAAACATCAACAACAGCCAGAGAACTGTGGATGTTATGTAAGCTGAATCAAATTGATCCTACGGGGATCGACTTGTTGGGCTTGAGCTGCGGTGACATGGATGAAAATTCAGGCATAACAATCTGTAAGCACTTGCAGAGGGCAAATCACTGCTGTAGTCCTTGTTATTTTAAACTGTGTATTGTGATTGTTGGTTTAAAGGGATCCCTGATGTGTAAGAATCTATCTATCTATCTATCTATCTATCTATCTATCTATCTATCTATCTATCTATCTATCTATCTATCTATCTATCTATCTATCTATCTATCTATCTATCTATCTATCTATCTATCTATCTATCTATCTATCTATCTATCTATCGCTGTCCTTGCTAATTAGAAAACTTGACTGGGGATTGAAATGCAGCAGACAGCAAAGCAAGAAGAAAAAAGAAACCGGAGGAGAAAAGAAAAACCTGACAATATGTTTGAAGCTCTGAGAGATGGAGGTGAGCCGGGTGGAGGAGGGGTGGGACCTCCGAGGCTTTGGAGCCAATTTGAGGACCTTGTGATGCAAAACCAGTCCTCGGCAACAGACAGTTCCCATGGCAACTGTGAGCTGCCAAAGTTCCTTGTTGACAAATGACGGCTCCCCTCTCCTCAGTACTCGCCCGGCGATATTCATGTGTCTGTGTTTATGCGTGCGTGGATGAGTGTGGTATTTGGTAAGTCCCCGTCTTTGCCTTAGGCATGAGGGGGGGGGGGGGGGGGGGGGGGGTGTTGGTAAAGGGACACAGGCAGAATTGCGTTAGTACGAAAGTGTAAGTGTGGCATTCACACATACAAACACACAGTAGTTGGACAATGTTTTTTTTTAATATGAGATTTGTCCAAATTCCTAATGTTGAGTTTTATAAGAAAATGTTGTGAGAACAAAGAGTTTGGAAAGAAAACAATTTAACAGCGTATCATGTATCATGTGAAATAATGACTTCCAGTCACATGTATGAGAAAATAAAGGAATAAGAGAAGATGGGAAAATGGGATTTGATAAAATTGTTGAAATAGCTAAAAGTAATGGATGAATCATGTAATTAGAATTAGTAAACTGTCAGTTAAAGATAAATGATTTTAATAGGTTAGCTAAAAATTGCTTCAATGGTTATCTAAAAACCATAAATGATTGAAAATTAAATACAGCTTATCTAAATTTAATAATTAAGTAATTTTACGTTACATACAGTCCTTTGAAAAAAAAAACACATCTTCATTCAGTAGATCAGTAACAACTTTAGTAGCAACAACTTGAATTATTTGTTTTTTGTAGCTCATGCACGGCTCTCATAAATGGACTGATTCTTAGATAAGGCTTTCCTACTCTCCCGGAGTACTCAAAGCACTCTAAACAACGTACGACATTCACCCAATCACACCCATTCATCCAAGCACTTTCTTCTATGCTTAGTGCTTCCTAACTACATTCAGACACATTCATACTCCGATGGATGCATCGGAGAGCAACTTGGGATTAGTATCTTGCCCGTCTTGCCCATGCCGACTAGAGGAGGAGCAAGGAATCGAACCACTAACCTTCCGATCAGTAGGTGACCTGCTCTACCTCCTGCCTACAGCATTTCAGTCAGACTGAGAGTCTGAACATGACTGAGGCCATTCTTTAAGAGATTTCACTGAAATCTAACCAGGAAATGCTAAGACGCAAGTGAATTCTTTGGTATACAGAGGAGTTCGGTGACTGGAAGGTCTTCGGGTCCCATGAGTACAAAACATGCCCAAATCATCAGTTGTTCCCCATCGTGCCGACAGTTGGGTTGAGGTGTTTGAGCTGATAGGCTGTTTGGTTTTTGCCAAACGTTTCGCTTCACTTTGGGCTCATCTGTGTACTCTCATGAACTTTAGCATTTAACATACCTGTAGAGTCTGAGATGGAGCTCTTGGGTTTTTTGCAGTTTTGCAGGCTGTCCTTGGGCAGTGTTTTTGTCCACTCCTGGGAAGATTAGCAGTTGTCAAGAATGTTTCCCACTTGTGAATAATCTTTCTCCTGCAAAATGATGGACTTTACATTCTCTTATAACCTTTCCCAGGTTAACACACCTGAATGCTTCAGGCTGGCAAACTGCCAAAACCTCTGTTTTCATAGAGTTGCTCGCATTAATGATCAATGAATCAAATGCATTTGATTTGCTTATACTTGTCCTCTTAATTGCTCTGGAAGCAGTGAGAGTGCTCTAATATTTTCACACACTGTTTCTGTTTGGCATAGATTTAGGTAAATAAATGAAATAAGCACATGGTGTAATATAGTTTGTTCAACTGAAGTTGCATTTACCTAATTTTAAGACCTGATAATGACCAGGTTTCATTGTCTTCTGACATGTAAAACCTTACAAGTTAAAGAAGGTGTGCTTTCCTTTATACAACATAAAAACATTATTTTAGGGATGATTTCAGTTTTGTATGTTTCTTTTGCAATAATATTTATCTGTCCAATGACAGAAAGTGTAAAATGAGACGGTAACAGTGAGTGATCTGAAGTGGAAGCAGAGAGAGGGATGAGGCCAGGCTGAGCAGCAGGATCCAAACACCCCTGCAGCAGAAGTGTCATGAAAAGATGATCTCCCATCCTCACCTCGCAACAGAGCTGTCAAGATGTTCAGACCTGCGATTTAACCTCCCAGCTTCACACTGTTACATCCTACTGACACACACTCACATGGAAACTCTAAGCCACAATGGCTTTGCTGCTTTCAAGCAACCAGTAGCAATGTCATAGAAAAATCTGCACAGCATTAGCAATAATCCAGTAATTAGAGGCTACACACATGAAGCGCCATTACTCTATTTAACAAATGTTTAACTTAAAGCTTAACAAGAGAAATGGAAAAGAGAAATATGCAAGTACTGGAGGCTTTTTTAAAATCACAAATGTGGTTGTGTATATTTTGAAAATGTCCCTGTCTTATCTGTGGGGTTTAAAGGAAGCAGACGCTTTATGTGAATGTTGCATTGCAGGGACAATAGGTGTGCCAGGGAGCGCAGGGAGAAGTGTGGAGGTGACTGCTCCGAGCGTAATGTCAAAAAAATTAACATGAATTGAACAGCAAAGTGACACCTGAGAGACATTTGGCAAGAGCGGTGTGCTGCGGCACCGCACTCCACTGAACAGCAGACAGAACGGGAAGCAATTCAATAACCGGGAACTCACACACACATCCCCCGCTGCATTGTCGTATTTAAAAAAGCTGCGAGGATCAGCGTGATGTAAAAAGAATAAAAGAGGCGGCGATGTTTTTTCAACATTTCTTTTACTGAGCTTTACACTTGTCACAGAACATCACACAAAATTACCAGAGCAGGCTTGCTCTTTTGTTATTTTTAATAAGACAATGCAGTTACATGTTCTCGATTCACACAAAAACATTGCTCCGTCTTCCATTTTTAAGATTACCGCTGATAGTGAATGGGTTTCGGTGTTTTAAATTCCTTTTTTTCCAGTTGAATGTGGGTGACTCTACCTAACAATGTAAATGTATCTATCCAAATCCTTTGGGCCTTAAGGTCATTATCATGGGAAAAAGGAAATTACAACAACTGGATATTTTATGTCCATTTTTTTAACAGCTTTGGCTTCAGTTTCTGATCCTCAGCATTCGCAAACGAGACACAGCATCAAACAAGACCCCCACGATTAGTCTCCTAAGTGTGAGAGCTGGTTTGGTGCAGTGCCTGGCCTTAGTTTTGAATCAAGTATATGTATTTCACATTGGCCTGACATATTTCTCCCCAATCAATGTGCTTTGAGTACATTGTGCTTGATTTCCGATGCACAAAGACGCAAGAAAACTTGAGGGCACATACACAGACGTGACTCTCGAGAGGATGGGCATACTTTCAGAGTTCAGTCATAATCACAGTTCATCATTTTGGAAAATACTTATTGTTTTATTTTCAAGAGATTAAATCAGAAGGTGTTAGCAGTTAGCGTGTCATACAGCTGACCATAAACACCATAAATGGGAGGACTGGATCTGTGCAAAGGAAACAAATCCACCATCCAACCAGAAATCTTTAAAAAAACAAAACAAACAAAACCAACATTGCTCTATATATATTTACAGGATCTAATTATCATGCTGTCAACAAAATCTTTAAATTCCGAGTGTGTGATCCAGTTTTATGTTTTTTAGATTCATGTGATTTTTGGTAAACCAACAACAAACCTTCCCCGGTCGGATATGACGAGTATAAATGAGGTCTTTAAACATTTAGCATTTAAAGGCTTAAACATCGCTCCTTCAAAGTTTGCAGAACGTTTGTGCTTTGTCAGAAGAGGAGGTGCTAGAAAACATGCATTCCAAAGTACAAAAAAAACAAAAACACTTTTCAGGTGTCTAAATTTAGTTGAACATTTTTTTAACATCCCTGCATTTAACTACATGCCCGTGTCCTGTTTTAGTCAAACGCAGTCGCTTGGAATGCGAGATAGCTACGTTAAAAACAAGAACAAATACATAAACACGCCATATACATGAATCTATAAAAACACTAAGGCACTTTGAAAATGTGATTTAACAATGTTCATGATTGTGTTGTTTTAAAGTAATCTGAAGAATAAACGATATTGTGCCGCCGCCGCACTGTCGCGCGCCATAGCCTGAGTCAGCGTCAAAATCAGCAGTCACGCATAATCATGTGTGACCCCCCCCCCCACCCCGATTTATTAATAAAAACAACAGCTCAGAATCAAGTTTTTTTTTAAATGCTACATATTATGTTGCAAACACACACACAGAAGCAAACACACACTCCCAGATCCACAACCCATTATTTCATAGGCTTGTTTAGGGTCCTGAAACGAGACCGTCGCACCAATAAAAAAGCCCCATTTGAGACCTTATGCTTTGTGCTGTGGGGCTTGAAAATGGTCTTGCAGACAGTGCAATAGCAAGCTTCACTTCACTTTGGGGACCTAAGACCCCGCCATATGTGACCTTGGTCTTTATAATTGTTTGAGAAATGTGTGCAGTGCCAACAGAGGCCAAGAAGAGGCTGTTTTTCTTCATCTCACTAATGCTAATGACAGCTGTGTCTGTGTACCCTGAAGTATAATAACCCATTAAAATAAAGCTGACTTGGCATTTCTATAGTGTAGGTAGCTTCCACCTTAATCTGTTATGAGACAGTTGTCGTCATCATTACATTTTTAGGAGACTTAGAATGCTATTGAATTATTGTCTGTGAGCCCTCCGATGCCAAAAGCTCAGCTTGTGTGGCCCTCTTTCTGTTGCAGTACAGTCCCACTGGCACTGTCTCACGCCTTCTTCCTCCTCCTCCTCTTCCTCCTCTTCTTCCTCCTGCTCTCCCTCCTCTTCTTCCACCCTATCTGTCATGCAGCTGTCCTCTGTCCTCCCGTGTGCATCACCTAGCAGGGTCCTAGTCCTACTTTTCTGGCTTGATTTGTTGCTAACGACATCAACCGAAGGCCCCGCTTGTCTTCTTTCATCATCGTCTTCCTCGTCCTCCTCCTCTTCCTCCCGCTCTTCTTCCTCCTCCTCATTTTCCTCCTCTTCCTCAACATCGTCATCCTCATCATCACGATCATCCACGGCCACTGCCAGCCCTAACTTACTATGGCTGGCCAGCTGAAAAAACGAGGAGGAGTGCGGTGCAGACGAGCAGGAGAGCGCTGCATCGTACATGGAGAATGGGAGGTGGAGGTAGTGTCCTGCGGCGGCCGCGGCGGCGTAGATGCAGCAGCATGTCTGGGCACAGTCAGGGCGAAGATCCCCCTGTCCCCCACGGACCATTCGGAAACGTTTGCGTAAGGGCGGCCCGGCTTGGGGCGCTAAGCAGATGCGGGCGGGCACTGCTCTGTGGAGTGCCTGGTGAGCGGGGTTAGTGCTGGAAGGCAGGATGCAAGGGCCAGAGGCAAACGCTGGGTTGGGCGGAAAGCACCAGTCAGTGCTCTGGAGGAGGATCTCTGCTCGCAGACGCCGAAGGAGGTTGTTAACAAGAACGGAGCGGCGGAGGAATGCCTCGGGGTCGTCGATGAATCGCATCTTCTCCAGGGAGAGGCGCAGCACGTGGGCACGCTCCTCCAGAACCGGTGCAACCTGAAGGACAGTTTTCCATTAGATCTACCTGTCAGTGACCTGCCTCAATTAGTAACAAAATACAGAGACGGAAATAGCTGGACTTAAAAATATTTGCATTAAACAGCACTGATACTGTAAAGTTTGTGTTTCGGAATAAACTAAACGCTTCACTTTTCAACAGTCTTTCCACTTATTCTGTCTCAGTGTGTTTGTACCAATACTTACAGTCTGGCAGTATGTCCTGAAGCTAAAGGGTGCCTCATCATCATCATCAACAAACTTCCTCTTGAAGTACGCGATCCTCGACATTGAAATATGATCAGGAACTCGTCTGCAGGATGACTCTGCGCAGAGAGGGAGAGAGAATATCACCATTAATCATTTGCACTGATGAACTATAAGTTTTCACCATTACTGCGTGACATTAGCTAACATTAATCACCGACTGAATATAGAATATTTAGACTCCTGCTACTTAAAGGAACAGTTCCCAGTCCAGCCTGTCGTGCTGTTTATCCAGCTGTATTATTTCATCTGAGATGCCCAGTTTCGTAGAAATCCACAGTAGAGATATCCACCTTCTGTTGAATATATTGGACGCAGCTGGCACGTGCTATCATGCCAAAAGTACATTTGAAAGAGTCAGCAGCGGTGTCTCTTTTTAGAACCTACGACATGGTTACTAAACAAATCCACAAACCTTGCAGTTGCCTTTAAAATACATAAAACTACTCACAACAAGGTTTGTGGAGCTGATTTGTTATATATTTATTTGAGTAATCAGGTCTCGTGATTTCTGCAAAGAGACACTGCCGCTGTATTTTGGGTCGCTTTAAGCACTGCAAGCTTGAGTGTCATCTGCCTCGTATGCGAGCGAAAAGAGACATCTCTGTATCTCCAACACTACGTGACTCACACCTGAATAATCTAGATTTATAAACAGCACCACAGGCCAGAGGCAAAAACAGATCAATTTGATTTGGGGGTAAACTGTCCCTGCAGGCGTTTATGCAGAAGCCAAAAATAGTAAATATAAATGAAATATTTTTATATTGAAATTAATGTGCACACTATGGGGATGTTTAAGACACTGAAATACATGTTAAGATTTCAGAAGTGCCAAAGAGAGACACAGAAACTTTGTGAGGCGACCCCGACTAAATTTTTTTATTCTTGGGGTGAAGTCAGGGGACAAAACCTCAGAGACCAGGGTCAGAGAAAGGTCGGAGTCAGAGTTAATACTTTAGCTGAAACATCTGTCTAATGCAAGACTAAAATACCAACATATCTTTTGAAGCTTTTGCAGGGTCTTTGTCTTATGAGTGGGCTCTAAATTAAAATGGAACTAAGAAGCACATGCCAGCCTGCTACCATGTTAATTAGCTGACCGCTCAACACAACAGCATCTGCTACAACCTCCCATAAGAAGCGCTGCATGCTTACATTCTGGTTCCTGGAGAGCAAGTCGCCTTGATGAGGCTTGGGCAGATGGCTCAGATTACAAGGTCGAGCGTGGCCACACAACTGTTTTAACTCTGCTTGTTTTACTCAACAACTTTAATTGTGCAAGTTTGAATAAACAACTTAACTATGCAAACATCAGTCTGTGTGTACCTGGAGTGAATTGTTCTTCGGAGCTGCATGGCGGGGCGGGGTTTGACAGGCAGGTCTTAGTGCAGCGCTCCGACTCCCATATGGGCTGGTAAGTGGAGAGCGGAGGGTCTCCCTCTGGGTCCAGGAAAGGATTCATGGACAAAACAAGGGTCATCTCTCTCTCCTAATCAGGTCTGGAATAAACAGAATAAAAGAACGACCAAGCTCAGCCTCCACTTATAAAGACATCACATCAACTTACGCAGTATTTGGAAACAGAATGATAAACTGAGTTTGGTTTATCCACTATTAGCGGTTAATAATGAACCGGTTTCCATAAATCTCACAAGCGCTCTGCATATGTTCCCCTAATGACGCAGTAAATGTTAACAAGCTGTTTATCTGATGCTGCCAAATACATTGATTTTGCGTGGAGGAGTAACCAGCTTCTGTTCGAGCTGCATGACACATCTGAACGGCAATAATGGCGAGCGCTAAAAATTGGCAGATGGTTGGCAGCTCCGTTATATGCGCAGTTCTGTAAAGCGAGGGACAGATGGAGAAATGACACCCACTCACACCATGAATTCCCTATTGATTAGTTGGTGGGAGACTTGGCGAGATGTTTGACACCAATTTGTTCGGTGAAATGGATCCCACACATCAAATCACACTGGGAAGATTGTGTCAACAACATGATAATCTAGGAAGCGAAGGAGATGACGTGCGCGGTGCCAGCAGGACCGGAGCACAGGGCATACGATTTGACAACATGTTTCCAACAGGCACTGCGCTTATTTGATTCTTATTAATGCTGAATTAAGTGTGAACAGAACAAAATATTTCACTCTGCACCACCTTACGTTTGAAACTGAAGTGACGCCGCTAAGACACCAAGATATTACTTGGCAGCGAGCAGCAGTAACCTGCCAACTGAGCTTTTTCAATCTGAAAACAGAGCCCTACTGTGAATATGCCGAGTGGCCCGACAGCCAAAATCTGTCTGTGATCCTGCGAATCAGCAGAGAGACGCCGAATCGCTCTTTTGATCACAGTGAATGGCTGTCATTTGGTTCACTGTTGATATTTTCCCCCCTTCATGCAGAATGCAGAGCCAGCTGTTTGAGTTATCAGCTGCCGGACCTCCTTGTCACCACCTTTCCTCCTCAAAGCTTCTCCTGCCCCTCCTCCACCTGCCCGCTCGAACAGATATCATCGCCCACAATCCATCCTGACAGACCAAACTGAGGCGACACCATCTCAGCCTCACCCCTGTTGGGTAGCTGATTAAAATGTCCGCTTCAATAAGCTCCCAGTTTTGCTTGGCTGAACAGTTTTATTTCTCTGTGCAGCTTTTCTAGCGTTTGCCTTTAACTGACTAATCAGGCACACCTAAAGCCAACGAAACATCAGCTCAGACAGAGCTGCTCTCACCAATCCAATCTACTCGTCCCCGGGGAGTAATGGATTACACACAACGGCGGTGCATACAGCAGACATGCTTTAAAACTCAACATTGCCAGTCTTGTGCTATTTTTTTTCTACACCACTGCAGTTGTTGCAGCAATCTGGCAATGTAGTTAATTTTATGCTCCATTTTATCCTCACTCATGAACAAGACCCCCTGTGAGCTACGACCTCATGATTTACACGTCGCCGCGATTGCACGAGCTGCAGCATCGGAAGAAATAGCCAGCGGGGTCAATGAAAGTGAAGTGCATATTTAGGAAATTAAGCTGATACAGACAAGAGAACAACAAGTGGTTAAGCTTGCAATGGAAAAATGTAAATGCAAACATCAAGAGAGAACAAAACAAACCAAAAAACTGTGTTTGGCAATCCACTGAATTACTGTCACTGCATGAAACTCAGCCTCTTTGCAAAGCTGTGACCTAGAGAGGGTCATTTAAACGTCCACTGCCTCGCGATGGGTAAACGCGAAAACATCTAAAAGTCGGTTAGAGTACACACTCTTTGGAATCGACCAACATTGAGAAGACAGGAGTAACACCAAAGATCAATAGTCTCTCCTCATCATATCACATATTTTCAGACCTGCAGAATTAGACAATATCATTTATGTTTTCGTACTTTGGCTTTTCATAAATCACTTCTTCAACAAAGCTGCGTCACTTTTTGCAGCTTTGCTTTCAAACTAATAAAAAAAAGTCACACAGTGACACAACCAGTCTCTTTTGAGGTTAAAGTGCTGTTTTTGTCAGTTTTAAAATGTACTAAATAGAGCACACACTTAGACCAATATTGATTTCTTTTAGGCAGCTAAAATCCACTTTGCTGCTGACCAGTTCACATGGCTTTAGCTTCTATCCCGGGCTGTGCTCCTGTCTGCTGGATCCGCCTGTTATGAACGGTCACAGTTTTTCAAGATTTCAATAGTCATGCTACGCAAAAGCAGAAGAGAACACTGGATATTGGTAAAGTGTATATAAAGTACATTAAAGTGTACAAATGGGAGAAACATGTAAAACCAAAGATGATTATAGTAGACAAAATATTTTGTGTGGAACAAATGAAAATGAAAAAGTGACATTTGTAAAGGTATGTAAGGAAAACACATCCACCCATCTTTTTAATTGCTTATCCACTTAAGGTTGGAGGGAGATGACACTGGGACACTGGGAAAGAGGCAGGATATATCCTAGACAGATAAGGTCAGGATGATACGGTTGGGCGAGACGTCCAACAACCAACATCAGTCCAGCAATCGCTGAACATTTGGGAACAAATTTGATTTGAAAAGAAAAAAAAGGGCTGGGAAGCTGAAGAAATGAGATGAAGGACTCCCTGCAGCCTCTAAATGAACAAAGAAATTTACTGCAAGAGGTTAACATAGCATGTTAGCTCAGAAAGGAGACAAACTTGGAGAGTGCTGTCCTACTTAATCATTTCAACTTCTTGTTTGAAGCCAACTTAATGCAACTTACTTAATATTCATTTTGTAAATTATGGTTCTGTTAGTTCAAGTATGGATGCAGTCTCCCTAAGATGCTTGAGGTTTTAAAAACAGGATTTTGGGTGACACCACAGTGGCTTTGTCCATCTTCATCACACACAAATAGGCTTAGAGGAGCAGCTGGTGAATTTTGACTATATATGGAGGAGAAAGTGATGATTTTAAACACTTGCCCTAAATTTGAGGTAACGGGCACACAGACTGTGGTACTGTGGTTGGGGAAATTCAGCAAGCAGATTTTAATGTCGGCACATGTGGAGGAATCAGACGGAGAACAGGCCAGAAAGAGCTTGAGGGTTTTCTTCTGACTCCCCGCTGGAGCCTGCAACTCAGCTATTCTGGTTTTGGTCATAATCCACCATGTTACATTGTGAATTATGCACATTTTCTAACATGCTGTCAAATTAGTCAAATCATACTTCTGTGAACTGCATTTCACTGCTGAGGGTTTCCACACCTGAGGACCACCAACTAAGGCCAATTATGTCACTGTTATTGAGCGCTAGTGCCATGCTTCATTAGCAGCTTTGGCCCCTCTCATCTCTCCACCCCAAGCTGCTTTTTTGCCCTCAGCTATTTTTCCCTCCATCACCTCCCCTTACCGCTGCTATTGCAACGTTTGCTCGGGCACAAAGAAACAAGCATGCCATTACTCCCTCTGCCCTCCGTAGGGACCTCCATCTCGACATCCCCTCTCCCTCCTTCGCTCGTCTCTTTCATCCCCCCACCCTCTCCGCCTGAATCCCTCTCTCAGTCTCTTGCTGACATCCTTTCAACAGCGGTCACAGTTGACAGCTCTCTGAACCAAGGGGGTGAAGAAAAACAATGAGAATGCCGACAGAGCAGCTTCCCTACATGTGCAGCAATACTTCTTGTTCTTCAAAGAAAAGGAGGGGGAGGAGGAGGAGGCAGTGAGAACAAGTGTGTGTGTCTGTAAAAGAAGAAGGAGGAAGAAACGGAGGGTTGAGGAATAAAAGCAGGGAACGAGGAGAGAATAATCTCTCCTCCCGTTCTTTTTCTGAATGTGTGCATTTCAGGGGCAAAAAAACAGAAGAAAAAAAACTGAGTGCGCACAAGTGTGTGCTAGCATTGTGTGAGTGCTTCACCTCTGTTCAGTCACAGCTCCTCTGGCTCCATCCCTCTTATCTTTCTTCTCTCGCAGCTTCCCTAACTCTGTCTGACTCTCCATCTCGCCTTCTTTTTCATTACACTCTTTGATGATGAGAAGTTAATTGCGGTGCCAGGGCACGAGACAAACCGTGGGAGGGATACAGAGAGTGATCGCGAATAGGAAGGAAGACTGAGGGGGGGAAGCGACAGAGGGAGCGCGGGATAGATGGTATGAGTCAGGGAACGAAAGATAAGTGCCTTAGGAGCCTTGTCATGAGTGGAGACAGATCGCCTGCAGGGATGATTTCTGCTGCTGTGATTGACTCCCTCCCTCCAGCGTTGAGACAGGCAGGCGAACACACACTCAGACACACACAGCTTGATGTGTCCTGAAACATTTTGAAAGGGAAGCCAAGAAAGGACCACAAATGCTGACCACGGTGCTCAGACACACATATTTCTATGGAGGTGTTCAGTTATCACAGTACTCCGCAAAGGTGTTGGACACGTCGCATGCTTACATAGTCATTTATCATGCAACACCATTAGGGTGTCAAATTTATTCTGCACCACGGCTGCAAACGTACAGCTAACATCGTGATCTTCAGCCACAAGGAGAAGAGCTTAAGAGCGAAACTACAAAACTTTATAATGTCAGGTTAAACTTCCCAAGTAAACCATCCTATGAAATGTAAGTTGCAGCTGGGATTTTTTTATTGTTCTTTGGGCCTAAATAAAGTGACAAAATCCAACAATAGAGAGGATTACAGATGAATCCATGACACACATTAACAGAACTTATCTGGTGTTTTTTCCTCAGCTTTCCTTCTGCCTTCATCCTGTATTAGATTTTAAAAATTTCTCACATTTGTTTTGGATATGGATTACATTTGATCCTTCTCATGAGAAATACGCAGAAATGCGTCTGTGACCGGCAGTGGGGCGAAGCAAACCCCACTGCTTTTACATGAAAGGGCACAAGCTCCACATTAGTTAGTGTGTATCTTAATTATGGTTTTAGTGTCGTAGAGTTCATTAATCCTGACATTCCTTGATAGCCCCCAAGGTAAAGCTAAGTAGGTCAAATTCATTTCATAGTGCAGCCCATCAATGGGAAACATCACAGAGTCGGTCTGAGATCAGACAAAGAGACACGACAGCCTGAAACAACAGAACCGTGACAGGTTTATTGGAGAACTTGAACAGTTCTAGAAATAAAGCTTCTATATAATGCATTTAATATTACATAAAAACTGTATTTATCTAATTACTGATATGTCTCGCTTCTTGTGTTCATATGTACGCTATACATATTGTTCCTGCTGTTCCTAGAAACTGCTGCTGTAATACATTAATAATCTGCATCTCATTATCTATGTAAATGGCTCATGTTGGTTATTTTAGGTGTCCATTTATCGATACACGTTTTTAGGTACACCTTGCTAGCACGAGGTTGGACTCTTGGTACTGGCAATTCTTTTTCTTAATGGAAATGATTGAGCAGGGTGCAGATTTTTCGGCTGAACACCTATGATGAGATCTGGTGTCATGTTTAAAAAAAACGTTCAGTTGCTCCTTTGGTACCAAGGAGCACAAAGTGTGCCAGGAACATATGACTCACAGCATCGTGTTTTTCAAATATTTGAAAAATCCATGACTCCAGTTTAATGAACCTGTGAGAATTGGAAGCTGAGCTTCCTGTTCTTAGCTGACAGGACTGGCTTCTGGTGTGCTCTTCTGCTGATGTGCTCTGCACTCAGAGATGCTCTTCTGTGTTGCATTATCTGAGTTGCTGTTGCCTTCCTATTAGCTGAAAGTGATCTGGCTATTTTCTTTAACCAATGACATCTATGAGATGTTTTATCCCTGAACGTCGAACGTTCCCTGTAAACCCTAGAGATGGGAATAGCAGCCCATCTGCCACCAAGAGCTATGCCACGTTTAAAGTCTAATCACCTCTCATTCTAATGCTCGGTGTGATTTTCAGCAGGTCGTCTTCATGCCTAAGTACACTGAGTCGCTGCCATGTGATTAGATATTTGTGTTAATAAGCAACTGAGCAAGTATACCTAAAAAAGTGTCCGGTGACTGTATGTGACAAAAAAGTTGGTTTTTCTTGACGTGAATGTTGGCGTGACACCTCCTATTGTACTGTGACCCTCCTGACTGGAAACCACAGCTACAATCTTGTGAGTGGTGTCACACATACACCTCCAACTATGACGGTGTTAACAGCTGGATTTTACTGGACTTCGGTGTTCATCTTCTTCATTTTTCTGCAGCTACATGCCTTAGAAGTGAACACTGTACCACTGCCAGCAGCTTTTGTTTTCACATTTTGTTTGCAACTGCTGCACAGCATCCACACACACACACAGCAGGTTTTTATGCTGAACGTGATACTCTGTAGTCACAGGCATTTATGACATTAAGGTGGGTAAACCAGGACCCTCAGCTCACAGTGTTTTAATATATGAGAGCGTGTTGTCTGCATCTTGTCAGCTGCTGTTTTTTAGGAATATTTAAGAGAAAAAAAAATGAGCACCAGCCAAACATGGGGGATTTTATTTGTCCACTGATTCTGAGAAGCTTTGAAGCATGTCTCTAATAAACTCTGTGCTCTCTCTCAAAGTATTTTTCTCTGCGGCCTCAAAAATGCTAATCAATCCAGCATGTGTTTAACAGAGTGTGTGTGTGTGTGTGTGTGTGTGTGTGTGTGTGTGTGTGTGTGTGTGTGTGTGTGTGTGTGTGTGTGTGCTAAATGTTTACTCCCTGTTTCTTTGGCCAGGTTTTTACTTCAAGCCTTAGGGGAGCAGATAGCAGGGAAAAGATGTCTGTGGTTTTCGCATCAAAATAGATCCCGGACGGCCTGAGAGCTTCGCACACAAACATGCGATGTGTCACGACGTAACAACCACGCAGAATCAAGCAGATAAATTGTGCAAAAGGGAATTGCGCAGAGGACACAAGTGTGTCGGCAAGATTTTGTTCTGCCATATTCCATTGCAACAAATGCACAGCCAGAGCAACAAGAGCACAAATTCTGACAAGGAGCAACTATGTTTGCAGTCCTCAAATCTTAATAAAATAAATAAATAAATAACCTGCTGCAGATGTTATATAGCTCTAGATAAGTAGGTAATATTATAAGTGTGAACACTGGGGTCATGATTAGGTGCTTCTGGGTAAAAAAATGACCTTTGACACAGAGATATATGAGCAGTAATGTAAAATGTGGAAACATCAATGTAACTGCAGTTTCTTCTCTTTTAATGAGTAAATTAATTCCTTTTTAATTTTAATTATTGTCCAAAAGATGAAAAATCTGTAACACTAAATTGTTATTATTCAAGTTTAAAATACAAATTGGGATATATCAAAGTTTCTATAAGAAAGTCCAAAAATGAACGAGTTCTGTATTTCCTGAGGTGCTCGGTCACTGAAGGGCTCCTTTGATGGCACTGAATGCCAGTAAGGTGAGGTGAAATGCATTTAATACAATGCATTATAAAGCAGTGGGTATCAAACTCTCTGGCCCCAAAGCACAGAAAAAGGGCAAACCAAAATTTCAACACGCATCTGCCTAAAAAACCTGACGTCAGTTCTCGACTTTAATGTCAGATGAGGGCCCTTTTGAGCACGACACCGACATTTCTTTTTGCTTTTAAAAACACTTTGTCTACTTCAGAAGAGCTGACGGTCTGATAAACTCTCTCTCATATTTCATTTCCAGGTGCCTTTACAGCTGGTATGGCACCATGTTGGTTGGGACTAATATCATACATTTAAATTGTATTAATTGCTTTTTGTACCTCTGCAGTAATAATAGCACACCCAGGCTTGCTGTGGGACACCATCTGGAAGATATAAAGCCCTGAGAAGCACACTGATATTGACCTTATGCATATGCATGAAGCAAAAAAAGGCTTTTAAAAATTCACTGTCAACAGCGTCAGCTCCTGTCACTGTCAGCCTTTGTGTGTGTCAGTACTTGCTCCTGCACAGATACAGGCAGGTGCGTGCGTGTGCTGGCAGTTTGTGTGGTGGACCAAATCTAAGCGACACATCTCCACAGTGGGAAGATAAGTGGGTGTAGCCCTGAAAGAGCTGCCTGTGGTTGCGTTGACGGGAGTTTCAACAGCAGGCTTCCTCAGAGCTCTGTGATCTCACGGCAGGCACTTTGGATCTTGCAGGAAGAGGAAAAAGTTGAGTGTCGGCACTGCCTTCGCTGCTCCCTTGCTTTTCTTTATAGTGTGATGCCTGCTGCCTCTGCTCACACACAGACACTGAATGCTGATGTGATGTGACGGGGACAGCGGCACTGAAACCTGTCACATGTGGAGTACCTGTTGTGTCTAGAGATACCTGGCCAGATGCATCAATACAACACGTGGTCTTTTCTATCCTCAGTCTCGCTTTCACTACAGAGGCTTTCAAATACTGAAAGCTTCTAGAAATGTGCATCTGACTGCAAATGCAAATAAAGTACAATTAAATGTGGCACAAAAGCAGCCAGAAACCCTTTCGGCAACTCAAAACTTTAAACAGCATCATCTACAATATGGATACAGAAATGTGTACTAACGAGAGCTTACACAGTCAATAAATGTCATTCCAAAAGGATGCAGCTGCTTGCACTGATTCTGCGCTTCATTAACTGCATTTCCACCCACCTGTTTGTGTAACACAGAGTTAAAATAGCACCTTCAAAGTGCGAAGCTGAGAGTTGGTGAATCAGAAAATGTGACAAAGAGCAACGGAAACAAACTGTACATAAAGTGATACAGCGAGACAAAATCCTGGCTTTCTATCGCTTTGGGGTTGACTTGTTTTGCCGTTGTAATGTTAAAAATGTTAATTTAGTAGCGTGTCTGCCTCAAAATTCAACTCACTAAATAATTGACCACTAAAAGAACTTGGAGTTGCATTTGTGTCAGCGATCATTTTCCACTTATCCAACGCCAGGTCATTTTGGACGCAGGCTAGCAGGATATTGGAGGCATCCTTCTCCCCAGCAAAACTTTCCACTTCCTCCCAGGTGATTCTGAAGCGTTCCGAGGCCAGATAAATAATAAAGTCTCCAGTCGGCTGTTCATGGAAAACCTTCAAAGGGAGTCACCCATGAGGCACCCTGACCCAATGCCCACATCACCTCAGCTGGCTCCCGTTGGCATGAAGAAGCAGCTGGAAAACTGTATACAATGAATTTCTCATTATGCAGGACAAGAGAACATAGTGCTGTGAACACCTCACAGTGTATGGTCACTGTTAACCATTGAGGAACAAATAACAGTGTGGAAGTCTTAGCTAGCAGCTATAATGTGGTGACCGTCTGATTGTTTTAATTAGCTCCTTTGGCGTGCTTTTTTATCCAGTTTAAAGCCAACATGCTTCCAGCTTCATCCCAGACTGGTGACCTATCCAGGGTGTATCCTGTTTATCATCCCCCACTTATCCAATTCAGCAACCCTGAACTGGATAAGAGGAAGAAAATGGATGAATAAAACCAGTATAATCCCATCTGTGAGGAGTTCATAAAATCAGTCGGAAATATTGGACTAATTGTGGTTATTTGGAAATTCTGAAAAGTTTAAAGTAAAACTTATTAATCAATCAATTGAAACAGAATAAAATCCCTGCTTTAGTATAATAAAATACCCACAATGTGTTTTTTATTATTATTAGCATTTTGTTTCTTTTTAACACTATCATTAGTATACACGATGCATTAAAAAACGAATGTTATTTAATAAAAATACGTAAAATATAAACAGAGATTTAGATGCTGACACACTTTGCATAAAAAATAAGTGCTGCAGGTTAATACCAGCTGGCAGAGAGTGGCAGGATGACTAATAAACTCTATGAGAGAGGATGAACTGAGGGTGATCAGCATACTTTAACTGAGAACTGTAAGCTAACACGCAGCCCACTTCTTCTCAATATGGAGAAGCTACGACCCATCAACGCGCCTGTTGAAGTGGGGGCGGATAGTGTGCGCGAGTGCTGGCATCAGAGGGTGAAGCAGCGAGAGGGAACAGATAGAGAGTAGATAATAGCTTTCATGACATCAAGATCTCCTTCAGAATAGCAACAACAAGGCACTGTGAGCCATGAATCAAAACTGAGACACTCAAATGGAAAGCAATTAGCCCCCTGCTAGTGAAGTGGACCGCAGTCAAACAGAAGCAGTAGCCATGCTGACTAAATCAGAGAGAAACGCTGCAGAGGTGTGAACAAAAAGTCAATCAACAGGTTTTTTTCAGAGATTTAAAAAAGCCCCGAGACACATGTCAACAGGGCTCGTATCGCTGGCCTTGTCGACAGACGTGGGCAGATACTGGATGCTTTTTCCTGTTTTTTGGTGTTAAGTTCATTAGTAATGCAATGACGAATTTAAAATGGTCAGTTATGGTTACAAAAAGGACTCCTGTGTGCTAATAAATGCCAAAACCAAGCTGAACCCCCCCCCAAATAAACACTGATATATGACCAGAATTTCACCAGTGGTACACATCTGGCAATACAAAAAAAAAAAATCACAAATAAGTCCAGCTACTCTGAATGTCCCAATTAAAATTGAAATACAGCACGAGGCAAAATTCCCACCATCTGAGCTGGAGCTGTGCAGACTCTAAGGCAGTGGAGTTATGCTTTTATTTGGTCCAGATTTACGTTTTCTATCGAGCAGCTACAGAAAGCAAAAATGATTTCTGTCTGGTGTTTGTTTCAAGGTCAAAAACTGCAGCTCCCCAAGTAACTGCCTCCTCTGCTCTTACGCTAGTATTTTCTTTCTTTGCTTTTTTTCTCCTTTTTGCGTTGCATCTTTGATTGTGCTTGTGCCAGCGTGCAGCCTGTCAGGAGCTATCAGAGGGGCCGTCTTGGCCGCGGTGGCGTGACTAAGCTGGGTTCAGGGCCCTCGAGGTTTTCACCGGGCGCTCTTCTTGCTGAGCGGTGACACATGTGTTGTGACAGGGAAGCTGCATTATGGACTATCTGGGGACGGCTTGTTGTGGCTGTGAGGGTTCACGGGCCGGGGTTGTGTGTGAGTACGTCACTGCCGATGCTCCCAGAGGTGGACATGCCGCACATTAAAGACAAGCAAGGGCATCGTGTGTGTTTGTGTACAAAAAAGAAAAGAAGAAAAAGCCACCACATTGTCAGATGACAGTATAACAAATCCACTTTGCTTCTTCCTTCTGAACCTGTGCATGAAACCAAAGGTGATTTTTTTTTTAAGCTAATAAAAAAATGGGAGTGAAATCCTCCAAGACTGCACATGTGTTAGCAGTTATGATAAGTGATTAACTACTTTTCCTTTCTGGAATGTGAGGCATTTTGAAGCAGTGTTTGTACATGTTGCATTAATTCTGTCAGGTCTAAATTCACCCCAGACACCCACACTAAAGCACTGAAAGAAACCTTTGAGAAAATTCCTCTTGAGCCGCAGGATCTCGGGCTGTAAATACTGCCCGTGAGCTCCTTGCTATAAGCGAGAGCCGTGTCGCACCTTCCTCTATTTTTACACTTAATTGTGCAGAAACAAACTTGCGTTATCCTTTCCTCTGAAGTTGCTCTCCGTCCTTGTGTGTCATTCTGGAGCACAAAGGAGCATTCATGATGGGAAAGCTGTGCCTGAGGGGGGGGAGGAAAAAAAAAAGTCTGGGGCTACACCCTGCGGTCCTGACACACACACAAAAACACTCACTAAAGCAGCTCAACTTGTCTTGGCTGAGACCTTTTACACAAAACAGAGCAGGGAAAGAGAGGGACAAAGGGGATGATGTGAAGCCAGCCAGCTATCATCACCACTGACGTCCCTTCAGCATTATTTTTCCAGACTTTCCTTTGCAGTGGAGTCTCTATAATCCACTACATCTATCCTTTTTCTGCTTTTCTGCCTAATTACATACCAGTGCAGGTTTGTGTATGAGCCGCACACTTGTTAATTTTATGCTTGGCACCAGTGCGCTGAATCTCCTTAAGCGTACACTACATGTCTGCTAAGAGCCATGTTTTGCAATGCTGCTCCAGATGTGAGTCTCTGCGCCCCACTGAGGGAGATGAATAGCTGGGGGGGCTGCAGGCTACCTACAGGTTCACATCCTTAATGAGCAGAAGAGTCTGCTGAGAGCGAGATATGATTGATAGCTCAGCAACAGAACTGAAAGGGGGAAATCACAGTGAGGCTTTTGATAAAGACGGTGGGGTGGAGGGGCTCTGGCAGGCAGCAAAGAGAAGGGATCTGGCATCGGACTTGCCCGAGCTGGATGCCAAGAAGCCGTCCACCGTGCTGCAGAAGCCCCGACGCTTCCTCTTGTTACAGCGCCTCTCGTCTGTACTGTCTGACCTGGATGTTTCTCCCTGTTGCGTGCTTCACTATATTCCACATAGCACTTTTCACCCGCCTCCAAGGGAAACAAATAGCAAAGGTGGAATTCCTGGCAAGTGACTCCGGATGTTGTTGGCAGCGAGAGGAGGTGAAGCGCATCCAACACTATTACCAGTCGGCTGCACTCGAAGCCTTTATTTCACCAAAACAGCAGATACAGAAAGGCGGAGGGAGATGATGTTTATTTATTGCCTTCACTCCATTACATGCCAGGCTGGAATTTTTTAATCCCATCTGGGGCTAACAGGGTGTTAATAGTCCACCCTGGGAGCAGTGGATGCTTGTGACTCTAAGCCCGAGAAAGCACAGAAATGACATCAAGGAGACAACAGAAGATCAGGATTGAGCTAAATCGCCTAAAAGCCTGTCCTTTCAGAAGGCAGCAGTAATACAGGCAACCGCCACTTCAGGATTTGCAGCCAAGAGCAGTGGCCACAAAAATAATGAAGTGAGGCTGGATGGGTGCCAGGAGGGTGGCTGGTTATGTCAGCCTGCGTAATGTGTAGGACCTCGGTGTCTGTCACGTCAAACCAGTGAGCTATTGAGCGCCCCGATTCTCATTAGTCCCGCAGGTAGCAAGATCTAAATCAGGTTTATCCAACAGTTTACTCAGGTCGGTAAAATCAGGAGGACGCACAAAAACAGTTTCAATAAACATTTTCCATTCACAACTTAACATGTAGCACATTAAAACAAAATCATAAGCTACTGTTTAACAAGCAGACTGAAAACAAGGACCGCGCAGTGATTCAAAAACGAACCGAGACCATTTACTACTTCATTTTAATAGCCTACTTTTACTTTCCAGCGCCGGGATCCTGAGCACGTTCACACATTAGAGCGAGCAGATGTGATCTTACCTGACTTGAATTGTTTGGACCTCGTCCTCGGCTCCACACTTGCTTTGTGGTAACGGCAGGAATCCAAGGTGCGTTAATGAAAAACGAAAAAACAACAACAACCAACTACTAAATAAATACTACCGCGTCCTCCGGCGGCTCTGCCTCGGTCTAATTTTAGACTCCTGGCAGACACGCGAGGCGCACAGGCGGGTTTAAATACTACTTGTGTAATTACCAGTTAATTAGCGACTTGTCTACATACTAATCAGTGAGCGCGCGCCGTTTTTCTTACTGCACCCGCGCGTTTTTCTAGACTGCAAAGGTTGACAGATGCTGCAGCTGTTTTATTTGATGTTTTCTTGTCTTCTCTTCGGCGGAGGGATAAAGGCGAGCCCCAGCGCTGTCTGTGGTAGTCCATTCACGGTGCTTCTCCGCGCAGAGGGTCCCGAGCTGCTCCCGTCGGTTGACAGTTAATATGAACGTGCGGCGGAGAGAAAACAACAGCAGCAGCGCCGCAGCTCCATCCCGACCAGTACTGCTGAGGAGTTCACGGCCTGCTCGGAACTTCCCCCACTCTCCCGTTCTGAGTGACTTATCGCGCCCGCGTTATTGTATGTCGATTAATTTTATATTATTTTTGCAAAAAGCACCCGCAGAAGAGCGTTTTTATTAACACGTGATAGGTTGTTATGTGGGGGATCCCTGGGTACAAATTAAAAGTCAGCCAATTCCAATGTCATGTCCACGTGGTCGAGACGACCTGCCGAAGTTCAAAGCCACCATCAGAATGAGGAAGAAAGGTAATTTAAGTGAGTTTGAACGTGGCGTGGTTGTTTGTGCCAGATGGGCTGGTCTGAGTGTTTCAGAAACTGCTGATCTACTGTAATTTCCCAACACGGTCATCTCTAAGGTTTTCAGAAAACGGTCAGAGAAAGCGAAAACATCCAGTGAGCAGCAGTTCTCTGGAAGATACCAAAGGTTACAGGAAAATGGCCAGATTGCTTTGAGCTGCTAGGAAGGCAACAGCAACTCAGATAACAACAAGTTACAACAAAGTTATGCAGAAGAGCATCTCTGAACACATAACACATCCTAAAACATTGAAGCGGCTGCACTAGAGCTGCAGAAGAGCACACTAGGTGTCACCTGCCAGCACAGAACACAGCAGAAGCACAGCTGCAGCTTTGTGATGCTATCGTGGGAACATGGACCAAAGTCTGAGAGGAACGTTTCCAGAACTTTGTTGAATCCATGCTATGAAGAATTAAGACCGTTGTAAAGGCAGAACCAAAACTGTAAAGTATCTGTTATTAAGTGGAAAATGAAACAGCTTGTGCTTTTTTTTATTGTTTTTCATCAGGATTATGTGTAGCTACTGTTGCTGTTTATTCCTCGTCTCAGTCCTTTTACTCCATCAGTATATGGGATGACACGAAAATATAAATATGCAAATACTTTTGGTAATAAAAATAGATTTCACGTGCTGCTTTCTGTGCCCAGAATGCTCATTGGATAATCTGACCAGTGTAAGACAGACACATGGGTAAAATTCTGTAACATGTTGTAATAAAGTACAAATACTGTCCAAGGATGCCGGTGTCCCAAGTTCCTTTTCTTAGTTCCTTCAATAAACAAATACGTCACTGAAAAATATTGTGAATTTAAAAAATATATATATGTATTTTTTTTGCATGGCTTTTGTTTTTCAGAGGATAAGGTAGAAGAAGATATTAGCTAATTATTGTGAAAGTTAGAGACTAGTTTCTAAACAATCATTACTTTCTTTATAAGTATATTGTATGTAGCATAAACATCCACCTTGGCCCCAATAATCCAGCATCCCTCAGGCTCAAATTTAAACCTGTTAATCAGTAGTTGAGAATAATTTGAATCCAAGTTGCAGACCGGTATTGCTTAATCTACTTAATATTTTCTTTATTAACCACTTTACATAATCCCCTGGTCTCTAAAAAGCGTGTACTTCGGCTTTTGACTGGAGCCATCAAATGTTGGTATTCTGCAGACACTCTGTAGGGCTGTTGTTGCTCGCTGGAGAAATGAAATCACCTCAGTGTTTGGATTATAGTTAATGAAGCCAAGTGCTGCAGCAGTGTGCGTGCCTTTTTGTAAGTTTGGATGCTTTCGTTTATATCTGCCTGAAGAACTACTTTCTCTTCTACTTACTAAAATCTCCTTCAGCTTCAGTTAAGTTTAACTAATGTCAGTAAATTAATGCCTCTTTTGTTTGTTTTGCAGGACTACTTATTGCTCAGCCATCCTGGCAGTTGCTTATTGTTTTTATTGGCTACACCATTGACTTCATTTACTTTCTCAAACGTCCACGTGCACTCTGGCTGTAATAATATAATTTCCGACAGCACCTGAAGGATTCTAACAGTTTTTTTTTTCAGACAGGTTGTGTGTTGGAAGATCTGCTCTGCAGGGATGTGACCGACAAAGAGAGGGGAGGGAGCAAACCCCTCTCATCTGTTATGCATTTCCCCTTTGATTCCACAGCAGCCACTGAATCTTATTTTCCAGTGTTTCTCCCTGAGAGCGCTTTGTTCTGCGTTCAGCTGTGGAACGTGTCGGGGAACACAGTTAATTGTGAAAACCTTGTATCTCTGATCTTGTTTTCTCTCTCTTTACCTTCTTTTCATATTTAGCTCAAACTACTGCTGGGTGTCAGGATCACACAAAGCAGAGGTGTCACTTCACCACAGCAAAGTCCCCGACAAGAGGGGGGGGAGGGCTGACAGCTTTAAAGTTGTCTGTCTGTGCAATAAAAATGAAGCTGGAATTAATTACACTCTTGTACAACAAGTGCAAACATATTTAGGTGTAGAGTAACAGATATCCACCTAAAGATGTGTTTGGTTTTTTTAACGTTCCATTTCTGTGCCATTTTTAGGATTTCTGCAACAGAGAGGTATTTAGATGTACACTCGGGTGTAGCTATGATATCTTTGCCTGTAGGGCAGAAACGTTCATCAAAAGATGCCACTGTACAAGTGAGCCCCTCTCCGCATGAGCTGCAGGCAGTCTGATTTCGAGAAACAACACCGCCACGCTTATTTTGAATTCATGCAAATTTCGGTGGTTTACATTTAACGGAGGAGAGTTAAAAGTTTATAAAGTAAGTGAAGTTCAAACATTGACAAAAAAAGAAAAAAAAAGAAACAGGATGCAATGGTTGCTCCACCTGTTGGTTATTTTGTGGAAATGCAATTTAAGGCAAATTTTAGGACATTGATTCAAATGCAACACACAATTCAATAAAAAAAAACCTCTTACATGATGATGTTTGTTTTTTTTTCTTTTTTAAACAATATTATCACATAGAAATTCTCTATCAGAAGTCAATTAATAAGACAGTTTACAAATCAAAGTCAGTCCAAAGTACAGGAGAAAAATACATTTACAGGTACGTTAAGACACTGTAACACAAGGTTGCTGAGTGAAAAACAGTAAGGCACCGATGCCTCTGTGGCATAGGTAGTTTCTAAAAAATAAAATAAAATCACAAATTAAAACCAGCCTTAAAAACCAGAAAATTCTTAAAATCTTGTAAATTAAACGAAAGCGTAAGAAACGATGCAGCAAACGTACAAGTCTGAACACGTAATTAGTGGAACACAGCCTGTGAAAGATTAACACATTCAGAGCTCGTCAAAGGGATGTTAAACAGGTTTCTGTCGTTTGGTACGGAAGCAAAAGAAGACCAGCAGAGTTTAAATGTGTACACTGCACTGAATTTAAATGTACAGAGATCTGTTTTTAATTTCCTGATTGGAAATTTTACTTCTGTTTTTGTAAACAGACCACATTAAACAGAAAATTCATATGTCAAAAGTTTGCTGTTGTACATCTTAACTTCTTCAAATGACCCTGAACTAACCTAAAACTTTAAATTCTGCATTTTAAAATGACTTTCAAGTATTTTCACTTGTTTCTAAAGCACTTCATGGTCTCACATGCTGGCAGCAGATGAAGTAGTTGGCCATCGGGTCCTTGAGCAGCTGCTTGAGGACAAAAATGTTTGTTTCAGTTGATGAAATTAGTAGATTCTCTTTCCTAAAAACCCCCCCAAAATGCACTGCTCTATTGCAGAGGAGTCAAATTATTGCCCTCCAACAAGCAAGGAAAACAACTTTGGAGAAGCTGAAAGTACTAAAGCCGGGTTAAGAAATGTACAACACATTATTGAAATCTGGAAAGAAAAAAAAACTTGACTGATCATGATCACAATCACTTAAAAACTTGGTGAAATCAGATTCGACCACAGTCATCATAGATATGAAATTAAGACTTAAGAAAACCACTTATCTGTGTGGCTAATCAGAAAAATGGGCTGCACGTTGCTGGGATCATAAGGACTGGACTCTGGGGCAATGGTAAAAGGTCATGTGGTCCAGATTTACCTTGCTCTAGACTTATGGCTAACTAACGAGGGGTGATGAAGTCATGCGCCCATCATGCCTCGTACCTGCTGGGCAAGCCTTAGGTTCAGCAAATTGTACGTTTAAAAAAAATGAGGTTAGCTGACTTCCTGAATATACTGGTACATATATATGCTGATATACTCACAGCTTTAACATAGTGAATGACCAGGTTTTTCCATCAATGGATGTTTTTCTCCCCTGATGTCACGGGCATATTCAAAGACGACCATGGCCAGAGTCCAGATCTTAAGGCCACTGAGAATATTTGGGATTTCTGCCTCTCCCATTGTCAAACAAGATAATAGTGAGAAATGAATGCAGTTCTAGATGGAAAAAAATGCTGGATAAATTTATCAAAATGATCCCACGTCGAATGCTGTCATCAGAGCTAAAGGCAGTCCAGATTGTATGATGTTGTTCCTTTTGTGATAGTATTGCTTTCTGGTTTTTGCAAACTCTAAAAACACTTTAACAACATTTCTGAAGTATTACAACGTGAAAGCATTTTCATTTTTTCAAATCTATAAACGTAACAGTATCTAGAAGTCAAATGTTTTGGCCTTCTGTTGCTTCCGTATTTGGAGGGAACATGAATCATGGATCAAGTGTTACGGATAACATTTCCAGTTGGTTTTCAGGTACTAATTCTCTCCAGCATAATTATATTTTCAGAGAAGAGGATTTTTTTCCCAGCAGTGTTAATATTTTTCATCTGTTACTTTACTGATAATAATATTGTAATATTATTAACTATGGGGCCTGTGATCCCACTTTAATATATCCCTGCACGTCTTCTGTTGAATTCCACACCCCCCCCCCCCCCCCTTTTCTCCCCCCCACAGGTAATCAAATATCACACTATACAAATTCACTCAAAGGCTCCAGGCTGATCCCATAAAATAAAAACCTTTTGGATTCAGATTACAGGTGCATCTCTACACTTCCAAATGAGCTTTGGTCTTTCGCATTGTGTGTTTCACTGTTGTGCTGTAAAGGCTGTGCTTCTGTTTCAAGCTGTTAGAAAGCATCAAAGCTGAGAAGTCTTGACAGATTGCTTTGAGATAAACTCAGCCGGTCTCCATCACACCCCTCTCTGGTTTTAGAAAAGGGAACGTAAATAAGACCTGAGCTATAAGACGTGTGTTGCTTCCCCCATGTAAACAAACTGAATCATAAAGAGTAGCAATTCAAACAGTATTGCTCACGGAGTCGGTTAATATTTGATTCACTAATAACTGGCTTGACACATTTTCTTCTCCCGGCTGCTGATACAAAAATAGATAAAACAGTTACTAATATAAAGCATATGTCAGACAATCAGGACTTGGCTTGTTTTCTTCTAATAACCAGTAATTGAAATCAGAAACGGTTACACCCAACAAGAAAATGCAACAACTCTACCTACATCACAGCCCCCTCCCACGCCCCCTTTACTGTACCTTCTCCAGTCAACACACACACACACACGCACACACACACTTGGTAAACACTGCACAAAGCTACCTTTCACCACAACCACAGGCACAGTAAAGAGTATATATATATATTTTTTTATCTGTATATGAAACGCAAAGATAAAGCGGCTGCAGCTAAAAAGCCCGTAGACAGTCTGCAGGGTTGTCGGTGCTCGCTGCCGTAATGAAATCGCCTCAAAAGTTTGAATTCCCTCCAGCGAGGCTGAGTGGTGCTGCACTGCGTGTGCTTTCTGTAAGTGTGGATGCAGGTCTGTGTGCTCTCAGGGTGTGTCTGTGTTTTGAACTCTTTAAGAAGTTGATGAACTGACTAAAAACCATAAGGCAAGGGCTTCTGTGTGGACACCCACAGCTCTCTTATAGCACCAGAGCAGGTTAGAAAAAGGTAACAAGTAGGATTTAGTCTCACCTGTTAGCTGTGATTTAATGAGCCGTTTATATTCAAAAAGGTGTCGGAAATTTCTTTAAAGAATCGTGACATTGCGTGTAACCTTCGAATGAAAAGTCATGTTCACAAAACCATCTAACTAACCTACATATAGCATATCCCAGTCAGTCAATGTGTCCTCCAACTGGTGTTTTCTATAAATATTCGACAATCTGAAACACTCATTTCTTCTCCATGATCACTATTGAATGTCATCTCGACACAAACCCTGGCAGTGATGTCAGGGCGTGTCTGACACCTTCTATTATTCTTCACATTTATTTATTCTACTTAAGCTTGAGATGCTTGAGAAGCTATGCTTGTAACTCAGTAGTGTCGGCAGAGAGGAATTCATTAAAGTGTAATAATTCTCACTCAATCTACAGCCATGAAAACGAAAGTATCAATTCTAAGGTTTTACTCATCAGGACAAAATAAATGTGGTCGGTAACAGAGGGGCGTACTAAAAACTGTTCATCTGACGATGTACTTTTAAGACCAGCTAAGTCCTAGATTATTTTTAACATTTTTTCCTGATACATAAAAACCTTAGAATTGACTTTGTTTTTCTTATGACTGCCTTATAACCTCCCACCACCCTGAATGAAACTGCACAGGTTACAATGCAGCGTGATGAAATAAACTTTGGTAAAGGACATTTAAAATTGAAAAAGTCCCTATATTCACTTTATAATTGTCCCATTTATGGGTACCCTGGACGGAGCATGTGGCATGCATGTTTCTAAAATGATGTGATAGTGATTAAAGCTGCAGTCAGAAAAAAGGTGAACAAACAAAATAAGAAAATGAAAAGTCCTCTTCCTCTAGTGCTCCCTTCTCTGTTCTAAACATCCACTAAAATATAATTTCTGATTTAAGACATGATCGTTACCAATCAGCTGGTCACGTCTGATAAAAAGACCTGCCAGTGCAAAGTCTCCGGTCACAGTCCAGATCTTCTAAAGCCTGAAGACAGAGGGAAGGTGAACTGTAGGAGGTTAAATGTCATTTTTTGGTCCAAAGAGAAAGAGTCAGTGCAGTTAGCATGACCAGTAATGGTAGCTCTGTGTATCCACACCTCCGACTCACACATCAGACATCTGGAGAAGTTCTATGGACTATGTAAAAGATGGACACCATAAAGGCGTTCATTGGTTTGGACTCAGTATTTTTGCTATACTAGGTTTTTGGACCCAGAATTAATGATATGTAGACAAAAGGGTGGAGTGAGAGATTTCTTGGATGGTTTGTACCACACAGCAAGCTCTTTTATGTGTTAGACAATTCTATTAGAGGTGCTACAAACAGCATAAACACAGTGGAGAGATCCAGTTCAGTGACTCCAATTAGTAGAGAATGGGCTTAGCTGATGGACCATAAACAGACTATAAACATTTTAATGATTTTAATGCTTTACATTGGGCATTTTAAAGTGGGAGTCTATGGGGACTGACTCACGTTTGGAACCAACCTCAAATGGTTTTTGCGCTTACACACTGGTGTCTCTTTTCTTCTTTTAGCTTTGGAAGTTCCTGTTTGCTGTTAGACCGGCCTTTTGCTTCTTTGTTTACAGCTCCTTATCCATGGCTCCTTATCTCTTCTAATTGCTTTATCTTTTTTGATTTACCATTAATGCATTCTGACTGAGTTAAATGTTTTGCTGTTGCTGTTTGGATTGTCACTCTTTGTTATATCCTAAACAAGCCAAGGCTTGCACTTTGAGGTACATGAACCTCATTCCCAATGTATGAACTAGGATTTTATGGAAGTTCCATGGTGACTAGTTTGACCTCCCCCATGAGTCCCTTTTTACTATTTATGACTGAATGGGTTCTCAGTCGTCTAATGGTAATCTAAAGTGTTTGAACTGAAGGCAGCTGCACTCGCTTTAGGTTCCTGAAGAGGTTTTACTTTTCATTCAGAAGATTGTTTTCAGTTCTAAAGACTGATTCGGAATGCTGTCTAGTGCGCCACCTAAGATCATGAGTTATGCTTACGTGAGTGGAGGCGTGAATCCAAAATCTGAACATTTGTATTTCACAGTCTCTTCTTCTTTAGGTGCAAATAACCCTTTCAGGTGAGAGGTGACGATGTCTTCAAAAACCTAAAAGGAGTCCAGCTGCCTTTGACTGAAGCACTTCAGATTGCTTGTAGTATTTTAAAGAAGTACAGGAACCTTCAGGTGGGAAGCTTTTTTCCTTTTTAATTATTTTACAGTCCCTATTTTACACCATTGTAGAACTGCCATTTTAAAATCTGCCAAACTTCTTGTGCTTTTGAAGTCGATGGGGATGACACAATGGTAATGTCCAGCCTCGTTTGACATTTCCAGGTAAGAAGTTGTCTCTAGCTAAATTTTAAGATAAGGATCTGCTAAGAGGTGGTCTGGAAAATATTTGTTAAAAAAATATAATTACAAAAATTAAAACCTTCTTTAGAAACTCCTACTTGTATTTATGCGGCTGGAGGTGTGGGTACATATGGCTACCAGGTGTAATTTGCTCAATGATCTTTAGCCCCAGCTAAACCGGCTCAGCAGACAAAAAGATGCCATCTACAAAAACTTAAAGGTCATTACACGGCAGTATATGGAAAATAGCATGTCTCATCATAAAACTAATTCATGACTGTTTAGCCAAACAGAGCCATGAAATCGCTTATGCCATGCCGAGCTGAGAAACTGAGTGCAGATGTGGTTGTGTTCCCGTCTCTTCATCACCACTGACGCTGGTTCATTGGACGGCATCGCACTCCCGCTTCCCAGTTGAACATTTCCATTTCCTGCCCATCTGAGACAAAGATGGCGGCGGCGCCGTGTAGCTATGCCCGCGCGCCATCTTGCTGTGCCATTAAGATTCCAGCAAGCTGTGCCAGCGGCAAACCTGCTGTCCTTTAGACTCTTTCATCTGAGTCCAGTGGGTGAGCTCCTCCTCTCCAGAGCTGTTGAGGCCCAGCGAAATCCAACCAATCATCTCCTTGCGCTTCATGCTGCGCTTGTTGTAGACGGATAGGATGAGCGTGACGTCCGAGAGCTGGAAAAGAGCTACCTGGAAGACAAACGTCTCTTTGTAGGTTGGGTTGGGCTGACCTCGACAGATGGAGGTCTTACACTTGGACATCTCATGGCCCATGGAGTTAAGTAAGGTCAGCTTAACATATGTATCTAGAGAGGAAGCAGGTGGAGGAGAGAGTTACAAGGGAAATGATACATCTTTATATATATTTTTTAAACCGTGAGATTCTACAATAGCTTTGTAGTAGTAAAAAAAAGGAAAGAAAATAATTCAGGCACCAGACTTAAATAATAGACCCTTTGTGCAAAATCCTTATGTTTCTTCACCTTTCCTCTTAGTAATCAGCCATGACGACCTGCTGCAGCTGTTTCCTCTGCAGCAAAGAATGACACATTTTCTCCACAAAGCATTCACTTCTGTAATAATGTCACAGCGGATGATATATAAGAGCATGACCACATAGGATGCGTTTTTTCTCCTGATCAAACACAAAGCACAGCTGTGAGCGCAGGGAGCGTTACTTCAGTCTTGTTGCTATGCGACTACTGATGTCTAATCTGAAATGGGGGATAATGCTGAAGATGAAAACTGACTGGAGAAAGTTAGTCATATGTTTGCTTGTGTTTGAAAGGATTAGGAGCTCCTTCTGAAACGAACCATGTAGCCAAAATTAATTAATTCTGGTTACGTGGTTCATCACAAATTACCATGAAGAGCTGCTATTATTTGACATAATGACTTATGCTAAAACTTTAGAGCCCGAGGCAGTCCCAAGACATGCTTTGTCCAAAATGTGACTCACATATTGTGCAGGATATACAGGTCTGCTGACACTAAATGAGAATCTGGGTGAGAGGTGTCAGAAACATAAGGGAAATACAAGACATTCGAAAAAGCCTTGAATAAACTCTATGGAGGAACTGCGTAACAGAAAAGAACCGGGAAAAATAAGAAGGTTAAGTTGTTGCACTGAGTGTTTTTCATGATTTATGAATTGAACGCCACTGCTCAGTTCATGGAAACTCCATTTGTTTCATGCATGTCTAAAAATGTGATTACTGCTTCCATTTAAAAACATTTCTTGCCAGCATTAAAGTGTTAATATGACCAATAGCTATATCATGTTCAGAGAGAAATAAAGAAAAATATAGATTTTATTTAGATTTTTTGGGTGTCATGCATTTGCCCTTATGACTTTGGCAATAGACACTTACTGTAACCCAGATTCACACTGGATTTATTTTTCTTTCACTATGCAAAGAGGTCTTCTTCAGTTTTCCCGTTAAGGTCTATTTCTCTCAAGCAGACTCTTTTCTGTGTATGGGCACATGCGTCTTTCTTTTGTTTTTCTTTCATCGTGCCAGAAACTTGTTCAGAAAAGCTTGAACTGACGTTGTTGTTAATTATATATCTGTAGAAAATCATTTTTTAAAATGTGTTTAGTATTGTTTTTCCATAAATTCCCAACTCCAGTGTGTCCAGGGCAGACCCAGAATGGTGAAACACTTCACTGGGAGGTATTCTATTCAAATGCCAGAAGTACCTCAGCTGGGTCTCTCAGTCTGTAGGAGTTGTGGTTCCACTTTGAGCTCCTTCTGAATGGCTGAGCTACTCCCCTGGCGAGCCCAAACACTCATGGGAGGAACTTCATTTCACCGCTTTTTTCTGCAAACGTATTCTTTCGGGCACTGCTCACAGTGTTTGGCTGTGAAGGTAGGAGGGACTGGTACAACTCCAAACTCAAAAAAAGTTGTGTCACTGTGTAAAATGCAAATACATTCAGAATTTGCTTTTCTCATAATCCCATATTTCATCCACAATAAAACAGAGAAAAACAGGTCATATATTTAAATTAAAACATTTTACTTTTTGACTCATTTTGAATTGTTTTGGCAGCAACATGTCTCGAAAACGTTTGGAAAAGTAAGTGATATTACAAAGAAACAGCTGGAAGATCATTTTGCAAATAAGTTCATTCGCAACAGTCAGTAGCATAAAAAGAGCATCTTAGAGAAGCAGAGTTTCTCAGAGGTAAATACAGGCAGAGGTTCACCAGACTGTCTGCAAACTGTGGAAGAATTTCAGAATACGCAAAATTCAAAACTGTCAACATGTTATAATCTATAGTACCAAATATCAAATGAAAGAATTTGGAGAAACCTTTGTGTGCGAGGGACACGACCAAAAATCAGTATTGGATGCCCTTGAAAAAGGCATGATTGCTTAATGGAAATCAGTGCATGGGCTTAGGAACACTTCCACAAATCACTGTCTGTGAACACAGTTCACTGTGCCATCCACAAATGCAGGTTAAGGCTCTGGACACTGCAGCATTCTGACTACAGGGAAGAAGGAACATCCAGATTGTTATCAGCGCTGTTCAAAAGCCTGCATGCTTGATGCTATGGGGTGTATTAGTCCCTACGGACTTGGCTGCCTACAAATCTGATCGCATCTTTTTAAAGAGAGTTCTGCATCCATAACAACAGATCGGACGCGGATGGGACAACCTTCCTCTCCCAGAAGCCCAGCAACTGGTGTCATGGGTTCCCACATGTTTACAGACTGGTGTTAAAATAACACAGTAGTAAACTTGATCTTGTCCCAACTTTTTTTAGTGCGTGTTGCTGCCATCAAGTATAAACTGTGCCAATATTTTCCTTAAAATAGTGAATTCTCTCTAAGTTTTGTTGTGAATAAAATAAGAGTTTATGAGACTTGCAAATTATTGCACTTTATTTTACACAGCTTCATTGAAATTTAGCTTGTAAATTGGCCGCTTCACCTTCACACTCGGCTCACTCTTCACCAGAGTGGCACATCGTCTGCATTGATGCATCAATCCTGCTAGCCTCCTGTTCCACTCCTTCCCAGCTCCTTATCAAGACCCAGAGGCAATTGAACGCGTCCACTTGAGGCGCAACTTGTTATCAAGACCCCGACGTACTTGAACTCCTCCAAGTGGGGCAGCAATTCATTTCCAACCTGGAGTGGGCAGTCCACCCTTGTCTGGCTGAGAACTGTGGCCTTAAATTTGCAGGCGCCAGTTCTCATTGCTCAAGGAAGCTTGCACAACCAAATGATCTGCAAAAAACCCTACTGCCCTCTGCCGCTGCACTAGAAACTCTTTAAATAATCTAATTTTTAATAATCTGATGAATAAAAATGATAATTTCATTTGTTAGTATTTATTTTAATAGTTGCGTTATGCAACTAATGCAAGCATGTTGCCAGGTTTTCATGCATATAGGGGCTTTTAATGTGAAACAGAACAGAAAAAGCACTTGCTACTAGTACGACTGCTGGTGCATAATTCTAATATGTTATTATATGAAGCTTTCAGATGAGATATGAAAAAACATATTTAGCTCAAGACCCTAGCAATCAAAGACAGAACATAATATATCGAGTCGGGATTAAAGTATCTAAGAATTCTGAGCTTAGAAGCACGACTTGTACCGCTGATACTCGCAGTTTGCGACATTTTCCACCTTTTATTACCCCGCTGATCACATTCCAAAAAACAAAATCCCGATAAAGCTCATTCATTTAGCCCAGAAGAGGAAAAAGCAAAAAGGAAAAACACTGCCATTATCAAGTGATTTCAGCATTCACGCTTTCCTTATTCACTCCTCATTTCAATGCAGAAATCATGGCACAAACTGAAGCCATAAATCCAGCGGAAAGTAAGCGAGGCAAGACTGGCAATCACAATGGATCTTTGAGAGTGTTTTGCCCCTCGTCTACAGCCATACTCTGTAATAATGCTGTGTATTATGTTCCAGTCTAAGAGGGGTATAAGGAATGAATTGCTGAGGGTTTCATGCTGTCGAGTGCCAGCTGCCTTCCAACGCCTAGCTCACCGCCTTCAATCACACATTCAGTTGCTCTCTTTGACATAAAAGCAGAGTGAAAAAAATAGCCTTGATTTCTTTTTTGACTGCTGCTGAATGGGCTCTGTAGAGCTGTGGATGTCTTAAGTGGTCAGTAGCGGTGATGCATGGCTCTTTGGCATTGTTGCTGAATGAGAGGGGCTGCGGCTGATGATTAACTTGACTCGTCGGCTCGGTACTGTTTTGAAATGGCAGAAAAGAAGCTTTGAAATTGCTCCGCATCTTTCACCGTGCTCTTTCCACTTTGTAAGGACGCACAAAGTCAATCAAGGCCTTCGTGAGGATTTTGCACAAAGGTTTTTTTCAGTGTTGCCAGATGCGACTATTTTCCAAGTACAATTTGAAGACTATAAAGTATGTGGATATGCTATTCAAGAATGTACAAACAATATCAAAATCTGACAGCTAGTTATTAGTTAGAGACATTCACGAATACATGGAACATGGCAATTAATGGGAGGACAGTACAGTGTGGCTTTTAGATGAATATTTATGCAACTGTATTACAGAAGTCCTGTTTATGTTTCATATGCTGGAAGCAAAGCCGAAAAATGTAAAATGTGCAAAGCGTACTGTTCGAATTAGGCCAGCACTCAATGACAACATCTCCTTCTTGCTGGCTATCAGACACCAAGAAAACTAGACTGACATAGCATGAAAAAGGCTGAGTGAAAACACGAAGGACTTCCAGGCAACACAAGAAACGGGCAAAGGAGGCAGGAGGGGGTATCTCAGATGCATGCGTGATGTGATACGCATTCAGAAATACAGCAAGAAGACTTACAGTACAACAGCCGAGCATCTTCATGGATGAGAGTTAAAATGCAATAAGAGTCCTATGGTCCAAAGTTTACATGAATTTAAAGAAAGTCATATTTCAGGTTTTATGGGAAAAGCTTATCTTATCAAAACTGCTTCCAAGTGAGAATTTAGTTACATTTTTTCAACTTATTTGGGATGGGTGCAAAGAGCTTGGGCTCCCAATATTGCATAAACAGTTGCTGTTATATGTAATTTACATTTTTATAGCAACAATTGTTTCATAATGTAAAACCTATAAATTACAGAGAGACAAAGTTAATCACAATTATCATGTGATCCAGTAAGAGTAAGCACTTGGCAACGGTGGGAGCGAAGAACTCCCTTTTATGAGGAAGACATGAGGAAAACCAAGCTCAGGAAGCGGCAGCCATCTGATGCAACCGACTGGGGGATGAGGTGACATTGAGTCAATCCAACATACTACAGCATCAAATTAGATATATATTAATGATAGAAGCCAGTTAAATTAGTGTGTCTCCAATCAACAGTCATTCCATTTACTTACATCTATTTGCATCCATGAAGATGTATTTAAAAAAAAAAAAAAGGATGTGAAATTAACACTGATGACACTTTACAGGGAAGAACAGAAACTCACCTCTGATAATATAAACCTGTCCACCTATCAAGTGTTTTAGACAACAGAACAGTCCATCTGACAACAAGGGTTGGACAGCAGTAAGAAAAACAGCGGACCAAGATGTCAAAAAGGTAGTAGGGTGAGAGAGTTTCAGGTGCAGACATAACAGAAGATGCAAGGAAAGAGAAACAGGGTCAGAAGGCCAACAACAACAACATTTGCACAAAGTTCAACAAGAGGCAGTTTTTGTTTGAACTTGCTGCTCAGATCCCTGGAAGCTGACTGAGGAGGCTGACCGGGAAATGAGGGAAACCAGAGGAAAACTGAAAAGCAGGTGGTGGCCGAGATAGAGTACACTATCTCTGATTCGGAGAAGTTATACGCTGTGCATAGTCCCTCTCTGACTGAACGTAAGGAAGCGCATAGTATGTAAAATATATAGACTATGACTACAGATGTTTACAGGAGATACAAACTCCTATGCACAGGCTCAACTTGTCCTCTTCCGCTCTAGCATTTGAAACATTAAAAGTGTTTTCCTGCTCTTTCTCGAACTGGACAACAAAACGTTTTAGGGTACTTACTGGGTGGTTTGTTAGCAGCCAGGTTTTTGAAGTGGATGCCTTTGATGACTTCCACAGAGAGACGTCCTGTTGTGGCGTTGTAAACCAGGCCCACGAGGATCTCCGGTGTGGAAGCCTGACTGACTGACTGGAATGACGAGGCGCTTTCACTGCATGTCATATCTGAGAGGCTGACCTGGGATTCGCCACCCTGAAAGAGTTGGCAAACATTCAGAACATTCTTAATATCAGTTTTTAATTGTTAAGGATTTTCCAAAACACAAATGAATTACAATTCAAACAGCAGTTCACTACACCCTCCCTTTACTGCTCTGTCCCAGCAGGACGTCAAACTCCTTACTTGGTCATTGTACTGAATTTTTCGCATTCATCGATCACGTCAAGTAATCACTCTCAGACAGACGGGTGAGGTACGCAAATAACTGCCATCTACTTTATAAACACAGACAGATTGCTAGCATGTTTCAATCAATCTCAGTCTGTCTGTGCCAATGAGCGCAACTCATCTGTAATCCAACACAGTTGTATTCTGGTTATATTCCTGAATAAAGGCAAAGCTGCCGAATACCTTAATGCCTATTTGATTTTGCAAATCACCGTCATGCAGTTTCAATGTATCCAGTTTTCCGGTTTCAAATCTACGAGGTTCTGGCTTTGACTTCTTTTAATACACTACATACATGATGTATTTACTATCACAGAGTGTTGGTTTAGGCAAAATAGTGTCGTATAGTACACGCTAAATAATGCTAGCCACTATAACTTGGATATAAAATATGGTGGTAGCCAGAGTGGGATTAATGATCTGTTACTGAAATCACACTCAGTGGATAACGGCTTAACCAGGATAATCCTACTTTTGAACACTAATAATAGTAACATTTACAAAATAAACTTTGCATTTGATTCATTATTACCTCAAACTGTTGACTGAGCTCTTAAAGTCATCAGAGAGTGAGGATGCTGGACTAGGCCAGAAGCTGGCCATGGAGAAGAACCGTGAGGAAAATAAATCAGATTCAGGGAAGATTTTAATATGATATCTCCAAACAGATAGCTAACCCGCTAAAAAGGGAGCCTGTATTAGGCTGGGCAAGCTAACATTTGAAGGTTACGTAATGCACATCTTTTCTTTATACTTAAGGACTTGTGTTTTTGGATAGGCTAAAAATACTCTTTACATTTTTAGTTATCTTATGTTCAGTGAATTAAGCACTGAATGTTGCTGTATTGGGTTAATTCAGCACCTGGATATCTACATAAATAAAAAATATTGTTACTAAAGGGAAAGAAAACTAATATCTGACAGATTCAATGCAGGATAAATAGGTGCCTTTTAAGGCTGCCTTTCTTCTTTGTAGCCTTTGAAATAAAGTGAGCGAAAGGAAAAAAATAAGTAAACTGATTATTGTTTATTCCCTAAGATGAAATGGAGGCAGTGTCGCACTACCATCTACTCCTGAGAAGCATTAAAAGCCAACAAGCAAACAAAACAGGCAGTTCAGTAAGAATGATCTGCAAAATGTGATCTCACTCTGAAAATGTTATCCAGTTGGATGAAAGATCAATCAACAAAGAGAAGTAATTAGTGAGGTGATGAGTGGCAGCTTGAAAGCCAACACCTGCTTTGATCATCTTACCGGGAGTGCACAGCATGGGTCTAATGTGACCGGCACCGACATTTTGCCCTGAAGGTTGAGCTTGGTGAGGTAGAACACCTTTTCCCCGAGCACCTTCTCCTTCTTCATTCGTCGCATGCTGTAAAGGCGAAATCTGATAGCATAATTGCTGATCATCTCTGACTCCACATGGCTGAAGCGGAAGGTCTCCGTGAAGATGGGGCACGGGCCTCTCTGGATCCCCGTCTTCGCCCTCTGTTTCTTGGTGGGCAGAAGCACCAGATGAACCTGCCAGGAGATGTTACCGGTGCGCTTGTAGCTGGGAAGGTCGGTTACTGCCATGATGGTTACAGACAGCTGCTGCTCCTCTGAGTTGTAGTCAAACACGATGTCGAGGGTCCCGTATTTTGCAACAGGATCTGGTTCATAACCTTTCGGTAGCTGGGCTGCTGATCCACGGGCTGACATATCCTACGGAAACCAATGAAATGTTCAGTGTTCAAAATAACACCTCAATCTAAAGTATCACTCTGATATTGCATGACTGGTATTTACCTCTGGGCTGAGGACAGCTGTACTGTCACTGGGCACGTCCTCCTCATAGCCCTTGTTGAGGTAACTCTCAGTCTCGGGGCCGTCGCTGCCCTCACTGGGACACTTGCCAAAAGAGAGGTGGGGGCTACCGCTGGTGTGGGACAGATCACACTTGGCATCACCCAGATCTGACAGCGTGCAGGACATCCTCGGAGAGCCATTCTCATCCTGATAGGGCGGTGGCTGAAGCTCATCCAGTGGCGGCGTCCGTCTCATCCTCTGGATGCAGTTGACTGGTTGGGAGGATATAAATAGATAAAATAACAAAATACAGACACATCATAACACATCGTTTAATAGGAACCATTAAAGAAAGTAATTTGGTTGCACACATTTACAGCTTCATCAGTGCTTCACTGTAGCAGCAGGTGGTGATATTCTGTATTCTCATCATCATCAACAAACATCATAACATCAAAAGACCAAAACGGTCTTAATGCCTTCCAACATACCCAGCTTGTCAATCCAATTAAAAGCACTACATCCATAAAACAGGGTAAACACATATCTATTCTTTTTTTCTTTTTTAAGCAAAAACGTAACAGACGGGGGTTGAATGGTTTTCAAACTGGAGGAAAATCGTGCATTTCTTAAAGACTATTTTCAGCCTCTGATTTGGCGAATGTGAGCATTACAGCAGAGTAAATAAATAAATGGAGCTCTGTGGCACCGAAAACAAAGAACACTGTGCAAAGCTACAGAAACACAGGCAATTATTTTCAATTTTGAAGGTTTTGATCTTATTATTTATTTGTAAACAATGAGAGAAATGTAAAACTTTAACAGAGTTTAAGTAACTTCAAGGACCTAAAGTATTTAAATTTTTACAACAGGTTGGGTATGTAGCCCATTTAGTACATATGGTAGTGGAACACCAACTACAGCATGTATTCAAAATCAATCCTACAGACTTAAAAAAGACACAGATCTTGGCATTGCACGATGGATTATGTTTGCAAAGTTTCATCTGAAGAAACCACAAGACCTCTCGAGAAATGCCCTTCGGACAGATGAGAGGTGATTGGCCACACTGTACAGCATCACATTTGGAGAAAATTAAACACCACCTGTCAGCACCAAGGTGGAGGCGTGATGATTTGGGCTTGTCTTGCAGCCATGGGAGCTGGGCAATTTGCAGTCACTGAGTTGACCATGAAACAAAGTATTCTAGAGTCAAATGTGAGGCCGTCTGTCTGACAGCTAAAGCTTGGCCCAAACTGGGTCATTCGACAGCACGAGGACCCCAGGATCCCAGGCACAGCAGCAAATCACCTTGATGTGTTTCTTTTTAAGAATGGCTGAAAAAGAAAGAAATCAAGGTGTTGCAATGGCCCAGTCACAGTCCAGACCTCAGCTCAATTAAAATGCTGTGGAAGGAAAGCAAACGACAATGAACTGAAGAAGAGTGGGTTAAACTTTCTCCACAGTGTTGTGAGAGAAAACAACGACTTCAGTTAAAGGTGGGACAACAAACTACTGAGTCACGTGGTGTACTTAGATTTACACGTGACATCTTTGTACATCTTATTAAAGATTAACAGATAATAAATTAATTGTAACAATACCAGGTGAGTCTTAATGTTTAATCTTCAATTCTAACTCTATCAGTATTATTTCGATCTGTAAATTTGTCATTATTATGATTTTGTTTAAAAATTTTCAGACTTCTTTTTCAGCCTCACAAACAGATCTGATGCAGCTGCCCTCGTGAGTATAATAGCTCTGCGAGAGGAATCTTTTGAATGCACAGTCTAAATAAAACATCAGATACACACCATTAAAAGGACTGAACTGAATACTTCTTAATCTGCCACACATTTTATGCCTCTCACCTTTCTAAATGATTCAGTTGCCTGGAAGGCAAAGAGTGAGGCTGTGCTGAACATTTCTGTGGCACTTACAAAGAAGCCTGAATAGTGTTGTCAGCCGCATTCTCAAACCTGACTCCTTTGTCCAATTTGGATTCACAATAACTGAGCAGCCAATGCTAATACTCCCAGAGGGACGCTGGTGAGGAATGAATGCTTTAAACCCAGCCTGTTGCAGAAAAAAAATAAGGGGGCAGAGAGAGAGAGAAAAGAAAACAAAAGATGAAGAAGAACATAACTTGAAAAGAACGATCTCTTCTTTCCTCTAACTTTTGGAAAAAGCCAACACTGTCATGACGTAATCCACTCCAACACAATGTTCCAGCTTTCTCCCAAGTTCCTGAAACTTTCACTCTTAATAATGTCGGTGAGACACCAGCTCAAAGTGGCACATATCAGTGGCAGGATAGAGGCAAAGGAGTCTTAACTAAGTGTCATGGAGGGCTTGATAAAAGGAGCAAATCCATTTTGAGCAGCTTTTTCCCGCTGAGCCGGGGGCGGTTGATTTGATAGAAGCTGCCGTGTAAAAGCACTACTCTTTTCTCCAGCCCGCTAATTGGGACGGTTACCATTCTTCCCCTTGTCTCACCCACCCTTTCATCCCTTCTCTGCTGGCGTTCGCCTTGTTTTGCCTTCTTGTACCTCTTCAAGTGGGAAAACAGTTTGTGAATCTCGCCTGTGAGAAGCAGGTAAAAATATCTCAGATGAAAAAATGAGAGATGCTGCATTCGGTTGTCCTTTTCCCAACTGTAAGCAGGAGGAAACACACCTGACCTCCTGATACCTTTCTAAAAGTTTTAAAAGGAGTTAAGCAAAAATATCAGCGTCGGATAATGTAGAAGGCTGTTGCATCTTCAAAAAATAAAAATACAATAACTGAGCCTTACACCGGGGTATCGTTGCACTGGTTTACTGAACCATACTTTCAGGGCATGTACAGAACATGAGCATCCATTTTCTACTGCCTCCTACAGGACACACTCTTCTTCCACTTCCTTACACATTAATGTAACACAGAACTAATACTGCCTCTCCTGGCATTACCATTGTAACAACACATTCATTCTGTTTCTTTCAGAAGATTAACAGGAACTTAGGATGTAGGTATCTATGAATAATAACTATTATGTATACTCATATATTTATATAACCACTTATTTCTTGCGATACCACATCTCCTCCCCCCTTAAGTCAACAACTCCCTTGACTTACAAAATAACTGTTTATCTAAAGAATGCTTAACAACCAATCAACATGTAATTAAGGTAACCATACAACCATACAACTGTACATAGGTTTCCATGTTTCTCTTTTTTTTTTTCTAACTAGGAAGGTACGTCCTTCCTGTGAGATCAGAGCGCATTGTTGCTCTATTTCTGGAAGATCTCACACTACCTAACAAAGTCCTTTAAAGTCTCTGGTGGACGTCTCTCTCTCTGGGAACGTCGCAACACGGGTGTCCCTGAGGAGTCTCCGGGAGCTGGAGTCTCCGGAGCATAAGGCAACTCCATTGCCGGAGGTTGTGGCGATGTGTCCAACTCTGATGGCAAGCAGCACTCAGGCACTGATTCTTTGTCAAGCAATGGCTCCACCTCCCTGTCTGGTGTACTGGGAACAGTGTCAGCCACTCTTGCTCTCACCTGATCCACATGCCGCTTCACAGTTTGACCTGATCCAATGGTAACAATGTAAGACACTGGACCCGATGCTCTCACAATGACTGCGGGAATCCACTTCGGGCCATAGGAGTAGTTTCTGATGAAGACCTTGTCTCCTGGTGTGAAACTTCTCAGTCTTTTCTTGGTGTCATGATTTTCTTTCTGTTTCGATTGTTTGTGCTGCACTTTTGTTTTCACATCAGGCATGAGCAAGTCCAAAACTGATCTGAGTCTCCGTGACATCATCAACTCTGCAGGTGATAAACCAGTAGTGGCATGCGGTGTGATGCGATAACTGAACAGAAATCGGGACAGTCTGGTTTGCAAGGTATCACCTTTGACTTTCTTCATCCCCTCCTTAAAGGTCTGGACCGCCCTCTCAGCCAGCCCATTTGAAGAAGGGTGGAAAGGTGCTGATCTTACATGGTCAATTCCATTCTGCTTCATGAATGACTCAAATTCAGCACTTGTGAAGCATGTTCCGTTGTCTGAAACTAACATTTTAGGTAGTCCAAACACACTGAAACTCTGGCGCAGTTTCTCTATAGTTACCTGTGATGTAGAGGATTTCACAGGGTAAATGTCCATCCACTTGGAATGAGCATCCACAATGATTAGAAACATCTCCCCGAGGAAAGGCCCTGCATAGTCCACATGGATTCTGGACCATGGTGACTCCGGCCACTCCCAAGGGTGTAATGGTGCAGTAGGTGGTGACTTGGAGTGTTTCTGACACTCCTCACATGCCTGCACTTCTCTTTCAATGTTCTCATCCATCCCTGGCCACCATACATACGACCTTGCCAAGCCTTTCATCTTCGACATGCCTGTATGAGTCTGGTGCAGGAGTTTCAATATTTTGTCTCGGCCTTTGGTGGGAATAATTACTCGGGCTCCCCAGAGCACGCAACCATCCCTCACACTCAGTTCCAGCTTTCTCTGTCGATACGGCTTTAAACAGGTGTCGGTCTCAGTTGGCCAGGCTTTTAAGGTGTACTCGTGGACTTGCGACAACAAGACATCCTTAGCTGTCCATCGTTTGATCTGTGCAGTGTCCACTAATGTGTCATCCAGTACATCCATCATCAAAACCTGCTCAGCCATCTCTCGCTCAGGTGCTGAGTCTGGTACCGGCAACCGGCTGAGCGCATCCGCGTTTTCATGATGTTTTCCTGGCTTGTACCTGATGTTGTACTCGTAAGCACTCAATGTCACGGCCCATCTTTGTACTCTTGGTGAGCCCATCTGAGGTATAGGCTTCTTTTCATTGAACAGTGAGATTAGGGGTTTATGATCTGTGTAAATCGTGAAAACTCGGCCATACAAGTATTTGTGAAATTTCTTGATGCCAAACATCACAGCTAGACCTTCTTTGTCAAGCTGAGAATACTTTTTCTCAGCAGGAGAGAGTGTGCGTGACATGAACCCCAAAGGTCTCTCGCTTCCATCCTCCATCTTATGTGACAATACGGCGCCTACGCCATATGGGGATGCATCACATGAGAGAACCAACTCACGGTCAGCAGAATAATGAACTAACACCTCTGCTGAGTTCAACAGGTTCTTAGATTTCTGGAATGCTTCCTTTTGTCTCTTTTGCCATGTCCACCGTACCTCGTGTCTCAAAAGTTCATGTAAGGGTGCCAACCGGGTTGCCAGGTTTGGAAGGAATTTGTTGTAGTAATTTAGCAAACCTAAGTATGCTTTCAGTTCAGTGACATTTGTGGGGGTAGGTGCGTCCATGATTGCTTTAACTTTCTTTTCCACTGGGTGGAGCCCCTGGGCGTCCACTATGTGCCCCAAGTACTCCACTTTCTCTTGCATGAAGGCACACTTGCACCTCTTTAACCTCAACCCAGCTTCCTCCAACCGGGTCAACACCTCATCCAGGTTCTGTAGATGGCTTACTTCATCCACTCCAGTCACTAAGATGTCATCTAAATACACTGCTACATGAGGTATCCCCTTCAAAAGACTTTCCATGGTCCTCTGGAATATTGCTGGAGCAGAGGCCACTCCAAAAGGCAATCTGTTATACGTGAACAGCCCCCGCGATGTGTTTACTGTCACGTACTTTTTCGATTCGTCATCCAAGAGGATTTGCTGGTAAGCGTGGCTCATGTCTAATTTTGAGAACTGCTTACCCCCGGACAGTGTGGCAAACAAGTCCTCCATTCTGGGTATGGGGTACTGCTCCAGTGAAGCCACGGTATTTACAGTAAGCTTGTAATCCCCACACAGTCTTATTGTCCCTGTGGGCTTCAGGAGTGGCACTACTGGTGCCGCCCATTCAGCATATTTCACTGGCGAGATGATGCCTTCTTTCAACAGTCGGTCTATTTCCTCGTCGACTTTTGCTCGCATAGCAAAGGGGACAGAACGCGGACGGAAGAAGCGTGGGGTGGCATCACTTTTCACATGAATAGCAGCTTTCATTCCTTTCAGGGTGCCCAACTCCTCTTTGAACACATTTTCATGTTTACTTAACACTTGCTGAAGTGTTTTCTCTGTTGTTTTGACTTGGTGCAGCTTTCTGTTGTTAGGACTGTTTTTCACTTCACCCCAGTCCAATTTAATTTCCTCGAGCCAAGCTCGACCTAGCAAGCTGGGGCCGTCGCCTTCGACCACCACCAGGGGCAGATGTTTTTTCTGCTGCTTGTATTTGACGCTGACTCGTGTTGCACCAATCACCTTAACAGGATCCCCTGTATAAGTTTCGAGCTTGATTTTGATGGGCTGCAGGCTGGGGGGCTTGCTGTCTTTCCCTGTTTCTCTGAATGTTGCTTCGTTCATGACTGTTAGGCAACATCCAGTGTCTATTTCAAAGTTCACCTTTTTTCCATCAATTTGCATATCCACAGTGTAGGGGTCTACTCTTCTTAAGTGTACCGCACTGCCACGCCCTAACTTGAACAGTTTTCTTTTGTGCCCTTGACTGCACTTGACACAGTTCAACATAAAAGAGTCATCTTCAGAGCTATCAGTTTTGTTGTTATCTGCTTTCTCGCCCACATTGTGAGTACTGTAGTGTGAACTCTGCTTTTTTTCTTTTTTTACATATGTCGATCCATACTTTTTCTGGTTCAGTTTAGTCTTGCTTTTACAAGCTCTAGCTATGTGTCCCATTTTACCACAAGCATGACATTTTTCTTGTTTGTACTTACAGTCTGCTGCTGTGTGCTTGGTTCCTTTGCAACGATAACACTCTTTATTTTCTGCTTTAAAGGTACGACTCTCCTGTTGTCCTCTAGCGAGACTGAAACATTTTGCTGACGCCCCTGAGGTCTGCAGATCCTGTGCATTTTTATTTGCAGTCTCCATGGCTACTGCAATTGACAGAGCCTTGTCAAAAGTGAGATCTATTTCTGACAAGAGACGTCTCTGAATTCGGTCCTCCTTAATTCCGCAGACGATCCTATCTCTCAACATCTGTTGTAACGTGTTGCCATAGTTACAATCCTGTGCCAGGCGACGCAGCTCCGCTACATATTCCATGACGGTTTCATTCGGCTTGCGGGAGCGAGAGTCGAACTTATACCTTTGCACAATTTCACTGGGCTTCGGATCGAAGTGATTTTTCATCAGAAGCACCAGCTCTTGGAAGGTTTTGTCTTTGGGCTTGGCCGGGCTGAGAAGGTTTCGCATCAAGCTGTACGTCGCTGCTCCGACGACACTTATTAATATCGCTCTTTGTTTCTCTGCATCGTCGATCCCGTTAGCTACGAAAAACTGCTCGAGTATTTCCGTGTACTCATCCCAAGTCTGATTCTTTGGATCGAACGCTACTAGCGTACCAATTGTAGCCATTTCCGCTTCGAGGTCACTGCCTTCTATTTCCAGCCGAAAACTTTTGCATTCTTTGAAAAGCTAGCCAAACCTGTAGCCGACTCCATCACTTTATTTTCTTCTCTTTTCTTTCAGTCCGATCGCCCAAACTCCTTCCCCCTAAACGTCCTCGTCGCCAAAAAGATGTTGCATCTTCAAAAAATAAAAATACAATAACTGAGCCTTACACCGGGGTATCGTTGCACTGGTTTACTGAACCATACTTTCAGGGCATGTACAGAACATGAGCATCCATTTTCTACTGCCTCCTACAGGACACACTCTTCTTCCACTTCCTTACACATTAATGTAACACAGAACTAATACTGCCTCTCCTGGCATTACCATTGTAACAACACATTCATTCTGTTTCTTTCAGAAGATTAACAGGAACTTAGGATGTAGGTATCTATGAATAATAACTATTATGTATACTCATATATTTATATAACCACTTATTTCTTGCGATACCACAAAGGCTAAGTGTAAAGAAAACAGAAGTGCCATCACCCCAATTCAAACAAAGCAGGTGAAAGAAGCAGATAGATTTACTATATTACCAATAAATACATAAAACTGATATTTATTCTCCCTGTGAGAAACCAGTTGTGTCAGTGTTAAAGCCACTTTCTGCATGGTGTAAATGCAAACAAGCTACTACTTTATCATTAGTTTTTTCCCAGAAACACACTGAGAAGAGCTGCACCACATTCCAGCACTGACCTCACCAACTTGAGACAATGCTTTCAGTTCCAGACATGCCCCAGAAGTGACCGTCTGCTCCGTATCTCTTAAAATAGTGGATAATCTACTCATTCATTCATTTATTTATTTAACTGGAAGCTGTTTAAAGCTGCACAGGGCAGATGAGGAGACAGGAAGTCAGAGACATCAGGAACCGAATGGAAAATTCAGTCAATTTTCAAAATAAAAGACCTCATACAGACTAAAGTCTCTGATTCTAAAACACTCGATGGAAGGACAAAACAAGGACACCCAGTATGAGTGCATGACTCGAGTTACATTAACAGTTGCACACCCTATTGTAGACCTTTTGTTAGGTTTTGTATTGTTGATTGTCATTTATGCTTAGAAATATTTAACCATATATGCTTAGAGGTGTATAATCAATTGTGTAGTGATAGGATGCGTGATCTTTAGCAGGCTGCAAAGGCTTGGTGTGCATTGCGCACCTACATCCTGGGAACATGGGAAGAGGTCGTACCTTGTTTTATTGTTTTATCGTAGGATAAACGTGGCTATATCTGTTTTAGGCTAAGTGCCTTTTGTTTAGATGAACTGTTGGACTTCCAGACCAGCAGGTTTAGGGAAGTCATTTATGGGGTCACACTCTGACCCCCCCCCCCCCCACACACACACACACACACACACACACACACACACACACACACACACACACACACAGGCAAGGTACTCTTTGTTTGTATGTAGACGTCGTATGTTAATGAACCTATGCATATTCATGTAACCTCAATAAAAGAGCAGTGTTACGGGGGAGCGGACGAGAGCAACTGGGGTCAAGCGAAGGAACGGCGTTTGTCCGGTTCTCTCCCGTGCACGAGAAACATGAAGAACTTTGCCTACTTCGTGTCTTGCTTGCGGTGTAATTATATTGTCTTCAACGTTCCAGCGAATAGGTTCAAGCTACAAACCTATCACCTTTTTACCCCCAACTTTATAGATCCTTAAAAACATATAAAATATGCTTGAAGATGTGGCTCTGTGGAACAGTGGACTGAACCCAGCTGCAATGTATTCCAGTTCTTGTGTGAAAGCTATATTTGAAAAAAATAATTAATTTATTCATTAAAGAATCTCTGAAACACAGCCGGGATCTATTTTTCTGGCTTAGCATGGTGGTAGAAACTAAATCTTAATCCTGAAGACAATGTACAGGACTGGAACTACTTGCTGGAACTACATTTCACTCAAGAAATAATCCCTTAAAAATTGTGCAGAGTATAGACTATGACGACTGAATGCCCTCCTCCCAGTTTCAATCCCCATTTATTCTCTGTCTACAATATTCTTTGTAAAACATGTGCTCAGAGGTGTGGATACTAAAAATGGCTTCCTTTTGCTTCTGAGTTGCAGCATATGAATAAAGCTATCGTGATCTCACTTACACCTCACCGATTTTCATGTGAGAAAAGTGCTAAATGTGCAGGTTTGAGTGCGAGATGAACAAAATTTGGCTGAGAAACATTCTCTCACTTTTGTTAGTTAATGCTTCAGAAAATGTTTTTTTGCTCTTATTGAGCTGGTTGGGTAACCATTCAGAAGTAAACAAGGTCTTTAAAAATGTGGCCGACTTCCAACATGGCACCAGTCATCGCTGCACCCTCATTCACAAGTGAATTTTGTTCTATGTGAAAAACTAATTTGCTTCTTTCCAAGGTTTATGTTGGATTTTTAAAACCACTTTCATTCAAACTGAATCAAATCATGAACTCTGGATTGATTAATTGAGCTTTCTGGTCAGAGGTAGGCCAATCAGCTCTGAGTAAAGTGCATGAAATAAAGCCACAATCAATGAAACCTCATCCCCAACCTCCTGTAGCAGATGGCTGCTGTTTCTGAGCCTGGTTCTGCCGAAGGTTTCTTTCCTGTAAAAAGTGAGTTTTTCTTTCCCACTGTCACCAAGTCATCGGGGGTTGTTTGATCTTTGAGTTTTCTCTGTGTCATTAGAGTGTTTTACCTTACAAAATAAAGTGTGATTTGGTGATATATAATTAAAATTGAACTGAAACCATAGCAACAGGTAAATTAACAGAAATGTGAGTGTCTACCATATTTCTCTTAAAAGAAAATAATAACAAAAGAAAAAAAGAAGAGTTTTTTTTACATAACAGAACAGTTTACATTTAATCTTTAAATCTAATCATTATTATTTTTATAATAACTGTTTTTTTTTTCACTAATTATTATAATTATTGCCAAGAGCAAAGTACAGGTGACAAGACAAAATAAAAATATGGATACAGTGACAACACAGTTTATTTATGGACCTACTCATAATCATATACAGCAAATGATTTGGAGGGTCCATTGACCATAAGCTGAAATCCTACTATCCACATGAGTGAGAAAACCATCAAAAAGCACTGGTACATGCTGTGCAACACGGTTCTCAAAGTGGCCATTAGAGCAGGGGCTTACTTCAGAGAAGGGAAACCTTAGATCATTTTTCTGCTTTCTGCTTACTTCCTATTTTTGGAGTCTGAGTGAAGCCACCGGGGCACCCAAACTCTGATTCTGCAGCTCTGGCACAATCCTCCTCATGTTTTATACATATGTCCTGAGGATGAAGCTCTTCATACTCAGACAAACACAACAGCGGTAGCTGTGGGTGTGGAGAGGAAGCTTTTATGGCTGTTTGCTTGAAAAAATAATGAAATGCGTGTCCTTTAGCGCTCGTGGAAAATCATGGAAACGATTCACCCATTTATCTAATGAAACTTTCCATATTGCAGAGAAAGCCTGAACCGATGTCAGCCATGGCACGAGGCCGCTGCTTTGATATTGCTGGTCCACGATGGCTTGGTGGGAGAGAAAACCACAGCCATCAAAGCCTTACCACAGGGAGGAAAATAATGATCCTCCAGTACTTTCAACCGAAGTGCAGCCACGGACGGACAGAGTTTTTACCTCCTCTTTGGTTATAGTCGAGCAACTATAAGTAAGCTGATTATGATCTGATGAACCAAAAACTTTACAGAAGGCACACAAACAACTGCTTTGCCTTGAATTTGTTTTCTTGGCAGCCAAGAAATACATCATCTGCCAGTTATCTGGATAATCCTTGAAACCTTTAAGGGTATTAGAATCATGAGGAAAAAAATCAAAACAAGACCTTGCGTAGCTAACATGTTGTCATAAATAAACCGAGTAAATTTCAAATTATTGCTGGCAGGCTCTTGTGACTCAAATCCCTGCTTCTCTCTCACGCACAAAGAACACTCACTACGTGACGTTCCTGCAACAGGCAAGTAGTCAGTGATGGATTTGTGCAAGAAAACAAACATGACTTCAAACCAAAGTAAACAGCTCAGTCAATATATACTCACCAGCCACTTTATTAGTAACACATGTCGAACTGCTCGTTAATACAAATATTGGCCAATCACATGGCAGCTACTGTTTGCACTGATCTAGACATGGTCACAATGACATCATGAACTGAGCAAACTAAGCATCCGATTGTCTGTGTGTGTGTGTGTGTGGGGGGGGGGGGGGGGGGGGATGTGACATTGTTATTGGTGCCACGTAGGCAGAAACAGCTGACTTACTGCTGATCCTACACAAGCACCTCTGACGTTCACAGGCGATGTTCCTGAGAAGTTCCTGATTCTACCTCTGCATGAGGTATAATCAGAATCAAAACACTATCAATCCAGCAGGGGAAATTGTTTTTATTATCGACACACAATTAAAAATTATAAATATGAAAGAAAATGTAAATGCTGCACCGGTCCGCGAATACAAGCGGCGGAAATGAGCTTCCTCTGAAGGGTGGCTGGCCTCTCCCTTAGAGATAGGGTGAGAAGTTCAGCTATCCGGGAGGGGCTCAGAGTAGAGCCGCTGCTCCTCCACATCGAAAGGAGCCAGTTGAGGTGGTTCGGGCATCTGACAAGGATGCCTCCTGGGCGCCTCCTGGGTGAGGTGTTCCGGGCATGTCCCACCGGGAGGAGGCCTCAGGGCAGACCCAGGACACGCTGGAGAAATTATATCTCTCGGCTGGCCTGGGAACGGCTTGGTGTGACCCGGCCCCGGATAAAGCGGAAGAAGATGGATGGATGTAAACTTTCTCTACTAAAAAATAAGTAAAACAAAGACGCTAAAAGCTCCACACCCACAGCATGACTGACCTTGTGGGTAAGTTTATTGAGTCTGCTGGTACCTGCTGCCTCAGCACACCACAGTACAGATGATGGCACAGGCCACCACAGGCTCATACAACACTGTGAGCATCATCGGGGAGATATTAAACGACCTCAGTCGTCTCAGAAGTTGATAAGTTTTTGGAGAGCACTTCTGTGTTTTTAATGAAGTTTATTTTACTGTCATTGTGAACACCAAGACACCTGTAATCTTCCACTGTCTCCACCCAGACCCCATAAATGCAAACAGGAGTCAGCGGTGTTCTCATCCACATACAGTTTGCCCAAGTTAAGCTGCAGATGCTTTTGCCTGCAACACATAACAAAGTTACCCACCACAGCCTGATACAGCCCACTGTGGCTGAGTTATCAGAAAACTTTTGAAGGTGTCAGGCCTCAATGCAGGAGTTAAAGTCCATGGTGTAAAAGGGGAAGATGAGGGAGAGGGGACAGTGCCCCGCAGGGATCCCATATCGCTTACTACACTTACTGTCCGACACACAGTGCTGCAGGCGCACATACTGTGGTCTGCCAGTCACTTAGCAAACTATCCAGGTCACTAGGGAGGCATCCACCTGGATCACTGTCAATTTATCACCAGTAGAGCTGGCCTGAAAGCACTGGAGAAGTTCAAAAAACATGATTCCCACAGTGCACGTCAGTTTGTCCAGGTGGGCGTAGACATGGCTGAGCAGGTAGAGAATGGCTGGGAGGCAAACTGGAGAGTGGCGGACATTGTCCTGACACTTTGGGCTCCTTAGAACCAACTGAGCATTGTTTGAGTCTACAGCCTCCCTGATTATTGTCACTCCTTTATGAGCACAATGTAATCATTTTCTGATAACAGGTCACGTCACAAAGCTGAAACCATCTCAAACTTGGCTTCTTGAACATGACAGTGAGTTCACTGTACTCTAATGGCCTCCACAGTCACCAGACCTCAATCAAATAGAGCAGCACTTGGATGTGGTGGAACAAGAGATCATGGATGTGAAGTCAACACATGTGCAGCAACTGTGTGATGCTATCGTGTCAATCTTAGAGGAATGTTTTCAGCGCATCTTTGAATTTGAACTATGAAGAGTTAAGGCGCAGTATTAGCAAGGTGTATGTGGCCAGTGAGTACATGTAGTGCATGTAGTGCAGTATTTTCAAAGTAAGCTTTAAAGCATCACAGCTGCAAAGGAAATACTGCACTGACATTTACATTTGAGGCACCAGAAACAAAATTCAGATTTCAATGATTACCTTTGGGACAATATTCTCTAGTTGGCTCCTTCGTGTCTCTAAATGAAGGCAGATTAAACATAAATTCATTCTAAAGTTTTGCTAGTAAGAGTTACCTGAAAATCCTGGAGTATAATATTACTGAATAGCACTCATTTCCCCATGTGGGATTATTTTCTATAGTGACCTAAAAATTCAAAGCATCATCTGAAGATAACAGAGACCATCTAGTGGATATCAGGAGACGCTCTGCTTTTCTTCAACAACAACCTTGTGCAGCCCGTTGCCTCTCTGCTAATGGAGTCAGAAGCACGCCATGTACTACTTCTCTCCCAGCTACGCATTCAAACGCGGCTTTAAATAGACTGTGCCAGACACCCGGCACTTGAACCCACTGTCTTATATAACACAAAAACTGGTTCAGACGTGATTCACCAATCAAGGACCCTGGCATAGACTAGATTGTTTTTGTCTTTGAAAAATACTGTCAGACACAAGCATTCCTGTCTGGGTGTGACGAAAACAGGCAACAACAGCACTGCCGATATATTTCTGCAGGATGGAAAAACAGGTCAATCGGGGACTTTTAGATGAATTTGACATTCCTTGTAACAGTTTTCTTCTCTATGCAACAGATACATTTGCTTATTTGCTTTCCCTAAAGGGCTAGTTTCACATTTAGGGGCATAGTGTAGGATGGTTCTTACAGGGTTAGATGGCAGGCTGGATATAGAGGTGAAAGAAGCACCTCAGGAAGCCACGAGCTTAAAAAACATCCATTGTAAGTGTTGACATGCACAGTCTCTTCATTTTAGGCAGAGCCAGTCTTGTCATTTATGCCATGCAAAGCTATTTTTTAAGCATAAAGTTGGGTAAACATTTACTGAGGAGAAAGTCAAGAGTGGCTTTTTGTATAGCGTTAAATCAACACGATATGCTTCTTGGCCAATAACGTGTCAGATGAATAACAAACTAATCCAAGGAGGTCAGTGCCAGCGCTCTTCTGTGACTGAACCCACCTCGACAAGGGTGAAGAACAATCGCAGCGATGGCGAGTCGGGCAGAAGGGAAACATAGACGTGTTATAAAAAAAGAAGGAAGAGTGCGAGGCTGCGGCTGTGCACATTGTACAGACAGTTGACTGTTTCACAACCCTCCCACGGAGAGTGTGCTGAACGGCAGCCTCGCTTTGATCACCTCTCTAGATTAACTGACAGTGTGTGTAAGTGTGTGTGTTACACATATGGTGTTCTTGTGTTTGTTGGTACAGAGCTGCAGAGGACTGTGAGCATTTAACTAAAACTCCCTGAGGTTATGTGAAGGAAATATCTGAACTTCTCACTGTGTCAAATCTGTGGATACACGGAAAACATACAAGACGGTCAAATGTGGGAGGACCCACCATCATCAGCTGAGGCTTCACTGCTGTAGCCATCATAATCAGCAGTAAGCGGGCTGTACTTCTGCCGGCTCTCCCAGCTGAATCCTCCAGTGTGCTTGGCATTAGAGGACACCTTGGCTCCTCCTCTGAGGCCCTGGGAGCGGCTGACCGCTTCCTGATACTGACCCATCAGTTCATCCTCGCTGTCTGACGATGAAGCCTGCAAGTCAGCGTCGGAGTAGACCTTATCTGTTTGGGGATAGAGGACAATACAGTCAGTTCCACAATCATTTCCCTCCACACTGTCTTATATATCACAAAAACTGTTTCAGACATGATTCGACACACACAGTGTATATTAAATTAAAACAAAAACAATCGTGGTGTGATTGAACTGAAGACTTTTAGCATTAATTAGAGGTATTTTTAGGAATTTGCTGGCTTTATCTGAGGAAGTTTTATACACAGTCACACATTTTGAGGGGCTTAAAAGTAACTTGACTACTGACTGACTGTTTTATGGCCATGTGAGGCCCGTTACCTCGTTATAGAAATAAAAATTATGTTGATAAAAGATCTGGAACTACCTGTCTCCTGGAGCTCTCAATATGAGACCCAAAGAGATGTCCAATCAAGTGAGGGAGGCCGTTAATCATTCAATTGAAAAAACAAAACAAAAACAAAGAACCTTTAGAAGTGACCAAATCAACAAACTAGTACATTTTTTTTAAAAATAAAAGGAAGCATTCACTGGAAGAGCTGAAAAAAACCCACAGAAGATGACAAAAGTGGATGATGACAGGCTCAAAAGGTTGAAGGACATCGTGAAGGATTTGAATGTAGCTGAATGAAGGTCGATGAAGTTCATAATTTGCAAAATGAACATTGCACTGTATTTAATAAGGCTTTAAACAAGAGATTAAGTCTATAAGCTCATCAGGTCGAGTGTTTGGTACATTTATTAGACCGCCTGTCATAAAAGCAAGAAAACACAAGTTATTTAAAAAGCTGTTTAAAATAAAAATGATATTTATCAGGTAAAAAACAAAGTGAATTCTTGTTTTAACACCCAAATCTGAGCGGACAACCACCAAAAGTAATTTTTCTGTTCAAGAAAGCAAATAAATGATGGAAAATCTGGCATCTTAATCAAAAACTAATAATGTGCATTACTTTGTTTTTCTGCTGTTTCTAAAAGAGTAAAATTGAAAATGTTTGGATAACAACAATACTTATATTTTAGCATGAAAGAATATGATTAAAGAGCTTGCACACACTGGTGGAGTAACCATTACAAAAACATAAAATTGATTTTGAGAATCACCAATACTGTTAATTTAGAACATCTGAGGATTAAACCTCACACTGGGTGATGGTCTAATAGGTTTTGTAAGCACTACATGTTTGCTGATCTGATGGGATGTCCTTCCATAGACAGCATTTTGAAACCAGAGGAGATGCCCCCTGCTGGCTATTAGATGGAATTCAGGTTTAAGACAATTTTACTTTGGCTTCACTTTAAGAAGCATCTTTTTATATATAAAAATAAACACTGTATGGGTGGAAACAACAGATAAAATCAATGAGGGAAAAAAATCATTGCACTGGTTCTGGCAGCTGTAGCTTATTGGATCATTCTGAACAGAAAGCTCGTGATCGCTCAGAAAAGCCTTTGATAAGTAACTGCAGTGAAAACAGAAGAGCCCTGTGATTAAAAAGGAACATCTGCACCCTCATCCTGCGATGTTACTCTCTCCTTTTGGTTTCTCCTCCACCAAATTACCTCCATCATACATCCAGCGTGATGTAGTGACTGAATTCAGAGAAATTTACAAGATGTTTAAAATTCTGCTTGTGTTTTCAGTCTGTGTGTCATTTACTCTGATGTCATATACTCTTATGGGTTTTCTTGTTTATCTTGCCAAGTGGTTCTACAACATTTCTACTGGAATTATCACTCAATGCGACTCTTTCTTCATCACATATTAAATTTAAATCTCTTCTAAATTCGATAGCATTTATGGACTAAAGCATCCTTTAAACGAGTCATAAATTTGTCAAATGCATAAACTCATTTAGTTCGGTTAACTGATGGTTAGCCAAATCTGCTCACCTGCTTTGGTTGTATCAATCCAGCAACAATCATGCAACTTTCAATTAATGCCTTTTGAGTCACAACAACAACATGCTTTCATCAATGCTTTTAAAAAAGAGCTTCCAAATGTATTTATTAGCTGTGCCGTGACAGACTGGCAGCCTGGCCAATGGCGGATGAGATATTCTCCAGGTGTTCTCCTACGCCCCATTCCTACGCGCCAAAATGAGATTTTTGTTGTTTTAAAAGCTGAACAGGTGACACGTTTTGAAACTACTACAAAGGTTGAAAAGAAACTGGATAGATTTGTAACAGGTGTGTTTTACAAAAGCTAATGGACGTGATCTGAACACAAAAGCACAAATTGCCAGAGCCAATTTGCCTTCCACTGCAGGCAGGCGAGGGCGTCTCAATAAAAGCTGCTGCGTTTTCACAATACCATTTAAGAGACCCTTAAACAGGCAAACGTGTGATTCCACACGGAGGACAGATTGAGATTGAGTGAACCAAGACTTTCAATAGTCTAAACTTTGAACGTGTGCAGCAACCTGAAGTCACAGTGGAGGCTGTTTAAACAGTAATGAAGATTATTTCCAATAATGAAGCTGCCATGGTGCTCTGTGCACAGTTGTTACACAGCTGACAACTATTCATGGAAAACATAAAAGACTTTTTTTTATCTTTGCCATCCTTAAATATTCAAACTCTAAGTCAGGCCTCGAGGGCCGGTGTCCTGCAGGTTTCAGATGTGTCCTTGATCCAACACAGCTCATTTAAATGGCCAAATTACCTTCTCAACATGTCTTGAAGTTCTCCAAAGGTCTGATAATGACCTAATCATTTGATTTAGGTGTGATATCTAAAGCCTGCAGGACACCGGCCCTTGAGGCCTGGAGTTGAACATCCCTGCTCTAAGTGGTCACTTAAAGACTATAGTTAGTTACACGTCCTCTCAATTAGAAGAAGGTATTTCTCAATGTGATGCAGATGCTCAGTGAGGGGATAATTAAAATTAGGGAAAGAAACACAATAAAGCAGAGAATAAAAATGTAGCTGATCAGAGCAGTAAGCGAAGTCAGGAAGCTAGTTTTCTCTCACTGTAGCTTTGTATTTTTTCCAGCAGGAGGCAGCACAGCTTTTAAAATAACCCAATCCGTGGTTGCTCTGCAAACCTTCCCACTAACTCAACATACATTCCCACTTACAACATGCAGTCTTCAATACATACATCTTTAACAAACAGAATCAGGAAACTGTAAACTGTTTTTTCAACAGACCGGTAACAATTCGAACTCAAATATTTGTCTCATGTGTCTGTCAAAACAGCCACTGTTCCAAATCTGTCCACACAGAAGGTCATTGAGATTAGTCACTTTGCTGCGTTACACTGCCTGCCTTTGTTTTCTGCAGATGGCTTCTCTGAGTCGAGCAAACTCCCCGTGTGGGCTCCCGGGGGGCACCAACCTTTTAAACCTTTGAAGCCCCCGTGGGCAGATGACAAGTAAACAGTCCTACAGCTGTCAGTAACAGTAATCCCGGCATGGGCTGAGAAAGGCCAGTGTCAGTGGAAAATGCCTCCATGCAGAGGCAGGGCCTCGTGCTGGGATCAAAGGCACTAAAGAAAATCAGATGTGAAAGAAAGACAACCGAATGTGCTTTCATTTTAAATTTATGCATGCTCACCTTGCAGCTCAGTGGTTTTCCTGAATTCATCAAGGCACTGAAGGCTTCCTGGGTTCTCTAGTGCCAACTTATTGTTGAGGTACCAAAACAGGAAAGTCATGAGGATGATGAAGAGTCCGATGGCTGTCAGAAACCCCAGCACCTCTGGAGAGACTAGAAAACAAATACGCATTTTTAAATATCAAAACGTGACTACTTAAGCTGTTTTTAGCCTTAAATCCAATGTAGTAGGTTGTCATGTTGTAAGAAATGGTAATAATGGTAATAATTTATTCACACCCGCTTTCACTTTTTCTGAGCTAAAAAAAAATATTCAGAAGAAGTGACAGTTAAGTGAAACCTGGGTCCAGGCCAGAAACAACACAACTATCCTCTAATGCTAACAGGACATCACCTCTTTGCAAAACATCTGCAAAATCAGCAGGTGAACACAAAGCCAGCAGCAAAGAATGTAGAGTGATGTTACAGATGAATGTATGAGCCAAATATTTAACAGGGAACAGAATAAGTGCCAAAAAAAAGCAGTCCAACTTCAACTCTCAATTTCTATCTATATCTATTTCTACAATAAAATCGACGTGACATCTGACTTTTTACTTTTCCACATTGACAGAGTTTTTCACGTGTTTCAAAATAAGGAATCCTGTCAGTGTGTAGGACTAAGAGACTGAAGTTAGCCTAAGATTAATCTTTATGCTTTTCACTCATAATTATAAAACATTTCAGGTCCTCTTGGTGAGTAGAGAAAAAAAAACCCATAATAAATAATTTTTAGATTAGTTATTAAGTAGCGTGTGATATATGTTACTTTTTTGAAAACGACCACAAATTACATTAACCAGTTGTTAAAAATAAAAACAAATGACTAATGTCCACATTCACAAACATCTTAGTTGTACAGTTAGAACACATCTTGGCTCCAGCTGAAACCTTCGCTGGGTACAATGCAGAAAAAACATCTGTACTGTGTCAGTATTTAGCATCTGACAAAAAAACACTTCTACAAACAATGCAGATGAGAGACACAGAGGCAAAGAAACCAGAGTGAAGGAGACACTCAGAGGGGTTGTGTCACTGTAGAAACGCAACCTGTTGGTTGCCATAGTGACAGGTTCAGGTGCAGCATCACACGGACCCCCAGACGCACGGGCGAGTCAGATCTCATTAAAGGCAGCACTGAGTGCCGCACATCAGGAGATCCAGTTAGGTCTGGACACAAACATCATTAGCGAGGCTTTGTTACGCCAGAATGAACCGGCCCAGGTGATACATGTATCCTGACTGCACTGGTGACAATATAAATGCATGACCTTCAGCTACATGTATGACCTTATGACATCAGGATGGAGGTGCAACGCCATCACAGACGGTTAAACGTCAGGATGCTTTTCTATTCTCTCCATCAGTGGCATCAAAGTGATCAAATAAGCCTATCATCTTTGTCCTAAACCACTTTTTTACTGTGCTTACATTAAAGATTTAGCTGCAATCAGCCTTCAGAGACCTGCTGTCACCACCTGCAGCCAGTTCAGAAGATTTTTTAGCATTTCACTAAGGACAACTCATCTGTAACCAGAGGGTTCACTTCACTTGTTGGACTGTCTGGCTGAAGTGAGCGGTTATAACTGTTAAATATAAAAACACGGACAATACAAGGATGGAAACCTCCATGCAACAATGGAAAAAAATAGGTGGTTGACCAGTGAATGTGTTGAATTTTTTTTGCTTTCAACAACCACCTGCATGTAGTTGCAGCAACCCGCTGGTCATCAAGATGTTGAGCGTAAAACAGTCGTTCAATCACAAGGCAATTGCACAGACAATGGCTTTTACATTGCCAACATGTTGCAAGCACAACTCATGTGTCGTATTCTGGTTATTCTGGTAATTGTGTCACTTATTTTGGAGGGTTTACAGAATTCATGCTTCAAACCTACGAGGTGCTGGGTGAACTCTAAATTCACCTAGCTGACAACACAAGGTTGTAGCACAGTGTAAAAAATGAAGTATTTGATAAGTGTATATTTTTTAGATATTGTCAGGGATCCTGGGTCTGAGCGACCCAGGATCCCTGAGCAGTTATGGACTAATATTATAATATATATTTTGTATTGCTGTCCCTCGTTATCCCTGCTTGTGTGTGTGTGTGTGTGTGTGTGTGTTTCTGCGGGCGCCTTCAGGCCTGGTGGGTGTGGCCCTGCTGGCGGACTGGCCACACCCGAAGCCACACACCTGCTGCTGATCAGGCCTCGTCGGGGGAGCTACTTAAGAGAGTCTTGGAGCTCCCACCGACGTGGGATCATTTCGTGAGACTTCCCGTCAGTTCTCCAGCTGGTCTGTTTGTGAGTGTGAGCTTACCAAGTGAACTGAGGGTACTAACTACTGCCTCTATTTTCCCAGGAAGGATTGCTGGATGAGAGGGCAGCAGACACAGAGTGCACTGGCACGAGGGAGCAGACACATGGGCACAAACACGGGGAGAAGACACGGAGTGGAAGTCGGGAGCACACGGGGATGTATTATTGTTGTGTATCAGTTCCATCACTGTAAATAAACGCACTGCTTGTACATAGAGCACCGCGCCTGGGTCCTCCTTCCCCACACCCCCCACGGTTTGCCATGCCGAACCGTGACAGATATGGTTTAAAATGCCAACTTCTGTTTGGCAACTCTCTGGCAACAAATCCACCCCTGACCATTTTCTCCTCCTCATTTTGTTGCTCATCCTCTGTTTTGTCAACTAAAGGGGAAAAAAATGGAACTTTTAAAGGTTTTGATGATAAAGATGATAAAGAGCCATTTTAAAGGTGTCTGGATCCAGATCAACTTCAAAGGTTAGTCAGCTCTAAGCAGGGCCGAGCCAGATTTCTACTGAAATGTTTATGAAACACAGTTTTGAATAATCCTGTTAACAAGCTAAACTAATCCCAAAATCTCGCTGAAGTCAAAATTTAAAATGAGGGACAATTAATACTTTTTCCCCAGCATAACGAGAAACATTCCCAATTGTCTCAGCTATGATGCCTGATACTGTAGATCAACCATCTTAGTGACACAACAGACTGCAGCTGTGCTAACCAAAAGTGCTATTAGACAATAAACACTACAATGGAAGTAAAGCGCCTATTAAAGCCAATAAAGGCACTCATTAAAGCCATTTTTAATAAGTATGACGCATGTTCTTACAGAATGATTATGTCTTACACTACAGAGCTTTGCAAAGAGGCTGCTGGTTGTGGTGAACAGATCAATGGATGATAAAACCAGCAGATTCAGTGTGGTGTCTAATGGAATCAAATGTTTCCTCAGTGCTGCAGAATTGCTTTGCATTCAGAACATGTGGGGAAGAACAGGGGATTTTACCTCTGAAAGCTGCTCGCTCAAACACTTCATACACAGAGAAAGTTTGTGACAGAAAGAAAACTTTAGCAGCAGTCTGTATACTTTCTGTCATCCACCTGAATACTGGTGAGCATACAGAGTGGTGCACAGTGGTGATGGTGAGAAGAATTTAGATCCCAGGATGCAGTGAATGAGAAATAAATGTTCAATGTTCTTTCCAAAACTTGAAAGGGTTTAACATGCTACACCTACACCTGGCTCCTGTTTCACATTATGCAACCAATGGCATCGTTACTTATAGATGTATAAAAGATAGATCCAGCTGCTGTGGTAGGATCCATCTGTTTTTGAATGTCATTAAGAAGCTTCAGGATGAGTATTTTCACTGGTTCCATTTTGGTGCTTTAAAACCAAAGGTGACTGGTGCGTTGTAAATTTTACTGTGAACCCACAACCTATAATATATCCTAGATAATCCTAGTGATACGTATAATGCACATACACATAAACACATAAAATGAACTTAACATGTTTGATATGATCAGAATGGAGTGACCGAGCCCATCAAATCATCAATAAAACAGTTCCCATATTCTTCTGTAGCATCAGAACCCGTGTTTGCAACCTCAGTCATCGCCCCCTGGTGGTCGTTATAAAGAATGCAGGTTTAAGGCCATTTTGCGTCAACTTGACTTCAGATCTAAAAGCTACATCTATCATCTACATCATCATTCAAATACAGATCAAGGAGGTCCATTTAGAGAACATTTCCTCAAACAAAAATCCAAAATGTAAAAGCCAGCATGCATTAAAATTCAATGCAATAAACTTTGATACAACTATTACGCTACTTTAGTGTCTTTTCTCCGTTTCCCTGACTTGTTTCTTTGGATGCCTCTATATGAGTTACAATGCATGCAACTAGCTTGTATTTCCTGTGTACAAACACTGACTACTGTAAAAACAAAAGAAAATGCTGATTAAAATAACTAAACTGTAATTGCGGGAAAAGTTGTGCAGAGTAAAATAAAAAATGCAGCACTAGGTCTGGGTCTGTAAAGAACAGTCCACCTATTTTTTTCAATGTATGTGGATACACATCTTTCACCAGTCATACATAATAATTTATTTGACCCAAAGAATCATGGGTGTACTGACATACGCCCATGAATGATGGGGTGGCAGAGGTACTCAGCAGCAGCCAATACGTAAAAGAATAAACGCCTGAGAAGCACTTGCTTTACAATATTTCATGCACAGTCACAAAAGTGGAGAGATGGAACAGGTTTTCAAGTGCAATGGGAGACTTTAGATTACTGCTGAGCTCATTTACCATGATGAATGCAGCTCTACATGTAAAAGTCCATTTTGTTCAATTAAACCAAGCTGCTGCCTTTCTTACAAATGGGAGATAATGAGCCCATCTGGCAAGAAAGTACTTAGAAGACGTGTTTCTCCATTAGTGGCAATGATGACTGGTTCTCTGTTTTTAATTCCAATATAATGGCTGTAACAATTAACTGGTTTTAGCCATTAGTGGCACCAAGAGGAAAGAACTTGCACTGGTTTCAGTCTATTGTGTGTTTGTCAAGATTGAATAAAACCAGGTTCATTCCAGGTTTGAAGGAAAAATACATCTGTTCTTTTAAAGGGGAACTATTATGCTTGTCCTTACTTTTGTAATATTTTACACTGATCAGAGTTTCTGCCAGGAAGTTGTTAACCCCAGTGGCTTTGACAAGCAAAATTAATCAATGTGCTTTAACACTAACTGGTAGGTGCATCTCCTCAGACGCAGCGACAGGCAGTGGGGTTTATTTCCCATTTTACGGCCTACACCAGTGACAGAACTCTGCATCAACTTAACATCATTCCTACAGCCAAGAATGAGCTGGTCGATCGTATTTTGTCATCACTGGGAATCATCTTACCAGTTAAAACAAATCTTTTTACCAATTTTAAGGTTTTTTTTTTAGTTTTTTCAAGCTGGTGTTTATTTCCATCTTAGACAGGTGGTGGTGTTCATATTAAAGAGGGCCAAAGCATCTAATAATGAGATCACCACATGTACTTACTACTTGCTTACTATCAATGTTTGTGAGCATGGAAGCCCCGCCCACCAGTTTTTCAAACCATTGGTTTACAAAGCACAGCAATCAGAAAAAGGTGTGTTGAAAGGCAGACACTGACAACCTGTAGTTAAATTCAGTCTTTATTTATAAAGCACAGTCACCTCGAGGTATTTTATACTGTTAGGTAAAGACCCCACAATAATACAGAGACAACCCTAACAATCAGAAAACTGCCTCTAAGCAAGCACTTGGCAACAGTGGGAACTAAAAACTCCCTTTAACAGGAAGAAACCTCCAGCAGAACCAGAAGAAGGCTCAGGGAGAGGCACCGTCTGCCGCAACTGACTCGGGTTGATGGACGGGAGACTGAGGGCGACAGTTTTGGATGCAAAGAGCCTTCCAGCTCTATATAGGTCTTTAGGGAAACAGCTCCTAGACTTTAAACACTTTCCTGATGCGTTTATGGCCTCAGTGACTTTTCTGGGTTGGACTGAATAAAAACAATGAGACCATTTTGTAAATTTTGATCATTCTGTTTCAGAAAGGAGGATTATCTGTGATGTGCTCTCATGACTTGTGATTAATTTGTTATTGACAAGTTGTTAGCAGTCAGTTCCTCTCCTCGTTCCTGACATAAACTTTCAAAATATGTATGTGGCAACGAGTAAACTCTTATCTGAAGGCTTTCAAAAAGGACTTCACAATGCTGCATAAAGGCCCAGTACAAGTTAAATCCAGATGTTTATTGAACTGTGAATCATGCAAATCTACTCTTTTAGAGTTCAAAATGAAAAATACAGATCTGGAGCTTATTTTACGCATAACATCGTCCCAGTTAAGCTTAAGTAATTGTTGCTTTAACAACAAGACTGCTACACAAAACAACCAGACTCTTTCACATCTAAAGAAGCAGAAGACAGTTACATAACCTGCCGTGTGCTTATTTCCACCTGATACTCGTCTGTTAGCCTTAAAACATGTGTGCATGCCAGGAAATTTGGCAGATTTTAATTTTGTTGTCCTCTTTGTCTGTAATGAGCCGATTATTGTTGGTAGCTTTCAGTGTCTGGTCACACGGCGCTAAGGGAGCAGGAGGCGTTCTCTCATGGGAATGTCTGTCTGCTCACACTGTACCAGCTTCTCACTGTTGACTGAATTATTCACAGCACAGATGGAGCGGGAGGGATCCTGCTCTGTATAATTCCCCAAATGCCTCAAACAGGGAAAAGAATATTAAATCGTGGAGATCTACAGTGAGTTTCACTCCTGACTTCAAACTACTATATATTTTTATTTTATCTACACATAAACTGCATCATACTTCTTTCATCTTCTAAAAAACAAAACAAAATATTTCATTAAAGAAAATGTTTTTTTAATTCCACAGCAAAACTGGTGCTGTGTGAAAGTGTGGGTGCTGTGTGGTATAAGCTGTCTAACATCATTTATCATTTTCCTGTTGGACTTACTTCACCAAATAAGCCAGATTCCATTAAAATACTGAGAATAGCCCCGTGTGTGGGACTGACTGATGACTCACCGGACGATTAAACAATAACCGACTGTGTTACACAAGAAGCACAGAGAACAATTATGTGGGAAAGGAACCCTGTAACAGCTATAAAATGTACCGAACACCTTTAAAAAGAGCCACTTTTTGAAAATTAATGTGTGAAGTGAATTAACAACCAAGTACTTTAGAAAATACACATATTTGGCATTTCCTGCAGCATAACTCATACTTTCCTCCTCATGGCAACAGATCAATGAAATCAGTTCAGGATTAAATTCCTAATTAAATTTAGAGAAATATGAGTATCAGAAAAATACAAAAACTTGTATGTGCAGTTTTCACAAACTGAGAAAGATTTTATGCAATTAACAGATGTCTCTGTTAATGGAAAATAAAACCTCTTAATAGTGATTCCCCCCCCCCCAGAAATGACACCACAGATTATAATGCTGCAAATATATAAATACTGCAACACTTTGTGGGTCACAGGCTCACCCACAGCTGTGCTCCCTTACATGTTTACAAAAGAAGAGAAATCCTGTGATTCTATATTTGGATCGAATATCGTTCTGATAATGAATTCATTAGCTACATATATGTATATACAACCAGCCACTTCATCAGGTACACCGTCAGACCTCTTCAGATGGTTTTAATAGACCTCTCTGCACTGAATCATACTTGTTATTAATCTCTGTCTCTCTTCCACAGCATGTCTTTATCCTGTCTTCCTTCTCTCTCCCCAACCGGTCACAGCAGATGGCCCCGCCCCTCCCTGAGCCTGGTTCTGCTGGAAGTTTCTTCCTGTCAAAAGTTTTTCCTTGAGGCGACTGTTGTTGTGATTTGGCGCTGTATAAATAAAATTGAATTGAATTTTACCCTCAGAGCTGTATTATTCCTTAATGGCATAGATTAGCAGCTATCATGACAGCATGCAGATTTATAGGCAACACATCCATTATGTGACCCCCCCGATTCTACCACATCCCAAAGGTGCTTTATTGTATTGAGACCTGATGCCTATGGAGGCCATTTGAGTGCAGTGTCTTCATTGCTATGTATAAGAAACCAAATTGAGATGATTAGAACTTGGCTGGTGCATTAAATTGCCATCAGAAAATACATAATGTTTGGTCATAAAGAGATGGATATGGTTAGGAGAATTACTCAGGTACACTGTCGCATTTAAATGAAGCTCAGTTGGTACTAAGAGATGCCAGATTTCTGATCAAATCATTCATCTACTGTCCATTTTTGTTGAGCCTGAGTGAGATGTACTCTCAGTTCCTGTGTCTGTTCCCATATGACAGAAGTGGCATCCAGTGTGGTCTTCTGCTGCGGTAGCCAATCAGCTTTAAGGTACAACGTCTGAGTTGTAACAAGCGTGTGTTTGAGTTAGTCCTCCCTCTCCAACAGCTCAAAGTAGAGCTCCTTCTGTGTGACGAGCAGTGTTGGTCAAGTTACTTGAAAAAAGTAATCAGTAACTAATTACTGATTACTTCCCCCAAAAAGTAATCCCGTTACTTTACTGATTACTTATTTTCAAAAGTAATTAATTACTTAGTTACTTAGTTACTTTTTAAAAACACGATTTACAACCTGAAGAGGTGATAAAGCGATAGATCTTTCAGCCCAATTCTACATTTTCTACATAATCCATCATACAAAATGTAATCAAATGGAAAAATCTCTTTTTTAAACTTGTTTTATTAGTTTTAATCTTTTAACTTTATGCATCAAGCAAAAATTTAATTATATGAAACATTCTCTGACTTCAATAAATTAGTTTTCTGCACATTCCAGCACATAAAATAAAATGTTTTTTGTGTTTACACTCACTCTTTCAAATAGATGCAAGTAAAACACAGCAGAAAATAAATAAAGTCAAAGACTCAGCGGTCCTGTTGCTTTTTCACCTATTAAGCAGCACTGCGGTAGGCGGAGGTTTACCCTGGTGCAGGTGTGCCGCGGTCAGTTGAAGAATCCGCGACTTTCTCTGTGAGTTTCCCATTACGTCATAGCGCACTCGGTGCTTGCTTGGAAGTTTAAGGGTTTTTTTCGCTGTAAAAAGAAGTTTTCTTCCCACGCACAACAGACACTAATGTTTTTGTCACTTTTTATGGAATCAAACTCAAAGTAAGGTCAGTACTTCCACGCTTTAAACACTGCACGCTCATACTCTCTCCCACAATCGATATGTGATCCATTGTTGATCTGCACACAGCTGTTGTCACTAACGGCGCACTCGCTTAAGTCACTGTCATGAGACATTCTCGCAAAAAATCACGGTTTTAGTAACGGGAAAGTAATGGTAATCTAATTACCGTTTTTGCAATAGTAATCCCTTACTTTACTCGTTACTTGAAAAAAGTAATCAGATTACAGTAACGTGTTACAAGTAACGCGTTACTGCCCATCTTTGGTGATGAGTGGAGCAAAATGTTTTTCTTTTACTTTTCTTGATCCTGCTTTACTAAAATAACTAAATTAGGTTTTACGAGTAATGCACATATTTAACATTTTGTCGTGTGAAATGTTTAAGCCATGCCTCATGTTGCCTCAGGCAAAACTGAATGGCTCCCATTATCCTTCTCAGAGTGAGGAGTAAAGCTCAATTTAATTCTGGTATTGGATGGGTACTCCGTATCAGCAGTAATTCAGAGATTTAATTAGATTTAATTAAAAATTGATTCTCCAGTCACTGGTGAATGCAAAAGAAAAGGCACAATGAAAATTGCATTTCGCTTTAATCAGTGTAAGAAAAGCAATTGGCTTCAACTCCTCAAAAAACAGTTAAAAGATGACAACCACCTCCCTGGTTGGGGAGATCCAACAGTTTTCATGTTCGTCTAAAATAAAACTCCTGTAGCTGCCAACATTTCACACCAGTGGGAACCAAGAATTACAACCAGAAAAGCCTTTTAATAGTTTAACATTCAATGCAATGACAGCAAGAGCCAGAGGCGTCCTCGGCTTTCATTTTACAATGTCAGGTTTTCTAAAAGGACACAGTGGATGAACTACATCTCACGTGATGCTCCAGGAGGAGGAAGAGGACATTGCTGGATAAAGTCGGATCTGTCCACATGCCAACTGTCATCAAGAACCAAACCTCCTCAAATCCACATAGACACCCACACACTCCACAGGCAGCTCATAAGCACTCTCAGCGCTCCCATGCAAACTCCCACACATACTCTGAAGCACATTACCCACAGAGTAGCCACACACATGCAAACACACAACACATACACCTGTGGTAGTTTCAAACAAATGGATTAAACCCACATTAAACCCACGCACACACACACACACACACAGTTCTACAAGCAGACCACTCAGCTGCCCCCTCCATCATGATCAGGACCTTCTGCAATCACTTGTGCATATTTATTTTTTAGTTTGAAATACTTTCTTTATGAACATGAGTATGCTGTGGTAAAAGAGAAGTACTCGGTACTTTCACTGAACATGCCAAGTTACAGCTCTTCTAGTTAACTTGATTTATTAGTGTGTAAAAATGCAAAAAAATAAATAAATAAATAAAAAATCTGGCAAGTCAGGAACATCAATATATGAGCTGCATCGAAAACAAACCATGTCTGCTCACCGAGAAATGACTAGGAGCAGGATTTGTTATTAATATATGACAGTGAAAAATAATTACTAAGGTTAACCACGCATTGGAGGGTATAAGCATCCTGGATTTCTTTTAGGTAACCCAAAAAAGACAAAAACAGCCTTCACACTTCTTGGCTCCAAGTAATCGATCTTTAGGAGCTTCCTCAGGCAACACTGTGCACACCTCTCTCTTTTTTTTCCTGCAACATCCTCTCACTTCCGATATTCTTCACCAAATCAATTGATGTCTTTGTTATATAAGGATAAAAAATGAGAGAAATATATCCAGTGAAAGCTCTTAGTAGATAGCATACGTATCACCCTGCTAAATCCTTAGCCTCTTCCAAGACACAAGTGTGAGGATTTCTATTACTATAAAGGTCATATCCAACCTTTAAATGTCACTTCCCTTTGTTGGCAAAAGCCATGATGTTCACAGAACCACCAAGAAGATGCAAATGGTATCAGGTGACATTTAAATGGGTGAAGTCTCATTTATCAGTTTGTTCAGAGTTTCATTTCAAACTCTGCTTTCATCATTTCTAATGTTTCCGGTTGCTTCCTTACTGATTGTGAAACCTTCTCCTGGACGTCAAGACTTGTGTGGAAAATGCGCTAAAAGACGCATGTAGAGGTTTCGCTCTAAAAGATGAATTCGTTAAACAACAAATTAAGTGCCTTAATTTATATTTTTGAAATATGATTTTCATTCAGTGATAATAACCTTTAATAAGAACAACAACAACCTTTCCTAAAGTGAAGCAGCACATTGAAGCATTATTAAAAAAGAAAAGAAGCTCTTCATATGCAAATAAGATATTAATGCAGAAGTAGTAATTTGTTGTTTTGATAACTACAGCACAATACTGGTTCAAGAACTTTGATTACAGAATACAAACTACAGTGTTTTTATTTTCTAATAATGAAAATTATAGAAAAATATGAGTAAAACTGGGCAGCTACAAACTCATCTTATTCCTTATCCGTTATTATTTGTTTCTAAAAAATACAGGGGAACCCTGACGTTCTCCTCCTAAATCTCTGAAAGCCTGAACCATCCAACACTAAATCTAAACTAATGTTCAAGAAGCTGTTTTTATGTCCCATCATATTCTGTCATAAACAAATACACACATACTTTCACTCAAACCTTCATGGCCTTCCTCCCATTTTTTATGTACGCATGATGTAGTCAGTGTAACGACATATATGTACTTTTATATTATCGTCTGACACTGCTCTGACGTTTCGTAGCTCCCTTCGGTGAGTTACATTTAAAGAAACCACTGACTGCAGATAAACAAAGAAAAGCTTGTGGTTACACCCACCAGATGCTGAACAATAAATCCCTGCGCTTGAATACCGTAGAGTTTTACAAGGACTTTTTGCCACTTCTTTACCAACATGGTAAATAAAATATTTCAGATTATTAAAATTGCTCGCCACATGAAGACTTCCCTGATTACATTAATAATCGCCCAATTTCATTACTGAAATTCTTTAGACAAACAGAACAGAGAACAGAAAACCAATTTGTAATAACTTTATAATAACATTAACTTTGGTGTTTCCTTACATGCAATTATGTAATTACAGTAACTTGTTATCTGGTATCATTGAAATCCCATCTAATAGTTGTTGCTTAACAAAACATTATTTTTTGGATTCTAATTAAGCATTATTTGCATTTATTCTAAACATTTCATTCCCCATACAATAAAATGCTTTAGTGCACTGAGACAGCAATAAAATGGAAATAAGATGGAGCCAGTCTGCTATCAATTTGGAATTGAATATTGTCAAGTTTGCAATTACATACAATCTGTTTGTGATATTACGGTGAATAACTGTGTTAGATCAATGAAAACAAAGTGTTAACTAGAGGTAAAGCTGAACTTCTGAGTGACCAGCTGACTGCTTAATATGAAATAGAAGTAAACCTATCGTGGCATCTTGGAGTACTGGAAGGGCGAATTGTTTTTTTCAATGCTTTAATTATTTAATTAAAAAAATCTGTCATGCATATTTTAAAAAAATTAATTCGTTAAATAAAAATGGAATTTAAATGCTTCTGTTATCAGAGCAACAAGCGGATGTTATAATTTATAGGTAATTATTCCATAATTGGGTATCTCATTTTAGCTTTTAGCTTTAACCTTTGCAAACACATCAAATGTTTAAAATGCTACAGCTCTGCAAGCATTATTTTTGTTCACTGCATTTGAAATAAAGCTGGCTGCAAATTGCTACCATCACAGATGAAAGCACGCAGCAAAAGTGACATCATGACTGCTGTGTGGCTGCCATGACAACAGTTTATCTAGTTCAGTGTCAAAACGATGCTAGCATACTGTAAAACCATAAATCATGACATTGGAGCATCTTAGAAACTTGGACATACATAAAGGAAACGCTAACTATGACAAACACAAACATACCTGTTAAAAAAAAGAATTCTTTTATAGAAATAAAAAGGCGACTTCTTGTGTCACAAGCGTTTATACATCACAGATGCAACATCAGATAATTCTAACTGATCACCTTTTACAAGCTTTACAAACACCATGAACAAGCAGTGAGCACACAGAACGAAAGAGTACAGCAGACCAACAATAAACGCGACTTGAAACAGCCAGAAACAAACACACAGATGTTTTTCAGTGGTGATAAATGATCAGACAGGTGGAGGGGGAGGTGCAGTGCATGGGTCAAAGGTCAACCTCCCAGAGCTCTGATCTGCCCTACCTTTTCTGACGCAGATCAGCTCATGTACTCCACAGTTACGCTCGCCACCTGGAAAGACAATGCAGTTTCAATGAGCCACGCCGCGATGGAGGGAACACAAGACAAAAACATCACAGCCGCACATTTAAATATGTTGAGACGCATTCGGACACACTTCCACAGAAGGACAGGAATAACACGGATAGAAGACACAGACAGTGACTGGATGGTGACAGCTGGATGTGGACGATTAACACAGAAACATCCTTCTTGCATTTATTAAAGTTTTATTGCACAATTATGCACAATAGCTGGTTATGTGAGCTTCAGCTTAACTTCACTACCTTTTAAATTAAGCTACATTCAGTCAGACTGTCATTGAAAAGTACATTACTAAAAACAATGAAAGTTTGCCATCTAATCCAAAGTCCAAACAGTATGCGTATGTATATACAAAATATACACACAACATATATATACACATACACTTGTAGCAGGGTCATTTACACTGATACAAGAGCAGCCTTTAGAGTAATTACAACATGTACATGGATTCGCAGTATTTACATTATTATTATTTTTGTACGCAATGTGCATGGTTTGTGTTTCTTATGTGCATACCACAAGTGTGTGGTGTGCATACATGTGTGGAGCTTACAGCACATTGCCCAGAGTTGAATCATCTACTTTACCTGCACAGTCTCACTCTGAACAGGCAAAGCACAGGAAATAACACAAGAACTGAAAAGAAATGAGTAAATATGTAACAACTGTTCAAAACTAGGAGAAGGGTTAGCACGAATCCTTAAAGTGGACAAACTATTCCAGCCCAGCTCTATCTTTAATTAACACAATATTTATCGTTCATTTAATTTATATGGGTAGAAATTGTTTTTTTGCTTCCAGACTTTATGCTAAGCTAAGTGTGCTGCAGAGTACTTTTCACTGGTTCCCTGGTTCATCATTATAACCTACCAGCTTTCAGTGTCTAAACACATATGTCATCCTTTCATTGTTTACCATCCTTCATGATAAACATTCACTGTGTATCATCATTCAATAAAAAAATCTTCTGAAATGAAATGTGAATAATGAATTATAATAATTATCAAGCTTTTACTTGTGTACATTTTCAGCCTCTAACAATCAGTTATTTCCAACACGAGTTTTCCGAGATGTAACATGATTTTTTATTTTTTATTTTTGGGTACGATTGCACCTTTAGTGAAGAGTTTAAGAGAAAAAAATACCAGTTTAAATACCTGTGCTGAGGGGTCACAGTGGAAGGGACAGTGCTTAACATTTTGAAAACACCAATTGGAGAATAAACTTGGTTTGATTTCATGACTGCATTAGCATTTTTCTTACATTTCAGCCATAATATAAATTATTTATTCCTTTATTTATTTCAGTCGCTAAAAAAATCAATCATCATTACGTCCTTACTTATACAAACTTTAACATACTAACTGAATATTAAAACAACATTAGAAATGTGCAGTGGTTTAAGATGTTCGCTTACAACAAAACTCTAAAGACTTTTCTTTTAGGGAGCATTAAACCTGTAAGGAATCACCTTCAAAGCCAAACCTGAGTATACATGCAGTCAGTCTGCAGCCCCTCTGACATTTAAAAAGCCCACAACATAAGATTGTAAGATATTTAACTGTGTATCTTTGTGCAAAACAAAGGCTCAACATTTTAAAACATCCTTAAATCCATCTGACTGCAGCTCGCTGGCTCACTAAACATGGATTGAAAATGGATCTGACTGCACAAAGCACCACTGATCCTTATCCATGAGAAAAAAAACTGGAAGCACAGGGTGTCTTTTAATCCCTCTGCATATCCTGGAATAAACCACACACTCGTGTATCACAGTTTGATTGTTGCATAAACAATACAGTATCTCATGCTGTTATTCAATCATAATAAAAATGGGAACAACCAAACAAATAGTTAAGGGAGTTTGATCTGAAAGTCTGGCATCAGACAACAGTTCAGCCGCTGACGTTCTCTGTGGGTCTGAGTTTTATCAACACTCTGTCAGCCCAGCGGGCCGGACTCGATGGATGGCAGCTCCACGTTGAGCTCAGCAGTGGGCACCCACCTAAGCTTCAGTATATCATGAGGTAGACACCCAGTCACTGTTTTTCAAACTCTTTACAGAGAGTTCACAGCAGCTTTCTGCCGCAGACGGCCTTTCAGACGGTGACTGTAATTCAGAACTATTACTCACACTTGTGAGGGCCTCCCGGTCTCTGAGCTCAACGGCTGCCTCTGGGATCTGCCTACAGGTTGAGCAGCTCTGGCTGAATTCAGACAGTGTAGTGGTTTGTACAGGGCTGAACAAAGGCAACAAAAGGCTGAAAGCACTGAAACAAAAGGCATCACAGCAGCGTAAAGCCAAAGAATCTAGACCTTTACTTCAGAGCATTACTTGTACCAAGCTAACAATGAAACGGTGGAAGGTCCAGGTCGGTTTGTCAGTGAAAAAAAAGAAAAAGATGTGAAACTATCAAAGCGTATCAAATTAAATCCAACAAATGAGAAAAAAGGCTACTTTAAAATGGGATGCCAAAATTATAAAATATAAAAGTGTACAAAAGTAAAAGTTCTTTGTTTTTTTAATGTTTTTTGTTTCTGAGAAAAATGAGATCCAAATAAGACGCCATTCGTTGTAAATCTCGATAGAACAGTGGCAGTATAATGTCCTCCTAAGTGGATATCAGGCCCTTGTAGAGCAAAATTTAGTATTTTGGTCTAGACAACCCAAAATGTGATGTCCACATATGTGGACGCCAGGTCCTCTCTAAACAGAGAGGTCAAGAGAGAGGCCAACATTGAATTACCTTAAACCTGCCTTCCCTTTGATGGCCAGCAGAGGGTCAGAGTCAAAGCTCGCCAGGTCAAAAACAAGTGTATTTATATATTACTACCATAGCTGGACTGGCCGGTGGGCCGATGGTGATTTTTCGTTTTTATGCGCCAATGATTTGTTTCATTTTTTATTTTTTTTATAACAGTATAAACAATGAGAGGTGGTGGATTGGTTGTTTGGTGGTGGCTATGGCGGAGCTGCCACAAGAGGCCAGGTGGATGAGGGAGAGGGGAGGCAGGAGGAGGAGAGACCCAAGGCAGCCGCCGGTCCGAATGTCAGGTGAACTGAACTTCATGTAAGAAGTTATGACCTGCAGTCTATCTGGGTCAGATATAAACCAAGTTTAGGTGGAGTTTATTTTCGTTTTGCTGACTTTTTACCGTCAGTTACAATAACTCGTACTGTGTACTGGCTAGCATGACGGAGTTTCTATACAGCTTGGTGGGTGCTATGATTTTACTGATAGTGAACTTTATTTTATTCATAAGGTTAGTTAGTAGAGTTGCCAACCGTGACCCGTCCCCTAAAAAACGGAATCGTCTCGTATTCAGAGAAAATATTACACGTTTCGTATCGAGGTGAAAAGGAACACAGTTTGTCCCGGACTTCAGCTACAATGAAAAAAGACACAAAGCTGGATTTATTCTGCGTCTTTATGAGCACAGCTGCCTCTTCTTCTCTCATTCAATCATGAAAGTGATCAGTGATCAGCTGATCGGCTTTTCTCTCTTGTTTGTTTATCGCCCACTTTGCGCCAGAAAGAGGAAACCAGCGGATGTCGCGGTAAACAACAGCAGCACGTTTAAGCTTGATCAGCTGTTGTTAGAATTTATTTAATATTAATTTCTAGTATCAGCTGATGTTTGCTGGAGCCACAGCTGTAAAAGCTGCTGATCATTATGTCGGTTTGGATATGTGGTGAGAGGGAAACATGAAGATGAAACCAGGAGATGTCCTTACTGAATCATCAGAGCTGAACAGGTGATGGAGAAACAGGTTTACCTTTTAGGTGACATGAATGAGTTGAAGGGAAGTTATGAACTGTGTCACCGCTTATTTTGATTGCCATTGTTTTGCACATAAATCTATTTTCAAATTCAATTTTTTTGGTCTCCATTTATTTATCCATGCTATTTGTATTTTATCTATTTGTTCATTGTACAGAGAAATGCTTTTTCTGTGCACACATGACAATAAACGCTTTGACTATTGAATGGTAAGTGAATTCAGATAGCATCGAGATAACCTGGCTATGTTGAAATCGATTCACAGTAAAGACCTCAGGCTTCCTAACATGGCCACATCCAGCTCTCACACTGTTACAGCTAACACGCAGCATCATTAGCACCACCATCAGTTTTCCGTGAACATGAAAGCAACTCATCGCTGCTCAAACAGCCTCAGGAAGTGCTATCAATCCATTAACCCAATGCCACAGAAAACCTGATAAAACCTGAAGACCTGAGCCGGTGTGTGACAGATAGTTACTGCATGTAAACACAGCTTCTTAAGAAAGTTAAGAAAGCGCCTGAAATCTTTCTTGCCAAACAAGCAGCCGAGGACGGATCTGCTGTTCGATTTGGCAGCTGTGTGTGGGAGGATGCTCCTTTTTCATTCCTCCTTCACTCATCTCACACACAAACACACAAACACAATAAACACACACAGACTTCATGTTTGTCAAAAATAACATTTTCCCCGTTGCCAGTCCGCAGTGCTGGTTGCTCGTATCGCGCTACCAGCCAAATATTTAGCTGATAAAAACTTGAAACAGCCATTTCAGTTGGCATTGTTGCATTCCAATGCTCATGTCACAAAACTGACTAGTCTCTCCATGACAAAGCAAAACCTTTACCAACCAACTACAAAGCAGATTACAGGAATCCACTGGTGTTTCAGTGTTTCTGTGATACATTAAAAGTGACTTTAAAACTTCGATAAAGCTCCGCATCAATGTGTGTGAATTTGGGTTGTAGTCCAACAGCACTTATTCAGTACAAGCAAAAAAACCAGAGCAGCATATTAACAGGCTACCAGTCCGTTTATTATCTCCCTTTTCCTGTCGCAACTCATGACAAGCACAGTCGACAATATAAACGATGGATGATGTAGCTACAGAGTTTTTGAAGAAAATTCCTCCCCAGTTCTTCACATACAATCAGACGTATGTGAAGATAAGAGACTCCAGATAAGCTTCAGTGTGTAAACTTCACTTTTAATATTACAATTCAGAAATGAGAAGAAAAAATCAGATTTATGCAGTAACTTTACAGGTGTGCTGATGATGTAAAAGGACAGACAGGCTTTTGTCATTACATAGAAGCTCGCATGATCACATGATTTCCAAACAAGTTGCCCGCTGTCATTAAAACACGGCATGAAGATTGAGGTTCTTGTTTATCCCCCTTCTTTCACCAGGGAGCATGTCTTGCTACTGCAAACTAAATCAAGGTGAAGTCTGTGGCTTCCCAGTCTTTCCTCATTCAGACGTCTGGGGCCAGACTGGGAGCATTTATAGAGTTTGTCCCAGATTTTTTAAGGAATCTCCTCGACCTGCCTCCTGTAATCAGGCTGCCGAGGCGTACGTGTCTGGCCAGGAGAGATGGATGAACTCAGGCTGCAGCACAGAAAGTTCAGCTAAAACAAAAACGGACAGATAATTTTTCTTGTTTCAGGTCGGTGCAGAAAAGGAAGTGTTATGAAAAGAAAACTCAGGGAGACAAACTTGTTGTGTTTCTCTTGTTAACAATCAAAGTTATATTTGGTATGCCTGATACAAAAATGTTTGAATTAAACAAGTAGCAAGAAGGTTATTTTCTTTTTATTCACCAGAAATCCCCTGACTTTTTAATGTGTATGTGAAAAAATGCTGAATGACTCTTTCGGTTCGTTTATTAATAAATTATATTAAACAAATAGCCAAAAATAGGCGAGTACAACTGAGTGTACATAGGGAACTGAGCCACGTGCAGGAAAATCACTAAATGTCTTTCTTGAAGCTCCAGGAGGGAAAGTCGTACCACATCAGGCTGTTCATGAAACATGTGCTGCGATGAGTTCAGGTTGATACAGTATAATAAAGATTAGCCTACTTTACCAACAGCTCAGCTCTAAGATGGCAAAGCAGCACCAGTTTCCTTCATACCTACATCTCCACAGCATGGTCTGCTGAACTGGATTTCCTTCCCGGTGTGAAATCACAGCTTTTTAATACAGTAGCATCCCAGCGGATGGAAACATTTCTTTAAACATACTAAAGTTGATTCTTTATTTTTAGACCTGATTTGCCTAATTTAGCGTCACTCATAAGATGTTAATAGCTTGAACATGAAATTAAGATGACAGACAATTATCTCCAAATCAGCCCACAGCTGTTATATTTAAACCTCAATCTGTCTCTGGATGTTGCTGCTGGAACAAAGTCTGTCGATGTCACAATGAGCTATGAATTAACATTTGCTCTACTTGCTTATAATCGGTTTTATTTTTTTGCCAGCCTCCCTCGTTGGTCCTATGCCAAGTGGACAGCCAATCAGTCGCTAAACTGCACAAAATCCTCCCAGTAACAAATCCCTCAGTCTGCCTCAAATGGATAACAAGCGCTGAAATGACAGGAAAATCAAATATACAGCAAAAGCATTGTTGATTCATCTTTGTATCTTTGTTGTGCCAGCGGGTAAAACACATGGACCACATGAGCGCGTCCAAGGGAAACATACACTCTGGAAAAAACCTGCTTGCTCATTAAAAGCTTCCCATCCTGCGAGAGATAAACAGTTAAAGACAAGAGTCTGAAACCACGCAGAAGAGTGAGGTCTGTGTCCACATTTCATCTTCATCTTACAATATAAACAAGTCAAAGTTTTTCTGTGGAAGCCTTCAGTGTCTTTCCTTTTAGTCCAGGATTAATCAAGTCTTGGAAGCTGATAATGACACCTGACAGTGTTCTTAATCAAACCAGTGAGTTTAATTTAGTTAATCTGTTAAACAGATTTAACAGAAAGTCCTTTCAGGTTCCTGTCAGCCTGTCTCAGTCCAGATAGACTATTTCTGTTAGCTCATTAACAATTTTAACTTTTGTTTACGTACCATAAATGACAAAATCAGTCACCATCAAAGTTCAAATATATAATGCTGAATACTCCAACAGTGAAGATGACAATTTAACATTAATACAACGTCTTTGCTCGGTCAATTGAGCTGGCAGTTTAGGTGATGTTTTCTTTTTCCCACCTCTGAAAATAGGTAGATAAACATATTCTCTGGCCACTTCAGTCAGTACACCATTCAACTGCTTCAACGCAAATATCCGATCAGCCAATCACATGGCAGCTGATCAGATAATTTAGGCATGTAGATTTGGTCAACATGATCTGCTGAAGTTCAAAGCAGGTCCCTCTCCTCCTTCTTTTCAGGAGGAAAAAAAAGTACTTTAGTCAGCAGTCCCCAAACTTTTTTGCACCACGGACCGGTTTTTGTCCAACAATATTTTCACGGACCGGCCTTTAAAGTGTTGCAGATAAATACAACAAAGTAAAACCAGTGCTGATACCCAAAAAAAAAACAAAAAAAAACGAACATTTATTCATGATGCACAGGAAAAGACCCAGGGAACCTGAGTTAATGATAAAAACGATTTAAAAAACAAACAAACAATAAAAACCCTGAAAACCATAAATGTCAACCCGAGCCTCAACTCTCGCAACGACTCACAGACCGGGACCAGTCCATGGCCCGAGGGTTGGGGACTGCTCCTTTAAGTAACTTTGAATGTGGTGCCAGATGGACTGGTCTGAGTGTTTTTCATCATGGATGAGCACCTGACAAATGTGCAGTATCTGTGTGATGCTATTATGTTAATATGGACCAAAAAACTTCATTTTGGACTCTACCAGCTGTTGGGGGAGATATTTTTAGCAGGTAATGCTGAGTTGTGTTAACCAGAGATTTGTTCAAATGTTTCGTGGAGACAACAGAAATCCTCGTGCCGTTAGATTTAAACACTGCATCTTAAAGTTGACCTGAAAACAAACCAATTAGCAAAAACAGCTAAAGCAAATCAACAGGTGAAAATTGTCCACAGGTTTCTCACTGCATGCAACACCTCACGTGGTCAGTTCATCCAGTTTTTTCTAAAAATATGGGATGAACTTTAATTGGAGCATCATATAATGAATTAACAATAATAACTGCTTTCCAAGGAGCATGTGCTCTTTTCCAGCTACACTGTCTCACAGCTTGTTTCATCTCAAATGGTCGGCAGATACTGGCAATCATCGCCTCACATCCTGTTTCTCGCTCTGCAATAACAAACAGTGGCATGTCATGAAGATGGAGAGGAAAATGGAGATGGAGTCTCCAGTCCAGAGGAAGCACGGGCCTAATGTTTTCAGATGTTTTGTCTATCAGATCTAAAATGACATATGGAACAGTCGTATATTTCAAACTGGCAAAACCGGTGGAAAAAAGGTGCCAGAAGCAAAGTGACCTGGCAGGGATTTCACTTCGATTTGGAAGTCTAAATGTCAGCACGTAGAGCTCCACTTAACACATAATATTTCCACAGCTCAACACACCCTGGCCTGCCTACTCTGCACTTGGCTCTAGCTCAGGATTCGACAAGTCTTCATGCACGCCGCGCAGACAGAACAGCACGCACGCGAGCTGCCCGCTTTCGATCTGCCAGCCAGAGAGCCGGACTTAACCAGGATATGTGAAATCCATTTTCCAGTCGATCTGAGTACAGCTTGTTGCAGGAGCTGATGCATGCAGTGGAGCCCGTCGACATAACATTTGGTTTCTGCAAAATTGGTCCCTTTTAAGCAAATTAAAGACTACTTTCAGAGATTTTTAAAATTTCACAAGCTCCTTTAAACTGCTCAGTGATCTTTTCACAAACAGCGTGCCGGGCATGTCCAAAAGTGATGCTTTAGGAGCTCTAACATTTGGGAAGCAGCAGGCTTTGATAATGGTGATTTAAGGCGATTCAGCGGCGCATTAGTAAAATAAACAGAGCTGATGACAAAGCTGAATGTCACTGAATACATTATTAAAGTCTCCCAGTACTCTCTAAAGTAGCCTTTAGGCATCAAGGTAGGTGAAATTGGAGAGCCGCACTTCACTCAAGCCTTCGGGCTAAAAATGAAAAAATTAACAATGCTTATAATGTTCCTGCCAGTTTCCTCTTTAAATTCATCTCCCATTCAAGTGCGCAAAAGCTTCTGCAAACTGATTCCCTCCGGCTTCTTAAATGTGAGAATTTGCTGCTTTTCCCACAGATTCTTATTGTGTTTATAGATGAAGAGATGGGTGTATGAGAAGCTGAATACATACAGGCTTTCTAAAATGAAAGATTTAAAAATAACTGATTCTTGTCTGCAACGTGCAACATGTTCATCTTTGCTTTGCTCTGGTAAAACTGATGGAGCAGCATAAGAACCAGTTCTCAACCTGCAGCAGGTCGTGGTTAGACTGACCCTCCTTCTTAATGCAGATCACGAGAGGAGAAACAGTAAGGCCAGTCAGCTGCAGGCCAAGAAAGAGAATTACCCAGTGATTAATCATTAAAATAAAAAGCTAACGTGAGCTGCAAAATATACCTGGATAGGTGTTAATACACACAGACAGACTGCCCAAGTAAAGTTGCTGATATCCCTTTGTTTCTTTTCTTTTTAGACATTTAACTGAAAATAAATTTAAATTTGTTTTTTTCACCACTTTTTCTAATATTTAATTCAAGAATAAATCCTTTGCATGTCTTTGCGGTTTAAAGTGATTTATACACTACATTATTAAAAGTGTTGACAGCACAGAAGGAGTTTCACTGGCCAGTGATCTTGATATTAAGAGTTGTGCGTCATTCCTCGACCAGCAGTTTAAACACTGCTCTACTATCTTGCACCAGAAATGACAGTTGGTTGAAGAAATCTTTCCTATATTATTGAAGCACAGCAGCCTTGCTTGCCTTTTAGTTCTAAGATGTTACACCATCTCCTGCCATTAGCTGGAGCTGCTGTCCCAACAGGCGGCTGACACGTCCTCTCCGAGGAGGGTTGAAAAGTAGATGACAGCTGTGCAAACCGGTACACTTTGATGCAGAAAATGAGCGACTGTTTGTTGGTGATATAAAGTAAAACTTGCATAATGCGAGCGGAGAGACAAGTAACAACAGTCTGCGCGGGTGTCTGAACACCAGTCTGCAAACGTAGCTGACATTGTGCACGTGTAACTTGATAAACAGCACGAATGCCGCAAGTTTCAGAGATTACTGAAAACGTTCATCTAAAAGACACATGCAATATTAGCATGGCCGGTGTTTAATCTGGTCCATTAGTTGGGGCTCAGTTTTAAGTGGTTTCTTACAGAGAGACTAATTCTCCTTTTAAAAGCTCGTAAATTATTCATCAGAAATATCCCTTTAAATTAGATGATGTGCTGTGATCTAAACAATGCCTTCCCCACAGCTCAATTCGTTGCCTTGAAATTAATCGACTTGTGTTTTCCAACACCTCGTGACGTTCACCCAACCTAACATCACAAGTACAGACAGAAACACAGCCTCCCACTGGTGCCGAGAGACCGATCCCTGGATGCTGCAGGTGTCAGTCAGCCCCACAGCTGCTCCATAAATCTCGGCGGGGCCGACTAGCTCCAGCAAACCACTACTCTTCAGGAAACGGCACTTTGCTGACTAATGCTAGTGAGGAAGTTGAGGTTACGGGTGTGGTTGTCAGATGTCAGATGGCATGAAGGAGGAGGCATGATGGTGGCAGAACAGAGCCGGTGACCTACGCCTTTCTAATATATTTAGTGACCACTAATTGTTTTCTGACATGTTTCATCCACGTGACTGTTTTGTTTAAAGTCTGAACCTGTTGTTAAAATTTTAGACAAAAAAAAGCAAACTGATAGACAAAGCTGCAGCAGCAAATTTAGCTCTTCCATCACACATGAATGACTCACACGCTTAAAGTGTTTCTTTACTTTATGTGCTGATCAGAGCCCGAAGGCCCAAAGAGAATGGATGGTCTATTTGCCTAGATTACAGCTGGAGTTCACGTCACTGTGCTGTTTTCTAGAGGTGATCTCTGCTGTCCTGTATTCCTCACGACCTATTATTTTATCACCTCCCTCCAAAGACTAGCGAGAACTTTATAACTTTACAGTTTCAGATGCTAAGATAATAAGATTTAGATGACACCAGTGCCATTATCAGTGATGTTTTTATGTTGCCTCAGTTTTCTGTGTTGAAAAACGTAGGTCCACATATGTTTATTTTTACAGGTTTAATAGTAGAAAGATAAAAAGCATCTGGCTTCTTATCTTCTGTGTACTGTGCAAAGAATCAAGAATCGATAAGCTTGGATACTGCCCGGGTAGGTGGGCAACATTTCTGAATTTCCATCCCCAACTCTGATATTCTACATACTAAACAAATGGGAAACACAGCAGGAGAGGATACTGTATCAAACATATTAAATTAACTAAACTGAAATCAATCCTCCAGCATATATTCACACAGTCACACAATGAAATGCTGAACACATCAATTTAAAAGGACTAACACTGACTTATTTGTCTCTGCATTTCATAGACTGTGTGGGTTTTTCAGCACCGCTGCACCTGGGAACATGCCTGTGAAAAGTTGGTTCCAAAATGTTGTGATGCTGTGTAAAATATCAATAAAAACCAAATGCAATGATTTGACAATCTCATGAACCCAGATTTTATTCACAGCAGAACTTAAAAGTCATTTCAAATGATTAGACTGGAAAAAAAGATCATTTTTGAATTTGATGGCAGCAACATGTCTCAATAAAGTTGGGGCCCGGCCATGTTTACCATTCAAGACAGTCTGGGAACTGAGGAGACCTCCTGCTGGACTTTTGGGAGAAGAAAGGTGTCCCATTCTTGCCTGATACAAAATTCAAATTCAAATTTTCTTACAATGATAGATTTTCACAGTCGTTTGATTTGATTTCTATGTTTTACTTTGGATAAAATCTGGGTTTGTCAGATTTACAAATGACTGCATTTTTAGTGTTGTATAAATCTGACACAAAAACTTTGCCACAGGCTGAGAGCAGTTGCCCACCTCTCTTTTTAGCAGCGATGCCTGCAGGGACAAGTCTAAAACTGGAATAGGAATTTAATTTAATGAATTTTCACCACTGAAATATTTGTGCTGATTAAACCAGCAGTGTGTAAAGCAATTAAATGAGCTTATTTGTACTTACTAGAGGCTAGTAAAACTCTGATCTACTGGCCTGGGAGTCAGTGCGGAAAAATGTTGTTATGTTTGAGGCTGAAAAAATTATAAAGAATTGTTTCAAATAATGCAATTAAAAAATGTCAGCAACTTCCTGTAAAGACTCCACAATGGAGAACACTGGCTTGTATGCTCATCCGCACACACTCATACAATATTTCATCCTATGCATTCAGCACCTTCACAAAACAGGAAGAAACCAGATTATTTGGGATTAAATGCCATGCTCGCAGGCACGTCAGCATGCAGACTGAAAGACTGGGGCAGGACCAACAACTTTACAATCACTGGATACCTGGCCCTTCCTCCTTACCAGCAACAGTATAATGTCCACTTACGGGGACATTATACTGCTACTGTTCTATCAAAATTTTAAACAAATATCCTCATATGTGGCTCTCATTTTTCTTAAAAACAAAAATAAGGTAAAAGAAATAATCTGGTAATTCTTTGTTTTTACATTCATCGGGCCCCAATATGCCCAAATATCAAAGAGAAATTAAAAATGCATGCCGTGGAAGAGTTCGGGTCTTAGTAGGATTGCACCTTTAGTGCAGACTCTAGCTTTTCACTGTACTGGTCCATAACTTGATAGGATAAAGAAAAGGTTCTGTCTTATCAACACAAAAAAGGGAACTCTATATTAATAAAAAAATAATAAAAATCTATCATTAAGCTATGGTATGTCTGCCTTCCTGTGACATTTAATGTATCGCAGCAATGTGAGCATGGGATCCAAAGTGATAAAACAAACTAAGCACCAAAGCTGCTTACAACCTGCAAAGTTACATAATCGGAGTAAGGTGAGCAGTAAAAGCACACGGTGGACACTGGAATAGAAATCACGCATTCATTATCCGCATTAACAGTGCGTTAATGTGGTTTGTGTGAGCTCTGCTCCGAGTTGTAAAGCACAGGCGTGCAGCAGCGAGACTGCAAACCAAATGACAGCTCGAGTTCCGTGAAATTAACACACACACGCGCACACACACACACGCTCGGTCTGAATGAATGTCATGCAGTTTAAAGAGCGGAGTGGAGCTTTCCTTTCAGCACCACCTTTACAAACAGAGCAAGCGCCGCTTCCAGCTTCCTCCTGCCTCTCTTCTATCACACTGCAAAGGAAAATTACCACCTTAAAGAAAATTAGAAAAACAACTTTCACTGCTTCCAGCCGAACCAAGCACTCATCTCCTGAGCTCACGAACACTTTTAAGCAGAGGCAAATCACCGCTGACACGTATCATTTCCAGCTGAAGTTAATTAAAAGGAGAGGTGAGCCGTTATTGGCCTACTTACCATCAATCGCCATGATGTTCTGTTTTGGCTTCAACCAAAGTGGGCGGTAAAGAAGGGGGAGCGGCCCACTGCAAGGGTGAGGAAAGGGGGGAACTCACGGTGTGGTACAGTCCGTGAGATGCTCGGGGAGGAAGCTGAATGTCTGCTGCACAAATACCACACACAGCTGAGAGGATACAGGCTGAATCATATGATCAGGAATTCTATTACTTATCAGAGTTTTGCTAGTCCGCTTAACATGACTAATTAGATTATATATATTAATATTATTCAGATCCTGACACATCTGAATCTAAAATCTGTTGTGTTAATATAAATTATTCTGGTTCACAAGACATTATAGGGGCTAAAATGGTAGAATGGGATCATTTAATTGCTCTGCTTGTTTATCATACCCATATTAATTCATTTGCTTCTATGCAGATATACTAAAATGTTCATCATCAGTCATTTTTATGTGAAAGCAGCTAATTCCTTTCATATAAAAATGACTGACTGCCTTTATTGTCACTTTGGGCATCAAGTATCTGCCTCAAGGTTTCTGCAGGAAGAAATCTCGCTCGTCTGCGTCTGTTAGCCGCAGTTCACTGCGCAGCTATTACAATAAAATCACAGACTGACAAATATATGGTAGAAAACATATTTGCGATTGAAAATATCAAAGCAGCACACAGGTCGCACAAGAGTGCCAACAGGGACTTTGGCTCAGGCGCAGTTCAATTCAGTTTATTTATACGGCACAAAATCACAATAACAGTCATCTCAAGGTATTTTATTTTGTAAGGTAAAGACACTAAATAGTACAGAGAAAACCCACTATGACCACCTATGAACAAGCACTTGGCGAGAGTGGGCAGAAAAAACTCCCTTTTAACAGGAAGAGACCTCCAGCAGAACCAGGCTCAGCGAGGGTAAGTTTGCCGCGACTGGATGGGGGAGAGGGGAGGAAGACAGGACTGCAGAAACACTGTGGAAAAGTACCAGAGATTAATAATAACTGATGATGAAATGCAAAGTTGTGTATAAAACAAAAATGGCCCCAAGTTAAATCCAGAATATAATGTAATCTCCTTCTTCCTGAAGAATTTCAGAATTTCTTCTTTCATGTTTTATGTTCTGTTGTCCTTCTCTCTCTATGCTTCTCTTTTGTCTTTTTATCCCCTCAACTGATGCCAATCTGAGTGTGGTTCTGTTAAAATGGAGCTCTGTCTTCCCACTGTTGCCATAGTGCTGTTGACATGGGATCATTTGATCACTGAGGCTTTCTCACTTTGATTTGAAGGGTCTATTTTAAAGATAAAGTAGATATAAAAACTGAAATATACAGCTCTAGTGATAACTCCAGTGATATCAGTCTCTCACTCACTCTCATGTTTTCATGTAACAGACACACCAGCTTGTTTAAGCTTCTTAAAAAATACCTGAAAATGGAAAGACCTTTTTCCATAGCGTCCAGCTTGAACAATAACTTTCTTTGATTGCAGCTGAAGGTCCAGTTCCAGTCCAGCTCCTACACCATCCCACTCCATGTGGAGTCACACATGCAGCCACTGGAGAGTCTTAAAAGGTGTTGTGGTAGAAATACAGAGGCACGCTTTGGGATGTCCTCGCCTTTCTATGATGCAAACAGAAACTTTCTCTGCAGCTTGAGCAGTTTAGATTATCAGATAGTGCACTGAGATCATCGGTTATTGAAAATGTATCTATTGCAATTAATTTTCATTCATACCCTGCTTTGTCTTAATTTTATCTTTAGTAATAGAAATTAGATTCAAACTAACTCTTTTTTATAAATATTGAAAGTTGGTTCATTTTGTTCATTGCTGAGACATGAAAGCAATGTCAGTTTTGTGAGCTTATTCTAGTAAGCCGTGATGCAGCCTGGTTGTTGGAGGGCTTTTACAACCCACTTACATTTAAAACTAGTTGGCTTGGAACAGCACTTAATGTGATGGACCCTGCATGGCAATGGAAATGCAGTGAAAGTAGGGAGGTGCTGTATTGGCAGCTCCAGAATTTAGTTAAACAGTAAAAAGAAAAAATCCCTCCTACATCTTTTCTTAAGCAGTGCTGCTTAACCTCAATAGAAAATTACATAAGGTCAATAAAAATGAGAAGCAGAACTCCAAAATAGAAAAGAATGCAGTGCAGCAGATCCCAGTGACACAGAGAGGCTGCTTAATGGGACAGATATTTTAGATGTAGCTCTGCAGTGCGTTCTACATGTTTTGGCCCATTTGTTCCATTTTATGCAACACTTCCAATCCTGCTAAAGAGATTATCCACTTTAACTTTTGCCTTTAAGGCTTTCAGTATCTAAAAAGTAAAAAAGAAGCTGGCAGTACAGCAGTGCTCAGAATGAGGACAGATATAAACTTCACTTCGATCATTTTAATGTATTTCATCATCTTAGTTTAACGGACATTTTTCTATTGCATGTTCCAGTGTGCTTCAACCCCCCCCCCCCCCCTTTTTTAAGGCAATGCATACAATAAATGAGCCATTATTAGTATAATACTTGGGTAACAGTATCGTCAGTGCATTCAGTGCAATGGAAAACCTAATTGGTAGCGCTGAAAGACAGGAGGGCGGTTCACTCTGAAATACTGCACTGGCACATGGTTATAAACAGAATTGCAGTCCTGTTTAGTCCAGAATTTAACTTCATATCCTTCTTCCTGAATTATCAGGCCCTGTCATACATTTAAGACAATTCGGCACTTTTGACCCTAAAATATGTGAAAGATTCAGGAAATCCAGAGAAAACTATGCAGAGACAAAGCTGAAAAGTCTGTTTAAAGCTCCGCAGTCCAAACACAAAAGATAGATATTCAAAAGCCTGCCCTTTGGTCCAATCAAATAATAATTCAACTGGACCTTAATGATAATTAGTCATATTTTATTGTCACTGCACATCAAAAAGGCAGCATGCGTACAAGGTAATTACATATGGCACAGAATATGCTGTGATACTGCAGACAGTGCTATTGCTTATTTCTCCATTCTGCACACATTCCTCTGTATCGAGGGACTATACTATACTATACTCATCTGCCTGGAGTCCTGAACTGTCACCCAATGGAAACATGTCGGCATGAAAAGCACAGGAGACCCTGATCTGTTGAGAGCTGAAATCCTGACTCAAACAAGCTTGAACAGTAATTTTGCTTTGAAAAGCTGCAGCATGTGCTTTTAGCTCCCAAACTGTAGAAGTGTGTAATTAAGGGCCTCTTCATTAACTCGGTAAAATATGTCACAGATTTTCATTTTAGTCATTTATAAATCTAATTGGTAACATATAATTGGAAGCACAGATTAAAGATTATGTTCATTTAGCATTTCTCTGCTGAGATCTGATTTCTTGCCACTAGATGTTCAACTGATGCTGATGGAGACCTGTGGAAGGAAGAAAGCACAGATTAGTTTAGATGGTTTAGGTAGGAAGTATTTTGAATAGTTCAGCCCCTAAAGTGATTAACCTGAAGACTGATTATTTGTGGATCAGGCTCCACCTGCTGAATGGTGTGGCTCACAGGTCAGTAAGTGGAAATCAATAAAAAAGGTGTCAACTGTAGATGATTGTAATCTACCTCTAAGCTGGTTTGACAGCTGCTAATTATCGCATGCCATTTACTTAAATTTTATGTAAAGTGTAAAGAATGGATATTAGTATTCTGCATTTTAAATATTTAGGTGTTGTTTTTTTCTGATACATCTGCAGGTAAATTGATTTTTCAGTACAGCAGTGCTTCACATGACTCAGTGCTGCTTCACCCACCACCTCAGATCTTAATCACCAATTGCTGACGGTTGAAACGAGTGCCCAGTGGAGAGAGTGGACAGCTTCAAATACCTCGGAGTTCACATCACGCAGGACCTGTCATGGTCCTGTCACATCAACACCGTGGTGAAAAAGGCCCGACAGCGTCTCTACCACCTCAGACGCTTGAGAGACTTCCAACTGCCCTCCAAGGTGCTCAGGAACTTTTACTCGTGCACCATAGAGAGCATCCTGGCGGGAAACATCTTAACCTGGTTCGGGAACAGCACCATGCAGGACAGAGGGGCTCTACAGAGGGTTGTGCGGTCAGCTGAGCGCACCATCCGCTCTGAGCTCCCTGACCTGCACTCAATCTACAGCAGGCGGTGCTGGACCAAGGCCAGGAAGATCGTGAAGGACCTCAGCCATCCCAACAACAGACTGTTCTCTCTGCTGAGGTCAGGAAAGCGATTCCGCTCCCTGAAGACCAACACAGAGAGACTGAGGAGGAGCTTCTTCCCGCAGGCGATACGGTCTCTCAATCACACCACCACACAGTACTGACCCACACATATGGTTCTTACACACACACTGGACTTTCTGGACTTTGTTTTTGCACAACACTGGTCACTATATTCTTCATTTCCGGTTAATACTTGTACAGCTGCTGTTATTGTGTATATATTTATTTATATTTAGATTTCTTCATACATTCTTATATAGTTCTATATTGTGTATTTTGTTGTACAGTTATTTTATTTTCAACTTTAATTTATATATTTTATCTTATTCCTTCCCAGTTAAATTTACCCTTCATTCTAATTTGTGTTGTACAGTTATTTCATTTTTAACCTTAATTTATATTTTATTCGTTCCTAGTTAAATTTACCCTTTTTAATTTTTCATATTTATTTCCTATCTTATTCATAGCCTTTTCCTTTTTTGTTTTCTTTAGGTCACGAGCAGTTGTCCAAGCATTTCACTACATATCGTACTGTGTATGACTGTGTACGTGACAAATAAAATTTGAATTTGAATTTGAATGTCAAAAATAAAGCAGGAGGGCTCTAGACTGACACTGACATGAAGTGTTTGTCTTAGCTCTTCAGATACAAAGAACGAGCTTCTTTCAACACACAGCCCACTGACATCCCTCACCTGAGTGGCAGGTATCAGTATCATCACTGATGGTACAGCAGTCGCAGAGCAATAAGTTATTTCCAGTGTTTTTAGGCAAGCTGATCATTTCTGTTAGAGTACTTAAAAAGCACTTTTGAGTTTCCAGGAGATATCAGAACACCCGAACTGTTCTGGATTTACCAACAATTACACAGTGTAGTGTAGTGTGAAATCATTGCCTCCCTGCGATGTGAATCTTGAAGGTCAGGTATTAAATACAGCACTGAGATGAAATATTCATACAGCATGCATTATTGAAATGAAAACCACTGCTGCCTGGGGTGTGATGGACATACTGTAATTTTCTATTGTACTAAAATCCTACAAGCCACAAATACCCTGCTTTAAACTTCTGTGTATAAACAGCAACCTCTGGAGCTGAAAATTGAAATCCAGAAGTTGCAAAAACTGCAGTTCCTCTAATGACCACTTGAGGCGGGCTCCAAAACCAAGGCACCCCCCTTGGGGCCTTTTAGAGCATCGTCAATGGTGTTACCTAAACTAATTTAAACTTGTTGTGACCTACAGCTGGTCCAAAGACTTTACACTCACTGACTACTTTATTAGATATATCTGTTGAACTGCTCATTTGCACAAACATCTAATTATCCAATCAAATGGCAGCAACTCAGTGCGTTTATGCATGTAGACATGATCAAAACAAGCTGCTAAAGCACTACTGGGCATTACAATGGGGAAGAAATGTGATGTAAGTGACTTTGAATGTTTCATGGAGGTTGTTGACTTATTGGCTGGTCTGAGTTTTTCAGAACCTGTCGACCTGCTGGGATTTTCCCCAAAAATAATCTCTGGAGTTTACAGAAAATGGTTTGGAAAGGAGAAAATACCCAGCAAGCAGCAGTTCTCTGGAAGGAAATGACATGTTGAAGTCGGAGGTCCAGAGGAGGGTCAGGCTACCTCAAGCTGATAGGAAGGCAACAGTAAGTGAAATAAACACTTGCTATAAACAAGGTATGCAGAAGAGCTTCTCTGAATGCAGAAGGAGAATACCACACTGGGTGTCCTTCCTGTCAGCTAAGAAAAGGAAAATGAGGCTCATCAAAAACTGGGCGACAGGAGAATTAGAAAAACCTTGCCTCACCTGATGAGTCTTCTGTTATGACTTTCAGATGTTAAGGTCAGAGTTTGTCGTAACATGAAAGAATTGATCGATCCTGCCTTATATCAACAGTTCAAGCTGTTGGGGTTGTGTGGGAGATATTTTCTTCTCTGAGTACCAGTCGAGCATTGTTACTCACCATGTCCATCCCTTTATGACCACAGTGTACTCATCACCTTCTTAACACACCATGGCACTTGAAACTCAGATCATCTCAAACTGATGTAAACTCTACTGAAACGGCCTTCACAGACACCAGATCCAATTTGCATTGTGAACGTGCAGCTGAGAAATCTGGGGCAACTGTGTGATCATGTCAATATGTACCAAAATCCCAGAGGAGGGTTGAATCTATGCCATGAAGACTTAAGGCGGCTCTGAAGGCAGAAGAGAGCCAATCTTTTACAAACAACATGTACCTAATAAAGTGGCCACGGTATCTGATCTAACCTGAGCTCACTGTGTGGCTTCAGTCGCCCCGTTTACTGATGAAGCTCAACCAACCTTCATTCATTTTTATCAAAATTAAACTGTAGTTAAGATCATCCTGTATAAAAGTATAGGATGATAGGACAAGTATAAAAAGTATCTGAATTTTCCTGAAACCCATGAAACCGAGCAGCTGTTGAATAACAAGTATTTTAATAGGAACCTGTTGCCATGATGAAATCCTCAACTCATCAAGCTTCATATTAAGATTCAGTATATGCTCCTATGCCGTCATCAGGTTGCCTTGGATACACGCAGCAGCTGCTCAGCTCTACCTTGTGATTCCCTGTCAAAAAACATGAGCAAACATTCCCAAATCGAGGCATCAATAACACGCCGTCTCTGCATCCTCATTCTGCTCCTCTTACTAATTTTAGAAACACAGTTTTTCAGCAATAAAGGAGCGATGCCTCACGGCGTGTGGCATGAGTTAAAAGCAGCGTGTTCGCGGGACACCGCGCTCTTTGACATGAACATCAATTACAGAGCATTCACTGCAGTGAGCCTGTGCATGTAGGGTACATTCAACAATGGGAAAACAAAAGGGGTGAAAAATGTTGATCACTGGCCGGCTCAGCCCAGCAGGACTGACCACTCACTGTGACCTTTACACTGCCACATGCAGTACGTGACAAACAGGCTGCAAGACCTTTGTAAAGTAAGAGAGCCCATACAGAAATCGTTAATTAGTAGACAAAATGTCAAGCTTCCTTTCTTTGTGTATTCAGCTGCAATTAGAAATATATTTTGTCTCTTTTATTTTTATTATTTCATTTATCTGAATGCTACAAAACAGCTTCATCCCGGTGAGAAATTGTTAAATAATTTCTTTTAGAGTCAGTGGAAGTGAAGTCACCTCTAACCGCATCCTTTGCTGATGCGGTGAGTATATACTGTAAGAATACTTCTACACTCACTTTGTTCACATGTGGGAAACTGTGTTCATAAGGTGGGATAAGAGTTTGACAGGGGAAAATGGAGGGGACTAATGGACAGGATAAATGGGACATTAATCGCATAAATAAATATGTGCAAATTACATGTACATATGTAGAGATGTGCATAACACATACACAGACATGCACCGCTCTCGCCACCTCCTCTGCTCATACTTGTTTACTTGTTCTATTTATAGCCGCAGCTCTGTTCAAATGCCCTCTGCTGGGCTCATCAAAGCTTTCTGTTGTCATAGAAATGGGCTGCTGCGACCATTAGCTCCTCTGTCAGTCCGCTTCCCAGATCACATCCACTAGAGGTGGGAGCACAGCTGCAGGTCAGGTAGATGGATGATGCAGACCAAGAATCTTTATCATGTGGGAACAGAGCGGAAAATTGTTCAGCCGTTAACAGAGCAGGTGAGGCGACACGTACCGGTTTCTCCCGGTCGTCTGAATGGACTGTGAGGCTGTTGTGTCACAGTGAGCAGCATTTACAACACAATCATGTCCGCACCATGTGTGACCTTGAAGTGCGAAGTGTCGACTGCGCTCCTGGGATTTACCTAGTCTAACCAGACTGCTCAGGGTTACTGCTGGAATAAACTGGTTTCTGCTTTCAATCAGAGACTGCAGCTGAATGAGAAGCATATACTTTAATGTTGTCTGAGCTAATCCTGAGATAACCTGCTTTTATATTTGCTCCTTTGTTACTGAATTAGATCCGATAGGGACGACGTGATGGCAGATTTCAACCTCTTTAAAATTTTCAGCAACAGATGTCCTTAAAAACCAAGCAGAGTGCTGTTCAGAGGAGCATAACAGGAAGACGATTTTCACTGTTTCATACTCAATAATAAAAACACTGTGCTGATTAGTTTTTGATGTGTTGCACAATTTTGAGTAATGCACCAAATGAAAGGGGCAATGAGCACTTTTGGTCCTGCACCCACCCTGCTTTGAGGGTCATTATCCATGCGTGAGAGCTGCGATCTGGGACCAAGCTCCAGCTATAGCTTGTTTTGAGCAGCCATCTAACCCACAGGATATATGACCTTTGAATGTTCAATGTTTGAATGGTTACCCAAAATGCAGTTTTTGCCAGTCAATTTTCAGAAAACAGACCCCCCCCCCTCCCTCCAGAGCACCAACGTTTGTTTGTGTTCTTTTACAATGTAGACATTGTGGTGTTTTGCTATTAGAACTGTTATTCAGTCATGCTTTAAAAAATGAAGAACATGCTTACTTCTTCTAAGGGAATTAATAAGATAAGCAGCAGGCAGGTGCTGGTCACCAAATGCACTTGATTAACTGATTGTCATCAAGCATGATCATCTCTGTAAAAGGAGCAGTTTTGCTGGCCTGTAGCATACAGACCTTTCATTAATACAATGCCACAGCCTTTTTATTTTCCAGGCTTTTCTTCTGTCTATGCAGCTATTCAAATTGCATAAGTCTTTATTAATATTGCCGGTTATTCTGCAAAGGAAACCATCTAATATTTTCATTATAAAACTATAACAAATGCCTCAAAGGCTGTTTGAAATGCAGATTGAACCAGAACACACACTGCAACATGCACCTTTATCATAAATATCATTTTATCATCACGAAAAACTCCCATTTTCACCTCCACAAGATTACACGTGGAGCTGTTCTTATTTTAAAATTCAATCTTTTGTCGCTCGGGCTGCTTCTGAACAGACAATGCAGAGAAATACACAGGATTATGCAAGTGTTCACATCAAGCCCATTATCTGCCAGTGCTCTTTGTGAAGAACCTGATATCTTATGCAACTGTCTGAGAGCTGAGAAGGCAAACACTATCTCCAAGTTGTTAAAATGAACTCTGCACAGAGCAGTGAGGAGCTGTTTCCATAGTAATAGCCGCCTACACACAACACAAAGTGACCTGACTGCTAATTTTAATGTGACATGAACAACAAAGTCTGTTGTTTTGACTTAAAGCAAATCAAAGCAACAGCCTAGGAAATAATGGGGGGGTTGCATGGGTTTAACCACCCTGCAACCCCACCTTAACTTCAAAAATGTAAAATATAGTAAATCCTGCCCTTTAAAATATCTAATATCTTCTTTTACTGCGTGTCTACTTCAGTACTGTGACAAGCTGGACCTGTTCCCAGCTGTCAGGGTTAGAGGTAAGAGTTAAACCAATCCGATCGCAAAAACAATCTGACCAGCAGATTTTTCATGTGCAGTAACACGTGCATGAAAAATCAGCAGAGTATCCCAAAACGCACGGGGGAGTGCCGGAAATGCACAGCAGAGGAAGGCAATGAAGCACCACCACCACCACCTCACAGCAAGTGAGGGTTTGAATGCACCAACTGATTGTGGCCTTACAGTGCGAGTTGTGAGGCCTGCGAAAGACGGGTGACCTCTCTGAGGTGTCCCCTACCCTCACCCTATCACAAGCTCCACCTCAACCACTACCTCGACCTGGATAAGCAGAAGAATATGGATGTATAGGTATTTATTAGTGGTGGGCAGATCGATCCAAATATCGATTGTATCGATACCAAGTCAGCATCGCTATTGGATCGATACCAAAATATGCAGCATTGCACACGACTAGTATTTATTCATAATATGAAAAATTTCCAAGCCTCTCTTTGCAATTTGCTATTTTGGCACTTCTGCTTAACATAGCACTTTACTAAACTGTGACACCTCAGTGCAGTGTAGTGTCCTTATCAGCTGATTCTGAGGGGACAAGGCAGTGATGGATATTTCAATGAATGACCCATGAATTCAGTTATGCATGGCAAACACTTTATTTTTATCTCGTTGCTTTGCTCTGGGTTTTATACTGTTTTTTTCATTGCATGTAGTCAAAACTGTCCATATTTGATGCTCTCTCCTTTCATGCCGAACACCACAGGGATCAGAGCAGAGATACTATCAGTGAGCAAGTGCCGTTTCTTGCTACGAGAGTCACCAACCAATACTCATTTTGTTGTCAACACACATGTGGGTAAACACAGTGTCACACTTCACTGAGACTTACTGCGGGCTTTCTGACAAACAAAATGGAAAAAAAGATGCTAATACTTGTCTGAAGTGTTTCTAACTTTGAGGCACTTTTGATTAGAGAGCTGTGACACCACCATGTGACAAAACTGTGTAACTGCATGCTAAGCAATAATTACTCAAAATGACATTTAAATTAAAACACTTAATAACTTATAAAGATTTAGCTCAGTTACTTAACATATAATCACACTAAAATATTATAAACTTTCTTTAAATTATATAAAGAGACTTTTGCTTTTAAATTTACAGTAAAACTGCACATTTCTTTATTTTTCCTTCCATTCACTGAAGTTTTTTCATCGTTATACACACCCTGCCCACACACACACACCTGCACGCATACAAAAGTTTAACTCTGCAGTTTGTGCTTCAGGTTGGTCAGTTGCTCCATGTTGATGGTGGAGCCACCGCACACAATCATCAGCAGAGGGCCCATGAGAGCTGGCAGACGACCTAAAATGAGGAGAAGCAGTAACTGATGTAGTCATTTCTCTGAACTGAGAAGGTCTCAACTGTCTCAGCCTGATGGACTGAAGTACTCATCAGCTGCTTCAGTATGAAGAAAACAGAAGGAAGGTGAGGACTTACCTTCATTTTGTAATCTGACTATGATACCGCTGTAGACAGCTGCCAGCGCTGCTCCACACGCCATCTCCACCAGCACGCGTTCCTCATCTGCAACCGGCATGCCATCACATTAACTCTGGTGCAATTTCCACTTAGTTGTGCATAATTTTTCAAACATTTTCCACTATTCAGCAAAGCCACAAAGCAGCAGGCTTAAAAGTTACTGATTAAAAAGTTTTGTCATGGTGTGAACATTGTTGCCATAGTTACTGAAGGTAGAGGTATTCAGACCCTTCACCTGAATTCTTTGCATGCGTGAATCATCCAAAAACCAACTTAAAGTGGACCCGCTTTGTACAATTCACATTTCCTCTGTAGAAGCCAGTGAAGGTGGCTCCGGCCTCTGGTTAGGATGCCTCCCTAGTTTCTCTCTTTGCAGGTTTCCAATCACACCCAACTGGGAGGAGATCCTGGAGTAGACCCAGACACAGCTAGAGAGACGATACATCTCATCTGGTCTGGGAATACCTCAGGATCTCCAGGAAGAACAGAAAGTGTTGCTACCCTTTAAAGCCTAAACTGTCCTCTGACTGGCTGGCTGGGTAGGGCTCCTGACTTCATACAGATATGAAGTTCAAAAAAACCGACAGCAAAATGTTTCTAAAGTCTCAATGGAGAAGTGTTTGTTCTGTTATAAAATGATAAATTAGCATGTTTAGGGGCTTTTGTGACACTGCATTTTATGAGGGAAATTTAGGCAGCATTTTACTGCAAAACACAGAGGACAGGCTGCACTGGAGGTTGCCAGATTAATATGGGAAGATTAATGTGAGAGGGAAGAATTTAAAGTATTGCTGCACAGATCTGTGTTCTTTAGTTACATATTTAAGTTTATAGTGCAAAGCAGCCCTAGTCTAATATTTCACAAAGTGTTGTGCTATATAAGATTAGTATATGTTTTGTTGTATTAGATAAATTAACTACAACTGATGTTGTTCAGTATAAGTTAATAATAAGTACCAACAAGTATAGTGCTTGAATAAATGTGCTAATAAATTATTGCCTTCCCCTGGCTGTTGCTCTATCATTAATCATTAGACTTTCTCTGCCCCCAAGAGGGCAGAAAATGGCTTCCACAGGCCTGTATGGTTTGCAGTTAATTTCATTCATTCTGGGGCATAAAGACATGCTTGTCCAGCAGCTCGAAGTGAAGAAAAACATTGTACAGGGAAGCCAAACGAAAGCATTTATGTACAGGAAGTCTTTTACAGAGTAAAACCTCATTCTAATTTTCTGCAAAAACCCTTCTTTATACTCCTTATTATCAAAGTAACCGTGGAAACTGGAGGTATTAGGATGCACAGGATAGAAACAAAAGTCTACCATGCTGATTTGGACACTGACTTAATAGCATTTGGTGAGAATAAATGTGATGCAATATGAAAAAAAAAAAAAAACTATTACAGATTCATTAATTGACACTCATCACCAAGCTTAAAGGCAAATTCAGAGGTAAAAACACTCACCCAGGAATGTTTGGATAGCATGCAGAGCCTGCTGGTCGGTCACCAGCTCAGAGATGATTGTCAGCTCGCTGCTCTGGCTGTAGTCGAAGGCTTGTTTACAGGCTGTCTTCGCTCCAAGACATTTAGCCTCGCTGTGGAGAGGCAGTAGGTTTGATGGATGAGGGTACGTTCGAAACACTTCATTGCAAAAAACTTTTAAACTCCTTTAAAGTCAAACCTGGTGATGTCATCTAAAGTGACCAACTTCCCCGCTTTAATTGCAGCATTGAAACAGTGTGCCCCCACTGTTTCCATCGCGACGATGGGCACGTCTGTCCAGCCCACATCCTTGAGGCCCTGGATGACCCCACACAGGAGGCCCCCTCCGCCCACAGACACCACCACAGCTCCGGGCTTCACGCTGGGACCCAGAGAGGCAGTGACCTCTGCAATCATACTGGCGTGGCCTTCCCTGTATGGGTGAGTGCGTGGACACAGGTACAGTTTGAAAGGGAGTCTTTTTAAAGTGCCCTGTGCTTTAATGAGGAGGTTCTCTACCATAGCAAGGGGTGATCGAATGGAGCAACATAAGTAAGCCCTTCAGTTTCTGCCAGTTTGAGAGCCTCTGCGTTGGCATCATCCCAAACCTGCAAAGATAAGAGTCTTAGTCTTCTTTAAAAAATAAAAATAAAAAAAAAATCTAAATTCTGGATTTTAAACCATCATATCAGTGAGCTTCACCTTGCCTACAATTCTGACAGTAGCACCCTGATCATGGAGTCTCTGGACCACCAATGGAGGAGTGGAGGAGGGAACTATGATGGTGGCTGGCACGCCCATTTTTTGGGCTGCATATGCTGCAGCCATACCTGCATTACCACCTGAAAAAACACCACCTTCAATACTAAAGAAACACACTAATGACACTGCATTGTAATGAGAATATGATGTTTAACAGGACAGAGTCACCTGAAGAGCAGATTACTCCTTTGGAGTGTCTGGCGAGCTGCAACGACACATTAAACAGTCACTGTGTGACAATGTGGATCTGAAGAAAGGGAGCACGCGTGAGGGGGGCTGTAAAGATTCCCACCTGCTGGCAGAGGTGCCCGATGCCACGGATCTTGAAGGAACCAGAGGGCTGTGCATTCTCCATTTTTAGATAGACAGTGGTTCCCACCCTCTTGGACATGTTGATGCTCTCCAGCAGCGGTGTCTTCAGGTGGAAAACCTCTGCCATGGTGCACCTAGATGCCAATGAAAGAGAAGCAGTAAAAACTCCACAGAGTGCAAGTGGGTGGTACAGTGGAAAAGTTGTTCATCTTTTATACACATTTTCATCTTCTGTTAGGTTTATTGGTAGTCAGAGCACAACTATCACCAGCTCTCAGATTGCAGTGCTGAAGAAAGAGAAGAAACAAAGAAGTTGCCTCTGCACAATTTGTGTTAATTTAAGGCACTGAACTCTTGAGTCATTTTCCATTGGTAGACTGTCTTTCACATGTAATTTCACTTTAATCTTTCTGATCTGATTTAAAATCAACTTCATCATATTTTATTAGTAACCATGAGAATATCACCCCCCCCCCCCTTCTCTGTGTACTGTATTCACGTACTGTGAATATTGTAACTTTGATTTTTCTAATCTCATCTATTCTGTTTATTACTGCACAAATCATTTCTCCCACTTTCCACCGAAATCTGTAAAACCACCATCCTTCACTTCCTTCCTTCCATTGTTGTTGCCACCTTCAGTTTCTGCTTCTTTCCTGATAAACCCGAGTGTTAAATTATTTTCCTTGGCTTCCTTCGAAACCTAATCTCACATTTTCCAATGATACCAAACGTGCCAGAGCACATAAAAACACCCCAATGTGTGAATTCTTTAGTATTTCTCTTGGAATGCCCGGTCTATTGCCTGTGTAAATACACTGTAAATGGGTTCGTTTTTAATATTAACTACTATCACCGTTTGAATTATGTACCAAGCATGGGCAGTGTTGCTTTCAATAATAAAATAAATTGTCCAAAGTGGAAAATCAGGTATTTATATTCTTCACTTTAATCTTCAGCAGCTCTCTTTAGGGGTCGAATCTTCTCGCCTCTGTGGCAGCAAAACCTGTCTGCCAGCGGAACTTTATTAACACAACAAAGCAATAATTAACATAAAGCGTCCGAAATGCTACGTTGTAATTTGGGATATCAAATACAAACCATTATATAAACCTCTGACTTACGTTCGGTTAAAATGTCTTCGTGAATGAGCCCCGCAACAAAAATTAATCAACTGTTTTCTTTTGGAAAATGTATTACAGTTTCACCAGACGCTACGCTACATACGAATGTAGCACATTGTACCGGAAAAGCATCCAATAGTAACAAGACTACTTCCGGTCACTGCTTCAAAATAAGTGTTTGATTAAAACCAATGACTGTAGAAACTTAAAGTGAATTTACTGCTGGAAACAAGATTATATTACGTTTGCCTAAAATAAACTTAAACTAAGTGTAAAAAAAAAAAGCATTTTAGACAAATAAAATTACAAGATAACAAAACTAAATAACATAATTGTCTAAAAAGTGTCTTAACAATTCGTCAGTTTCGCCAACTATGTCAGCACACCAACTCTGAGCCAGCTTTGGTAGGCATGTAAACTGGGTTTTTACATGAGTATGAGTATGTGTGTTAGTAGTGTTTTGTAATTTTGTACAGTTCTGAACTCATCAAACAACATCCATTTCACAGTGAATACATTCTAAACTCCAACTAATAAAACTAACTGAAGTGAACAGTTTAACAATAAGAACTAAACTGGAAAACTGCCCAAGTAACTCAACTGATTTTGAAATTTCCCCACAGATCGGTTTGCCAAGTGTTTTTATTTTGAAATTACAAAATAAAGGGCTGACAGTTTTCTGTAGTTCAGTTCCTGCATTAGAGTTAAATTACATAACAAACGCCACAGTGATTGAATTTAGGAAAAAATTTACGACTGAAGAGCTTTCTGTCGGTGCTGGCTCTCCTGAATGACCTTTGAACTTTAATTCCCATCTAAAGTCCACGGTTTATTACTTGAGGCTTGTAATTATGTAAGCTCACGTGTTGTCTGCCTGTAACTGTTCCAGCTGTGCATTGTTTGACAAAAAAAAAAACAAAAAACGAGCTGAGTCATTGTTATTTTTCTCTGTAGGGATTATAATTTCTTTATTAATATTGTACAGTAGCTGTATAGTTACAGTTTGCATATACACAAAGTGATGGTAAGCACTTCTCAGAACAATATCTCACTCTCACACCAAACATCACTCATCTTATTGCTTCATATTTTACACAGCTCGTGCTGAAGAAAACGGCGCTTTATTTTGTGGCAAACCTTTCCTGTACACTAGGTGGCAGCAGTGAGCAGCACCAGCACTGATACATGAAAAGAAACAGGAGCAGCGTGTGCTAGTAATGAGAAAAATAATAATAGAAAGCAATGTTTTGTTTTAAATAAAGCAATATAAATCAGGGCCAGAAACAGAAGCAGTGGAAGCAGTTCTTCCTCCACTCACGGCTAATTTAGCCCCATTTCAACACTGACACAGGTTCTCTTTCCCAGGCCAGAATTAGGCTGGGCTTTCCTTGAAGCCACCTTTCTGAGCAGCCACAGGACCTTTAATTTAACACATTTAACAGCAGATTGACAGAGTAGCGTTTAATTAATGGGTTAATCGTCAGTTTTTACATGAGGGTCGGTATCTTTAGTCTGAAGAAAAATATGCAACAACTAGCAGCATTTTTTTTTATCTCCTCTAAATAAAAGTATCACCCATCCTTCACTTTCACACCCTTTTCTCCTCATTCTTGTTTTCCTTCCTCTTTTCCCCCTTTCTCCTCCTTTACCCTCAACAACCATTTTGGCAGTCGAACACATGTACATGTGAGAGCGTGCATTCATCCCATAATAGTTGACAAATGCTTGAATGTCAGATTATGAACTCAGAAACAGCCCATTATTCTGACTTGACTTCAAACCTTTTTGCTTCACCGTGCGTGGGTGGATGCAGATCCCAGCTTCCACGTGTCACAGTCTTGTGGTTGCACTTCCAACTCTTTTCCTCTGATTCATTTTCTGCCGAAACCTGACTCCCGTTAACGTTGTTTACCCTCCCCTCACTTTCCTCTTTCCGGCTCCACTTTCACATTTCACATCTCACACGTACTTTCAGCCTGTAAATTTACTGCATTTACAAATCTTCACGCCGTGCAGCGTGAAGGTGTTTCCACTGTAGCTGAGAAAGAGCGCATTCCTTTGCTATGTCGCTGATGAGGCTGGCATTATTTTAAATTAACACAGTACAAAAATAAAGCGACATTTAAAGAATATTTGGAGAATATCAGACAGAGCTTTATGACTCCAAGCTCATTGTTTCATATTTTAAGCTGCGTGGAGCTTTAAAAAAGCTTTAATTGCTTTTTTAATACTCTTTTTTTTTCATTCAGCATTTCTCATGCAGCTGAACACTTTGAGTTATGAATTTACGTCAGCTCTGCAACATCTTGGTGAAAATGCACACTGCATCTATCACGATTTGGCTCTGTTGCATCCACACAAATAGAAGAAAGTGGCTCCATCTTTGTCCTCCCCTCATTCTGCTCCTTCTTCTCCTTCTTCTTCTTCTTTCCTGCATGCATGCCCCCTCTTCGAGCATGAGGCTCCTGATCTGGGCTTTATGCCAGTGAGCGTTGTCTGGGTTTGATCCTTGGATACAGCTGCAGAGAAAACAAGACAGACACAGAGAGCTAGAAAGAGCAAGCGAGGATGTAGGTGAGGTCACAACATCATGTCAACATGTTCTCAAGGTGCCTGAACATCTGAAGGCCAGCAGACTGAGGGGCATCGTGTGGGAAGAAGGTCTTCCTGCATTTGCATGTTTTCTGTGTGGTATAAACTGAACAGAACATAGGACAGACAGGTACTTGACATACTCTTGCTGCTCTTTTACACCATCTATGTGACGCCAAGAGTTGGATGGGGCAAACCTTTCTGCAGTTAAATAGCTCAAAATCAGAAATCTCATCTTTTCTAAGTGTCCTTGACGTCTTATATGCTAACATGAAACCAGCTGCTTGAAACTTCAGAGCAGAATTTCAGTCAGCCCTAACCTTTGAATAAAACTGGACTAATCTTTGAAATAAAATCCTTGTCAAACACACATGAAAAGTTTCTCTCTTGCCTCCCACAGAGCAGCATCTCCACTTCCTACTTTCACATAACCCCTAATCTGGCTTCTCTCCACTGGCCTTCTGTATGTCTTAGAGTTGATTTTATGATTTGCTGCTACATGGCACAACTGTTGGCACCATATGAATATGTTTACAGGCTTAGATCCTCAGCTGGGTCCTCCTGGCACTGTGAAAGTAAGGTGATCGTGTTTATATCATCAGGGTCACTCTACTCTGCCTGAGGAGATAAAACTCACAGTATCATCGACTCCTTTGAAGTCTTTCTCTCTCTTTTTGTCCTTGAGTTGTACCTGTTCTTATACTAATGTCTAACTTTCTCACTGTGATATTTTCACCAGAGTCGCTCTTTTGGTTTCGGTTCTCTCACCCCCAGCAGATTTCTGGGCACGTATCCCTCGCGGTCATTCAGGCGCGCCCACCACCACTCTGTCTCAGTGTCGTCGTGGCGACGCACCACAGTGATAGCATCACCTTCGCTGAAGGAGAGCTCATCAGACTGCTGGGCTGTGTAGTCCCACAGGGCATAGACTAAACCTTTGTTCATCACACCCAACTTTTCCTGCACACCTGTGAGAGACACAACGATGACTTTAGACGTTTACCTGTGCGATTATGGTAATTGCACACGCAGGTGAGTGCGTCTGTATCTTCCTACCGTAAAGGAACTGGGAACACTGGGTGTAGCCCTCTTCCATTTCTTCACATTTGTCCGCGGCTGTTTCCACGTCGCTGATCGTTGTGGCAAAAATGGCCGCCCCTGACTCCACCAACATCTTGCAGAGGTGGACGCTGTTACATGAAGCTGCACAGTGCAGCGGGGTCCTGTGAAGACAACAACATTAAAAGGGACCTTGCAAGGAAGAAAAAAAGGAAATTTGATGATATATTATGTTACTGTAATTGCAATAAAGATCTTTTGTAGATCTAAAGCAGAGTCAGCTGAGCTTTTAGTCGCCTTAACTCGCTTGATCAAATTTTGTATGACTGGCAGAGTTTGTGACTTCACAGCAAAAAAAAAAAAAAAAAAACTGTTAGCATAGCAGATATCCAAAACTACCAAACTGCTGTCCCTTTGCTGTTAGCTTCCTTCACAAATAGATTCACCCATAGGTGGGTCTGATCCAGCTTTATAAGCCAGTATTGGGCTCATGAATTCCCCTTATTATTAGGACTATCCCCTCTTTTTGATATCATATTGAGCTAAAAGTAGAAAAAACTGCATATACCAAGCATTTAGAGCAGTATCTGAAATCTGAAACGTTGCCTATGTTTAATATGAGCATCGCAATTCGGTCAGTATATGCAGTCCTATGAAAAATGAAGTACACCATTACTGTTTGTTTCCATAGGAATTAGAAGGGTAAGCGTTAGCACCTTTATAAAAACAGAACGAGACACCAGCATATCAGCACAAACTCCTCGTACCAGCTCTCAAGCACAGTGGTGGAGGGATGATGATTTGGGCACCTTGTAGGATTGAGTTACCAAGGGCTTCTCTGTATACCAAAGTATTCTAGAGTCAAACGTGACAGCTGAAGCGTCACTGAAACTAGGTCATGCAGGAACACGATGATCCTAAGCACAGCAGGAAATCTACAACAGCTGCAATGGCCCATTCAAAGTCCAGACCTCCAAAAGAAAGATTGGGTCAAAATTCCTCCACACTGATGTGAGAGAGTAATGAAATCCTTCAGAAAACGATTTCTCCAAGTTACTTAGTTTAGCTGCTAAAGGTGGTTCTGCAAGCTACTGAATCGTGGGCTAGATTTTTTCACAGCACTGCGCACATTCCATGTGAGAGGAAATAAAGAAAAGGATTAGGTCCTCCTTCAACATGAACATTTCTCTTTTTACCAAAGTTCATTCACTTCCAATCAAAGAAAGAAAGAAAAGATGTTCCTGTAATGCATTTTAAAACAACTACAGTTTAAATTAAACTAACCACGAAAGAATCAAATGCATCAGTAATTAAATCAAGCAACTTGTGGATACAGACCCTAATTGCATATTGTAATCTCCTCCTTCAATACTGCTAAGGCAGCTGAGCCTAAATGAAAGTGGAGTCAATTATCTCTGTCACTGCTGCCTCTGAGCCGAGCTCCAGCACCGCCACCACAAAGCGTGCTCATTACTCAAACTCCCTCAAGTCCTTCATGCAGCCGCTGCTCTGTTATTGGTCTCTGTATTACTGCATGACGCACAGACCGAATGAAGGCACTGACCATCCGTCACTGTCGGCTGCGTTCACGTTAACTCCAAAGTCCAGCAGGAACTTCACAATATGGTGATGACCAGCACAGACGGCGTTATGAAGAGGTGTTATGCCTTCGTCGTTGGGCATGCTGGGGTTTTCCACCTGAAATAAAAAGAGATGCGTATAAAGAAATATTAGACTTGGAGAACGCCGGAATAAGTTATTAGCTGCTCACCTCCACAACGGTGATATCAGCCTGGAGAAGCTGAGAATGATCTCAGTGCAAAAGTCAGGAAACAACATGTTTTGAGCAGGTTGAAAACTATTGAGTCTCACAGCCTCAGAGTGTAATAATATCAAACTGAGCTTTTTGTGGATCTGACTGTTTCCTTGAGAACATTAACTTCAGTTTAAAGCCTAAGAAGTCAGTAAGGACTCTCTTCTCCCGTGAGTGATGGCAGGGTTTCCATCGAAAGATGTGAGGCTCTGTTTTCTCTGCTGCTACAGAGTGCATCCCCGACTATAACTTGTACAGTTCCCTGCTGAGACCTCCTCTCTACTGGCACAGATTAAAGGGAAGTATTGTCAGGAAGGTACTGAAAATGCTTTAAAACTGCCTGGTAAATGGCAAATTTGTTGAGGCAGTCTGCATGTGGGTGTAATTACTGGCATGTAAAAATATTACACTGTTGCATAACCCAATGTTTTTTTTAATGCAACACAAAAAAGTAACCTTTACAAGTGTAACCACATTGTGTGATGATTTTCAGCTCTGCTTAAAAATTATCTCAAAATCTGAAGGCTCTGCAGAAGTTTCCCTTGTCTTCTAAGAAGACCAACTTTCCATAGTTGACCAGCTGCTACCTCGCACTTCAGAGACTATTTGTTCAACAGGACTAAAGAAAATATCATCAGGACAGCTTCTGAGTTCAAATGCACTCGTTATTTTTTTAAGTTTACTGTTGTATGACACAAGATTTCTGTGGTTTAGGTCATTCTCCAGATGCAGATCATATCTACTGTCTCTTTACAGTAGGGCATATCTCAAGCCTCATCACTCATTCTGACACATTTCAGTGTCTTCACTACAATAAGTTTCTTCTTCTTCTTCTGGGCTCAGTGGGATGCTGGATATCGGCTTCTGGCCCAAATCCTAAATGATAGCGATCCATTCCTGTCTCATCAGTGCTCCAACCTGATCACAGTCGGTGTGCTTCTGCTTTTTAATCACTGACCACATCAAAAATGTCCTCAAAGACCTGTCTTGATGCCTGCTCAATCATCCAGGTAAGAGCATCATCCAAACCGACGGCCAAACTGAGGTCACTTTGATGAGTGATGAAACTGAAATAGTGCTTTCAAATGTCTGTGAGTCAGTTTTCTTGTTTTAGCTTCTGCGTTTAGGAATCATTTGGAACTATGGCTGATGTAGTTATAGAAATAAATTATATTCAACTTAATTTTACCTTTGCAAAGCAACACAGTAATCTTTGCAAGTATGAAAAGTGAGACTGTGTTATAAGAGCACTATAATTGCACAACATCATGTTCTGATTTACCTCATATATGATTCTCTGCACCAGGTCAAACTCTCCCTCCAATGACGCATCCAGGAGAAGAGCCAGAGGGTTAAACTTGACTCTCAGGCCGTGACCGGTTCGCTCTGATGACGGCTTCTTCAGGTTGGTTCGCTTTACCTGCAGCAAACAGCATAAGAGAAACAGTAAAGAAAATGAACCTGGTGTATTGTTGTGTGACAGATGCCCAGGTTTAATGTGTATGCTTTGTGTTGTTGTATACATACCTTAGGCAGAGTGGGCGGGGCAGGAGGAGATGGTGAAGGAGAGATGTGGCCAACTGAGTTTTGAGCAGGACTAGAGCCTCTCTGGTTGTTATTATTTTGGTCCTCTGGTCTCTCAGGTACAGGAATCGGGCTTGATTGGGTCGATGGTGAGACGCCGTTGCCAGTCTCTGCCGCTGCTGTTGTCTCTTTGGATAATTCTGTCGTAACTGCAGGAGGAGACGAACGGCGGGAATCCGAATTCAGGTTTTGGGCTTCACTCTCCGCGGCTGCTGCAGCGACCTGTTTATCTCCACGTTCTACGTTTCCATTAGCTGAATGAATGTTGTCCATGTCTCCCAAAAGGCAGTCCGGTTGGTAGAAAGTATTGCCTAGAATTAAAGAAGGAACTTAAATCTATATATATTTAGGCACACAGATGTCACCTGACCATCATATGTCGGTGTCTTACCTGAGCTTCCCTCCATGCCTCCTGCTAATGTGTTGAACCTGCAAAAAAAACACGGCAAAAACAAATTACATTTTTCCATTTTGATTCTGTTTCTGTCTTAAATTCCTGAAAGTTTTTTGTTTGTCCTGGTGCAGTTAAACATGTGGTAGCACCAACCTCTGGTAGAGCAGTTTTTGGATGTTTGGCCCCTGAGGGCCTTCAGGTTCAGTGATCGAGCTCCGTTTCTTGAGGGGCCGCGGCGCGTTGCTGAAGCGGCGGCGGAGAACCTCCAGGTCTGCATCGCTCTGGTATCGGAGCTGAGAGTGGGCTGTGGGGGACAAAGCTTTAAAGCTACTTTCTTCTTTTGTCATTTGTTCTTGGCAAAATGTATTTTTTTCTGCTCCTGTTTCTTAGATTGTATCTTTTTTCTTTTGCTGAAATTATTCCCAAAAGCTCTTCAGGATAGCGTGATCTGTGACTGATAAGCACACTACCATAACTTAATGAGAACTTTCTTTAAGACTTACAGTATAAAAAAGATATAAATGTGATATTCTGGGATTTAAAAATCTGGTCCTGCTTTTAATGATTTCCAAGGTGTGGGCTACAATTCAAGCGGGCCAAGAGAGATAGATTTTTTAAATGTCTTTTTTTAACATGTTCTCGCATCTTATTTTTGTTATCAAGGGAAAAAGTTAAGTACAAAAAGATCTAAATGTATCATTGGAAAAAGAAAGAATTAAATATATTTTATTTGGCTCACGTGATTAAAGGTTTGGGTGTGTTTCAGGAGATTTGGAAGCAGGCTGCAGTTTGAGAATGGCTGATTTAGCTCTTTCTAAGGAAGGTCCTCTGACTCAATTCTAGGGCTGCTCCCAGGAAATCAATGCTTGACTGAACAACTGACATAAAATTTGTGGTTAAATGATGAAGGAGGCTGGAATATGCTTTAGTAAGAATAAAAAGCTAATAAGAAGAGTATCACTCAAAGAGACCAGTGAAGACACGGGAAATTTATGAAACTATGCGAGTAATATTTCTGCAGCCAGTGTGACTAAGTGACTGGGTTACTGTAATAAACTTTAAAGTGTGTAGACATGCATTTAACACCCAAACAGAAAATAAACAAATGCATTTTTTATAGTTCAAAGAGCGTTAATTTATACATCTTTTGCATATCTAGATTGCTTGAAATGAGCTTTTTCAATCCTTAGTGTCGTATTTAACATGATGTGACATCTTTTTCAGTGTGCAGACAAATATACTTTTTTTTCAGCACAAAGTTTGGCCTAAAATGTGACAGTGCATTAAGTGCTGCTCCATCATCTGCCTCCATCCTATCCCTGGCTATCATCTGTCACACCAACCCTCTGCATGTCCTCTTTCATTACATCTGTGAATCTTTTCTCTGGTGTTTCTCGTTTCCTCCTGTCGAGGTCCAGCGTTCAGCATCTTTATCACTCTTCTTATTTTAACACAAAATGTGTTTTCTGGTATTAAACACATACAGGAGAAACATTTTAACAAAGAAAGGTAACATTTATTGGTGATTGGTTGCACCTACCAACTGGGGTGAGCTTAGTGGGACTGAGGGGACGAGGGATGTTGTCCACACTGGGTGGAGGTTGAATTTGGCCCTCGCCGCTCTCTCCTCCTTCTCCTTTTCCTCCATCTTTATCTGTAGCTTCCTCCCCTGATATTTTTACTCCTCCTCCTCCCCCCTGGAGGAAAAAGACAGGGGATGGAGAAGTGGAGGAGGAGGGGAGGATGGGTTTACCGTAGACTGTGGAGAGACAGGAAAAAGGATGGGTTATGGTTTGTTTTCACCTGCAGAAGCTGTCAAACTGTCTAAACAAGTAATTGCTGTTTAATCACCTGCTTTGACAGTAGCCCTGTTGCTCAGAGATCCGTAGTTTTTGGCCTGAGGCTGCTGTAGGTACATGCTGTAGATGGAGCTGCTGTTCATAGTAGCAGGGCCCTTCCTGGGGGACTGTGGCCTGGAGGGATGGTCCGGGACGTAGGGACGTACGGCCACCGCCGGAGGGGGATCTGTCCGCTCTGTTTGTGGGGACAGCGGGGAGGGCTGGGAGGTGGTGGCAGAACCTAAGTGCAGAAACAGAAAAACAAAGTTATACAATCAACAGGACTGAAAGAAGAAGAAGAAGATAAGCTTTTATTTTAATAAATAAAACTATTTATTACCTTGGCTTGAGTTAGGAGGGACAGAAATACGGTGCTGTATTTGCTGTGAAGAGGGGGATGATGAATGGGGGGATGAGGCGGCACCGGATCGAGGCCAACCCAGTGTACCAGGGGCAGAACGAGGCAGGGAGCTCGTGGCACAGTGATGTGCAGCTGCCTGGTGGGTGGCACTGGGGTACGTACCATAACCAGAGGGAAGCTGGTGGGAGGGAGACACAGATATGAAGTATACAGTGGGGCAAAAAAGTATTTAGACAGCCACCGATTGTGCAAGTTCCCCCACTTAAAATGATGACAGAGGTCAGTAATTTGCACCAGAGGTACACTTCAACTGTGAGAGACAGAATGTGAAAAAAAAATCCATGAATCCACATGGTAGGATTTGTAAAGAATTTATTCGTAAATCAGGGTGGAAAATAAGTATTTGGTCAATAACAAAAATACAACTCAATACTTTGTAACATAACCTTTGTTGGCAATAACAGAGTATTTGACTAAATACTTTTTTGCCCCACTGTAACTGCATAACCTATTTTTTTTTCTTCTTACACCAAGACATTCATGACTGCTTCCCATGGAGATTTTCCTCCTTAGACATTTTGAGTTGAAAAGTTCACACCATCACTTCACTGCTAAGCAGAAGCCTCAAGTGAGCCTTGATACCTCTATAACAGCGCTTACAGTGCAATAAATTATTTATTATGATCACAGAATTCATGAGAATAACTAATATAACTGAGAATTACACCAGTACCTGTTCTGGACTGTTGGTCCTCCAGTCTGTTACGCTCTTAGTGATGGTGGGCCACGGTGCTTCATTGGCTGAAGGGAGAAAGCGGCAGAGAGTCAGGGAGCCGAGGAAGGGATCAAAACAGGAAAGGAAATTAAAGTGAGAAAGAAGCAAATAAATCCAAATGGAAAAGACAGATGAAAAAAGATACTATGAACGGTTAAGTAACTAAAAAAATGATCGGTTAAAGGGAGTGTATATAATGTGTATTTGTTGCATATACATGTATATTTTAATGCTGCTAAAATAGCATACACAGAGCATGTCTGTAGTTTACTCGGCAACATAAATCCAAGCGGACAATGCACTGATTCCCAACCAGGCGTACTCCAGGCGCTTACACCTTTCACTTTTCAAGAGTTACAATTAAATTAAAAAAAAAAGGGTTCTTAGCAAGAAAAAGTGAGAAAATTAAGAATGAATGGTTGAAAAGGACATCTAAAATAACAATACTAAGTAAAGGTAACTCATCAATACTTAAAATTTGTAGCCAATATAATTTAAGTTGTAATAATGCACAGTGACTGACAATAGCAGTCACAGAAAATGACTCGTGGCTGCAGTTAAACTATTTTTACTAGAAGAATAAAACCTCTAAAAAACAGGAAGCCGCTACAATCAGGGTTTAAAACAGAACAAAACTCTACAATGTGAAGTTTAACTCAGCCTCTGTCTCTGCAGAGGTGTTGTTACATAATAAACTGGCTCAGTTCAGTGCAGAGTCACAGTAGTAAATCTTCAGCCACTGTTGTCTGTGACAGCTAAGGTCAACAGCCTAGCTCAATGCTTTGGAATTTCATGGCAACTTGGCCACACCCTTGAAGACATTTAACAGGAAATAGCTTTGTGAAGAAGTCAGGTGATCTTCCAAGGTATTGCAGAAGTGGAGAAGAAATGACTGATGGAGATCCACCATCAAAGCCGTGGCGCTAAAATGGCTAAATAAGTGCTGCTAAATAAAATTCCACATAATGTTAAACTCCAGCAGCCATTTACAAACTGTTACCTAACCATTTCGCCCAGTCACGTCACAGTCCTGGCTCATACCAGACTAATACTGATTAACTCTTCAACCCAGGAGCCACGCAGTCTGTACAGTAAGTTGTGCTGCGAAACCTGTTGGCTGCTTTAACCCGCTGACCTCAGGAAGAAAACAGTCACGACAGGAAACAAGCAGTCAGTTCTGTGAGAGGTGGAAACTTGGCCGCCTGCCCCTGAGAGCCCAGATTAGAAGCAGTCACTCAGTGTTATAGAGGAAAGACAGTTTACAGCACAGTCACGGTACGTCCTGGTGCAAACGACAAACGGGTCATGCAGTAAAGCGTTTCAGCCTCACCACTCAAGTCTCTTTAGTTCACCATTTTTAAGCGTTTGAGTTTGATATTCTGTCTGTAAAATATGATGTTGCCATAATCAGCAGCCACAGCATTTAATGCAAACAAATGATTAAATGCAATGCTCTGCTGAGAAATCTCTCCTCCTGCCTTTGACGTAGATAACAGCCCAGCTCTGTATCTGAACAGCATCATGGTGGCTCTGTGGTTCCAGGCAGACCATTCTGTTTCTGAGTTCTCCCCTCTGAGCTCCAGTTTCTCTCTCCATTTAAAAACATCTAATTTGATGCTGTGAGGACGCTTTCACAAGAGAGATTTCACTTCCTGTTTAAATAAAGGTTTGGCTGAAAAACTGCACGCTCATACAGTAATGAAATCAACAGGCACACATGCTAAAGCATAACCTGATTTATAGTCTATTTTTCTTTAAATGCGAACATGTTTTACAAGATAAAATCATTTCGTATTAAAAACAGAGCGAATTCACGACAATGTTTTTGAAACGTGAAGCGTAATTTTGATCTTCTTTTGCTGCTGGTTCAGTGAATTTTGGTCGGAGAGAGACCAAAGCTGCAGTTTCAGAATCTGTGTGTCAGCTTTCAGCCCCGACAGCGTGTCCGTGGACGTGCCGTCAGGTGAACGGTCCACACTTTGTGTTTACATCTTTTTGCGGAATCCGTTTACCTGCTCTTTAATAGTTCTGCTGGTTGTTGAAATAGTTTTGTGAGCTTTAACATGAGATGCTGGCATTTCTTGCAAAATACATTTATATTCAAAAATCAATTCAGGATTTAATGAATCGATATTGTATTTTTCCAAACTAAAATCGATTTGAATCGGAGAAAAACGATTTTTTTAAACACATCACAATTATTGAGGTCATATATAAGAGAGGATCACGATCATTTTCTCACAGACTTTTATATAATCTGACTTCTATTTACAGCTGGAGAAGTCGCACCCTGATGGCCATGAATAAAAATGCAGCTTTTCAGAGCCAGACTCAAGAGCCACCTTTCATATACAGTCACACTACGAAAACTGCTTACAAATGGCCTCACGTAATGAGAAGGAACTGAAGGAGTTCACCAGAAACAGATCCGACATCTTTCACCCAACCATCAGGATGCACAACAGAAAGCTTTAGATCCAAATATAAAATTATTATAAAAAGTAGTGTAATAAATATCCATCGTTTCAGCACTTTCTAGCAAATATGAGCCAGTTTTGTTTAACATATTTTAAACAAATAAATGATTCCTTGCTTTGCTTTTTTTCTGGGCTTAATCTCCCCGATGACATCACCCTCTCACCTAAAACCTCTTGTTATCCGACTCCCTCACACACTCATCACACGTACTAAAGATAGCTACAATTCAGGCTTTCTCTCATTCATGTGCAATGGCCCCCTGCCCAGTAGACTGTTGATTTGATTTACAACTACGAATTTTCCGCATTACATAAGCAGCGACATTAATAGAACTGTGGCATTTGCTTTGGGATTCAAGAACACAATGGGTGTTAAAACAAAGCTGGTTGAAGACTCTTTATTTTACTTCAGTGTAGGTGAAAAAAATAGATATCGGCAGTTTAAATTGTATTTTTCCACACTGTGTAGGAAGAGATGTCGGAATAAATAAACTCGAGTCTAAAGCCAGACTTTGGTTTATTTTCTGAAGCTGTGCTTCTTAACCCTGAGCAGCTGTTGGCTATCAGATGGCATGTCTGCACCCTTGTACACTCGACCTTTACAATTTAGGGTCCTTTGAGCAGCTGATTCAATTATGTTTTGTCTCTTTACCATCTGGTCTGCATAGCGGTTTAAACACGAGCGTGCTCGGTTTGAATGCATCCACTCTGGGAGTCAGATTAAGAAAATGTGTGCTGTGAATGCCCTTTTCTATTTTGGGTCTTTGCAGCTGGCTCCAAAAGTGAGTCAGTCCCTATAAACTCCCGTGTTAAAACGTTCAAGTTTACAGCAGATATGAACACATTTAGAACCACATACACAGAAATTTTAAGCTCTCTGTATTAAATTTCCCCTTCATGACAATAACGGAGGTCAACTTTTAGTAAACTCAGTTCCTTAAACTGAACCGCTCAACTACATCTGTGGCATTTTGGAACATACTGGAATCTTTTTAAAATCCATTATCTGAAAATGACAGTGATCGCTATGTAGACTGCTGGACTAACCTCCTAATTAACTTGCACTAATTAGCAGGAATACAGTCTATGATAACTGCTCATGAACATGTTTTTCTGACACACACACAGAGACACACACACACACACACACACACTTATTCCTGGACAGAAAAATAACTTCTTGCTGGACTGGGATGGTTTATAAATCGAATAAAACATCTTGCTCTGAATGAGCACCATCACTGGATCTTTCTAAAAATATATATATATAAAATAGTGTCAGCCCTAGATTTGAAACCTCTGACCTGATTTGAACCGATTTAACGAATGTTATGTGCCTTGTATATGAGGAGCTGTACACAAAATCTCAGTCTCCTACCTGCAAAACTGTGTTTTCTACAAGGCTCCAAATCTACTGTCTCAGATCACACATCTGACATTAACTTTCTATGTTAACTCAAGCTGCATGTCTCCAGTTACTCTCAAGAGCAGCACCCTGACCTCCTTAGAGGCCATATTTACAGAGCCATACCACCAAATATTCACCCTAAAAAACTCACACAAGCAGTTTCTAGATAACAGAATGTTTAAACGTCTGCTCAAAAAATCTATTAAGTGAATCTTTCGAGTGGTCATCCCCTTCTTTTTCACATAAACATGTGGTGCTATGTTGAAATAATATTATAACCTATAAACTAATTTTCACTACTATCCCATACACTGTTTTGATACTTTACACTTGGATTTGTGTAAGGTGACTTTTGGCAACTGAGCAACTTGGTTTTTGTGTAAAAACGAGGAGTTAAGGCTGAAGGTGCTGCTAGCATCGTGCTATCACCAATAAACCCAGCGGTGAGTAAGTGTGTTTAGTGGTTTCTCCTGGACTCACTGTTACTGTCGCCCCCCTGAGGGGACAGAGGCCCCTCCCACCGCTCAGTGGGCTCTGACAGGACGATGTCTAAATCTGACTCTTTCCATTGGCTGGGAGGCTTCCTGATGGCACTCCTCTCTTCCTCTGTAAGGCCACACCCACCACCACAGACAACACCAACCACGAGACAGTAACACCCACCAAACAACAGCACAGACGTAAACATCACCACCATGACATCGGAATGACGAAAACAACAGCGAGACCCACACCAGCACCACAACACATTACAAAACAGCAATCACAGAACCACCACATTAAATCATTGAACATTGGAGAGAACACCGACAGAGAAGGGGAAGAGGGAAAAAACACGACAGGAGAAAGAAATGGAAGAAGAGCAAGTTAGAGGTCAGACAGTGATAAAGACAAACCAAGTCTGGTAAAGCACAGAGACTTAAAATGGGGGAAAAAAACAAAACAAAATAAACATCCACCAACCTGAGAGGGAGCGAATGTGGCTGAGAGGGGTGGGTTTGGGCGGTGGGTCAGCTGGGAGCGGGTACCCTGGCTCTTGTCTCCCCTCGGATGGAACCTGGATGTAGGGGCAGACAGCTGCCACTCGACCCGAAACTCCAGCACCGGGGTGGGAAGAGCTTTGAGGGGAGGACAGAGTGCCTCCATTCATACGACTTAACTGAAGTGGACACACACAGACACCCAGAATGAGACTCATATAACATGATAAAGAAAGACCAGACTTCTTTGCAGACTGCACCTCTGCTCTCTTCTTATGCAGGCGTTCTCTCAGGTCACCGATGCGTTGATCCATCACGGTCACCTGGGCGTTCCTCTTGTTCAGCAGCTCCTTATTCTGGGCCAACTTGCTGCTCTGCTCCAGATTGTGCCGGTTACGAGCCTTAAAAACCCCCAAAACGTTTTACTCACATTTATGATTTCTGACACCCAAAGCAGGCAGGAGAAGGTCGCACTAAACATCTTTTTTTCTGCAATATTTTTATTATGTTTTTGATTGGTTTTAAAATAGCTGTGATCAGACAGCCACATTATATCCACTGTAGGTACCAAACTAGTATAACCTCATGGCATTCACAGTGTTTATTGCATTGCTTATTTGCATGAGCTTCTAAAACATATTGTTCCCACATGCTTAGATGGTTTGGTGGTGCAGCGGAGGTGTTGGTAGAACAGGTGTCCTTTGTTTTTCCAACCAGATTGAGACATAAACATTTACTACACATCTTTTCAATTAGCCGTAAAGATTGCTTGGCAAAGGCCAAGTGTTTGCTCAGGGTATAGTTTACCTGCAGCTCCTGGTAAAGTTTCCTCAGCTCCAGAGCTGCAGGGCCTGAAAGAGGCGATCCCTTATGACCAGTGCCTGCACCCTGGGGTCCCGTGGGTGCCCCCTGACCTGGTGCACCAGAGTGTAGCTGCAGGCGTCCTCTCCTCAAATCCTCCAGCTGCTGAGTCAACTGTTAGACCAAAATTAAATACATATATGTGCACATATATCTTATCAAATCAAATCTGCTTCAAAGTTTATAGAAACCAAATAAATTTTCATACCTGGTCGACTCTGATCACCGCAGTCTGCAGCTCCGCCTGCTTCTCCTGAAACAGGCTGCTCACATGGTCAATCTCTGCAGCTACACACAGAGAGCAGGACGTCAGATTGAAATTACATCGCTGTAGTTATTAAGATTTTAGTGCTCAGATTCTACAGAAATACATATAAACACCGAGCACGCTGTAAGGGACTGAGTAAATGGTCAAAAAAAATCCCTCACGCTGCAGCATCAAGGCTTTATGAGATTAAATTCATGGTCTTTTAATATGCAGTCGTTTACTTCAGGGCCTGTAATCCACAGTCACCAACTCTACAGTGTTACAGAGTGTTTAGGCTTACAGAGGTTTCCGTTGATCAGTTTGCTGTAGTCGACTTGGCCTCTCATGGCTCGGATCTTCTTCAGCTTCGCTTCCTGCGTCTCCACTCGCTCTTTGAGCCGCTGCAGCTTCTCAGCTTCAGACTGAAAAAGAGAAGTCAGTGTTTAAAGTGGTTAAAAACTCCCCATACACTCAAGTGGTGGCAGTTCCAGTCATTTAGGTATACTGAAAGGATACCTGCTCTGTAATTTAACTAAAATGTGACCCAAGATGCAGAAAAATACATGTTTTAGTTGATTATTTACTGTCTCAGTTTCAGGAATAAATGCCTACAATGTGTTTAATTTGAAGATGCTCAAATGAATTCTGAAGGTTATCCAATGAAAGCGCAGGTATTTGCTTTACTTGGAAAATACTTGCAGACAGCAGTAATCAACAGACAGAGCTTCAGCACCTGTTAACATTTAGCCCTCTGACAGACAAACAGGAAACTTAACCTTCAGCGAACTGGCCTCTAGGTTAGACTGCAGTCACATTATTAGATATAAACCACATAAAGGAAGCAGTATGCAGATTATTGTATTTTAAACTGTATTAGTTTGATGAATATATTGCTCACACAATTGTGAGTAAAGCAACAAAGCAAACTTTAAATAGGGTGTCCTTGTGCTGTATAGACTCAAAGGAGACTAACAGAGGTGTGGATCGCACCTGTGACTGTCCCTGGTTGGATCTGCCTCCTTGCTGAAGATACCTCAGTCTCTGTTCCTGCAGGAAACAAAAGTACAGTGAAAGTAGAGTCATTTCCAGACTTTCATTTATTTCATTTGAAAAGTGGCATGGCATTTTCAGTTTTAAAGAAACTAAATCATGTTTTGCAAACCCAGCCAGAAAAAAAACTAAAAAATACTATTTTTATATTATAAAAATAAGATTATCTGGTATACCAACTAAACTTAGCGAGGTTGAGCCCGTTTTCACTTGGAGAACCTGAAAGCCTGTTTTCTGAATCAGCTCACTGACTGAGGAGGATCCTACACAAACAGAGGAGCAACAGTGGCATTTGTTCCAGCACTTCAATCAGCAGAATTCAAATTTGATAAACGTGTTGGTGTTATTCGGTTACGTTTTTCAGCACTGGCTGTTAAATCTAACTAAATGACTATAGAAATGAAAACTGCATGTGTTTTCACATTGTTCCCTCTCATTTTGCACACCTGCATGTTAATCTTATTTTTCATAAATAAAATCTTATTTCAAATGTTGGTGAAATAGATTAGTGTGCCGCTTCATACCATGCATCCTGTTGTACACACATAATACCAGATTATATATATCAGCAGCACTAGCACCAGCAGCTTATTGCCGTGTTTAAGTGTTTATCTTTACTCTACATAAAACATGCATTTTCTGGACCATCACATCTGCAGCTACACACAGCCGTCATCTATCTCAACCTCAACCTTTACTTGAGCCTTAAGATCTTAATAAAGCTGAAACTGTAAGTCAAACTTGGAGACACCAGTTACCCCACTCGTCTAATATTTTACCAAAGAACAGAATGTCAGATTCCTCATTAATGAGGAATTAATTAAAGGCTGGCATCACTTTACCAGGAGCAACAGTGAATTGGAGTACTTAATGACTTAAGTACAGTTTCCACAAACTGCAAAGAAATCTAGTGGGATAAACTGGGCCCTTTGGTGTGCAAGTACTGGTCCGTGGTCCACATGTTGGATGCCCATGTGTTAGACCTAACAGTCAGCTGGTCTTCTGCATTCATAAAATATGAATTATTCATTTAAACGAGAAGTGTTTTCAGTGCTGAATAGTGAGGGCAGGAACACTTAATCATCTGGCCGTGCACATCCTTAGTCAACAGCATAATACTATAATAACTGCCATGCATGCAGTTTATTTTCACCCGATCATCACATCCAACTCCGAAGACCATCAGCTGCTATTGATTTTCATTTAAGCTTGTGTGTATCTATGTATCTGACACACACAATAAACTACAGTGAGGAGACAGAGAAAGGCTGTGATGTGTGATGCTGACTGAAGCAGTTTACACCACTCACTCTGTATTTTGCAGGTACATAGTACGGCTGACCTGTGTGTGTGTGCGTGTGCGTGTGTGTGTGTGTGCATGCGTTTGTGTGTCTCTCTCTTTCACATAAACACACAAAGAGGAGGAGAAAAGGGCATGTTGGCAGGAAGCTGCCCTGCTAACACATTACATAAGAGAAGGGTGTTTAATTACAGACGTAGTGCAGGAATAAAAGTTTTTATGTTTTCGACTTTTTATTTTCCAGGAAGTCATCAATCTACGTTTCGTTATATTAATGTTGAGAAGACAGAAAATGTTTCTACATCAGCGCCTGGGATTTTTTTCATCCAGCAAGGAAATGCTTGAGCAAGCTGGAAGGAAACACTTAATAGCTGTCAAATTACAGAAGCAGTTAAACTGCTGCTTTAAAAAAAAAAAAAAAGCTGGATATCAGCATTAAACTGACAGGCAAAAGAAATCACTTCCACAGCAGTCTTGAAAAACTCAAAATGGCCAAATAAAAGTTTGTGGTTGATGCATTTTATCGAAAACTTTACCAAATGAATGCCGTTTGGCTCACTTTCCTGACTCCTTCCTGGAGTACAATACTGGGTAAACTTCCCAGCAGCTGTAGATCTCTGCTGAACTCATTTCCTGCTAACTCAGAAGGCCACTTCCTGAATCTGGGGATGGGGCCGAATGACCATGATCTGTGTCTCCAGATATTTTCTCACATGTGCTGCAGCCCTGAAGCTTTCTAAACATCAGCCAAAAGAGTCAAAAGTGAGAAAAAGTCGAGTTCACACCACATCAAAAAAGAAACATCTTTACCCCTTTCTTTGATAAAGACCTCTGTTCTGAATCCAGGCAGTATTTGTTTATCCCCAAGGGGCAATTAACATACAACAGAGCAGCATAACGTTGACGAGAAGGACAATAAGAACAAGCAATAAGAGTGAGACAATAAATACACAGAATATACAGTTTTAAAATTACACAGTTTTTAAATTAAAGTGACTGAAAGAGGGGGGAGAGAATAACATGAAAGCATGGGTCTATGCTGCCTTGTATCAATGCTTCATGCTTGTGGTGGTTTAATGGTGCAGGAGATATTTTCCTGGCACACATTTGGCCCGGTAGCACCAACCGAGTATTGTTTAAATACCACAGCCTACTTGAACGTTGTTGCTGACCATGTCCATGCCTCTATGACCACAGTGTACTTATCTCAAACTCTAATTAATCTCATATTAGTTTCTTTTACATGACAATGAGTTCACTTTTAGTCCACTACAGCATGCTTGGGATGTAGTGGAATGGGGATTTGCATCATGGTTGTTCAGCCGATAAATCTGCAGCGACTGTGTGAGGCTATCACATCAATATGGACCAAAATCTCAGCACTAGCAAGGTCCACCAAACAACATTTCTACAAGTCTAACTTCTTTTTTATGGTCAGCCTAGCTAAAAATCCATAGCTCAGTCTTCTGCAACAAAGCCGGCTGCAAGGAAAAACAAAACTTGCGTTTACAGTTCCAACACTCTGAAATGGGCTAGAACAAACTGAGCCTGTGGTGCTGTAGTCGCGTTCCTATTTTTAAGTTCAGCTCCTATGTGAAGGCTTTCCAAATGTTCAAACGACCCAAATTATGTTGTTCTAAAACAGAAACTCTTTCATGACAAAACAGACGCACTATGTAAAGACCCACACTGTCCAGTCTCTCAGATCTGCTCAAACTGTCTCCCTTCAACATCAACAACGTGTGCACATCTACAACTGACGGGGTATATATGTACTTGAAAAAAACAACGACAAAAAAACTTAATCTGGGCGTAGCAATATTTTGACCCATGTCACCTTGGGCTTAAGGGGTTAACGTGCAAACTCTCCAGCACAAACTTACTGTGACCTTCAACTGTGCGAGTTTTCATCGATTTGTGCTGATGTGAGAAGAGCGCTGGTAATAGTCTGGAGAGCAGCTGTCATGTGCGCTTCCTCCTGCACACTCCACCCAGGCAGCTCCCTCAGGTAAACCTCACTGAGTATTTCTAAACCAGACTATCTCCTGTGTGGTGCATGTAAGAAACTGCAGCCTCGGAAAAAGTCTTAACTCAATTCTCCCCAGCCTACGTCTGAAAACGACATCTCTCCTCCAGAGCCAATCTTTCACGTCGTTCCTCAAACCCTGAACTCAATCACACACACACACACAAAAAGATGCATGTGATGTGATGCGCACACACATTCATCTGAGGCTCCAGGGGCCTCAAAGCCGATCTTTTCAGACAGACTCTAATGTAGCTAACCTTACATTAACTGACAGGCAATCCATCCAGCAGCTCTGTGTGCGTGTACAGTATGAGTGAGTGTTTTACCTTGGCGAGCAACATCTGTTGCTGAGCCTCTATTTGTTGTTGTTGTCTTGTGGCCATTTCTTGGAGCTCAGAGAGGGTCAGCTCCACACGGGGAACCTACACCGGCACACAGGGGTTATACATTAATACATTATGTACATAGAGACAGACAGTGTTTTCCCACAGTTTCCATCCATTACACGTCTGTCGAGATGAAAACCCAAACTGTGACAGGAGATAAAGCACAGCTGCACACATATATCACCTCACATTTTAGGTCACTGAGCAGCTTTACTGAATGTTATTAGGCAGGCAGCTGGTGGCTCTGGAAGAGCGACAGAATTATAGTTTAGGGCTAAGAAAAAAAAAAAAATCGCCAGAATCATCCCCTTTCCCTCACAGCATTTCCTTACAGATACATCTCTGGGAGAGTGCTTTGTTCAGGAATATCTTTCTAGAGACTGATGTGTGTTTGCGTGTACGTGTGAGGGTGGGAAACGGGGAGGAATGCCTTTAGCAGACAACAACGGAAGGTTTCAACCCAGCTACATCCTACTATTGTGCACATTTACTTATGAACACACACAGACACACACTGCACCTGGGGTGTTATATTCATTTCCAGTTCACAGTGAAGTCAGACAAGCTGGATATGACTACATCTGTCCTTTAATAGCCAGGTTATCAGAACACGGCTCCACGATTACAATACTTTTCAACAGACTGCGGTACAGTATTATAATATTTAATAATTATTGTTTGACAGTTTGACTCCTACAACACCAGAAAGGTCTGGCCTCTGGAGATATTTTACTATCAGCGTGTGAATGACTGATTATGACATAATACACTACATCAACTTAAGCCATCCTAGGACAGAGAAAATGGAGTTTCAACCTGGGATTAAAAATGCGATCATACTATTAAACCTCAGACAGGCTTACAGCTTCATTTAGTTTAACCCCCCATCCAGAGTAACATTGACGTATGAATATCATCCATCACTCCCATTTGGGCTGAACAAACTCCGCCTATTGTGCTGCAACTGTATTCTTGTGCAAAGTTAATCTCAAATCTGAAGCTTTTCCAAATGTCAAAATGACTCAGATGATGTTCTACAAAAACAGAAACTGTCTTATGGGCAAATGAATGCATGAGCATTAAAGATCAAGACTCTGTACACTGATATCTATTGAAATTTGCTCCCATCAACATCTTCCATTTTTAAGACTCGTCGTGTGACTGTTGTTTCCAATTTTGAACCCCTAACATATGAGCCATCTTCCCACATCACCGGGCGAGAATGTGAGTTGTGAATAATTTTTAAAAAACTGCGAACTTTTCAGTTATGCTTAGTTTATTGCATTACATCACCAAGAAGTATTTATTTCCTTGGTCAGCCTTGGAAACACTATATGATTAGTATAGTAGATTACTTATACGGCACAGATATCTATTAGGGCAGTTTGATCATCTAAAAGGAATCAGTCGGGACCTGAGATGAAACCCTGAGGAATACCAGAGTTAACAGATTGTGGTGGGACAACATTATAAGTAATATAAACGAGTATGGCAAAATCTAAGATGGTTATTAGTATAAATGATATACTCACAAACAGGGAGTATCAGAGTATCAGTAACAGAGGTCTAAACAGTAAAACCAGTGCAGATGGGCCTTAAATGGGAATCGCTTGTAAAGGCCAGCAGGGGGCGGTTGCTCAAGAACAAGACAGATTGGATAAAATTCTTGGCAACTGACTCGTGATTACTTTAGTAAACCCTTTTCTCTTGAGTTTATGGGCTCAATCACTAGTTTCAAGTCCAATGTAATAAAACATGATGTTCATTTTATAAATTATGGTCCTTATTAGTGACCCTGAGACCTTGAGTATGCAATGTCCTTCGGTTTCTTTGTCATGTGTTTTCACTTGTGTCATCTGGTTTCAAAAAGCTGAAATGGTAATGGCCAAAATGCTTCAGAAACCAGCGATTACAATGTTATTGGCTGACATTACAGTGGCTACTTCCTTCTTTATACTCAGTCTTTGGATACACAGTTTTAAAGGGTCAGTTCATCTATGTTCAGTGCACTAAAAACATTTTTACTTATGTGAGTTCTGAGTTCTGATCATTGCAGGTTTTTGCCAGATGTCTGCTTGAAACCATGGACGTTTTTTTTTTTTTTTTTGATGGCGCTCAAGGAAAAAAAATCCCAAATCAGTCTTTTTATCTAAATAATCTACAGTCTTCTCTGTGAGAGCTACATTGGTGTCTGTTTGACTTGAAATGATTATTGGCAGTACTTCAGTGGCCTGAATTTGGGGACTGCTCCGATTATCGGACACAGAAACTGGAGACAGAAGAGTCTGTTGTTACTGGCATTTAATGGGACTTGGAGTAAGGGTTGAGTAGTTCAAGTAAAAATGATTTTTTTTCCCAGTGATAAGACAGAAATAGTTTCCAAACGTTAAATTAGGGTCGAAGAGGACGGAGGCCACTGCAAATTTTGTTAAATGTGTGAAAAAATATTGATGTCTAAGTGGAGACTTAGATGTGCCATGAGTAAGGGAGGCGCTGATGAATAACTCCATTACCAAGAACAGCGCCCTTGGGTTATGACACAAGTTATGAAATCAGTGAAACAAATTAAAATCATCATCAATTTAACTACTGGAAGCTCTAACTCTGGCAGCACTAGTGCTATGCTAAATATCAGTATTGGTGATTAATAGCCCTGACAGCCACACTGTGCTATAGACCGTGGACCGAGTTATGTAAATCTACATAAAACATAATGCACACATAGTGTATTCCACTGCAATACATCATGTTTTAGACAGTGACATTATGCACAATACACAAGGTTTTCCAGGCAGTGTCGCCACATATCATTAGCTAATTGCTGACTTTTGGGATCCTGTGGTTCCTCACTTTGATGTGCAACAATAATTGCATTGTTTTCTCATATCTCAAGAGTAATTTCAGAGCCAATCAGCATAAGACACTTTAAGATTTTTTATATTTTTTAAGCCCTTTCAGTCTGATATCCCTTTAAAATGTATATAATGCATAGATGGAACTACAGGGTGGGGCTTCAGACAAGCAGCAAAAAGCAGTTTTTATGCTTACATGCAGTAACCATACGTGGTTGATGAAGGATGCAGTCAGACTAGGCACACTTGTCTTGTGCCATGCCTGAGCCTGATAGCCTCCCCTCCACACAGACTAAACTAAAACTGTGCAACAGCATGCTTCAGTCTTTTCTGTCCACTGCTGAAACCACTGCTCCTTTCTCTCTCTCCTCTCAGTTCCTCGTTCTTTTAGTGCACGCTCTGCGTTTTTATCATGAAGAAAAGTGCTTTTGCAGAGCATCGTGAGGTTCATGAGTTTATGTATTTATGCTTTAATTGGTGTCATTTCACATCGGCCTTTCTCGTTGCCTTATTGATTTATGAATTTGTTAACATGGCGATTTTCAGTTAAACTTCAGAAATGCTGTTGTTGGTGCCAAAATGTTGAAGTTCTACATAGTTACAACATGCACAACATGTCCTCTCGGACCCACCTGTTAAAGTCAGACAGGGCAGAACGGATGGATGGTCTGACTTTGGGGGTCAAACATGCTCAGGCACAGCTCTGATCACCTAAAGTGAGTATACACTTCATTTTTACTCTGATATAAAGCCGTCCAGAGACCATATATAGATTTCAGGCACCTAGTGACATAATGTGGCAGGACCTGAGATAAATTCTCTCAACTTCCACAGAGTGCAGGATGCCACTGATTGACATATGACCTCATGGTAAATACATTAGTGGCTTACCAAGGCAACCAGAGCCTAAAATGCCCACTAGTGACCAGCAGTCAGTTTCAAAGTCATGCATGATGATGGACTCGTTTCCAGTTGCAGCTTAATGCCCGTACAGTCACCTGGATGAGTTGCCAGCATTCTTTCTCATGCTACATGCATAACAATCCTACTACTGCCAGCACTGAGGACCTTTTAGAGCTGTTCATTTGAATATGTTTTAGTAAAATTTTTCCTGCCGTGTATGATTTTTGTTCCATTTTTCACGTTATTCATTAAATTATATTGTCATCTTTTTTCTGCCTCTGCTCTCCATCACAGCCGAGCCTGCTCCTATTTTACCTTTAAGCAAGAAAAGTAATTGTTTTCTTTCTATTGCTTTTGTATCACGAGTGTTTGCACAGGAGTACACGTGTGTGTTATTTGAAAATGTACTAAACTAGAACCCTGCAATGCATCAGCACTTTTCACATTTTGGAGCCATCGCAAATACATTTTAGAAGCATCTAGAAAAAGCTCTGAAGATTCGACTGCAGCTGGTTTCAGAAAAGCAAACATGATACGTATTGCTCTGTAAACACCCTGAGCAGTTTTGCTGACTTCCTCAGTTTAAAAACCTCCGTCTGCAGGACTGAGGCTGAGGATCGCTTGTCAGTCAAAGCAGTGTGTGAGACAGTTTTCCTGGGATTTCCTGCCACTGAAGTCCTCTAAATGCTTCAGCTTCTAGCTTTCCACTGATTCAAATGGGAACATGCACTCCAGCTACAGGAAAGTTAAAAATTCACCTGACACTTAGCCACAGTGTCATGCCGCTCATGCTGTTAAGACACTCTAACACATCCTGCAGACTGTGTTGCTGCGAGCCCCCCGCTGACGTTAACATGCAGTTCCTACCAGCATCCCGCTGTGCTGTATTTACCTGCAGGCTGTCCCATGTGATCCTGCAGGAGCGGACTTTAATTTTGCTGCATTGTCCTTCAACAGTAAATTCCTGCACCAAATCTACCTCATTCCACTCCATCCTCACAAGCGTCTCAGAGACACGCCGGACCTTAATGCTTTCTGATGGAAAAGCGTTGCCAGAGGCTTGCACGAGAACCGCTTAAAGAGGAGGAAATGAGAGCGATCCTTATCACAACTTTCCCTCTCGTCCGCCTGGTGATGTGCTGAGATTTACGACACTCGCTCTTCCTCTCCCTCACTCGCTCGGCCCACACACCCTCCCTTCTCCTCCTTTCTCTCTCTCTCTCATAAAAACTCTCGATTATTAGTGCGTTCTCATGTGACGTTTTTACAGAGAGCAAATCCCACCGATGTGACACCGCTTTCAACTGCCACAGTAAACATGAAAAAACACAAATAGGTGCGAAACGAGAGAAGGAACTCCTCGCCGCCCTCGTTTTCTGTTTTCTTTCAGTATCACCCTCTTTTTCTGTTATTGCTCTCAGTTTCCAGTCTCTTCGACCTCAACCTTTTCTTCATCTATTCGTCTCCACTCTTCCTTCACTTTTCTCTCTGCTTATTAAGCCCCATCTTTCTCCATATCTGTATTCTTTCATCTCTCTTTCTCTCAGTCCTTGTCATTTCTCTGCAGCTGGCTTTTTGCTGCAGCGACATCCTCTCTCACTCTCTTTCCCTCTCTCTCCTCTCACACCTCCCTTTTTCTTTCTCCTACTTTCTCTCAGAAGGAAAATCACTGCACCACAGCCTGATGGGGCACTAGCTGCTCTCATCAACCTCTGCCTCCTGCTCCAGATGTGTGGTGTAAAAAAGGTGAAGATGATCAATGGCTGTGGTAGTATGCATGGCGCACACACTATACAGTTAACAGCTGACTGCTGCTGCGTCATATTTTCATTCACACACACACACACACACACACACACACACACACACACACACACACACACACACACACACACACACACACACACACACAGAGTGACATGTGACTCAGTTGCTGCATCACACATTTTCATCTTTCACACAGACAAACACACATTTGTTATTCCTCCTGTTCTGGGTGCAGCCCTCCATGGGCGTGACTGTGCTGTGTGTATAGTATATTGAGCTATGTCAACTATTTATAACCAGCAACACTGATTTTAACATGTTGTACTTTAGGATGTGAGTGTTATTTCTTTATAATGGATGGAAACTTTGTATCATTGTCACTGCAACAGTTGCTTATTGCTTTATAGTGGAGTGGAGTGGAGCTGTGTGCTTCCTGAAGTCCACAATAATCTCCACTGTCTTCTGGGCATTCAGCACCAGGTTGTTGTGGCAAAAAATAGCAAAAATGTTACTTTTAACAGTTTAATAGTTGAAGCTCAGATCTCCCAATAATTTAATTCTTACAATGTTTTTCCAAACTTGACTAAAACGTGACCTCTTTTCTATGAGTGACTCCGGGAAGGTTGGCAAAATTACTTGGGTTTTTAAGGAAATGGAAATCTTGACGCTAGTATCTGCAGACTGCAATGGAAACACCAAGAACATTAACTATTGCACCGGTGCCATCAATGAGTTCAGTCTGCAGCCACTTTAAGAAGAGGATCACAGGGCATTCTTCTAAGTTGGGTAAGTTTAAGGGAGATACCAGAGCTTTTAACTTAGTTACTTCTGTAACTAAACATCAATTACATTTAAAGTGTTTTCTTGTTGCGGCCTGCATTGTTGTATTGTTGTTCTAAATGTTTTATAGCAGGTGAATAGTCCGTTTCAGGTTTGCATCACTCATTTAATAATGCATAACACAAAGATTTCAATAAAGAGCTTCAATATTTTTGTGGATACAGTGTTATAGATGCAACATTAGGATGTTCAAAGATCCATATTTGGACTTTGCTTTTAGATGGAGGTGTTCTGGTGCTTTGTTTGGCTCCAGGATCCACATTTTGGCTGTCAAAACCCTTTTCCACCAACACTTTGCTGTGCCAGTGCAGAGCCAGTTCTGTCTTGGTGTCTTTTCAGAAACAGCCCACATTTACAGAATAACGAGAACAAAATATTTACTAATAGAAGTTTGGATCCACTTATCTGTCCTGATTTTCATTTCATTGAAGTTACCCAACTTTTTGTTTTTGGTGAGAACATGTGGAACCAGTTCTAGACTGGAAAAGAGCAATTTGTGCCGTGGACTCCTGATAGACAGAGGAGCTGCTTTCTCACTCATGGTCCAGGTGGAAAACAGTGATCTGAAGGTGACTGAAGTTTCTGACGTGCTCTTTATGCTGTGCCACGTTTCCTTCTTGAAAAAATGATTAAACATCTACATGCCTGGATGGCAGTAGAGTGTGTGATCTGGGTTTTGATCTCAACCATGTGGGTGCTCACCTGCTTTGCTCAGTTGTCAGTTTTGTTGGCTCTAACTGGTGGAGAAGTCCTAGTTTAGGGCAAACAAAATTGGGCTACTTTGATGACAGCAGGGGGTGGCTTTGAGGCTTGGATAGTAATATTTGGTGTCAGACAACCCTGGCAACCTGAGCAGTGTGTGTTTTTCAGCTGTAAACTACTTTCTCATGGTGCAATTGTGCCTATAATCTGAAGCACATGGAGATATTTGACCTTCTTAGTGTGTGCACACTGCCTTTCTCAACAGTGCTCAAAGTTATGCATACAAACACACACATTGTTCTGATCATAGGTCCCTCCAGTAATAAAACCCATCCCCTGCCCATCTGCTGTGCACCTCCAGTAAAAATATTTTTCTAAATTTACAATAACAGCCTTCAGACATTCCTGAAGCCCCAGGCCGGACCAAAGGGGAAAGCTCTGTTATCAGAAGAGCTTCAGTAACCAACATCCACACAGCAGGGTGGCCTGGTGGCTGCAAACATCCTATAACTGAAAGAGCTCATCTTTGAACTTGTCCATCATGTGACCCGACTGTGTCCTTGGGCAAAGCAGTTAACAGCATTTAATTTAAGAGTATAGGAAGCTTCGGCACAGCAGCACCAGGACTTGCGTCACAGGAGGCAATTCAAGTCCGCAAACGCCCCTGACCCTGGACTTTGAAAGGCTTCATATTAATTTAAATCAACACATCCCTTGATGTGTGTTTGGTCAAGAGCGCTCAGACACACCTGACTGCTTAATATATCCCACAGCAGCGCTCCCACATGCAGCTGGATGGGGTTGAGTTACACAGAGCAGGATCAGCAAACTGAATTCTGTGCCTTAACTCAAAGTGTGTGACGGCCCTCGTGGTTACTCTGAGGTCAGGGGCGAGGTTTGTAAGAGAGTGTGCTGCAAAGGGAAAGGCCTGCAAGACACCAGCATTAAGTAGTAACAGCTACTCATTTATTGAGCAACTAGCACTGTGTCAGTCAGATGAGAAACTATATGCTAACATGTTTTTCCTAAACAGAATAAAGTGAAACAACACAGCGACCATCTCTAATTTAGAGTATGTGTCAGTCCTTCAAAGAGCGGCACAGTTTGAGGACACAGACGGCTCCTTGATGCAGTTAATGTCAGCATGAAAATTTAATTTCGTCTGTAATTTATTATGCATCAGTACTATTGGCTAACAGCAGGACAGTATATGCTAACAAAATGCACCACTCAGAGCCATGCCAAATGTGTCAGAGGGAATCCTCTTGATTTGTTTTTTCCCTGAGATGCGAGCATAAAATTTTAACACATTTCCCAACCAGCCCCATCTGGACTGGTCATTAGACAGCCATGCCCTCCTTTCCCTAATACTGTTAGAAACTAGCTGGGTCCTGACCAGGTTGGTGTATGCTAATAGCTATTATATGCTACCAACAAACAGAGTTAGTACTTCAAAAACTTTCAGTTCACAATTAAATGTCTATCAGTGTTTTTTGACTTGTGGCTCCGTGTTGCAGTAGTTAAGGCTTCAGGCCACCAAAGATTATTGGGGAAAACTGTGAAATTCGGTAACCAGGGAGTGGGTACAGGAGGTTGCTGGCCAGGTAAAATCGATCCATAATCCACATTGATCCATACGATGACCTGTCTGCAAACGCTCGCCATTTACTCTCCGAGCTCCAGAGAAAGGTGTGGCTTTCTGCTACAATCAACACAATTCAAAAGGTACATCACACCTTTCACAGTTTCACAACTGCTTGATGTGTCGTGTTTTTGTGTTTCAAACTGTGGGCAACCAGGTCAATCTGCTAGTGGCCAAAACAACTGCAAAGAGGTTTTCATTGCTGTACTACAAACCTTTTTGCAACCAATTTCACTTAGTGACTGATAGGAAAGTCCAGCGCCAAAATCCAGTTGGGGAATACATATTTATTCCTAATGACTGGTGATTGTCAAGGCGTCACTGGCTGGTCTCTAGACTCCTGTGATTGGGGCCTAATATATATGCCTTACACACAAAAGATTACCATTTTCAGACCAGAAGGAGACACAAACCCAGCCTCACAAGCCAGTCATCTTCTATTGCAGGTCCCAAATTCAGATAAATGAAAATGCTGCATCAGAATGGCATCCAACATCTAAAATATATAACAATAAATCTGTGCCAAATCAAACATGTGGATCCAGCTGTTGTGGTAAAGTCTTCAGAAATACTTAAAAAAAATCTGAGCAGTTTGAGGCATAAATGAAACTCTACATGATTTTCTCTGTAGCTGTGCACACACGTAATGATGGATAGACTGAAAACCTTGTGGCGTAGATGAAAATATCACAACTAAAATCATCATCCAGGAACCACAAATACAGGTAAAAAATGTCACTACAATCTGTAAAATATAACCATCAAATATAAATTATTCTTTACTCGACTGACTTTACTAGGCTGCTCTTGGAGCTCGTGTATTTGTCCTTTTTTGTCGGAGAATGACAAAGTCTGGTCTACTTTTTAAAGAAAACAGGGAATACTCACTTATCCTGGATTGTTGCAGTCAAAAACTTAAAGGATGAATCACTATTCATTAGTGAATAACAATTCTAAAAACTACTACACACCGATCTCTTTCACACATCGCTGTCATCTTTACATCATCCTGTGGCAAGAAACAGCATCTGGTGTGCGTTTGTGTGCGTAAGTGAGTGAGCGCTTTTGGATATGATTACACAGCGCCAACAGCTACACCCCAACTCGGAGACACGCTTCCAAATCCCAAAGTAAGGCTGACACACATACACACACACACACACACAGACAAAATAACACAGTCAAGCAAGAAGAAGCCACACCCTGTTTTCACAAGATGTAAACCACACTGATTCACTGACACACAGAGAGACACACGGCCAAACGCTCCACCCTGACACATAGACAAACTGCTCGTAAAGTATCCAGCCAATGTGTGTGAGTGCAACCAGAGTCAGAGAATATCTCTCAGAAGTTTAAGGAGGAGAAAACAAGCTTATACACAATTATTCACTCGCTCAAAGTCACCTTCAGATTGGCTTCTGTTTGGTGGAGTTATTCTACTGTTTCATCTAAAGTGAAAAGGTCAAAAAAAGTGGAAATCGCATCAACGTAGCTTCAAACACACACACACACACACACACACACACACACACACACACACACACACACACACACACACACACACACACACACACACACACACACACACCCATATAAAAAGAAATGGACCAAAACTCACCCCCTCTGTCTTGTTGTGCCTCAGATCTTTTTGCTTTAAAGCAAATGTTCAAGGATGAAGACGAAGAAACACGGAGACCTTAAGAGTGTGAAGGAGTGTGTGAGGTGAAAGGAAGACGAGACGAGGGAGGAGGAGCTGTTTGGCTCACTAGCAATCCTCTTAGCCTGGTTATGTCATGGGACCAAGCTAATCCTACCTTCACTGACTGACCCACACACACACACACAGAGGATGACCATCCAGCAGACTGACCACCACCAATACGCACAAAAACAGTCTATGACTGGCTAGCCGAGGCCTAACCCAGATATACAAAGCAAATGTGCAGTTTGTGCTGAAACACAATGGTTTGGATGGTTCAAAATAGCTGTTAGTGACAAATTAAAAGCACCAAACATGAGGTCAGTTGCTCTTTTTACTGCATGACCTCAAGATAACAGGATAAGGCATGCTGGCAAAGCAAAACATGGTTAGCTGAAGGACTGACTCAGGCTGGTGACAAAAGACTAATTACCCTTTTTTTCTCTTTGTGAATTTATAAACAGCAATTACAGTGTGCGTGTATAGTGCATGTGCTGTGTTTGTGTGCTCGCATGGTTGTTCCTGGTAGAACAGTTCAATCATCACTGTCACTAATCCCCCGGCTAATCCGCTGCACTACACACACAGACAAATACATACACGCAAACGTGCACATGCATTGTGCTGTACGTGTGGGAATACTGGCTCACAAAGACACACTCATACAATTACTTCGCTGCGACTACGGGGTTTATTTTGTATTCCTCAAATTAAATGCTATTAAGGAAAGTTTAAAGAGCCAGATGTCTTTTATCCTTCGCTGACTGGGATTATTTCTTGCATTTATTTTGAAAGTCAAACCCAAAAGCTATCAAAATAAATTATAGGAACATTTCTGCAAACAGAGGGTATGACTAACCAAATCCACCTTTAAAGCTCACCAATAAACACTTAGTGTATCTCTATTGGTCCATGCATGAAACACCAATATGTGCGGTACAAACAAGCTTGGTTAACCCTTTTAGATTGCCAGATATCCCTTTAGTTTATGGGTCACATTCAGTCCAATCTGATCTCAAGTGGGCCGGACCTGTAAAACTGCTGCATGATAACCAAAGTGTCTTTTAATGCTTACATCATTTCTTCATCATTTTACAAAAACAGCCCGAGTAGTTAATTTCAGCAGCATGTATTATTACATTTGCAAATCACAGCGAATCTGCAAAAGCAAAAACATGTTGACTTTGAATTTTGAGTTCTAACCATTTCAGATCTAGAATTGACTTTCCAGATATTTCTATGTATGCAAAAGACTGCTGACATGACATCACCAGGAGCAGCAGTGCAGCTTATTGAAAAAACAAACAAATGAGAATAAACTGCATTTTCCATTCTTGCAAAGACATCCAGGTGACCTTTTGACCCCCGGGCTGCATGTTTGTCACCTCTGTGCTAGTATACTTTACCTTTACAGGCCACGATTTCCCTCCTTTTCCAGTCGTTGCTCTTGCCACAGTTTCTAGCAGTAAGCAGAATCCAAATGCAGGACTCGCAGACAAAACAAAGTAAATGAAAACTAACCTTCAATTAAGTCAACAAAAATAACACTCCAAACTCTTGGAAAGAGCACACACAGGGCATTAACACACACAAAAACAACAGGAAACTGAGGCTATATACAAACACACAGACATGCAATCAATGGAAGAGGAAACAGGTGGGAAATGGGGCACAGCTAAAACTAATCACATACAAAAGAAGTAAAACTAAATACAAAACACGAGAGACTAATCATGACGACGAAGAAGATGCGGGAGAAGATTAATAACTCAAAGAACGCAAAATCCAAGCAAAACACAAAACCTTAAACAGAAGCTAAACAAGGAGAAATAACCTGAACCTCACAATGACAAAACCCACAGGCCATGATGGCGCTATGCCAAACTGGCTGCAGGTTAAACCACAGACAGCCCAAAGCTGTGGCCTGAAGAGGCCGTGTGCTATCTGGAATCAAGGAAGTCATAACTGACATGGATGGTCTCAAAGCTGTGGATGTTTGTTTGTGTGCTGCAGCTCTTCACCGAGTCCTCATCTTCAAATTTTATAACAGAGGTGTTTTGATGAAATTTTACAAACCTGAACCTAACGTGGAGCTTCAGAGGAACAGAAACAATCCCAGTTTAATAAATCAGAATATTCTTTTGGTGCATGCACATCAGTATGAATCCTGCAGTTTTAGAAATAAAACCTCTGATATGTCATGCTTAAATAACTGCATGATATATATTTTTTGTAGTTACATATACAAAACATAGACTGTGTGTATAAACATGCTGTAACTGTACAGAATCAAAATCTCAGGAGACAATGAAAGCCTGGATGTTGAGGTTGAGCCAATTGGAGATGCAGAACGTGGCCTGTCGTGTTCCTCATGTGTGTGTGTGTGTGTGTGTGTGTGTGTGTGTGTGTGTGTGTGTGTGTGTGTACCAACCTTGTCATTAGCACTTTCTGCTGTTGCTGCTGTGGTCCAGCTCTGCTCCAAAGGCTGCTGACTTCCTGCATATAAATGAACAATGAAAAGAAAAGTGTGCAGAGATATTGAAACAGCATATTAAAACTGGACCTGGGTGTGCTGAGCCCTGTGACCTGGCAGACATGTGACTGACACACACAGAAACAGAGCCTTGGCCTTAATTAACCACCGAAGCGCGCGTGTTCGCCTTATCGCAAGGATAAACGAACAGGATGTGAAAATCTGCTTTCTTTTCCCGTCCACCGCATACTAATCATTATTATTATTTTAACACTGTATTTTCAAAATAGAGAATATTTACAGCAAATACTGAGAGAGAAAATCCTTTTTTTGCACCCAAAAAGAAAAAAAGGGATCCACTTATCTGTCCTTATATGTCATAATTAATTATTATGACATATTAATATCTTCAGTTGAATGTAAGCTCTCCTTTAAGGATGTCAGCACTAGGGATGGGTACCGTCATGGCACCGGTTCTGACATAAACGGTAGTAACCAGACCGAAAAGCAGCGCACATTTCGGTGCTTTATTTCGGTGCTTTTTTTTTCCTGAGCTGTGATACACTTTAGATTCTAGCCAATCATTTTACGTTTCCGAGGATAGTAGGCGGGGCCAGGTACGTACGTTCTTTTAGAGCAGAGCTACAGATTAAAAATGTCCAAGGAGGACCGGTCAAAAGTCTGGCTGTACTTCACAGCAAAATATGCAAACTCAGCAGCAACAAGTGCTTTAAGCTGATTGTGATACTGTCAAAGGAGGTAACACCTCAAATCCGATGAAACACCTGGCGACGCATAGCGTTTTTTTTAAAAGCCCAGAAATGCGCCGTATTTGATAGCTTGCTGCGAGACCTCACACCGTGCACATCTACTGCGGGTGGGTTGCCAGTTATCGGAGCCGGAGCAACATCCCCCAAAAACCCGAAGAATAGAGTCCTGGCCCCTAGCTCTGCCAGTGTAGCAGAAACAATGACGGATGATGACGGCAGCAGCAGCCGTTCTTCTCTGCGTGAGTAGCTTAATGTTGTTCGTGTGTAATTTACGTTGAGTAGGCTAACCACGTTATTACATTAATGCATGTAAGGTGAACTAGCAAGCATCATCATAGCTACATGCGGCTGTCTTCTTGTTTGATGGCAGATGCTCCCTTCACCCTGGCCAAAAAGGCTAAAATGACCAAAGAAAAAGTGGAAAACAGTTAAACTTGAGAGGTTTTTGGAAAAAGTTTGTGTTTTTTCCATTGTTTAAGCACTGCTTCCAGCCAAGAGTGATACCATATATGCCCCATAGCTGCAGAAAAGGCTAACATTGTTATCTTTTCACAAAAAAACAGCTGAACATGAGAGGTTTTTGGACAAAGTTGGTGTTCTCCATTCTTTAAGCACCGGTTTGAGCACCGTTTAAGCACCGGCACCGTTTCAAAAGTACCGGTTTGGCACCGGTATCGGATAAAACCTAAACGATACCCATCCCTAGTCAGCACATAGATCACTGGGCAGCCCCAATAAAAATTGCCCAGGATCTTTACAAACTTTACTTTTTACAACTCCACTTATCTTTTAACTACATATTTCCAAAACTTGGAAATATAAGGGCATTCCCAAAAACAGTGAATACACATTCCTAGGGGGTGACCTGTTGGAATGTATTTGATTCACCACAGGACACCATATTTTCCATGTATTATCTTATATTGAATTCCTTTATTTATTACTTAGAAATAAGGAATGGGATCATTTACACTAAACCTCCCAAATATCCTCACCATAGGCTTTCTGTAAATCATCCTGAGAACATTCCCAGCATTGTGATTATATTATTTCTGCAGGATGTTGTAAAAACCCAAAATAAAACCTTTATTTAAAGCAAACTTCACAATAATTTTCTATGGAGCCTGGAAGTGAGCAGGAATCCTGCGACGTCACATAGTGACAAATTTGAAGATATGCATAAAAATCTTTCTGAGGAAGGCCAAAGGTATTTTGAAACTGGGCAAAGGTCATAAGTTTGTTATTTTCATCAAACAGGTCTGCTGTTAGTTTGACACCTTTTCTGCACCAGGATCCAAATACAAGCAGGGAGAAAATCTCTCTTGCTGAGAGGAGGTGTAATGTGGGTAACTAAATCCTTCCTACCAATTTATGTCTGTTTATATCTCGCCATCTTATCATTGTGTTTGGAAGAATTGGATTGTCTTTCGTTTTGAAGCTGGGTTTATTTTCTACATGTAAGCTCTCCTACTAAATCAAAGGCATTACATCCCCATTTCTCAAAAGGAGTTTAAGATAACAGTAAAGCCACTCATGGATGAGCCTGCCATGACATGCCCAATTATAATGTCTAATGTTAGGGAAGGATAAACCTCTGCAGAGAGCTGCACAGTCTTCTCCCTTGCCAAATAAATTTAGAAAAGTCTTTTTCAGTCTCTTTTGCTATCTTAGAAATATATAGTGGTAACAACTGAACAGAATAAAGTAATCTTGGCAGGATATTCATCTTTATAAGAGTTATTCTACCCATCCATGAAGCTGTCAGATTCATCCATCTTGTAAGGTCCTTCCTTTTTTTTTTTCTTTTTGCACTCTGGTCAAATTGTGCCTCAAGAAGGTGTCAATTCAGAGTCAGTCCAGAAGAAAGGGGAAACAGATGGATGTGAAGTTTTACTATAAAACCAACTGGCATTGCTCTTGATTTTATCAAAGTTAATTTTATAGCCTGAGATCCAAAAAAGATAAACCCCCTGACGAGTGAGGCTCTTATCGCCCAACTAGCTTAACCAATGTTGACGGCAAAACTTTCCCCAAAATCCTGGTTAAAAGATTCGAGAACTATCTCCCTCTCTTAGTTAAATCAGACCAGACTGGTTTAGTTAAAAACAGAGCACCTCTTACAAACATGAGAAAATTATAATTATCCAGTTTTCTATAGTGAATAAGATACAGGAGCTTATTATGTCCATGGGTGCAGAGAAGGCTTTTGATCGGGTAGAGTTGCCTTATTCATTTGAGGTCTTAGAAGAGTTTGTACTTGGAGAGGGCTTTATCATTTTTGTCAATTTTGGTCATAAGAAACCATAATAGTACAACAGCACTTCAAACAGATTCTGTGCAAACAAGATATTTTTTTGCATGCTGATGATGATCCTCTTCATCTCTACAAATCTATACTCATGTTAATGTTGATCATTCAACATTTTTGGATCTCTTACTAATACCTTAAAATAACTTAATTACATGTAATTATGTAGCTCTGTATTTATCTGTTTTTAATCTATTAATTGCAGGATTCATCTTAGATCTACTAAGATAATAATAATAATGGATTGCATTTATATAGTGCTTTTCGGGGCCCTCAAAGCACTTTACAATCCCACTATTCATTCACTCACATTTGTAGCCACAGCTGCCCTGGGGCAGACTGACAGAAACGAGGCTGCCATATCGCGCCATCGGCCCCTCTGGCCAACACCAGTAGGCGGCAGGTGAAGTGTCTTGCCCAAGGACACAACGACCAAGACTGTCTGAGCCGGGGCTCGAACTGGCAACCTTCCGGTTACAAGACGAACTGCCAACTCTTTGAGCCACGATCGCTCAAAGAGTTGAGCTCAAATGAGACAGGTTCAATCTGGGCTAATCCCAGGCAGCTCCAACTTTCACCTCCAGCCAATAAAGCAGCCACAGCAGCACTCCCCATTCAATAAAGTAGTTAAAATTGTATTTAAGCACCAGCAGAGAGAAAGTTCACATCAAGCAGATCAATAACTAAATATACTGTGTACTCTGCACTTTGGTTTTCACCGTGGGACATCGATCCATCAGTCCATCCATAATCTGACTCTTATCGCGGGAAAGCGGTCTGAGAAGAAATGCTCAGACCTTCCTTTTGATGTAATCACTCCAGAAGTGTCAGGATTTCCTACTCAGCAGACATGCTGAGACACCTCACCTCAGAGGGATCCAGGAGGTATCCTAGTCTGATGATGAGCTATGGCGCCCTTTGAGGTGAGGAGGGTTGCTTCTCTGGGTTGGGAATGAATGACTGCACCAAGTGGTGGAGTTTAATACAGATATCTAAAAATAATTTGGTTTTCTGAATGCTAACCTGAACTAACGAACTGCTTAATGAAATTCTAGTCGTCTTTCTGTGATACTCACAGCCTGTGCATGCATCTTGCAAACGTTAGCCTATATCCTTCTTTCAAACATATTTGTTTGGACCATGGATGTGACCAAGCACACATTGGTTACATCCATCACTCATATACAATCTGTGCTGTGGGCCATATTGCTTCTATTAAGTTACCTCTGTTCCATTCAAATAAGACCAGTTTGCTCTCCATGGACGGACCAATAATTTTTAGGTAATGTGGATTAATTACAGAAGTCTTGATGATGGAAAGTGATATCCTTGCACAGGAAGTGCAAACTCACCACAGGCACCTTCAATAAGGCACTGAGGGCAGATGAAGCTAAATTAGCCTAGGAGCAGGTAATGCATTAGGGTAATGTGATGCTCCAGTCCCTGGAGAGCTATTGGCTCATTTAAGAAGCTGTTTTATTGTATTAGGTGCAGAGCCAAACACAAGCTGGCAGCAGAAGTGTGGGACAGTTTGGCTGCCGCAGGGGGCTGCACCAACAAATCCATCCCTTACAAGCACAGATGATGTTACTCTTTCTGTAGCTACGTGCGCTCACAGCTCAAAACCACATCTGTACTAAAGAAGCAGGCGGACCACAGGGAGAGAGAAGCGCTCCACAGCAGCAGACCAAATGAGCTGCTGTTCTTTTTATGTTACCACAGATCTCCTGGCATATGAACTGCGACTGGATAAAATCTGAGATCCAGACACCATAATGAAAAAATCTCAACAGACACGAGAAAGCTTTAATGGGCTGAGCCAAGATGAAAAAAAACTTGGTGGTGATTAATTCATTTTTCTGAAAAGACTTCACAGCTCGCTAACAGACGATAATAATGAGATTCTAATGAATGATAATTGAGCTTTTTAATGACTGAGGGGCAAGACGGGAACCAGCAGGTGGTGAGGTTGTCCCGTCCCTGTGGGGAGCACCAGACGCAGGCACAAAAACACACCAGCGCTACAGTGACGCCAGTACATGCCTGCTGATGAATGCTTTGGCCGGTAACTCTCAACAAACGTTACACAATCGCTCATTCGTTGATTAAGAAGTTTACGGGGGAAAATCGGGTCATTTCGCCTGCCTGGTTTCACAAAGTTCTTCTTTATGGCTGCCAGCACATCAAAGAGTTGTTTTGGCAGAATATCGCCTGGCGTTTCAGCAGCATTTGTCTGCCCCCTCGCCGTCACACCCCTGCCATTATGTAACTCTAATCATCTTATCTGGCTAATTACTGACCGAGACCCTGAACTCACCTCTAAACCTCATGCACAGCACTTATACCGTGTTTTTCCCACGTTCTCTTCAAATAATACCCCCAAATCCTTTTTTTTTTTGGTTTAACACCAACAGCTGGATATAAACGTAGTTTTTACTGAGCGCTTTAATGAATTCAGTGTGTATGTGTATTTGTTTTGCTGTACCTTGTGTCCAGGAAGGGCAGTGTCTGAGGTAGAAGCTGACCTCGGGCCTCCTGGCTCCCCACTGCTGAAGGAGATCCAACAATAACAACTCCTGAGGGAGAACTCGCTCTGAGAACAGACGAAGGGTGAGAAAACATTTGACAAAGATCCCACTAATTACATAACGTCACACTATTGTGTTATAGAGCTAGAAAGAGATAATTCAGAATTCTTACTTTGTTAAACAGCACATTTACAATTTTATCAGGTCGACATGTATAATTTCACTGACTAGTTTCAAAAAATTACCTGTGCACGTCGTGTACGGCCAAAATTGTCTATAAACGTATCCTCCACACATAGATACTGTAAAATATGTCTTTTTTTACAAACTGTGCAAAAGCTCCTTATAAGAGAATGAATAATCTTTGCTTTGGAATAATGAATAAGAATTCAAAATTGCAGCTGTATTGTTGTTGGCTGTACATCAAGCCACACATGAAAGGTTTGCAACATATATGCAGCATATGCAAGACAGCAACCTATCACCATTGTCTGCACAGTGACAGTGAAACGCACAAAACCCCAAACCTCTTTCTGAGTGGAGCGGGGCTTTAAGGATTTATTTTTACCCTTTTTTGCAAATGTTAGTGTGGAAAAATGAAGCCAGAAAAAAACCCAGAGAATCAATATTTTCACAGTGAAGTAAGCCAGCTGTGCCCTTGAGGCACAGCCTGTTGTCACGCACCAACACTCGGCACACAATTTATGCCGCCATCTATTATGTGCTGCTTTACACAGACACTCACGAAGACATGGTGTAGTATTAGAGCCGTTTATATCCTGTCTGGCCGCTCAGTCACATCACAAAGCCGCACAAACGCACCGCCGTTACTGCGCAGGCTTCACCGCGTCGACAGCTATGACTGAATGAATGTGGGCCACGCTTTAATGGACGCCCTCAGTGTGTGAATGAGATGGGCTGGTCTATTCATATAGTAAACTTGGAGCACACAGCACTCTTGATTTCACAAGCTGAAGCCGCAGCATACTGTAGGTCTGACTCGGTTTATAATTAGCTTCACAGCAAGTGACTCAGATCTGAGTTACGCCGTGTCGATTATCCTGTCTCTTAATGCAAGATTATAATCATGCAAGTGCTCCGATGCTCCAAAGACAGACTGCCAGTAGTAATTATATGAGCTGGACTCTTTATGACGAGTGTATGGATAAAGAGATGCACTGTGAGAATAGTCCAGTCCCGTTCAGCTAATTTTCTAGATGTAATATCCTGTCTTGTCTTGGCTGATTTCTAACTTTGGTCAAGATTTCTTACTGATTATGATTATAAGCCTGGGCGCCTCCAGGGTGAGGTGTTCAAGGGCACGTCCCACTGGGAGGAGGCCCGGGGCAGACCCAGGACATGCTGGAGAGATTATATTTCTTGGGTGGCCTGGGAATGCCTTGATGTTCACTCGGACAAGCTGGAGGTGGCCGGGGAGAGGGAGGTCTGGGCTTCTCTGCTTAGGCTGCTGCCCCTGTGACCCGGCCCCGGATAAGCGGAAGATGGACGGATGGATTATGATTATAAGTTAACAGAAGATATGAATAGCGGGTTGTTTTAGGGATACATTAGGGATATCCCCTCTCTTTGACATCACTGAGGCGAGAGCAGAAAACCTGACTTAAACAGAGCAGAACTGAGCTTACAGCTTACTGGGGTTATTTGTACTTACACTGACCTCCTTATTTGAAAGTTTGGTTTTAATATGAGCATCCACCACCGGACCAGAGATGTGACAGAATTTAAGCACCTAAAAGGGCCACTGACACTGATCAAATGATGCCACTTTTCAGCTCCGTGTGTGAATCTGCAGCTGCTGAATAATGCATTCGGCGTCTCCACTTTAAAGCTTTCATGAAGTTAATGTCTTGCATTTGCAGCATGTGCTGCTTTCCTTAAGTGATACTAATCAATAAGCATTATCAACCAATGAATGGACTCACCATGCCCGTTCCATACTTCAGCTAGGTGACACTCCCCCTCACCGGCCTCTTTGCAGTACTCCACCACATCGATAACTCTGGTCGCTGGAGTGACAGGGACCTCAGTTAGCATCTGCTGGGTGTCATTGAGGTAAACTGTCAGGATCACCTGCAATCAAAGAAAAATCAGGTTAATATCACTTAGATATTATTTTATATGGACTCAAACTCAGTAAGATTGTTTCCTATGACTCACTGGCTGGAATCAGATCACCAATCTCCAAATGCTGATTAAATAACTAATTTATCAGCCATATTTAAACTCTTATTTTGAAGGAGTTATTGTGGCTGGTAGCGATGATTACATTCAAAGCTAAAAATCCCAGTATGAAGTCAAGACCACCTCTGCAGCTGGATTTCATTATGTGCAGACAACAGGTGAGTCAGCTGTGATATTCAAGTGAAAAATAAATTTAATACAAAAGTAATGTATTAAAAAAACAACACATCTTAATGTTGGGCGATATGAAGGTGACCAAGGAGCAGGGGCAGATTTTGTCCAACAAAAGCATGATATAGTCCTTCATCCATGTCATCACAACACTGATCTCAGCTTAATAACCTCACAAAATCAATATTGTGAGGTCTCACTTTGAATCCTGAGTTACTGTTTTTCTTTGTTGTCTTTTTCTTGTTTTATTTTGGCGTTTCTTTTCTTTCATTTTTAATGTGAGTTTAATGCGTGTCTTCCCGTCTTTCAGTGGCAGATTCTCTTTGTACTCCATGTGAAGTTTTTTTTAGTGTTATAATTCTGTTTTCTGGTGTTTGCCTCTGAATACTCTTTGTTGGGTTTGCTTGTCTGATATTTATGGACGTCCTCTTTACTTTTTGGCCCAGTAAAGACTGAATCTTTAATTTGTTTTCGAATCTTGTCCTACTCTATTAGTTGTGACACATAACTGGTTGTACACAGAGTAACACACACGGCCAATTCTCTCTATGACAATGGCAAACCCAGCCTAATCCATCCATCCATCAATCCTGCTTATCCGGGTCTGCGTCGCTGGGGCAGCAGTCAAAGAAGAGGTATCTCCTCCATCTTTGCCTGTGGGTCTCCACCAATTGGGACCTGCCTGAAACACCTCGCTTAGGAGACATCGGGTCAGATGAATGACCTCAACGGGCTCTTTTTAATGTGGAATAGCAGCTCTACTCTGAGCCCCTCCAGAATGATTGAGCACCTCACCCTATCTCTAAGGGAAAACCCAGACTTTCCCTGGAAAAAGCTCATTTCTGCTGCTTGTATCCATGATCTCATTCTTCTGGTCACGACCTAAAACTTGTGGATAGGTGAGGGCAAGATCATCTTTACTACTGCTGCACCAATCTGCCACTTCCTCCCCAGGTCACCAATCAACAAGACTCCAGATCACTTGAACTCCAACCAGGGTGGGCACTCCACTTTGTTCCAGCTGAGAACCGTGGGCTCACTCTCATTTTAGTGTCCGTTTATTTCTGTTAACATAAATAGAAAAAGCACTTTATGATTTTAAAGGTGATCTGCGGAGTACTGATCCCCTCTCAATAATTTTGTTATCAAATCCTGTATATTCTGCAGCCAAAAGATTAAAATGTCAATCAGAAAAGGACATCCTGTGTTATCGTCAGTGATGTCACTGGTGATGTCACGCCAGATAGTCAGCCGGCAGTCGAAAGATAAATTTAGGGTAATCTGGGATAGGAGTGCATCGACACACCACAGCGCTCACAGATACATATACACTTTTTAATCTCAGTGTTGCTTTTTCTTTTTCTCTCACACACACACACAAACACACACAGTCTTCCTGTGCAGATACTACAGTATGCACACACTCAAAGTATACTCTGTACACTAATCCTCAGTATTCTATATACCTGTCCCAGATCATGTCAAGTAATCTCTGGCTGCATGCAGACGGACAGAGCAGAGACACGGGCTCTAAAGCTTGGATTAGACACACACACATACACCCACGAGTAAACTCCTAAACCCTGCAAACACACCAGGGGTTTTACTCGTCCACAAATCGTTCAAAGTAGGCTAATCGTGGCCTCAGAAGCGCTGTTATGTTTTTCACATGGTCAGAAACATCATTTGTTACACTCACGGGGTGCCGGCTGCAATAAAAGAACATCAAATCATCCAGTGTGCTTTTCTCCTTTAAGTGATTTAATAAAAAAAGACTACACAAAGCAGACAAAGACGAATGCAGTGCAAACACGCTGTCGGTGAATTTCACTAATAATAAATGCTGTATTTGAAACACTGTCTGCAGCACATTTTCTTGTATTTTGACCTTCGAGTGACTGAGTGTGATCACTTATTTATTTACATGTGGCCCTGTAATGTTTTTAATTGTGAAACTGGAAAGTTCGTGGTGTGAGACAATCTGTTTCTCCTAAAACTTTGGCCTGTGAGGGATCATTTATTTCCCAGCATGGCCTTTGGTTTTAATGTCATTTATTGGTAATTAATCAGGCGTCTCATATTAACAGTTATATCTTTCAGATCTTTTAGTAATCTAAATATTTTAAGCGTGTCTCGAGAAATTGTTTCAATTATTACAAATCTACAGTCTTGATGTACAAAGGAAAGTCAAATGAGGGACCGTGCCGAGTGATACAACACAAACATTATAAAAAATGAGGCAGGCCTTTATTGTGGCTGATCAAAAGTCTCAAATACAAAAGTCCAACCAGAACCAGAATCAAAAGAACACTGAATATGCAGAAAAATCAAACAGGAACAAAGCAGCAAACACAGACAGGAACATAACAGATGCTTTGATAAAAGACAAAGAGAAGATGAATTGATTGATGAGCCTTTCTGGAACTAAAACCTCACTATTGCTCATCTGAACTCAGACTTTCCTGAGAAGGGATGCAAAGAAACCAAAATACAAAGACCAAAGACAGAGTGAGGAACTGAGAGGAAAACACTGAGGGAACCAAGTCTACAGCAAAGAATAAAAATCAAAGCCATAATGTAAAAACAGTAAAATACTGTAGGTGAGCTTCCTCCAGCTCATCTATGGTGCTAGCATCCTGCAATACACGATTCACTCAAGCATAATTTAAAGGTTTAAATGAAACTGTATTTTCTGTTAAACAATCAGATCAGGCTGGTCTAAGCAAGTAAGTTGTATGATTTGTATTTTGTATCAAAATTATTTCAAACCATAACAATTAAAGGAGATCTCAAATTCATCCTTTAAATAAATAAATCAGTTTATTTGCTGAAGCAGTTCAATCGCATGAAGGTAAAGCTGAGCTCTCGGATCCCTCACAGGCTGCCATGTTAACCAGCTGCGTTAAACCTAAAGGCTTGGACACGATGAAGAAAACAAACACTGTTTTGCACTTCGCTGATGTCGTCCTGCATTAAACTTTCCAAAAGCTTCTTCTGGGTTATTATGAACACTGCATAAAAACACGAGCTGACGCGTACAATAGAAAGCTTTTTACCTCCAAATTCTGTCCCAGCTCTGTCTAACATACTGTCCTCACATAACTCCTGCATCCAAACTACAGTCTTCTTTTACAGTTTACCTGGAACTGAAAACCTTATTATGGTGTCAAACTGAAGCATGAAAAGAAAAAAAGATTTTGTGAGCCACTTTGTTAAGAAATATCTAAGTTTCATGATATCGTTTCACCTCCCATGTAAGAGGCTTCTTCATTTCTAAAAAAGTCCCAGGTACCATATATCATACCTACAGCCATGTTATAATAATAGCGCTGTATTGGATTGTAGATTCACCATTTGGTAGCATGGCTACAAGCACAATTTGGGCACCTGTTGCTGACCATGTCCATCCCTGTATGACCACAGAGCTTCAGCAGGATGATGCACCATCTATCTGTCTGTCTGTCAATCTTGTTAACATGGAGATTAATCTTTGTGGAATTTTTCTGGCACCTTGTTGAATCTATGCCACAGAGAATTAGGAAAGCTTGGAAGAAAAAAAAGGAGCCGGTCCAACTCAGTACAAGCAAGGTGTACCCAATGAAGTTACAGGTAAATGTGTATCAGTGACACAAAGCAAAAGATCACAAACCAGAAATTCCAATTTTCTATTTTGCAGCAGCACATTTATGTCCTAACTTTAACTCTATACTTTGTGCACATGCAGACCTCTAAAGTTAACAGACCTTTAGTGACTTTCCTAATGTCAGCAAGCATTTAAAGCAGAGTCAGCCTGAAACCAAAAGAACTGACAGTCAACCTTTGAATAATAATAAAGTTCACGGGGACCAGAACTTACTAGGAAAACCACAATGTAAAGATCAGGAATAAAAGCTTTAGTAACAGAACTCACCGTTAGAATAATAACATAAACCCAAACTAAAAAAATGTTCATCAAGAATCTGAAACTCAAAAGCACCGTGACAGCATGTTAGGATCAGTAAAATCACTTGTACTAGTGCTCACTGATCATGTGAACATAATGACCTCACAGTAATGACAGTTCCTTCCTGGCTATCAGTGACTGAGACACACAGAGGCAGATTGAGCTGTAGTTCCTGAAATGCCTGTGGGGCTGAATGGAGTGACTCGGGCTATTTTCAGCATTAGAGAAGGAAAAAACAGAAAGTCAGATAGAGGAAGAGTGAGCCAGGGTGACAAACAGCCCGTGTTAGTGTCTGCAGGAAACAATCAATGCTCGTTTTATTAGTCATTTTAAAACAACACGTTAGCCTCTATCAGGGCCCAAAACTCAAGTACAGAAAACTCCGTCCAGACCTTTCCTAGCAAAAACTAAATAAAACTCACACAACTAACTTCATCATGTTAGACTGAGAAGAACATATATGAAAAAGCAAAGTAGAGCTCTTCTCTCACTCACCCACTGTTTGCTTTTCCTGGTTTGGAGCTGCTGCTTCTTCTTCTTCTGTTTCCTGCAATTACTCAGTTTGAAGTTTTCAGACAGAAACACCAGCCGCTCCAAAACCAGCCCCCAAAAACGCCTCATTGGAAAATCACTGAGCAGAAGCACACACACCAGCGTGTGTACACGTGTGTGTGTGTGTGTGTGTGTGCGTGCATGTGTGTGTTTGAGAGCGAGAATGAGATATATAATTGATGGTGTCAGACAGAGAAGGTAGTGTGTCTGTAGGTGAGAGTGTTTGAAATGTACGTGGAGCAGGGAATACAAATGTGAGAGAGGGTGTCAGTGAGGGAGGAGGGAAGGGAGTCGGCTTTCAGTAAATATAAGGAGAGGGGGTGAGGAAGATGAGCCATAAGAAAGGAAAGGCCAGACTCTGTTCGTGTCTGTTGTTGGGAGTAGACCGTGAGCTGATATTGTTATATGTTCATCATACATCTGGCATGACGGGGGCGTTTCTATTTTTTTGTCGGTGACTGAGTCAAAGGTTTGACTGTAAAACTCGGACGCTTGTCACCATTCAGTTTTAGGTAAAAGTTTAGTTCTTCATGATAAAAGTAAACCAACTTCCAGCTGCTGTGAAAGGCTGCAGTTGGTTTAAATACAACTCGACCTGACGGAAACAAAACAGAGCTTTATTTTAAAGAACATCTGTTAACCACAGTCATATAAAGATGATGTTAAAACAAAAGTAACAAAAAAACAAATCAAGTAGCTAGATGCAGAGGACAGGAAGCACAGGAACATAGATGATGGAGCCAAGAAGGAACACAGACAACAAAGACCATCCCTGATTCTTGTCCCTCTCATCGTGGATGCAGGTGGAGGAGGGGAGCAAAGTACGAGCGGGGAGGACTCGAGACATCGAGACGATGGTATTTGGTACAGCTGCATCACAGATAGTTTTGTTTTAGATGAATTAAAACTACAGCTGAATTTTATAACCTCAGGTGTTGCACTATGAATGACATGTTTTCTATTTAGGACAATGTGATCAAACCTTTTGTTTTTTAAATCATGCACACAGAAGCAGAGCAAATCAGAAGATGAGGAAAGGATGAGGTCACTATGTGACTTTGTTCCACGTTATAAATTTCTCATTTATGAGCTTTTAATTTGACTTAATTGCTGTAATTGCAGTAATTCTTATGTCTAATGAGTAAATTATTGCGTATTAGGGAAGCATAAAGTCTATCACTCACTGTACTTTTCAGCTAACTGGTTATAAAAGAACAAAAAGCTCAACTCTGTGAGTTAACCCTCTCTTGTAACACTCTGCTATTAGCCCTTCCAAGCATATAGCTAATAGCTCTTCCAAGTTTTGTCAATTGTGATTCACGTGTCAAAAAAAACTATCACGTGGCAACAGCCCAGTGCATTTAGGGATGTAGACATGGTCAAGATGACCTGCTGATGGTCAAACAGAGCATCAGAATGGGGAAGAAAGGTGATTTAAGTGACTTTAAGTGTGTCACGTTTAGGGGTGACAGACAGGCTGATCTGAGGATTTCAGAAACTGCTGATCTGCCTGGATTTTCCTGCACAACCCTCTCTAGGGTGAGAATGGTCTGAAAAAGAGAAACTATCAGTGAGCGGCAGTTCTCTGGTTGAAAATGCCTTGTTAATGCCAGAGTCGGGAGAAAAAGACCAGAATACTTCAGGCTGAGAAGAAGAGAACAGTAACTGAAATAACTTAGTATAGCCAAGGTATGCATGAGAGTATATCTGAATGCAGAAGCAGAAGAGCACACAAGGTGCAGTTCCTCTCAGCCAAGAACTGGAAACTGGGGCTACAAATTTTACCATAAAGACTGCCTGGTTGTTTCAGTCTTGATTTCTGCTCCAACAATTGGATAATTTTCAAAATTTGTCATAAATGACTTGAAAGCATGGCTCTATACTGCTTTGTATCACCTGTTCAGATTGGTGGTGTGGTAATGGCATGATATTTTTGACAGACTTTGGTCCCCTTGGTACCAACTGAGCGTCATTTAGACTCCACTGCTTACCAGAGTACTGTTGCTGGCCATGTTACCGTAATCCCTTTATGGCCACAGTTATCCTGGTGCTAGGTTATCTAGGAAAACACGCCATTTCACAAAGCTCAAATTATCTTGAACACGTGTAAATCATAGATCATGGATGTGTGGCTAATTCATCTGCAGCAGCTGTGTGATCCTATCACCTTGTTGAATCCATGCCATGAAGAATTAAGGCGGCTCTAAGGCAAAAAGGAGGTAAACGTTGGTTATAGCAAGGTGTAACTAATAAAGCGGGCAGTCACAGTTTAATGTTTGTTGAACAATTACTGCAAAGTGAAATTTTTAAAAAACCTCAACTTAAGAGAAACACCTAAATATAACAATGAAACCACACCACCACCTAATAAACTACAAATCTGCAGAAATATGAGCGTATCTGTATTATTTGAGCTGTGGTGTGGATTGAAGCTGTCCAGCAGCAGCAGTGGTAAAGCTGGAGGGCAGAGATTAGAGAGGCTGCACTGATATGCTGCAGCATGACTGCACTGACACACACACACACACACACACACACACACACACACACACACACACACAGATAGGACACAGAAGGTACACTGGCAGAAGAGCTTCACCCCTCGCTCTCTGTTCCTGTCACACAAGGTCACATGTTGGGTGCATGTGCTCAAACACACACAGATACCCTCTGTCTCTGCGGCAGCTATTGGCAGAAAATCAGTACACAGTTCAGTAGAAAAGAGACGTTACATTAACATGCACTGTGACTAAATCTACTGTTCCTCCTGTTCTTGCACACGCGTAATCAGAAATCTTCAACACAGATTATTTATCATGTGACTCTGACTGATATTTATGCCCCACAATCCTTTGCAGCTGCTGCCTGAAGACACTTGAGCCAGACAGTGATGAGTGAGAAGGACTTTTCTTGATTAAAGAGTTATATTCAGAGATACTCGAATTCAAGTGAAGAGCATCATTAAGACGTTTCATCAGTCACACGTGTCATTAATAGATAAGTGGAAAGATTAACTTTTAATCACATAGCAGGCAGTGTTTTTCTTATAAATGATAGCAGTCTGCAACTGCCACGTGTATTATCAGGGCCTTCAGACCAACGAACATCTACTATGAGTTTGGATTTAATACACAAAATGTTTGTCCAAGTTCCTAAAGAGGACAGTGATGTACAACCACCTACAACATACAATACAGGCACAGAACAGAGACAACCAGGCTCTCTCACACCCACTTTTCCAACCATTCGTCCATTACAGCTCTACAGGAAGTACGCTGACTGCAGTGTGCATGTTTGCACGTCACACTAAGGCATATGAGAAACCACTGAGGCATGTTTATCAGCTGTCACCAGCTGTCCACTAGAAGGACAAGTGCTTACAATAAGTTCTTAAACAGCTACAATCATTCAGTGAGCTAATACCGTGTAAACTGACTTGTGTCTGTTTGCAAGTACTGCATGACTGAGTGTGTAAATATCAGAATATTTTAGTATGTTTGTTTAAATAATTTTATGAACGTACGTACATCCAGCCACAGGTTCACCTTTATTTCAGCCTCTAGATGATCTAATGTACCAATGTGTTTCTTTAAAACAAACAAGAAAGTTACAAACTTCATTATTTCTTTGTTTAAAATAATGAGGAAAAAGTAAAATTCATCATACTAGGATAATAATAACCCAAAAAAGGGAATTCCATCCTCCGTTACCTTTCAGTTAACCAAAGTCAGGTTGGGGTTGCAGCAATGCTTTTCAGTTCCTCCTCGGGGAATCCCAAGGCTTTCTCAGGACAGATGAGATATATAATCTTTTCAGCAGGTTCTGGGTCTACCCAGGGGTGTCCTCCCAGACGTGTATGCACAGATAGTACGCACCCAGGAGGCATGTACATGCTACCTCAGCTCCTTTCAATATGGAGCAGTGGCTCTAATCCCACCAGATGTTCTTGACCCAGTGTCTAAGGCTGATCTCAGGGGAAACTGCTAAGAGTGGACTGCTAAGAAGAAATCGTCACCTTCCAGCTCAGCTCTCTCTTCACCACAGCAGGCCAGTTAAATGCCTGCATTTCCACACTAATCCATCGCTCCACCTCATGCTCCCCTCCCCATTAATCGTGAATAGGATTCCGAGTTACTTGAAATCCAGCCTCTCTTCCCTATAAAATCTCTAAAGGATCAAACTCACTTTGGGGATATTTAATCAAACTTGGAATCCACCACTTGAGACAATAAAACAGACCTCACACTGCAGCTGATTTAGCTTTGGGGCCATCAGTCTATGACCAAGCGACTGGTGGTGAGGGAGCATGACTTCTTTGCATGCCAACAACCAAGAAATAGCCTGGTCCACAGTCCATGTAATCCTCCTCATCATCTTTTTCAAAGAAGCTGAAAGTTCATATTTCATTTGAATCTAGGCCTCGATGGTTCAGAATGCCTACGACATATAAAGTTTCTACAAAGACGGCCTTGTATTTACAGACTGTGAGTCTGTCTTTCACCGCATTAGTTGTATAACCAAGCATAATGGCCGTGTCAGGAAGTGTGTCATTTTCCTGTGAATTATGTAACCAATGTGACTGGATGATGTTTGGGCTGCTGTTGCATTGCTGTTTTGAATGATGATAGACTGTGTTGGGGATGTGGGACTGTAGTGTTCCTATATCTGCTCTACCAGTCGTTCATGGAGAGAAGTTCTCCGGGGAGTGAAATGGTTTGCAGGTGGTTCCTTTCTTCAAAGTTTTGCACCATTTTCCACTTTTTTTTCTGCATGTCCTGCGACTGCTTCTGCTCTTACACTGTTGCCTCCACCTTAGATCTTTCTGGTCTAGGAGCTTAAATTAAATCAGGAAGAAGATCTGAGAGCAGCTGGTTGCAGCAGCCCACACAACTTAAATTAAATTTCTGTGATATTTCAAACGACAGTGCGTTTACTTGTTAATCATGAATCATGAAAGGATAAATCAGCCAACGTGGGTGGGGAGAAAATTTGGAAAGTGTTGCACACTGAATAGAAAATAGCTCGGCCCCTCCAGAGAGGCAGCTTCAAGGAACACCTGCTGTTAAACTGGAGGGATTTAAAGCTTTAACTAGGAGATATGGAGCAGTGCTCACTGAGGGCAGACTGATGACATATTTTAAGCTAACTCAAAAATACAATTAAGCAAACCGTTAAAAATGCTCCAAAAGGTACCCAGAGCACAAAACAGACGTAGAGATCTAGTTCAGTGGCTTCCATTAGCAACGTGAAATCTAACAGACAGCAATTAGCTACAGCTGCCTGTGTCAGGACACCACGCCCTTAAATCCAATATCCAGGTGAATGAAACCATGTAAACAGATGATGTAAAGATGGAAGTAGCTTCCACGTCTGTATTCTCTTTAAAGGCCAACAGGGGGCGACTCTTCTGCTTAAAAAAGTGATTTCTGTTTGGATACATAGTGACTTTGATAACAAAGTCACAATTTGAAAAGCTGAGAACACTGCACACTCAAATCTCTCAACTCTTAGAACCACAACATCAATACACAGTGAAGTGATGGTGTGATGTCTGTCTATCATACAGTTTATGGTGTCCTTCAGCCACCTGTAGACTTTTTAGACAGGTAGGAAACTATCTGCAGAGGCTATAACCTCTGCAGATAAAACACTTTTGTTGTAAAGTTGGAGATTTTAACCACAGACCAGATAAAAGAAGCTCCATGGAGCATCGTGGTGGGTTTCCTTTGTTCTTTTTAGCCAGAAGTTACCTGATATGGACGAATGGCTGGAGTGTTAATTTATCGACTAACGCAAGCATTCATAAACTGTCTGGGTAACTTAGGTAGAGGATTAATACAATGCTAGGATTTCACTCACTAAAACTGAAGCACGCAGATAATTCAATACAAAAATGATTTCAAAGGCACTAACACCATAAATATAGTGAGAAAGTCCAGTTTTAGGATTCAAAGTAGTGAAGATGAAAACAAGAAATTGCTAATCGGCTCCAGCTGCCTGTCAATGAATGTGGCCACGCCTCTAAGGCAATTATCTAGGTGAAGGAGTGATATTAAGAAGGTGCCTTTATGGATAGGATTAACCTGTCTGTAAAGGCCAAAACCATTTGTGGTACCACCTGTAAATGTGCTTGATATGGGTTAAATATGTAAATTCGGGTGGGGGACTCACTCTGGAGCCAGCCTCAAGTGGCCACTACAGGAACTGCATGTTTTGGCATTTTAACTCAGACTGTTCTTTAGCTCTGGAGGTTGCTGCTTGGTTTCATTGCATCCAAAAATGTTTCCTCTGGTTATTAAAGGTGTGTTGCGCTTAAATGAATAAAGCTTCTAAATAAAAAAAAAGCAAGGAGCATAAACAACAAATAACAAAACAAAAAATTAAAAAACAAAAAACAATCCCAGAGTCACACCAGCCTCCCTACTGCCAGATCTTGGCCTCTGTGTATGTGTGTGTGTGTGTGTGTGGGGGGGGGGGGGGGGGGGGGGGAGTAGGCCACAGTGACAGCTGAAGGTGATTTGTGTTTCAGCCACCCTACTCTCACTATCCACACCCCCTCACCCACACACCCACAGAACAGTCAGTACCGTCTCTATAGGGACTGTGTGCATTGAGTAAAACATGAGCTACCAGCTCAATGAGAAGCAAAACAATTCTCACACTTGGGGGGCAATACACTGCTGCTGTATTAATAAATCATTTATTTTCATGGACTTTCTTTAGTCTTTCTTTTTCTACAAAGTCTATGCATAACAACTTTTCACAAAATACCACAGTTATTTGACTAAAATAAATAAATACTCCAAAGCAAAAAGCCACTTGATCCATTTACAAATATTTTCACCAAGCTTAAAATGTTGTTTTTTCCAATCCAGACGTGATGTATTACAGACATTAGCGACGGACAATGCTAAATTTGCTACTGGTAAAAATACACGAATAAAGATAAAATAATATTTAGAGCCTAGAGCATTTCAGGTGTGTCTCTGACACTTAACTTAGATCCAGCAGCACTTTGAGTTAAATTCTAACATAAACGTCCTAAACCAATAGAAATGACTCTGCTCCGTGACGTTTACATGTAACTTCTGTCACCAACATGGCACGCCTACAACATGGCACGCCCTCTCTGTATTTACCATTACATTTTAAGTAAAGACATGTTTTTAAGGGGAAGCTATTGAGCTTTTTCTTATACTCTGTCCTTTCAATTTCATATTATAAGGTAAACAAAAGCGCCAATGGTTACTATGTCAATATATGAGTCTGAATCATGCAAAGCTACTCTAGTAGCAGCATTTGAGCAAAAATATGGCGCTGTAAATGAGTCTTTTAAGGTAAGAGTATAGGTTTTCTGTGCTAAAGCTTTGAATAAAAATTCTGAGGAAGATGCAAAATTTTTCATGAACTTCAACATAAAATAAAGTAAATGAGAGATTGTACGGCGTTTGTAATATTTCTGTAGCTTCGCTATTCGTGGAAAAAGAAGATACTGACGGCAGTGCTGCCGGCTCTGTACCCAGGAAAATATGTGCCGGCTGCTCAACATTTCAGAAGAAGTTGCCAGATGATATCATGCTCTGTTTTGAATTTGTTGTGTCAGTCTTGTGAGCTGCCCCTGTTTGGAGACACGAGGGCAAAAGAGCTTTAATTGTCAAAACAATACAGTGAACAGTGGCTGGTTTCCAGAACAAGCTAGGAGATGGTGTACTTTGGATCAAAGGTTAGAGAAAGCGCCTGAACCGAGGTGGAGGACTGGAAATTCAGGGTGAGGTCAAAAGTCAAAGTAGCAGGCTTCTATGCCTCTCTTTCTCTGCCTCGCTCTATAGAGTAAACACTTCTGTATATCTTCAGAGTATTGTCTGGAGCTGACAGCAGCCACAAAGAGGTGTAGTGTTTTCTGCCATGTGTCATGTGGGAGAGAGAGAGATAAAGAGAAACGGGAATAGAGGGAGGAAGGACGGAAGGGAAACAGGAATACTAATGTCCACCGATTTCAGGGTTGGTAATTTGAGACTTTTTCTCTAAAAGATGCAGATCAACACAAGCACGAACGCAAACATATATATACATTAACTCTACTGTGTGAATGGAAACATAACATTGGTCGGGACCTTCAGCAAAGTAGATGAAGCAGATGATGCTTTTAATAGACAGTGAATGGAGGTGGCTACTGTCACATCACCCATTAAGTTTGTGAAGTCTCATTTTCAAGCCTCAAGATGGCTGTTTTCGCCATCACTATCTTGGTGTTTTGAAAGCTGATACCAAAAGCAAAGGGTGGATCTCATTGGCTAACGGCTTGTGCCACTGTCGTGATGTTTGAAGTGCAAATATAAATGCAAATGCAAGAAGTGCAACGCTATCAGTGGACCAGAAAAGAGCAGGATGATGAGAAGACTCTAATATTATGCCCCTCGTTAGCACACGCCCTCTGTAAAGCACCTACCCGTTCCAAAATGCACTTTTTTATCTTTTCAGGGATTATATGTTCTAGAACAAAATGTGAAAATGTGTCAAGCTGGTGCTAAACACAGACCCCGCTTCAGGCACCTAACCAAAAACCAGCACAAATGGACCTGGCAGTACAAAAACACTTCAGGCACTCTGCGCTCGACTGCAGATATTTCCTGTGTGTACATACAGAGAACCTCCAGCGTCTGCTGCATAACCCACATTATGATAAGGCTGTTCATAAAGGGTTAATGAGATGTAGTTAATGCTTTATAAATGGTTAAAAGACTTTTGCTTAGACACCAATAGGAAGACACTGATAGGAGGTAATTTGGGACAACTGTGGAAAATCTCAGCACAAAACCAGTGAACCACAGTTTATTTTGTCGTCCATTTTTCCTCCAAGTCACAGAAACTTGATTCTGTTCATCTGGTTGGAAAGTTTTTAGTGTCAAAAACGTCTTCAATGACTTCCTCAACATCATCTGATGTTGCAACAGTACAGTTGCACCACGATCTCAGTTTCATATTTGTTAATCCTGTCGTGACCATTAATAAATGGCCGTGAGTTCCATTCACAGAGTTGGGAAATGGCTGCAATCACAGCATTGTAAGATGGTGAAAGATGTGCCCTTAGACCCCCTCAGAGATGGGAAGAAAATCTAAAATTACATGAAGTATTGCACTGAGTCACTTTGCAGTCATCTGGCTCAAACAGACTAAATGAAGTCTGGTGTAAAAATGTTTCCCACAATTCCAAACGAATGTTTAAATATTAGGAAAAAAACATGGTGAAAAATATCAGGATACAGTCACATAATCAGCTGTCTTGTTGGTTCTGGCTGATGATTGGCTGTTGTGTGACGTGCACTCACTAAAGTTGAAGGAATGTGAGAAGTGCTGAGCAGTTTAGTTATTTCTTTGTTTCCTTGTCTCTGAATGAAAATTCACCGCTAACATTCCTGGAGATGACATGGGAAGTGCTCAAAGCGTTTCCTAAACTGTGCGTTGGTTTCCAAGTTCGTGCCGCTCTTGAAAATTAAACAGTTAAGTGGAAAACAAGGGTAAAAATTGGACTGTCACAGCACTTTACATGCTGAGCTTCTCATGTATTAGAAAACTACAGTTTTATTGAGTCCAACTATTGAGCCACTTTGTTGCATTGAAATAAAACTTTTTACATAGCTTTATATATTTATTATATATTATATATATTTATTTATATATTTTTATTATTTTTTATTTTTTTAGCCTTTAACCCACTGAATCTGATTTCTTTTTTTCTATTAGGTATCAATACCTTAATGACCTATTACTGCCTTATTTCAACTATTTTGTTAGAAGTAGTACCGGTATTTAATATTTTGGCAGCTGTGTTACAGGAAATTCCAAACTTTTAGAATAAATAAATTCAATCCCAGCCTATCTTATCTTATCCTTATCCTGCCTATCAGTAGTTGCACTTGCACAAGCAAGTGAAAGCTCAGCATGCATTTATATTGAGGTTTGGCACATTTAAATTAATGCACACAGTACGTTTAAAAAATGTTTAATTAATAAATGAACTGAAACAAACTATACCCTCATCCAGACATAGATTGCAGGAGTGAAATGAGCTTATTTCTAAGGGTCTGACGTGTGTTTGAAGCTGTAGGCTCCAGGCTGCTGCCTCAGCTCGACTCTTCAGTTCAGAAGTTGCATATCCATAAACTCCTGGAACCTTTCATGAATGAAAACTCACCGGTAACATTCCTGCTGCTCGCCGCGATGCTGCACCCGTCCCGCTGGAAAAACAACTTTCTCCTCCTTATTTTCCTCTTCTCTCCCCTCTGCGCGTGCTTTTTCTGCCTTTTACCTTTGCTTCGGGACAGTTTTCCATAAATCCGAGCCCTTTTCCTTTTTTCGTCTCTCCCTGCCAGACATCCAGATGCTTGGGAAACCTAAAACTCCAGCTCCTCTCTACTCCTCAGTCCCTCCCTCTTCCTTCCTTCCTTCCTCCCTCTCTCTCTCTCTCTCTCTCTCTCCAGGGGGAAATGCAGCTGGATGTTTTTATAAACTTGAATCACCCTTAAAATCTCACTAATTGCATCCTTTGATCAGCTGTGGGCGGTCGTCCGGTTTGGTTTGCGGGGTGAACTGGGTCGCCGTCCTGATCATCCCTCCCATCTGACCCCTGCTCTCCTCCTCCTCTTCCTCCTCTTCTAGTAGTCCTGTAGTAAAAATCGGTGGCTGAACAATCGTTAAAGTAAAGCTTCATATCATTTTGCGTTAATTCATCTGATTTCTGAGTGCGAGCGCCCTCTGTCGGCCTCATGAGCAACAAAAAAAGTTTCACACTACAGAGTGCCTTCTGCCTTGTTCCTGCAAACTCGCCTAACTACGCAGAATATGTGGAGGTATATTCACGGTGACTCGGACTTTTCAGTGCCTGTATTTCCACTGAACGTACAGTGCTGAATGAAGCACTGTGGTACTTAAAAGTACTCACATTAAACCGTAAAATACTGTTATAGCTGGTTTAGCTGAGCTTTAACTTGAACTGAAGTAAAAATACTTCTCAAAGCCAGTGTCATCATTATAAGAAACGCTTGTTTGGGAAGGTATTGTAAAGTATTTTCTAACTTTAATTTTAGTGATCACCAGAACATTAAAACTGCATGTAAAGAACCACCAGTCAAATTAAATTTTTTGTTTTAAGCTTAGGTATTCTAGGTTTCTGCCATAAAATAAGCCTTTAAAAGGTTTATCTCTTTCTTACAATGTCTCTGCTTTATTAGTCAAAACAAAATTATTTACTTCTTCATGTTTACGCTATAAAATGTGTGATGGGCTCAACACTTCAAAGTTGAGTCTGAGATGGAACTATACGAGTAAATTTGCAGATATATGTACTATGGCATATAGCGTAAAGTTTTCTAGCTGAGAGCAGAAATATGGCAGAAACCTGGATTTAAAATGAACCAATCAGGATTCAGTTGACATGTAGACCCAGAAACCATGCCTGTCTGACAGAAAGTGATGTAGGCTTCAGATCTTTTGGCCTTTTATTTAATTTCTTCTCTCTGATTTCATCTTAATCTGATTTTCAACCATTAAAAGAACTTCTGGCTCCATTTCTTTTTCTGCTCTTGCGGCTGATGAATCGCTTGTGTTTTCTTTCATCTTCACAGTAGGTGTGCATCAAGATATGCCTGCCACCTGAAGAGTGTTCTAGCTTGGTTGCTCTGAAAAGGGTTATTTATTGATTTTTCAGTCATGGAAAGGATCCTGCGATCATCCACTAGAGCCATCTTCTGTGCACATGTAGCCACTTTTAGTCAAACCGCTGACTTGGTGGCTCTTGTTGCTGCAGCCCAACGATGGCTGGTTTCACATTTCTCCTTTGATCACACTTTGGTGTCGGTTCAACATCAAAATACCAGATGCCCCGCTTGGAAGAGAAGCCAGACTGTTTAATTAATTAATGTAAGAAATAACATGTCCATTATACACCTCGGGAGTCAGTTTTCCTGGTCCTTTGAAAGAGAGTACATGGATACAGAATAAAGAGTCTCAATTGCTAAGTCTGAAAGCTGAGATTCTTTAAGCTCATTCTGCAGACCTAACCAAAAAAAAAAAAAATATTTAGGTAAACAGTTTTACAGCATCAATTAAAATATTGAATAAACTTTACAGTTTTGCAAAATTGTAATTTTTTATAACAGCAGAATTGTTGGGCAAGATATTTTTTTTCAATCCAAGATCCGTCTTAAATTTCCCATCCCCTTTCAAAATTAAACGGGAAGAAGGAAAAACGACGACATAGGACGCCGTGGACTCGCACACAGAGTTTATATAGCTTACACTGAGCTTAGAGATGCTCAGCTGCCATAAATTCAGCAGATTATCACAGAGCTGTCCTCTGCTGCCAAGGACGATTTGTCTGCCCGTGTATGTATTTATGTCCTCAATGAGCCATGATGCTCATTTTAAAGTCATAAACGACTAAATTACTGCCCTAAGTTCATTGAAATGCTTCCTCTGACACGCTGTAGGCCTTTATCAACTAAAACCTGTTATTACTGTGATGTGGTCAATCACTTGTAAACAGAAATTACCTTCATGTTCAAAGCTTTAAATGCATTTGAAGGTTTACAAAGTGCAGCTTGTGGTTTTTCTTTTAAATCTCAGTGAAAATTACTTAATTATTTTTATTTATTTATGTTTTTTAAATCCTGTCTGGCAGCTTTTGCAATCAGAATTATGATCTGAGCCAAACATATTTTGCTTTTCCAAGATTAGCTCTATAAATTCTCTATAGGCTCCTCTTGTACCACATTATATGTGGTACACAGTATGACAATGTCTAAGCTAGGACAGGCAGAGTGTGTGCGTGTGTGTGAGAGACAGAAAGAGACAGAGTGTGAGTGTGTATTTGTTATGAAACATACTTGGGAATGAAGGTGGGAAGCTGTAATAGCGTCCCCCAGGAGCCAGAGGCAGGAAGAGATGGGTCCGGGAGAACTGGGCCATCCGCAGCCCCCAAGAGTACTAAAGACGCAAGGCCACACGTCTCTGCGCGCTCATCCCATCAGGAGGAGGGAGGTCCCAGATGGGGCGCCCACACCAAGGAGTGGTAGTCCCAGAGGAGACAGGCAGTCAACCCTGGTAAAGGCCGCCCACCCCGGTGCGAGCAGAGGGTCCCAGCGCTCCAGGCACGCGAGAACCACCACAGCTCCAGTGTTCAAATTGTAGGATCCATGCTTTCATGTTGTTTAAGACAAACAACATGAAAGCATGGATCCCTCCCACGTCCCACTTTATGAGCACACTTGAGAGTGTTCATACCAACTGAGTACAGAGCCATTAGAGTACAGTTCTTAAGACTGTACTCTAATGGCTCCCACTGTCACCAAATCTCAGTCCCACAGAGCATATTTGGAGCATGAAGAATTGAGGCAGTCCTGAAGGTCAAAGTCCCAGTAGTCACTAGTAAACTGTACCTAATAAATCGGCCCTCACGGTTGGTGGATTATTATCAATCAGCTGCAGCTCGTCAGTTCAAGGTCAGTTCCTGTGCATGTTTTTCTTTTTGTAGGTCAGTCAATAAAACCAATCAACCTTCAGCCATCCACAGGGTCCACGTGATGCTGCGATTCCACTCAGACAAGCACCACCACAGCCGAAGGCCGGCTCGCTTTGTGCAATGGCGAGTTCACAGAAATCAGGGATGGGTAACAGTCCAACCGCTGAGCTGATGCGGAAGATGGCCAGAGCTTTGTGAGGATAAATTATTAATACGTCTGAAATTTTTAAACCCGTACAATGCAGGGATTTTCTGCATATCATTTTGATCAAGGGTTTATTTAATTAAACTTAAATATATTTGTGCCAAAAACAAACAAAAAAAATACGTGTGGCTGAAATGATCAGGACCACAGCATCCCCCCGGATAATTTGGTCTGATTACAGTTTCCTTTATGTGGCTATCACTCTAAATATTTGTCAAATTTATCAATTGATACCAAAGACAATTTAAAAAATGTATTTTCTTAAGTCACAATAACACTGGGACTGCCAAAATTGCCTCATTTTGCATCAAAACATACAAAAACCAACAGTTAAGATTACTAAACACTTTAATTTTCCAAGACTAAGATTTTTTTCCCCCCATCCATCAGACAAACATCTCACAAAGAAACAATAAATAACAGATACAAACAGATACAGGGTACAGGAAGGAACAAATAAAATAAAATCTATAAGAAAATAATGGCACAAAGACCAGATACATCTTACAAACACTGACCGAAGAGCTAAGTGGAGCCAGAGATGGATGAGAACTATGGCCAGTAATGTTGCAGTGGCAGCCACTGTGGCTCCACAGTGCCGTTACATGGTTGTTGCAACAGGAACACATAAAGTATTTGGGAGATTATCCTGTTGATCAGAGAGATGAGAAGAACTTTGGCTCTAAAATCATCTGATTGTGTTGCTAACTTATCCCCTAACGTCTAATAGTGAACATTAATGCGTCTGAATGGACCCGAGAGTGGATCTCAGATTTTCATCGAGCAGATTATCCACGCTTTAGTGTTAGCGGGTAGATTAATACCCCATACTGTTTACTGGCCCACAAACGTGTATGATGCAGTGGAAGAAATGTGAATATTTGGACGATTTTAATTATGTTCTTAATGCTTGTCAGTTACTAGGATAATCTACCAAAGCCTTTACATGTTCCTTTGTTAACAACTGTTCTTCCACATGTTAGTCCACTTCCATGGAGGTCAGCGCCAAATATTTATAGCCAACACAAGTTTATTCTACAGAAGCTTATGACTGATTTGGGACATAAAAGGAAAGTAGATAATCTAACATTTGCATCACACTGAGAACACATGTCATCATATGTTTTCATCTTAAATATTGTGTGTTTTCAAACTGAATTCTTCTGGCATTCTGGTTGCAGGACATTGATTTGATCAGTGAGCACAGACTCATAAATAAATCACTCTCAGTCACTGTGTGGATTGATGTGCAATAAACCAACAAGCCTCTATTTATTCAGCATTTAGCTTAGAGCAAATATCAAGCTGCAGACTATAGAACACTGTCAAACACACTGCCAGCTGCATTATTCATCACATCTTATTGGGGTTTTTTATTTTTACATTACAGACAAACAAGCTTTTAAATCTCTGTTTAAGTATTTGTGGGTTTTTGCTACATGTTCAGGGGAGGTTTGAAACCAAAGAAACGGAAATAAAAACTTTAAAACCTCCACTTTCTTTTTGCAAAGAGTCCTACTGTACACAGCAGCTTTGCCCGTTGGCATCTTTGGAGCGCAGACACAGTTTAGGCTTGTAGTTCTCCAGGTAATGCAGCTGCTTGGCATTTAAAGCTCCACGGCGCTTCCTGGCAAAATGGAGGAGACATTAGGCTCAGTTTCCGAAATACAATGCAAGAAAAGGAGGAGCAGCAGAATCAAAGCTTACTGTCTTATTAGGTGCACCGCATCCTCGTATTCCATCCCACATTCAATTAGAGCCAGAGCCACCAACACGGGCGCTCTGAGGACAAACAAGAGGAAGCCTTAGTTAAACTTTAACCCCTGTATGTGACTGGTGGTAGACTATAACAGGTGACTCAGTTGCATTTGTTGGGGGTGATATTTTCCTAGTTTAATCATTTGCCTCCAAGAGAATTCAACTCAGTAACTTTTAAGAGCCTACACTTGTAGCCTTCGCAGCTAAGACAACTACTGACGGACAATTTGGAGCTTTGAGTCACCAAGGGCAGCCTGCAGCTAAAAAACACTGCCATATATTTAGGCTCCAACTTACACACAAGTACAAGCCAGCCAGTTGTAAAGGTTTCCAGAGCTCTGATTTATTTGACACCTGTATGACTTACTTGGCAGGTTTTTTGTGGGAAATAACTGAAACTACCACAGCGAGAGCAAAATGAATGCTTTTGTCAGCTGTCACTTTATTGCAGTCATCCTTAAAGTGTGTTAAACTGACTGTTTATATTATGCTCATTACCAAAATAGGAACTACTATCTTGAAGTGTGAGCACAGTGGCTGCTGTCTGTTTAAGGCTTAGAAGTAGGAAAGATCAAGCAGACACACACTAACCAAACAAAACCTGAAGAGTAAACGCAGCTGAAAACACGCACAACACATTGTGCTGTATATAAAATTATTGTGTACTAAACATCAGAATAAATCACGTGTCAGCTTCATACTGACCGTCCCAATCCAGCTACACAGTGCACAGCCACACAGGAGCCAGGCTCGTCTCGAAACTTTGTCTGCAGAAGGCTCAGCCAATCATCGACCACCTGGTCTGGGGGGGCGGATCCATCATCAAATGGCCAATCCTGAAAAAGAGTAAAGCATTAACTTGAGCTCAGTTTTACTGCAGACCAGTCAGCGTTCATAGGTTTTTAAAATACCTCTAAATTATTTTAGTGACCATCCTTAATGCACGAGACGTTTCTATAATTATAGTTCTATAGTGTATGTGAGGATAATGTGCTGTGTCTGAAAACCAAGCTGCTTTAGCTACTAAAATGACCAAGTGGGGTTTTTTGTATTGGATTCATTTACACACAAATGATTTTTCTCTTTAAAAAATAATTTGTGTTTAAATATTCTATTTAAATTGTTTATCATTATTTATTACAGATATTCCAAAATGTTATGCTATTAGTTATGTTTTTTAAAAACATTCTGAAACTGTGTTCAGCACAAGACTTTAAGTATTTGGGTAACTGAACTGCAAACATTGTACAAATATACCTGAAATCATCAGGTATGTCTTGGGTCTTGTAAGCGAGATATAACACATTGATTTTCTTGTGCTTTAAAGACCCAACTAAGAATGAGCTTTGCAAACCAGCTAAAGCTGTAAACGCTGTGATGTAAGACTAAAGTAAACTAACATAAACAGGGTCTGAAAAGTGAAGCCAAGGTAGAAGAGCCTAACACTTTCATTCTTTGTTGTATGGCCAGAAGGGGCCAGTAGATGCTGGAGAATTTAAAAAAAAAAAAAAAAAAAAAAAAGAGACTGAACTCACTGACACCTCAATAAAAACCTTCCTGCTGAGTTTATGCCCTCGGTCACACATTTTACATCATACTGAACAGAACATTATACCAACTTAGGAAACTGTAATATTTTTTAAAGCTGTTGAGCACGGCTACATCCATCTTTGCACAATCTGCAGTTTGTACGTCTGCTCTGGCTGCTTAGGTGTCAAAGAACAGGTTCTTTAGGATATCTTTCAGTACTGGTCTAGCCACATTTCACCAGAAAACATCAGGATGCAGTGATGAGAAGTGGGACATTATAATAAAATCAAAGTCTATAATATTAAAAAATATATATAAACCCACACCTTTCCATAACTCTCTTCACACCAGTACATGTAAAAAACCATTAAAAGCTGTAGAAAAATAGACTGAAAAACTCGTAATCTGCTGGGATAGACTCCAACTCAACTATGACCTGAACCAGATAAGAGGGAGAACAGATTCATGGATTCACGGAAAATATCACAGCAGGACAGTGAAATGCATAACTCATTCACCTGAAGGTTAATTTTCTTCTTTCAGCTCATTAATCCTTTAACTACCCTGCAGATCATGTTCTTACTCCTCCCTTTGTGGTTGACGTTCACTCTATTGTTTGATTTAGGTTCTGTGTGTTTTTAGACTTTGGTACTGGAAGCTGGCGTAATCTATTAATGACAGTAGCTGCATTAAACTCAACGTGTGACTCTCTCTTCACAAACTGCTCTTGTGATTATTTACAGCCGCCTAAGTACTGTTTGCTACGCATCACCTACCAGAACCTGGATGCCTTCTTGTTCCACCGGTGTCTTGTCATACGTGGCAGCGCACACTCGCACTAAGGTATTTACTCCGAATGCTTTCAGATCCTACACATCAAATCACACATTTTAACACAACACCCTGCTTCTGTGTCTTCCAAAGGAGAAAATGTGCAGAGATCTTAAACACGTGTTACCTCTATAAACCGTCCGAGTTGTGCATTGGTGGGATTGTGCGTGATGAGGAATCTCAGACAGTCATAGGAGATCTCCACTGGAGCTGGCCGGTTCATTTTTATACCCAGAGAAGCTTATTAATAAAGAATAAAAGTCTGGAAAGTACTGTGCTTCAAAGAGTGGAGTAACAGAGTCTGAGGAAAAACCCTTCTGAGTGTTAAAAACAAAATGCAAACAAACAAACAAACAAAATCTTCCCACTTAAAGAAAAACAATTGTGTTTTTTAGTGAATGTTACTAAATCAATCTCACGAAAATACAAAATTTTGGTCGAGAAATAGAAAAGTAAATTGCCTTGGCAATAAAGTAAAAGTAAAATTGGCTTGGCAAGAGTTAAACTCTTTTTCTTTCAACTCTATTAGCCCATTCAGAGAAGACTTGTACAAATCACAGCAGAAGAAGAAGAGGAGGAGGAGAGGAAAAGCTGGAAAGAAGAAGAGCAGAGAGGAAACTCCCAGGCTGAAACCAATGCTTGCCCCTCTCTCCGAGACAGCTCACAGACTGCAGGGTGGCTCTTCTTCATAAGGGTTGAACGGGATGGCAGTAGGGACCTATGAGGACAGGAAGGGTCGGCCATTTTAGGTCACTTTAAAACAAAAAAGCTTTGCTGTGACTTTTTATTTACTGGTAAACTTTAAATGTAATTCTCATCTAAATAAGATGTTTATATATATATATATATATATATATATATATATATATATATATATATATATATATATATATATATATATATATATATATATATATATATATATATATATATTCTGCTTTACTGTGATGAAATGGTTTTTAAAGTCTCTATAAATTCAAGTTTTTATGTGTCTACTAGTGAATTTTCTGTGATATCAGGACTTTTGAGACAAACAGAGATGGTAAATGGCCTGTATTTGTATAGCGCTTTGCTAGTCCCTAAGGACCCCAGTCATCCACTAGAGGTGGGAATCACCATACATCCCACGATACGATATTATTGCAATTTCTTAAAATATTTTGCGATATTCAGATTCTGTACATAAAGGCAAACTTTATCAATATTCATTTTATCTAATATCAAAGTCTCACACTCAGTCTTTCTCTCATTTCAGTTTTATTGTTGACAAACTGAACGGTTTGTATTACAGTCTAGTCCAACTTAACTGAATGCAACCATCTGGTACAATTATAGCTATTCTGAACTATGCAATATGAAAACTATGCAGCCCATTCAGCAACTGAAGAATTTGAAAGTAAATTAAAACAAAATATAATTTTACATTAAATAAAAAGTTTTAAACTTAATTAAAATAAAACATGTCTTAAATTAAAAGAAGTAAACTGTCATGTTTATTGCTGCCAAAAAACAAGTTAAACACATTTGGACAGTCAAGCAATGTCAGGATTCTTGCTCAGAAAAAGGATCAACATGCTCTGAAGTCAGAGTTCCAGTCTACAAAAACTTTTTTTGTAACAAAATATCGATTTCTGCTGTCCCTGTATCGATACATTATTAGCAAACAAAGTATCACGATACTACACAGTATCGATTTTTTCCCCCACCCCTATCATCCACCCATTCACTCACACACTGGTGATGGCAAGCTACATTGTAGCCACAGCCACCCTGGGGCGCAGTGACAGACTGCCGGACACTGGCGCCACCGGGCCCTCTGACCACCACCAGTAGGCAACGGGTGAAGTGTCTTGCCCAAGGACACAACGACCGAGACTGTCCAAGCCGGGGCTCGAACCGGCAACCTTCCGATTACAAGGCAAATTCCCAACTCTTGAGCCACGATCGCCCCATTTGGAAACAAACAGAGATGGTAATCTCTGCAGTGCAATCCCAGCCATGTTACTGCAAATACTGAACTGCCAGCTGATGGAACGCGTCCGTATCGCTCACTGAAGGAATTTGCGACTGTTATCTGAATCAACGCACTGATTGGATTCCTACATCAGCTGATGGGACTGTGGCTGTGGTAAACGGATGTGGATAGTTAGCTTGACTGTCCTGTTCACATTTTACTGGACATGCAGCTGAACACTCAAAGTCGTTTCAGCTCCACTGCCACACAGACGGATACAGAAAATCTTTACCACCTCATCATTTATAGTTAAGCTCCTTATTGTAACATAAACAGGTTATTCATTGTATCCTGTTTAACTGAGCCCCTTTTTGAGTGACATTTTTTTACCTTTCTGAACTGTTTTACTGTGTGATAATTATGTATTTTATTGACATTGAACCAAGTTATTTTTCATGCTCTGGCTGCATAACAGCTTTTTTTTTTAAAATTGGGACATCGAGTTCAGGAAGGGATTGCGTATGAATTCATGCTGTGCATGCAGCTGATTCCCTTTCACCTTCAGGAGAAACTTACTGGTTTTAAAAAATAAGCATTCCTTAAATCATGGTTAGTAGTCATTTTTATAAAGAATTTGCATGACGATCTTCACCACAGTGGACTCTAAGACTGAAGTGAAGACTTTAAGCTTTAATATGGTACGATTAACAAAAGTACAAAAATGGAGCCATGGGTGCCAGGCAGTAGAAGTAAAGCTTTTGATGCTGTAGAGATAACACATCAAGGACTAGACTTTATCCTCAAAGTTTCAAATGAAGGCACCACCTGCCTTTATCACTCACCTGTGTGCGTGAATGGCAGTGAGTGTGCCTAGCTGACGTCTCCTTTTCACTTGTCCACAATAAGCAGCAGGTGCTGGGCTTGGCAAAACTCCCCTCCAAGCCTCGCCAACGCCATACATGTGCAGCCTGAGAGCGAGACATGAAGAAGAGATGAAGTCATGAGACCAGAGTGCACAACATTTTCACCCTTTGTCCTCCTGTAACCATTTAATGGTTTATAAAAGTGAACACAAAAAACACGTGGCTCATAAAAGAATAAAGTGATACATAGACTCATCCCTACTAAAACCCAGCAAAGATACGAGACAGAGGAGCAACTGAAAAAAAACAAAGAGAGAACACACAACCATGCAAACACTAGAGTGAAATCTGCGATCTCGGTCTTGAGTGTTTTTACAGTTTGGCATTTCCTTAGTGCATCAAGATATTCTTGCTGTGTTTTACAAGTTTTACAAGCAGATGGATAAACCCCGAGCCCACCGAGTTCACGTAGCATCTCCTATTCAGCTTGGTTATGTTTTGAACTTTTTGCAAACTCTATTCCAGTATATCTGAGAATTTAACTACCAAATATAGTAAAATATATCAATTCATTTGTGTGAAAACCTTAGAGAATTTAGTTGTGCTCCTGTAGAGAAAAGTCTAGAACTAAGGCACTTTTGGGAGTTTTCCTTCAACCTCATAAAAGTACAGAAAAAAAATGTAGCTTCCTTTTCTATTTAGAAGGCTGGGAAAGAAAATACAGGATATTTATCCTTCATATGATCAAGCAGACTGATAGGTGAACTGCCACTGTGAATACTGAAGGATTATAGACAGAGCTGTAGTCTTAACATAGTCATAACAATCTTAATGACATAAATAAAGCTTATTGACTACCTAATAAAGCTAATAAAGCTACCTGTGCATGATAGCTGATATCTGGATAATAGTTTGGGATGACAAATAATGATATATGAAATACTCAGTGGTGTAGCTGTCTTGGTCTGACCTTCCTACCTGACCCAAAATCTCATGGTACATCTGTGTTACTCTTACAGAGAACAAATGATTCAGCCTGTAAAACCGCAAACCTAAAACACAGATGTGTATCTAATATTAGCCTAACCAAGTTGTTTATTCTGTTTACCTCTGTCAGAGATCATTCTGACGTTCATGTCAGAGATACCAGCACACGAACAGAGACAAACAGGTTACCAGCTGGATGCGCTAATCTCCCGTCCTTACCTTCTCCAAGCTGCCCACATAATGTTTCTAGCCGGCCCTAAACTTATCCCAGATGTAATTTATCTGGAAATATGGTTACCCGAGTCCAACACGAACTGCGGCGTGGTGATATACTCACCGTGATGAGAGCTGAGGAGATGGTTCATTGAGCGGACACAGGAAAATGTGACGGCTCCGGGATGTAGACACACCATTGATGATGATGCTGCTGCTGTTTTTCTGGGTCCTGGCTGACTAACGGCCCGTTAGCTTAGTGCTAACCTGCAGCGAATAAGAAGAAAACACGTCGATATTTATCGATGACTTCAGCTGCTGCGTTTTAGCTTATATGTTGATATTCCAATAACCAAACGCAATATGACTTTTAAAAAAAAAACGAAAAATAAACCGGGAAGCATGACACTTAACTAGGCTAATCACTTAAATACCTGTACGAGAGCATCCATGTTTAAAATTAATCTACACGGCAGTTACAGTTAAATTACCGAGAAGCCAGCTGGCTTTTTTGTTTTTTTAAGGCACACATAGAGCGATTATGACACACGCAGATTAAGAGAAAATGTCAGCATATTATTTATAAACTGTCTTACTGGACTAAACAACAGCACCTTCTGTCATTAAATGCTCCGCAAGACAGGTCAGTTAGAAACCAGGTCAACAAGCAGAATAAAAAGCAGGCTAAAACGCTCACCGGCTTTCAATAACAGCGAGTACAGTGACCTTGCTAGCAAACGAAACATTAGCCGGACAATAGCGACGGCTATAGCGTAGATTTGAAACGCCCAGCGTGAACAAAAGCACTTACAAAACGAAGCAGTTTCACAAAATATCCAGAAGCTTCTAATAATGGACGAGAGCCTGCGAGGGAGACATGTTGCAAAAAAAACGTCAAGTTAGCAACGTAGGACATGATGACTACCGGTCACCGTCTTTCCAAAATAAAACTGCTGAAGACCCATGTTCCGGTTTAAAAAAATGAAAAGAAAGACCATTATTCGCAAACTCAATGACACTATGTTGTTTTATATGAGTTTTGCTTAATTTAATGATAATCACTTACTCAAAACTGAACAGCACCTGTTGTGTTTGAAGAAATGTTCTCATTTCCAATTTGACCACCTTGTGAATTAGGAAAAAATGTGTTGTATCTGATGTATCTTGAAATTTAGAAATAGTCAGTAAGTCAACAATTTGAAAGAACTCAAAATTTCAACTTCCCTCTCTCTGCAATTTTTTTATTAATTCATTTAATTGTTAGAAACAAGTTTCCATTTTCTCGTCCTCCTTTACCTTTGGATATTTATCCATAAGAAACACAAACTCAATTACATTACAGACCATTAATTACAGACCATTATAATGGCTAACTGGTTTGATTTTATTTGACGACTTGCTCTTTTTGCATATTTAATTTAAGTTTCCTCCTGTGCAGAGCAACACAGTACAAATATATAGGAGTTAGCTCATGGCTTAGATGAACAAATTGTAGCTTTAATATCCCACATAACCAAATGTAGATTGTTTAATATTTATTTCTTCAGTATGTTTTCCTATGCTTATCATCTACAAAGGGATGATCATGTATTACAGACTAAATCTACCCACTGATACAAAAAAGTAACCTGAGCCTGAACAGCTGAGGTATGTCAACTTTTAAAAGCCAAAGGATAAGTGAATGTTTTTTGTTTTGGTGTTTTGTTTTTTTGGTGTATTTTGTCACATAGGCCATCAACAGTCACCTCGAGTCGCTTTATATTGTAGGGGAAAGACTAGGGATGTAGCTAGCAATTATTTTAGTGAACGATGAATCGATAGATTATTCCATCAATTCACTGAGTAATCCAACAAGAAATATTTTTGTCTTATTAATGAGCAATCATAAACATTCAAAGGAGAAAAAACACAGGTCTTTCAAAATGAACTGCTCGTTGTTTTCCATTTTAGAAATTGCAATGTTTTCACGTTTAACTACATATAACATCTGTCAAAAAAACACAAAAAACAACTAAACCCCTTTGATTGTATGTACATGTCATAATAAATTTGATTTTTTTTTAAAAGAAAACATTTTCTTAAATTGTAAAATGTATAAATAATCTCAAGCACAGTCAAAAGTCACAAATAAAATAAGATATATATGCAAACTAAACTAAGGCATAGAAATGCACCTTTACTCTGTCTTCTTGGAAGGCTTTCTGACTTTAATAGGAAGCAAGTGCTGCTGAAAACAGATGCTATGTTAGTGTAGATATTAATAATAATTCAGTGTCCAACCTAACAACCATCAGGTCAGTGGACCAGAGTTTAATAGCCCATTTATATTTTTATTGGCTTGTGGAAAAAATCTTATTTCTATATTTTTAAATATTAATGGATTTTAATTAACACAATATTTGATATTATTTCACTTACAGTGTTAAAAATCTTACAAAAGCCTTGAAATTAATAAGGTCTAGGACACCCAATGCCCCCCTTTATACTCACCCCTGTTTGCTGCATATAAAACAGGACGGCTATTGTCAGCATTCAGCACGCTGTATGAATAACATTTCATCTGCATATTTTAATACAACTTCTGGACTCTTACTGCAGATTTTGACTGTGTAAAACAAACGGAGCAGCGGTGGATGGAGCAGCTACAGCGTTTGCTTTTGGTCGTGTCAGTTTGTTGATCAGGTGCTTTGACAAAGGACTCCACTAGCCTTTTCCCAGTAAAGGTTTTAATGGTGATCACAGGAACAGCTGCTGTTTTTTTCACTCTACCTGAGCTCACTGTCTCAGTAACAGCTCCGCCTCTTTGCTCTTCGCGGTGTGTAAACAGACTCCAGCTCCACGTTAAACTGTGCCAGCGTCATCATTTCTACTGCTGTGTTGTTATCAGTGTGTGTGGGCTCAATATGGTCAGACTTATTATTCACTGATAATAAATACGTGTCTATTGCAGGTCTGTTTTTAGTGGGTGTGCGTGGGAATGTGGGGGAAGATGCTACAATAATACAGAGAGAATTTCAACAATCAGATGACCACTCTGAGCAAGTACTTCACCATCGTCATCATCATCATCATATGTCCCTTTCTATAGATTTTGACTCCTTAGGGTATGTCTATGGTCTCCAATAGATGCTGAAAAGTTGTCATAAATCACCATTCTCCATATCTGCGGGGCATCTAGCCCTAACAGTCAGATGACTTAACAGTGGGATTATAAAACTGAAACAGATGATTTTTGTCCTTAGGACTATTGTTGGATAACAGACTCACATTTGCCAAGAAAACTGAAGGTAAAAAGTGGATTTTTGTTCAGAAGCAAATCCTGCTTTTCTTCTGTTAGTGATACTGTATGCATGCATGCTTCTCCCTCCATCCATCCATACTTTTCCATTCACATTCCACTGTGTTTCCTCACAACTGACACCTTTCTACCTCAACATTGTGTCTTATACAAAACAATACATAACAAATTTTAACTTAGTTCAGGTAAATTGGTACTTTATATTGTAAGGCTAAAAACCAGATCACAGAGCAATCAAACGTCCCCATTTGGCGATGCTGGGAAGGAAGACCTTTCTAAGAAGAAATGACTTTCAGTAGAACCATGCTCAGGGAGGTGCAGCCATCTGCGTCAACTGACTGGGTGGTCAGGAGAAAGAAAGAAGGAAAGAGTTAATGGCAGGTAGGCTATGAACACAACGAGGACAAAACTCAACCGACAGAGTGATGGCATGCAGTAGTAGCATATAAGTACATCAGGAAAAGAGAGGAAGAGAAAGGCTCAGTGCATCATTGGAAGCCGATCCTGCAGCCCCAGTCCCCAACCCCCAGGGTTGGTTCAGACTCACCTGATCAGCCCTAATTATAAGCTTAGAAAGTCTGAAGGCTCTGCCTTTTAGATATAAGCCAGTAGTCTCAGACCAAAATGCTCTATTAAGATAATTTTGTACTATGTGGTCTTTGACAAATGATAGGGCTTGAGTGTTTAAGACTGTGTATGTATGGACTTAAATTCACATCTGGATTTAACTGGAATACAGTTCATTATAATACATGAGTGTTACCATGATCTTACTGTGAATTCTTCCTACATGATCCAGAGTTGAGCAGCCAAACTTGCCAAACAGGTAAATTTTGCAGGTCTCAGGTCTCTGGGGGTTCTTATCTGTATTATGAAATCATTGTTGCATAACAATCACTGACAATAGGCTAAAATTACCCAGCCTTAGCATGTCTGCACCTGTAACACCTTACAAAAGCGTCCATCCATTCAGCTGACATGGGGCAAAAGGCAGGGTACACCGTGGACAGATCACCAATCTGACACTGGGCTAACACATAGAAACAAACAAGCATTCACATCTATGACCAGTTCAGAATAGCCCAATAACTTAACCCAAAGCAGGCCTTTGGACTATGGGAGGAAGCTGGACTGCAAGTTGAAAACCCCCAGACTGGATTCAAACCTGGGACCTCCTTGCTGTGAAGCATTGGTGCCACCTCACCCCCCCTTTGCATCGAAACATCACATTATTTTAATTTCACAACAACAACATCAAATTTATATGATTTTATGCCACCTATGCTATCATGAAGCCTTCCACCTATCAACTGGCCTGCAGAAAACCAGTATTCAGACAAAACCATAAATAAACATGTGATCATGCACACAGTTTTTTTTTTTTACCTTTAAAATAACTTATTAGAGAAAAACATGTATTTTAACTTCCTCTGTTAAAAAAAACAACAACATTTTTTTCCCCAAACCTAAATGTCCTGCTATTTGTTTTGTATGCAGGTTATTTCATATAAAATCTGTCAAATTGGAAAAAGGTTTCGACTCAATCCCCTCAGAATCGATTTCACTCTGGTAATCTCAGCATAAGTAATACAATATACTATTTTTCCAAAATACAGTACCTACACAGGGTTGCACTAAAATTTGGGACCTTTTTCAAGAAGCGTACCTTTTCCAGCCCTCACAATGTCTTAAATAAAGAGGATATCCACATGGAAATTTCAGGGCTGAAAAACAGATTTTTGTTCTGTTCTGAGAAAATTTATTTTACCCTTAGTCCAAATCTTTGTTTGGTTTGTTCAACATGGAGAAAACCTGCAGTGAATATGGGTTCCCTGTTGCTTGTACTCTGATAACAGAGGCAGGCAGAAAATGCAAACTGTTTTTATGTTTTTATTATTAAGCACACTGAGTTTGCATGTAATGCAATGTGCTATAGGAATGAAATTACAAATGCCAGTGTCACACCAGAAATTTAAGGAGCTTGGAAAGAAAAGCATCTGGACTTCTTTAAGTTTCTTGAAGACATTTCACCTCTCATCCGAGAAGCTTGGTGGAGAGTCTCATATTTAAGCCCTATGGGAGTGTCTTTCCACCAATTCAAGAAACTTAAAGAAGTCCAGACGCTTATCTTCCCAAGCTAAGATTATAATGACCTCGATGACTGAGAACCTTCACAGACAGACCGAACAGAAAGTTAACACTTATTATGGAAAATCACACTGGAGGATGAGACGGGCAAAAAGCAGGCTTTTCCTATACTGTAAACTGTTTTGATTAGCCACCTATCGCACATGGTTACACAAACTTGAAAGGTTTATCCAGATCAAAGATCCAGGCTGATTTCTGTTAATCTACTGTGTGTCACAATCATTAAACAGGTTGAGATAAACTGCTGCAATCTGCTCCCAACCCTGTTTGATATACTATGATTCTGCTAAGCTGTTTGCCATCTGAGGATATTTGCATTAGTTTCCACAAGCTGTCCGCATTCAGGGTGTGGCGTTTTCTCTCTTAGTTACTCTCTTCAACCCCCAAACACACACACACACACACACACACACACACACACACACACACACACACACACACACACACACACACACACACACACACACACACACACACACACACACACACCAGGCTTTCTGTTTGACATAGCTGGATGTTCTGTCTTCCTTCTCAATGAAGAATTTGTGTCTGTTGCTTTACTTATTTATAACGTGTTAGGTTACATGTTTTCTAGGGAGTGGAGTCTACGCAGCCGATGTTCATGTGTGCGTCTGTCATGACGTCGCTGCTGAATCTGGTTTGGCAGGCGTTCTGAGGAAAGAATGAGTAGACAGAGGCAGCAGGGGAAAGAAAGGAGCTGAAAAGCTGAAAGTAGCTTTTCCCTTCAGTGCTTAGTCTTCGCCTGCTGGTGTCGGCACACGGGGTGTTTAAGTGGCGTTTCACTTCCAAGTAAGTTCCTTTCTCTGTTTGGTTTTCAATAATTTTACTGTATCCTAAAGTCAGGAGTGAGCGGTAAACATGGAAACTGTATTCAGGAGTCTGTCATTTATCCCCTGGCCAAGCTAAAGTATGTTTTTGTTCTTTTTAAAAGTAATGCAAAAGGTGAACACGAGTTGTTTATATGCTAGAAAAATAGGGAAACTCATTTAAAATAATAACCAGCTATGGAACAAACATTTCCTTTTGTTATGACTAAGTGTTAGAATATGAGGGGAAAAAAATGGTGGTCAACTCTAGGTTCATCAAAAAGACCGAGGCGTGGTGGAGCGGGGTTCACATTACAGTAAAAACTTTCCATGTAGCCACCGATGATACATAAAGTTTCTATTAAAGTGCCTCCTTTATGTCTTTTAGGTTTTCTCTTTGCTTTAGTCTCTTACATGACTGTAACCAAATATATGTCTATGGTACAAAACACTGCTGCTGAGGATCCTGGGATGGCTCGTTTGTATTTCTTTTGGTTCTTTCCTGCATCACTGACAAACTGTCAGAATGCCCGCCACCAACGATCAGCTGCTTCTCAGTCCACTACTGTTAAACTAGACTGTACAAGCTATGAACAAAGCACGTCCACAGTGGCATTAGTAGAAACCACTACTGATTCCTTTTATTAAACAATAATTGTCCCACAAAAATTGGGAAATCCCTTTAAGTTTAGTCTTAGCACAGACTAACATTACAAGCTGTTTGCTTCTGTCCTCTTCTCTGTGCTCATATAAACTTAAATACAGCTGAAATCCCATCAAAGCTGTTCTCATTTATGTTTTTCTGCTTCTGTTGTCCAACAGCACAACAGGTCCCAAAAAGCTTTCAAACCTTTCTTCACTTCCGCACAGCTAAAATACTGATATCAGTGATTTTGTATAACAAAAATGGTTATACAATTTTTAAATACAATTTTTTCTTTTTACAATTGTTAAATAAATTGTGTCATTTTAGCTACAATTAAATGTGAAATGATCCTTTTGGAGAAAAAAGAAGCAACAGAATTTCATAAAAAGTTAAAAACGTTTTCACTCTGGGAATGAAATTTGGCTACTCTACATGTCATAAACCTACTGGACCCTCAAAAAGTCAGAGCAATGGTTTAGCTAATAATGGCTGTGTGTTGGTCTTACGTAGAGCCTATGGACAGCTTTGCAGATTGTCACCTACATGTTATAACTGATTAATGCCACCAGGGGGCAGCGTCACAACCAGCTGCATGTCAGCTGCTCTCTTATGCTGTGGTTGATCGTTCAGCTAACTGTGCAGACGACAGAAATGATAACATACAAGTAGCTCAAGTGAAAAATGTCCACTGAAGAACTGTCTGTGCTTTTCGTGCTGTTTTTTTCCTGTTATTTCCTGTTTCTGTCCACTTTGCTGCTCTGAACATCTGCATTCCCTGCATTCCCACGCATGCCACTCCCATCCACCAGGAGTAAACCATTGGTGTTAAAGTGGTTGAACTGGAAGTTTTGGTGAAGGTGTCTTAGTGGCATTTTACCTGTCAAACGTTTGATTGTAAGCAGTGTTGAGCATCCAAAATAATGGCCATACCTGAGTTCATGGTCTCAGTTGGGTCACCGTTTTGCTGGTCTGTGCTTGTCAGAGGTCGACCGTACACTCCCAATGACAATACGATTTACACATGCATTGTATTATCGACTTTTTTGTTGCTTAGTTTGAATCTTAAAATACTTTTTGCCCCATTTCTACAAAGATTTAACAGTTTCTTTATTTTTAAAACAATATTTAATTTGTCTTAAAAAAAAGGAAATTCATCCTGGAATACTGCCTTCAATTCAAAAATACTGACCCCAACATAAACAGCCTCTGCTGCAGGAGTTAATCTGGAGTTTAAAGTGTTAACAGAGAAAACTCCTCCAAACTGAGCCAATGCTCTTTCGTAAATTCCAAATATTTAACTCTTTTCTAAACACTGACTGACCTTCTACTGTGCCAGAAACCACAGAGGCCTGTGCGTGTTACAGAAACCATATGGATTTTATTTCCTTCTTCTAAACGACTGCAGTACTTTGAAAGTTCATCCTTTTCTCTTTGAAAGAATACACCCACGCCTTCCATTTAAGCTTCTTCTCCTATATTTCTGCATTTAACATTTGCCTGAAGCACATAAAAATCTAAGCAGAAATGTAGCAAAAAGCATCAAAAGCATGTTTTTGTCTTTGCAAGCTTTGGAAACTCTGAGAGTTCAGAAAACTTCACTTTGATTGCACACACTGAACAGTGTTCAGAAACCATAGCCTCGTAGATAAGCTGGGGTGCATGTCATTAGGGTGTTCACTGATAAATGTCATTCAGCAGCAGCAAACATGCAGACAGTTGATACTGACAGATAACCTGTGAGCACATAGAATCCAAGAGCACAGTGTTAATAAAAGACTCTCTAGGTGTTAAAATCACACAGACATACAGTCATGTTGTGCTCAGATTATATGTGTACATATTTAAGAAACACCTTCAGTTATTTACAGCTTCATATTTCTATTCTTGGACCGTAGTAGAGTAACTTTGGAGGATTCATTGCTCAAAATAAGTCTTATTCGGCTTATCCCAAGCCTTAAGGCAGCCTCTGAATTTATCCTCTATCTGAAACAAGCCATTTCATCTGCCTTTAAGGTTTTAATGCCAGAGCAGTGTGTCTGTGACGATCGTATTGGGTATATCCACTGCCACTGACATCATACACAGTCAAACTGAGAAGAGCGTGAGTCTTTTTCTAATATGAGAAGCTCAAATGTCTATAATAAAAAAGCATTAGCACAATAACTCTAATACAATTCAAGATTTTCACAAGCTTCCCTGCACATTTGTGTGTGATGCTTTGTTTTGTCCTTAAGAAAGATGCAATAATCCATTTTGCAAGAAAGAAATGTGTTGGTTGCATTTCAGGAGTTAGAGCAGGTCAAAGATTTACTGGATGGTTAGTGGTTTGATCCCTGCTCCTCCAGTCTGCATGCAAAATGTCCTTGGGCAAGATACAAACCCCAAGTCATTCTCCGATGCATCGATCGGAACATGAATGTGAGTGAATGTTAGCTAGAAAGCAAAAAACAATGCTTTTGTGAATGAGGCATGTTATATAAATCACTTTGAGTGCTCCATTTACATTTTGTAAGGTAAACAAGTGGTTAGATGCTCTAACCAGCCCAAAAACATTGCTGAAGGACATGTGACCATATTGCTTTAACACTTGCTTCATAAACAAGCTGCTTCTGTCAACTGCATGCATTCAGAATCAGATACTTGTTCTAATACTAGAACCAATAAAACTGGAACACAGACTTGTCAGCTTCAAAAGGCACCAATATGACAAACGACAAATGAGATAAAGAGCGTTAGCCACTTGTGCAGGCACCCAACTGTCAACCAAGGGAACCACGCCCACAATAATACATAACTTTAAGCCTTGTATACACTGTAAATGGGTGCGTTAAACAAAAGTTAATCTCCTGTAGATTTGTTATGAAAAGAATAAAATGAGCTGGCCTTAAGTGTGCTTGTTTCTGCTCCAAATTTGGGTTTTTAAACTAAGTCCACAGGGCCTGACTTGTTTCTGGGGCTGGTTTTTGGCACGTTTGCCTAGATTTAATGCTTCAATCTCAGAGGATGTCAGCTGTCACAGCTAATTTAAACTAACATAAAATTGTGGTGGTCATATTTTTCTACATGTAGGCAAATGCAAACAAACGGTAGATTTGTTTTATTCATCATTTTATGGCCCTTATTTTATTTTATTTTAACTGTTTACATTTTGTTACAGTTACTGAAGCATGCAGTTTCATTAGTGAGGATCCAGATAAGATGAATAAGCCTAAATAATGATTTATTGGGCATTAAAGGGAATCAGCAGTTGTACTGTTGTGCAAACCTACAGTGTTTCTAAATGTGTACTCTCTCCTGTTTGGCTGATACGAATGAATTCATGCAAGCCCAGACATGTATTTATGTGACCCACATTGCAGCTGATCCTTAACGATAGCAAGACCAAATTTGAGAATAAGAATAGAATGCAAAGCTAAATCTAAGGGAAGGTAATTAATATTTTTGTTTTTCTTCACAGAGCATTTATCTCCAAGGCCAGTCCAGCAGCGACAGGGATGAACTGGTCAGGATTGGAGAATCTTCTGAGCGGAGTCAATCAGTACTCCACGGCGTTTGGGCGGATTTGGCTGTCCATGGTGTTCGTGTTCCGAGTGTTGGTGTTCGTGGTGGCAGCTCAGAGGGTGTGGGGTGACGAAAACAAAGACTTTGTGTGTAACACCCGACAGGTAAGGCTGTCACTAACCCCACCTTCCAATGTTTTTCAGTGACAGGGAGAAATAAGAGTTGTTGAGAATGTTACAGCACTGGTTCATAAGCCCTTCAGGGAAATCTGGTCCACTGATTTTCTACATTTACACTCAATATAGAGACGTTTTTAAAACTGGAAAGTTAACCTGCCCGAGTCACTTCAGAGGTGGTGATGGTGGTTGTGGTCTTGGTTTGAAAGAATGTGCTTTACAGTCCAAAGCATAGATAAATGAAAAGAAAATGGGCTGACAATTAATGTCAGCTGTCCTCAAAAGTTGAATTTGTGTTGGTTACTGATGCAGAAAACTATCACCAACCAGCAGTTGATTAAAGAAAAAGATTCAGCTACCAAATGACTTACTCACACATACAGTGCCTTTGGATGGTCTAATTGGGTCATTTTGGATTATAATAAAGCTTCTGTGAAGAAATTTAACTGAAAACAAAGATGTTAGCCCAGAACAGCTTCACTCCTCCTCAGGTTTGATTCACCAAGTCTTCCACATACAAGGTTGTTTTCCACCCACATAAACATCGTGCCTGATGGTTAATTACCTGTCAAAGCATCCTGATGTTCAGCCAAAGCGCTTCTGAAACCGATGTAGCCAACACATCTCAAAGTGGCAGAACATGTCTGTGAGCCATGGCCACACCTTGCCATCATATGAGACGTTAAGGTCACACAAATCGAGCTGTGACTGCATCGCTCAGCTCGCTCTTAGCTGTTTCGTCTTCGGGACGAACTTGTTTTTTTCTGTCCTTTCATCTCCTGACGACTCACAAACATACGCTGACATGTCCTTGCATATTGGGAGGGATCCAGGGTTAATTACCCCGTTACCTGAATGGACTGAAGAAACCTTCCTCTCTGCTCTTCATCCAAGTTTAATGAAATGTAAAATATATTAAGTATCATCATAAATCTAATGAAGCCTCTATTTCACCTCTACACTGACCTTGTATTTGACCTTCTCGGTAGCAGGAAATCTGTAATCCTGCATATTTTTTAAAGGATACAAAATTTTATTTAATTATATTATCCCATAAGTTGAACTTTTAATTCTTTCAGAACGTTGTTAAAGTACTATGACTCAGTGAATGCATCTAACTTTTTCTAACAAAGGTAACTGCAAAAGACGAAATTCCCTCTTAGACACAATATGTTGGCAGGCTGGGATCTACATAAATTCAGTGCAGCTTTCTGATATAATGTTTCAGTCTTCTCTATACAGAACTTTTTATTCTAAATTTGAAACTGTTATATAATGAAGAACGCTGAAACTTTGTCATATGAACTAAAAGATGAAAAATTGCCCAGCAGTGACTTCGGTCTGTCAGTGCAGCTTTACCTCTTTGGTCTCGTGTTGTGAGCGCTCTGTTTTGCATGTAGTCTTTATGTCATTTGACTGTGTTGCTCTGTGTGTGATGTGCAGCACGACACAGTCGAACACTACGATGAAAGTCAAAACAACAGACAGATATCACATCGAGACAACACGGTTGAACCGAACATCAGGAAGACACTAACGAAGTGATCGTAAAAAAGTTCAGTCGACATGAACGGCGGTCGTGAACAAAACAAATGTAACTTCATAAATATGACTCACATCGTTTTCATACTGTTAATCCATCTCTTGTGTTCCAAGAATCACCGGACGCCACTAATGTAGTGATTTGATCCTTCCCTGTCAGAGTACAGGTGCGCCGAAAAATGCCACCAATAGGACGGGTTTATGAACTTTCACCTTGTGGTCTGTTTATCCTTACTGTTCACACTAATGCACGAGCATCACAGCCACTGAACGTGACCACAAAACGATTATTGATGACTTTTCCACGCATCATAAAGGCAAACCTTCCTTTGCTCACTGTTCCTATTAAAACAGGAGCCAGTTTTGCAGCTTTTGTGCGCTGCGATTTATTTGTCTTCCATTTAATCAGTGGGATCTTCTCCTCTCACGATCAATACAGAACCTACCCAGCATTTCCAATGCCTGCCTTAAACCTCGACTGAATGTTAATTCAGTTGTGCACTTCGGTGAAAGCCTCTGCAGTCACTCGTTTATTTGAGCTTTTCCTTTCATTTGTCACGTATTTACCAAATTAGATTGTAAGACTGAATTAGTGTTGGTGTTACATTAAAAGCCTTGTATTAAAAGCATATTGTGTACAGCATATTATAATTATAGGATATCTTCTCAAATAAATGAAAGCAAGCAAAAAGTAAAGAAAAGCAAAATACTTCATGTCTCACTAACCTGGTTCTTTTTGTATCTTTTGTCTTAAACTTTATTTTTGTTTTATATTTATGCCCTAAAAGCAGAAACTGGTTTCAAAGCATCGTCAGTTTTTAGCGTCATACAGAGGCATTAAAACCTTCTGCATCAGCTTCTCATTCTGACACCACAACAGTCCCTCTGTTTGTATTTATCATCATATGACATCTGCATTAGCTGTACTCTAAAATAAAAATACAGCCACTTTCTTTTCTCCAAGTTTCTCTTTAATGCAAAAATCCTTTGCTCTTGCTGATTTTCTCCATCTGAGACGTGAGACGAGCTACTTAAGCGAGTTACGACCCCGACTTTGTTTTGCAGCCCGGCTGTACCAATGTCTGCTACGACCACATCTTCCCCATCTCCCACATCCGCCTGTGGGCGCTGCAGCTCATCTTTGTCACCTGCCCGTCTCTGATGGTGATGGCTCACGTGAAACTCCGTGAAGGAAAGGACAGGAAATATGTCGAGCTGCACCAGGGCTCGCACCTCTACGCCAACCCTGGCAAGAAGAGAGGAGGCCTATGGTGGACGTATCTGCTGAGTTTGATCTTCAAAGCTGGATTTGACTCAGCTTTTCTCTATATCCTGTTTCAGTTATATCATGGATATGACCTGCCCAGGTAATGCTGGTAACTTACTGTTATTAAAATGAACCAGTGTTGTTCTGAACTCGTTAAAACCTGCTGTACTCTTTTCTGTCAGGTTGTCCAAGTGTCAGCTGTCGCCGTGCCCCAACACCGTTGACTGCTTTATCAGCCGTCCGACGGAAAAAAAGATCTTCATGCTGTTCATGGTCATCTCCAGTGCGGTTTGCATCCTCATGTGTATCCTCGAAATGATTTACCTCATCGGCAAGCGCATCATGAAAATATTAAAGATCCGACATGAGAACGAGAGGCTCGTCTTCGCTGACCAGCACGAGCTCACTACCATTGCTCCAGCCCGCTCTCAGTGCAGAAGCAGGAGAGATCCGACAGTGACCGACAGCGAGCTGGAGTTAAGCAAGAGGAAGGATGCTAAAACTACAGTACTCTAGCATTCTGCAAGCTGCAATCATGGCTCGCCAACAGGAACAGAAAGTACCCAATAAGACTACTGAAACTGATCAAAAAGGGTTGTAAGCGATGGGTATTGTTTAGGTTTTATCCGATACCAGTACCAAACTGGTACTTTTGAAACAGTGCCGGTGCTTAAACGGTGCTCGAACCGGTGCTTAAAGAATGGAGAACACAAAATTGGTCCAGAAACCTCTCATGTTCAGCTGTTTTTTTTGTAAAAAGATAACAATGTTAGAGTTTTCTGCAGCTATAGGGGATTTATAGTATCACTCTTGGCTGGAAGCAGTGCTTAAACAATGGAAAAAACAATCTTTGTACAAAAACCTCTCATGTTTAACTGTTTTCCACTTTTTCTTTGGTCATTTTAGCCTTTTTGGCCAGGGTGAAGGGAGTATCTGCCATCAAACAAGAAGACAGCCGCATGTAACTACGACGGTGTTTGCTAGTTCACCCTACATGCATTAATGTAATAACGTGGTTAGCCTACTCAACGTAAATTACACACGAACAACATTAAGCTACTCACGCAGAGAAGAACGGCTGCTGCTGCATCATCATCCGTCATCATTTCTGCTACACTGGCAGGGCTAGGGGCCAGGACTCTACTCTTCGGGTTTTTGGGGGATGTTGCTAACTCCGGGTCCAATAACAGGCACCACACCCGCAGTAGATGTGCTCGGTGTGAGCTCTTGCAGCAAGCTATCAAATACGGCGCATTTCTCGGCTTTTAACAAAATGCTATACGTCGCCAGGTGTTTCATCAGATTCGAGGTGTTACCTCCTTTGCACAATATCAGCTTCAAGCACTTGTTGCAGGCTGCTGAGTTTGCATCTTTTGCTGTGAAGTACAGCCAGACTTTTGACCGCTTCGCCTTGGGCATTTCTAATCTGTAGCTCTGCTCTAAAAGAACGTACGTACCTGGGCCCGCCTACTACGCTCGCAAAGGTAAAATGATTGGCTGGAATCCAAAGTGTATGACATCTCAGGGAAAAAAAAGCACCGAAATGTGCGCTGCTTTTCGGTCTGGTTACTACCGTTTATGACAGAACCGGTACCCATCCCTAGTTCCTGTGGATTATGATCCTCTCATCCAGCTGCATATGAAACGTTCATGATGTCAGCTGCGTTAAAGAAATGGCACCTAGAGCTGCTGACCAGAAAACACTGCTGAAGGAGAGGACTGTCAGCGGTCCGACATCGCATTTTTTCACTGTTTATGTCACAAAGATGCGAGGACAAACATTCAGGTTATTCCGTATCAACAAGATAAATTAAATGGAATTTAATTTTAGGTTATTGATTTAAGAATCTGCAGCAAACGACTATTTAATTAATTGTCTCACACCATTGTAAATATTGCAGATTACAACACTTGCTATCTAAAACTGCACTGTTGAAACTGCACTGTGCAGTTTAACATCTTTACACTGACAGAAAGGGGTGTTTGGCTGGTTCGGACACTTAAGATGTGTCACAGGATGTGAAATGAGTTTGAGATTCCTGCTTTACACTAAGATACACCCGGCTTGTTCTGATCTGAGGTCTACGGTGCATTTAATGCACAGTTTTTGCAGTAAAACTGCAACCCTGACAAAGATCTAACAATTTTGTATACAATTCTAAAGATTAAAATAATATTCAGTGAAATGTGTGTTAATTATAGACACATCTATTTTTATCGTTTTGTTAGCGCCATCATCTGGTGGTTGAATCTTGTGCTTTAATAAGGCCACCGTAATGTCACGGGGCAGCAATGGAGGCAGGAGGTCTGTCCCCAGTTAAAAACATCAGGTGTGGTTTTTATTTCTGACTTTTCTGATACTTAAACAGAAAAATATGCCAAATGTAAACAAAGCTGTTGATTTACTGATCGATCTACACTCCCACCATCATCTATGGTCTCATCTATGTCCCAAAAATTAGATTGTGGAAAAGGCGCCTGGTCTCTCCATTAGACTAAAGTGCCAAGTAGGTGCCTTCTAAGTGAGGAGCATGAGATAAAACTTTGGGGCACACTGGTGAGATTAGAACAAGGGCAGGGACAGGATGGGCTCCTCTGGTTAGCTTGGAGCAGCAGATGGATGGATGGATTTTTCTCCTGTGCTTGCTCTTGATTATCAAATCTGGTGGTACCTAAATGGCAACAGATGGGTGTAAAAACTGTGCCTTGGGCCCTTTGACCTTCAGGCAAAAATGCCGGACTGCGATATCCAAATTGTGGCCACTACTGCAGTTGGGTCCAAGAGTTAAGTAAAGGCCACAGAATTTGAAATATGATCCTTAAGTCATTTTTTTATCCCACTTTTGGAAAGAAGTCAGTCGGAGTAGCTGTCAGGTGGTGGTAGCAAAGTTTTACAGTAAAGAAGAAAATATCCGACTCTCACTAACCGTTTTCAGAGCTGAAGTTTGGGAATGGTTAGAAAGCAAACATTTTTGCTGTGTGGCCTGTTAAGATGAGCTTTAGTCACCAGGTTTTAAAATTTACCTTTAATTACGGTTATTAGATTTTTACTATTTAAAGTGGAGAGTGTGAACCTTAGCTACTGTCTTTGTGTGATTTTTACGAGACATGTCTACTTTAATCTCTAGTTTAATCTTCGCACTCACTTCTGCTCTGACTATGAGTCAGCTGGAATGACATGCTGTGGTCCAAGATTATTTTTTATATAAATAACAGGCTGTTGTTGACATTACAGTGATATATTTATCTGCTTGTAATAAAAAAGAAACTGATTATAAACTGTTTGTGTAGACTGTCTTTTCTTTGCAGGAATGAAGCTGTATATGTGCAGTATTATCCTACAATGCTGCTGCGTTGTTGCTTAAACAGCAAATAAAGGTTTCATTTTTCATTAAAAACACAGAGTACTTCACAAATACACCATTTGTCATATTTATCTGACTGAAACCTGAGCAAAAAAAGTCAAAATGTGGAACAATAACAGTTTAAACATGTTACCACTAGATAGCAGCATTCTCAAAATTGAACAAATGTGACATTTATTTGCATATTTGCACACTTTATGAACATTTAAGTTAAAGTTAATATCAATAATGCTTCAAATTTGTTTGAACTACATACAGTTTTATTTGTATTTATCTGGTCAGAGGGCCCGGTGGCGCCAGTGTCCGGCAGCCTCGCCTCTGTCAGTGCGCCCCAGGGTGGCTGTGGCTACAATGTAGCTTGCCATCACCAGTGTGCGAATGGGTGCGTGAATGGGTGGATGACTGGATATGTAAAGCGCTTTGGGGTCCTTAGGGACTAGTAAAGCGCTATATAAATACAGGCCATTTACCATTTATTTACCATTTGTATGTCAGGCAATGCTTCAGTATAATTGCCCGAATAAGTGACCAGCGGTATTTCATGATGATTGTGAGACTTTTAATTCTATTTCATGAAACACAGACAGCTCATGAAGTTAAAAACTCCAGCATGAAAAAATAAATTTTAACATCTTTTAAACTGTTTACTTTCAGTATTTAATATCATTGCATCCACATGAAAATAGACACATTACATGTTTTGTAACTAAAAACCTGTCAGGATTTATAAATTAATTACATTTATTATGTTTTTACTCATCTTTAATGTTGCCAGACCCAATAAAAGGAAAGCAATGCATTTAAAAAAAAAGAAAAAGACATGACTTCACTATAGTTTTAGCACATTGCTAAGACATCCAGATGGCCAAATTAGACCCTTTGGTGGGCCAGTTCTGGCCCTCAACCCTGATGTTTGACACCCCTGTTGCACAAGGAATTTAAAAGACAAGAGTAATGCGGTTTTCATCCAATTTTTCAAAGCAGTTTAACAAAAAAGCCAAAAAGGGCGACAGATCTTTTAAAAAATTTAAATGTCTCTTTACTTCAAGACGGAACGTGTTGTTAAAAAAGGATCCGAGTCGAACTGTCACACGGAATAATACCCATTTCAGGTTTTACCTACAAAACATTCACTGCGACGAGGATGGGATTCGAACCCACGCGTGCAGAGCACAATGGATTAGCAGTCCATCGCCTTAACCACTCGGCCACCTCGTCTGTGAACCCGCACGAATATTACTGAGTCTGGACATCAGCGGGACCAGTATGCAAACATGATACATAGATAAACGGTGGGCAGCGTTTGACGCCATGTTCGCTTTTGTTTCTGCGCCACTCTAACAGTAAATACGGCTTTCACTGTAAAAAGTCTGCAAAAAAACAAAAAAAGTAAACGTAACAAGTGGGCTGAGTTAAATTTAACTCAACTTAGCAACTACCAATAGGAGCGAAGGATAATCTTGATTGACATATGAGTGGGTGGCAGCCACTGTGTAGACTCGTCGATGTTCGACGAGCTGATCGGTTTAAATCTGTGTGTGCGTGTGGTTAAAGGCTTACCAAAGCTGTGAGGAAAAGGAGGCTGCAACTGCGATTTATCATCAAACACCAACAACGTGTAAACGAAACGTTCATGATTAACCGGAAGGCAACAGGCGGCACAGGCACTTGCAGTACAGCAGTCGCTCCAGCAGAGGGAGATAAAGACCACCAATTACAACTAGAGGGTCGCCAAATAAATGGCCTCTAGTGCCTGCGTATCCCATATGTTGCGTCCTAACGTTAATTAGTTATTAGGATATATGTATATTTATGCTTTGCTTTGCTACACGTGACTCAGCATGCTTTATGACCACATACTGGACCACATGAGGTCGTGCAGCTCTTGCATTAAGGTTATGTTTGCATGACAATGATGCTTTAAATCTTTCCTTTTGTTAATAATTTAATTTCTCAGGGTGTCTACTGCTGTCATGACCTGTACATGCACACCTGATATTTATTCATGTGGTGTCAATATGCCATCATGTGTTTGAATCCAGTTTATAGTATCCCATCTATATGTGGTACTGCAATCAGTCCAGATTGCAGGTTTAAGCAGCCAGATTTTCCGGTCTTGGCGAATCACAAGGCAGAAGACAGACAGAGGGGATCAAACATTTATTTACCCTTATTAAAAGTTACAGTAAAACCATTAACATCTTCAAACGATAGCAAAATAAAGAGAACCAAAAATATTGGCCAAAACATATTTACAGAGACAGTTTGCAGATAAAAAGCTCACATTTTTTTGTACACAATCCCAACCCCTGCGCCATAAATTCTGAAATGTGAACACTGCAACACTCAAGAAGCTCGAATGTGGTTTTAGCCAGAAAAAGAACCAAAATGCACGAACAAAGACATCTTTTTCCACCTCCCCTCCTTGATGTTCTCCTCCCTATACATGACAAAATACTTGAAATTTGGGGGTAAAACATAGGAATGTAGAATTCTAAAAATTAATAAGATGATCTGAAAGGTTTATGTGTCCATATATCAGTCATTTCGAGTGAAGGAGATGGTCTGCCCCGCTCCGCCGACGGTGACAATTTTTAGATCCCAAAAAAAGATGAGAAAGAAAAATAAGATGTTATAGGGCTGCCACGCTGTTTAAAAGGATGCTTCTCCATGAATTGGGAAAATAAGTCAGTATTCCTGATTCGCTCCACATCCAATCCATTACCTTCGCCGCACGCCAGTCCCTGTGTGTACCATGAGGGGGCAACGCCAGCCAACGCTTTCATCATGAGAGGGCCCGGTGAGTTTCCGTCTGTCGAAGAACTAATAAAAGGCAGTGAACTGGTGGTTGAATCAGCAAACGTGATATATCCTTTGTCTTCTTTTGTAGTTTTGTTTATAACTTTATGAGCGTGGCACGAGTCTCTCATATATATTTTTATATACTTTAATCTTGGAAAATCAGTTCAGGTGCCGTGCTGGAGTGCAGTCACTCTGCCTTGGCCTCGCCCTCGGAGGCTGCGGGTGTCGTGTCCTCGGCAGGGGCCTCCTCGGCGGGTGCGGCCTCTGTTGGTGGGGCCTCCTCGGCGGCCTTGGCCTCTTCCTCGGGTGCAGGAGCGGCCTCTGCGGCCTCGCCCTCTTTAGCCTCGGTGGCCGGCGTCTCCTCTTTGGTTTCCTTGGCTGCATGGCCGTTCTCCTCGGGCTTGTCCTCGGTCGTAGGGGAGGTGGCCTCCTCCTTGCCCTCCTCGCTGCCCTTCTTGTTCTTCTTCAGCGAGATGCCCTTGAACTTGAAGGAGTTCTTCAGGGAGAACTTCTTCTTCTTCTTGACCTCCTTGGCAGCCTCGCCCTCCGCTTTGGCTGCCTCGCCCTCGGCCGCAGGAGCAGGCTCGATAGCGTCTCCGGCGCTGGTCTCGCCCTCCTTGGCTGGCTCCGCGGTTCCATTTCCATCCGCGGCCGCTGCTTCCCCGTCGGGTTTGGCTGAAACATCGCCGTTGGTTTTGACATGGCCATTCTCCTGCAGAGAGAAAGAGTCATAGATTAAAACACTGGAGGTGGGTCAACGCAAACACACTGCCTGCGGAAACGAAGAATTATTTATGCATAATGAGATGAGCGCACTGTAAACACATTAACATTAGCCCATTTATGCCTACAGTTAATCCATGTTATTCTTCAGGAGAGCAGCTCTGACTGTGGTGGGAGGGGGGGGGGGGATTTAACAGCTGTCTGTATTACTCTGAGCTGGCACACGGGGGCAGTAGTGCTACATCAAAAACATCAACACTACCAGCAAGTTGGGGAACAAAGGAATCCCCGTGAAACCTGCTCTGCGCTCTCATCCTACATCTACCAGCTCCACGCAAGAGCGCAGACAGCTCACATCAGCTTCAGCTCAGACAAAGCCACAATCAGTCCACGCACTCGCCAACAGCAGCAACAGGGACGTTTTTACATGTCTCGAAGTGGGTCACATGAGTTCATCTGGGCATCTCTGTAATAACGCGTATCCTGACCGGATCAGTCACACACCACTAATCGAAACGCACAATTCACTTCTAACATATTTAAATTGTTCAAAGTTTACGCGGAAACCCACTCCACAGTGTGTGTGTATGTGTGTGTGTGTGTGTGTGTGTGAGAGAGAGAGACTGTGTGTGGGTAACAGCCGGGGGGGAAATGGGGTCAGAACTGGCGCCTGCACGCGCTTTGTTTGCAACTCCGCAAAATGCGCCTCCAGCAGAGCGCATTTGCATCCTTTGCACCGCTCGCCTCACATCTTTTGTTCGACGCTCAGAGCGACTATCCGCTCAACTCATGACAGAAAACAAGCTCAAAACTCACACGGGGACCCAAATCCGACGCTCTCGGGTGAAATGTGCGCGTAAATCTCCCCAGTGGGACAGCAGGCGGAATTAACAAAGGCAGGCGGGCAACTGCGCGCTGCTCGACGGCTGCCCAGCCGGAGGTCTCCCGATGCCCTCATTTTAGGCTAAATTCAGTTTTAAGTGTTTTCCCCCCACAGCTATGAACGAACCCTGACACGAAGGAGCGACCGCCAGCCCCCCACCGCGGCACCCATGCCGCCAGTGGGCGTCGGGTGCCATGTGGCTCCCCGCTGATGCTCGGGCGCACCGGGCCCGCTTTACTCACCTGGCCGTTGGCTTTAGCAGCAGCAGGGTCGGCGGCGGCTTTGCCCTCAACAGCTACTCCACCCTTGGACAACTGGGCTCCCATTTCTGTCTTTCCTTTAGTTTTTATGAACAAAAAATAAAATCGAAAAAGAAAACCCTCGAGTTTTTGAGATTTAAAAATCCAGTTCTGGGATAGGTGAGAGCTTTCCGCCTAAAAAACAGAGGTGAAAATCCGACAGGATCTCCTTCTCCCTTACAAAGGTTTGTCAACGAGAAGACCCCCCCTTAAGCGTGTGTGAACCCCACGGAGGCTGAGCTCAAATTAAAGGATGTCAGGGAGACGGCTGTGAGTATTTCAACCGCGCCTCAAAATCGACCGGAGACCCCTCCCCTGGGCGTGGCGGCCGGGCTTTGTCCAATCTGCAGCGGGGGGATGGGCCTCCTTCTCCGGGCTGTCACTGCCACAGTCTGCCACTCAGCTGGAGAATGAGCAAGACTTTATTTTCCAGCTGCTTCAGATGTCTGGAAGATTGTGGACACATTTTAAACTTTGTTCTCTTGTGAATTGTTTATAATTTGGCACAAATTGAAAAATTCATTCATCTGTTCAGGAAAACAAGACAAGTTTTAGAAGTCTGACCCGAACAGGTGAGCAGAAAAGTTAAGTGAAGGTAAGAACAAGCAGTGGAAATAATAAAAGTCCTGAGTACATGCACAGCAGCACTGCTATACATAAAGGAGTTTAAAGAAGTGCATCAAAGCATTTTAAAGAAGACGTTTTATCTTTTATTTGAAATGAAAACCTAAATGTGCACGTGTCTCTTGTTTTGATTAAAAACTCTAATATATGACACCCATTGGATAGAAAATTATATTCTCCTCAAATAAATAATGTCTAAGACGTGATCAGTAAATCATAACCATTCAATAAACTGTGAGAAAAAATAGAGGTAGCATAAAGGTCAACACTAAAAGTATTTTTTATCAGTGTTTGTGTGCCTGAAGATGAAAAATGAACATAAAATATGTCTTAAGACAAAACACATGAAAAACAGATTCAGCTTTAACAGTTAGATGAAAGAAGAAACGAGTAAACATATAAGCACGAACATGTAAACACACTGCATTTCAGTCATTTTATTCCATCACAAGCAAGTAAAACTGTTCCTTTTCATCTGTAGCGGTGATGAGTCGTTACAGTTGTAGCTAAAATGCAGACGTGGACTAACAGTGGATGTTGTCAGTTAAGGATAGAAATATGGAGTTGAAGCAGTTGTGTTCACTAGCATACTGAATATCTGGTAAATAGAGTAGTAGCCGAATGGTTGAAGTAGTAAGCCATTAGTTATGGATAAACATTTTGAATCCCTCTAAAAAAGTTCGATCATTCCAAACCTAGGACTTCCAGCTCTCTGAGGTGTCCCACGTTAATCTGCTGTTCAGCCTCCCGGCAACATCCTTTATCTCAAAGAGGCCCTCCGCAGAACTCGATGATCACAGAACAACAGCACATCAATGAGAAGCGAGGAATTTTAATGGCCTCCTCTGGAATTTGAGTGACAGGGCCCGGCTTTCCAAGAGAAAACCTGTTACATAACACGCAGCGCACTCAGAAGAGACTTTGAGATGGCACTGGGGCTGCTTTGTCACCAACACAGACACCGAGACAGTGAATCAGACTGTCGGCTATTAATGAGGTCTCGTTGGCTAGAACCGTGCATCCCACGGTCGCTGCAGTGACACTGCGTTTTTTTTTCTCCGAGAGGTCAGGGGTCATGTGTTTTAAGAGTTATGAAAGCCAGTGGAAAGCTTCTATATCCTGCATACATGCTTTTGTATACCAGCTTCTTCCTTTTAAACCTAATTGTCAAATTTCCTTTCCCATCATTTATCCCTCATGGGACCCCACGTTAACAAAAACACGGCGCCGAGCCCCCTTCTCCTGCTTCATTAAGTGCAATTTATGATTTCCTCCTTCTTTTAGAGCATCCCTACGTGGGTCCGTCTCGTTCCCCCTGTTCACCCACTAGAACAACCCCCCTCCACACAAACACACACACATGTCACAGCTGTGGTATGCAAGGCATGCATACACCACCCAGAGAATGATCCCCAGCCATTTGCGGGCCAAGCTTCCCAGAGTGGAACACACTCCGAGGGGTTCAACATCTACACCTCCCCACCCCTCCTGACCGACCTCCATACATTCTCCCAAACTGAGTCAAGAAAGAGAAACACATGATGTTTTTAACCCCCCCGGTCTCACCTTTCAGTGGATTCATGGCTCAATTATGGTTGTGTGGTTCCTTTCAGTGCTCTGATATGGAACTCTAGGATAGGTGTACCCGTGAGGTGGTGCTGTGGGAATTATGTTCAGTCTGGCATCAAGCATTTGGAACCAAAGGGAGTAAAAATTATATTAACAATAAGAAATTTCTTAGGTAAGAATATTAAAAATGAGAAAGACACTGGGAAGAGGCCCTGAGTCCTCGGCACAGGAACGATATCCAAACAAGTCCCTGTCAGGCAGCTTAGCGGGGCGAGGTCAGCCCAGATTTATTTCAAAAGCAGTGAAGGTCAAAAAGTCACTGGCTGGAGAAAAAAAGTGTTTTACTGGGTGACAAACTTAAAGGTCAACTTTAATTTGAAAAAACTCAAACAAACCTCAAATTTCCAGATTCTTCTGGCCTGATTTTTGCAAGTGGGTTTTCTGAGTACACAGGAATGCTTTAAACTTTGGGGATACTTTGATCTGTAAACTTTCAAAGATGGTGGGGCGGGGGTATAAAGGCAGGTTAATTGCCCCTTTGGGCCTCCTGCTCTCACACCCCCTCGCAGTCTTGCCTACATCAGATTGATAACAGTGTCTTATCAGCAGTGGAAGCAACAACTATTGTTACAGCTACTCCCATTATTGTAATGATTATTTTAATTAACATATATTTAACCTTCTTTTCTCTTATAGAGGGTGCATGCCCCTTAATGAGTATTTTATTTCCAAGTATGAGACGTTACTCTTACTTAGTATGTAGTACACAATGTAATCCTGTTCACTATTTATAGAATCAATATCCAATATCTGAATGTTTTTTCTGCATTTCTGTAGCTAATAAGATTGTGTAATTGCAAACTGTTACAGGAAAATAAAACAAAGCCGTATTTAATAGAGGTTGAATGCTTTCAGTGTTGTTTGTTAAACAGAAATATAATCACAAACCAACTTGTGTTTCAATCCAATGCTGAGGTGGTTTTCTGATCCCTTGAAGCGTTTCCCAGCAGACTTTGCATGTCACTCTGGCCCTCCTCTTTTTGGTATCACATGACAAACCACTATGACCTGGGTATTAGAAGAAAGTGTATACAAAAGTTTAATATTACGTTAATACAGGGATCTTTCTACTTGTATGTAGATGTACACTGGACATGCATGTGCAGGTGAAAAACAGGAAGCAGACTGTTGATCGGCAGTTTTAAAAGTGACATAAGATTATAAGGCGCTCTGTACTGACTGGGAGGCTTTTCAAAGACTGCAAAGTGACATCTTAGAGCTGTACTAGGAGTGTAATTGATTGCCAGAGAAAGCCTTGGCAATGACAAAGAAGAACCCACACAAAACGGCTGAAATCACTAAAGGTTCTTGAGAGTAGGTGTAATATTTTGGTTCCTAGTCAGGAACCAAACATGAGCATTATTGCTTTGAAAAGACTCAGTGTTAGCGGGTCTTATAACACCAGGGTTCAGCTTTAAAAGAAATAGTTTTCTCCCTCTAAAATCCTCTGCATGCTTTCTTTTACACCTACTTGGCCTCATTGCCCCCTTAGCACTTAAGGCTTTGCTTAGCCTACATCTATACCTTTGTCCAAAGGTAAAGGTCCCTGCTCACAAAAAAAAAGAAACAATAGCTGCGGTTGCATGATGAGAGTTTAAGGATGTGGGTCCTTATGAAACCACTTGTGCAGAGGTAAAACAGGACATAAATTATTAGGCAAATTTAAAAGTGACATTGGAGTGTTTTCAGGGTGAAGAGAGCTGCGCTGGCTGTTTCCCCACTTTTTAAAGTGCTCGTCACTCTATATTGGTTCGCAGGTTTGAATGTGGAATCAATCGTCTCATCTCATTCTCAGCAAACGGAAAAGAGACACAACTCCCACAGGTAATGAGGTGCAATGGCCTTCCCCAACCACCCATTTAAAAATGAAAAATGGTGCCGTTAAGAGTGCAATAAGCACAAAAAAAGCCAAGGCACTGACATGGAAGCCTTACTATTTATTAACTATGCAGAGCACACATGCACACTTGTAGGATGCACACTGTGATGATAACAAGTCCTGATTTCCTTGAGAAAAACGAGAATGTGGCTGAAGAAATACCCCTGGTCTTGACCTGTCTGCTTATTTCTGTCACGTTTAATGTGGTGCCCCCCCCCCCCCCAATGAGCCGGTCAATGCCCCTGTTTGTGCTGCTGGCCATTTTTCATCCCCTGACATGGGATGAGTTCTCACCAAAAAGCCCCCATTGTCTCTCTCGCTCCCTGCAAGCCAACTGTGCATTACAATTAGAAAGAGAGAGGGATAAAAAAAATAAAAGAGAGAGAGGAGGACTGGAGCGAGGGAGCAGCATCAGAAACACGTCTCTGGAGTTCCTTTTGCTTCTGGGAGGAGAAAAAGTTATCTTTATGACAGTCACCTTGAACAGATTACTTGAGCAGATCAGCATGATGAATATGTAATTTCCCAAGGTTCCTCAGCTTGTCAGCAATCCATGCATACAAAATCACAAAAACAAGAGTGCAGGCTGTTTCCTGTGTGCTTTCCTTTGGTTTTACTTCACGTTTGTCTCACAGCTGAGAGCTCGAGTACCTAAATAACTGATGCAATCGTACAGCACCTTTCAGAGTAGAAAATAATATTATTTAAAGCATCGAAAATGCTAATGCAACACTGAATTTTGCTCAAAAGTGGCGTCCAAGCGGCTTTGTTTATACGCCGAGTTGTAAATGCGATTTTATGTCTCTCCTAAACACAGCATTTGCATTGCCAAGCACCTAATTACAAGGACAATCAGGTGCACAGCCCTCTTCACTGCCATGAATACGAGCGTGTCGACTTAAAAGAAAGCCCATTGTAATGCTAATTATTTCGATCAACTAGCTTATTGACTGCAAAAAGGCCCTCACCAGCAGGCAACCACAAAGCTGCACATGGCAGCCATCTTGGCCAGGGGCTTGTGCAGGGTCTGGCAGTGGCTCTCAGAGGAGACGGAGGAGGAGGAAGGGATGCAGGAGGGATGTCCAGTGCTGAGCCAGGCTTGCATGTTTGACTCGCCTCATTGATAAAACAGTCGTTCACATTGCAGGGGGAGCCTGGAAAACAACACAAGCTCTAAAAATGGAGGGAAAGAAACAGTGGATGTGTTTACTGTAGATTTCCCTTCAGACACACACACACACACACACACACACACACACACACACACACACACACACACCTCCCTGCCTAAGGTGGCAGACATGACGCGACAAACTCCCCCCCCTTCCCAATCCACCCTACATTTCTGTATGCGTGCAGACAGGGGGCCAGAGTCGGTTACCATGGCAACTGCTGCTTCTATCAACATTTCTGGCCGATGTTACAAAGGTACACAGTTCAGTGGAAAGGCAGGAGAAGGGAAGGCCTTGGCGTTCTGTTTGTTTGTTTGCCTTATCATTTTGCCGAGGTTTGCTTATCTGAGATGACTCCCACAATTTAAGCAGGCAAGACTCTCAGCCTCTCTGTGACTACAGGGAAATTAAGCGTGGTTCCCTTTTAACATCTACCCTCCCCACCAGGCTTTATTTTGGTTTTCCTCATCATAAATTCTTTCTGTCTTTGTTGACTCCTGTTCATTGTCTCCCTGTGTTTGTCTCTGATCTCGAGGCTTGAACAGTTCTTGGCAAATTCCACCAACGGTGCCTTGTTTCTGTCTGTTGTCATAACATGCAGGGCAGGTACGACGGGAGCGAGAGATAAAACAGATGGTAGGACAAGTAAGAGGAAAGGGTGAGAGGTTAAGGAGAGCAGAAAGGCTTGATGAGTGAGGCAGAGGGAAAAATGGCTGTGTGTATCAGACAGGGGCGTACAGTAGTAGTAGGGCAGCTTACCCCCACTGGCAATGAAGCTGCTGCATTACTAGGTCAGTGTGCCATCATCTCATTCATCATTATCACAACCTGCTCTTCCTCCTCCGCTCTGCCTCTTCATCCCTCCCACATTATGGTTCGATTGTTCTCCTTGTCCAAGCTTCAGAGACAAAAGGAAAATCAGCCTAAACAGACCAGGTTGATCATTTCAGAGTCTGTAATTAATTTTTTATTAGTAAGTAATTTACAAAAGCAGGACGTACAATTGATACACCATAAAGAATACGGTTTGGTTTATAAGATTGCAGATATTCACATTTATGCTGAAGCTGGCTAACTTCAAAGAGATGTCCACAAAGGAAGCATGTGCATTGCGAATAATCCAGGCTCGGGTTGCCTAGTTTACCCTCTGGTGTTTTTGCCTCCCTGTCATGTGTCAATCAGTATGAGCTCTTATTGGTAGTTGCTTAAACTGCTCAGGAGGCGCAGAGTTAACTGTTTATTCATTACGATGCCGAATGTCATTGACATTGACAAAAAAGCCAAAAGAAAAACAATTGACATTGACACCAACACCTGGATGATTTACCGTTAAATCCTTGCAGTCAACTTAACCGGATCCATCCATCCAGGTGGGCTGGGACCTATCCCAGCTGTCATAGGGCGAGCAGCAGGGTTCACTCTGGACAGGTCTGCAATCTCTTGGAGGGCTAAAATTTGTCAGTTTGTATGCTACTGTGTTGTGATAAGAAATAAATCTTAGCAGGGCTATCACTGCAAACTTGAACATATGAGCACGCTAGCGTTATATTTTAGAGTATATTGGTAAATGCTGTGTTTGTATAACTCCTGATTCTGAACTGATTAGACAAAAGCACCTCTCCAAAAACTACTCAGTGATCATTCTTGTAAAGATACATGTATATGCTGTTTAAAACTTTCAAAAGATTTATTTACGTTTGGGATCTGAAGTAACCCAAACAATGCAGGGACATAATAGTTTCTTCCATCTTCATTGTTTTATTCTTTCCATATGATGGTGTTTGTCTTTACCATGGATGTTAGCTGAGAGCAGTTTAACCCTCATCCTGCATTACTGTCCCTGTGTTAATATGTTTATATTAGCCTAACCATAGACCTGTAGCTTATCACTGTGTAGCAGATAATACATCAGCTAACCGTGTGTCAGCTACATGAAGTCCCCATAAGGAGCTTGGACGGATGGTCATGAGAACCTTTCCAGACTTTTTGAGACAGCCTTTGGGTCTTAGTTGATGTTTTTCTTTTGGCTTTTTCCCCCGTGATCTTTTGTGATGTGGGTTGCACTCGGAGTGGCTGATCACTTTAATTTATGCCATAATCCAGTGCATCACGTCACACACTCCAAACAACTCCTTTTGGATAAATTATCCATGCCAGCGGCCCTATTTGATGCTGTGGATATGTGCATAATCAGCACTTCTGTGACTGATTATGGCTTGTTTGTCACATAATCTAATCATTGTTTTAGTGCCCAAGTCGGACCCAGTACCATACTCATGTCTCCTTTGGCTTTCTTGCAATTATTTTAATGCAATCTGAGCTTTTGTTACGACTTCAGCAACATTTATATTTACCCTGTATCAGCGACTTACATACTTAAAAGTGGGCTTTCTTGGAAAGTTGAAACCCCTTTTCAAGCAGTAATCAGCATGAAAATAGGAAATAAAGTTCAGACATGAAAACCATTTCAGCTGAGCTGACAACCATTTAATGTGTCAGCCTCAAGTGTGAATAAACACCCTGCTCTATAAATGTCACAGTGCGGATCTTATTAGAAGGTCTCACCTACTAACAACAATTTATCACTTTAAACACTAAACAATTTAGAATGAATGAAGTTCTAGTGACAGGCATGCAAAATTATTATGTATTAAAGCTTTGACAGCATTACATGTCATCTTTTGCAGTATAGGCATTACATGGCACAAGCCTGTGATGTCTAGGCTTGTGCGTTAGATGTTAAAAAATTGGGCTATTGTGTTTTTTTATTCCTGTAATGGCCCTTGTGTGTCTCAGAAAAGCTGTCAGTGTAAAACAGGCAGAAGGCAGCTCGATGAAGCTTTTGAAAAGTCAAATCCACACCTCCTCCTGTCAAAACTGCAAAATGTCAGCTGACCTATGACACTCAGAAATCCCATGAGCACAAGCATAGACATGCTGACACACTGCTGAAAGTGGATAAATAAAACATGATAAGCTATATTATGTGACAGCTTTCGTGCATATCATAAAAAAGGGCTGCTTTTGATACAAAATCAAACGGACATCTTCCCTGCTGCTCAGGAATAGCTGACAGCACAAGTGCAATTTGTTTGCTGCACACAAAGAAATATATATGACAACAACCACTTGCGTGCAGCCACATGCAAATGAATCTACCCCCAACTGCTAGACACCCAACACACACACACAGATACACTCATTAGCTCAGTTTTGGGTTAACCGCTATGTGGGGCTTTTTTTCGACCAATCTGTGAGATCATCACTCTCTCTGAGCCCACCATCAGTTTTTTTTCTCTTCGTCGGCTGCTCAAACCACCCCCACCTCCTCCTTTCCTCTCTACCATCTTCATTGTAATGCAGATTTAAGAATCGGGTGGGGGATGGTGAGAGAGGAGGTTTGTGGAGAAGCTGTGGTTAGTGTTAAGTATGACCTGGCAGCCCGCTGTGCCTCAGCGGGCTGCCCGGCGTGGGCTGGGGGGAGGGGAGCCCAAGAGAAGAGAGAGAAAAGAGATGAAGAAAGAACTTTGAGGGTTTCCCCCTCAGCCTCTACGCATGACTCAGACATTAGAGATCATCATTTTGAAATAAAAGATGGCAGACACGCCCCTCCTCGCATCTCCATGCAACACTAATCTCATCCAGAGAAGAATAGGATGTTCAGCGGCGTTTAGTTCTGTCTAGACATAATGAGCTTAATGTCACTGAGGTCATGTTGTTGTTCTCTCTGTCATAGACTAATACCATGTCAAACTAACTGGAAAATTAATAGTGATCGTTATTTGCAAATGGCTCTTTATTAATCCGTGTGGAAGCCGTAAAACATCAAGCTCATCAATGTCCCCACAAAAACTGTAATACCGAGTCTGCTATGTTTTTCTGCAGGTTTGCCAAGTGTGTGTGTGTCTGTGTGTGTGTGTGTGTGTGTATGTGTAGCTGTTGTTACTGCAGGTTCAACTATGGCCACACTCACAGGGGCAAAAAGTCAAATCGTGCTGCCCACTTCTAACAATATACCCCACCCTTCTTACCACACACACACACACACACACACACACACACACACACACACACACACACACACACACACACACACACAGCAGGAATGGTAGAGATGGCAGAGTGCAGAAAAAGGCCTGCAGCAAAAATAAATAAATGTCTAGAGTCGACCCTGGGCCATTGTGCTTTAATGAGCCGCGTGTGGTCGGATTCATTGACTTTGCACCTCTTAAAATAAAAGGAGCTCACTTCTGTTGTTGACTCCTCATTCGCTGTTTAATCACAATCAACTACGCTCTTAACCCATAAGAGGAGGTTTGCCAATTGAGGATTATTACCACTGTTAACTTTCATAAGCCAACATTTGTAAAAACAGGATTAATTATGTAAAAATGTGCCTATCCCGTGTGCCCACCCATTGCAGACATCTAAGTGTGGGTACAGTTATGGTGACTTGGTGGCATGCTTTCCTCCTCTTTTGCTTGCTTGTTCCACTTTGGCACAGTTCATTATTTGGTTGTCATTTTGCTCCACTTTTCCATTTTATCCATCTGCCATTGCAGCTGGGTTGTCATGGAGCATCATTGCGGCGTATTTGTGAGTGACCTATTTATAACCCGCCCCCTTTATCTCTTGCCCCCAATTCCCTCTCTTGTCCCCGTCCAGTTTATCAAAACACGGTTACATAAAAGCACATCCCTGTGAACCGCGAAAGTCCTTGTGAGTTATTAAATAATTCAGGAGAAGAAGTGAATTGTTGAGTCTGGGTTATTCACATTTCGGTCTTAGTTTATTCTGAGCATATGACTTTTTCCTGGTACGTACACGTGCGTTTGAATTATTCCACTCAAACAGAAACTAGAGTGATGATGCCTTTTATGTTATGTGCTTCTGAAATCAAACATAGGAAGCTTCTGCCAGCTAAGATCTGAACATACACCTCCTACAGTTTGATGTTGTTCTAATGGCTGCTTCAGTGTGCCAGCTTCTAAAACAGACTGAATGAACTGAAAAGGTGCACCAAGGCTCAGTGTAAGCCAGAGAACAACGTCTAATGGAGTCCAAGACTAGAAATATGGAGCTGAAGAGGATTACATTAAAACCAGTTTAAATGTCTGGTCTATCTGTAGGTTTGAGCGATTGCTCTTAAGACCTCAGATGTGAGTTGTGTAAATGAGGTTAGAAGTCTCGAGCTTGAAGGATGTAACAGTGTACGGCTCCCTCTCCTAATTAGATTAACGACTCCGAGGCTACAAAGACAACGGCTGCCACTTGTCAAAATCTCACCCTGCCTTTTTGCTTTGACCTCAAGCCAGCCTTCACAGCTCTATCATCAGACTGGAAACCCAGTTGCATTAGCTCCTGCTATACCAGCAGACATCTTCCCCCTCGACTCGTGAATTAATCTAGAGCCGCCTGGCTGTGCGTGCTGATCTCATCTGCACTGGCCTGCTGAGGCAGGTAGCATTGATCTGTGCTAGCTTGACCAAACTGCCCAGTTGAGTCTGCATTAACTGTCTGACAGAATGGTTAGCCTGTAACTCTTTGCTCGTCCTGTGACAGCGATTGCGCGTGATTGATCGGGGATTGATTGGTTGAAAGAGGGGACAGGGAGGAAAGTGTAGTGAGGTAAGAGAGTAGGTGCAGTGGGTCATTATTTAAGTTTGGGTATCATTGGAAAATGAGTGAAAGGCTGAGTAAGATTTACTGTTACTGCCCATATTATTCTCTCATACATTCGGTCACTGTCAGAGGCTGAGATACCATCCATAAAAAACAAAATGGTGTAAGTATATCTCCTTATGACAAGCACAATATGAAAGACACCTCCTTCAACAACAGCAGAGGGAAGAAAAGAGCATTTGACTCCCCCAAAGGGAGATCCTGTCTTTGTGTGATGTCCCTCTGGGGCTTGCTAACTAGGTTATTATTGGTCAGTGATGAGCTGGGAGTGGAGATCAATGGTTAAGCATTTAGAAGACCCTGAGCGTCTGTCCACAATAAAGCTCTTAGCATCAGGAGAGACAGGGGTGACAGCAGGTGTGGTATTTGGGCCAAGGGCACCAACTGCACCATTTGATCAGGCGCTGCGTAACCCAACATATAAGCAAATCGGGCATCACTCGGGACTGTCAGAAATATAATCTGCTTGAACATAATAAAAATGATTGACACCTTTATATACGTATACCTACGGAGAGTGAGATAAAGATAGAAAAAAGATAGAAAAAAGCTCATAATTTGATGAGATTGTCAGCTCTTTATTGATGTCACGGTTGGATTTTGGCCTCTAGATGCCTGCAGCGATAAGCACATGTCACAAGGAGATGATCAAACAGCAGGGGTGGATTTGATCGCCGTGCATTGTGCGCTGATTTTTTGCTTATAGCACCCTCAGGGTCAGTTGAACTGCTAAGGCTATTTGATGATGGATGTCACTCTGGCTAATGGTGGAGCGGCTCCTCTTTCATGCGCTTAAGAATTTGCCCCGAAGGGACTCATTCCTGAAACATTCCATGGTGTCAGATTATCTCCCTGAATTTAAAAGTAACCAAAACCATAATACTTTTATGATGCAGTTGTGTGAGAGTGGGCAGAGAAAGGAAATCAAGCTGACTGACACCAGTTGCCGAGTTATGTTTAGCAGACAGAAGCGTCTTCAGTGCAGCGGAGCCTGGGTTTATGCTCTCTGGGATTCTTTTAGGGAGATTTATGGGGGTGTCATGGGAAAGTTGCCTGGGTGGAGGCGAGTCGCTCCTCGTAATGGGCTGTGTGACCCTGGTCTCGTCAAGGTCAGCGTGATCCGGAGTAATTAATGACTGGCAGCAAAGCGCTTTGACTGGCTTTATCTCGGTCCCAGTGCTATCATTAAACGCCTCAAATCTTCAGAGGGTCCTGCTCGGATCCAGCTCAATACAAAGACTCACTACGCACCTGTGTGTACCCCCCTCACACATCACTGCACTAACACAGACACACTCAAGGTTGGCCAAGGACACTTTCTTCAGCTTGATTGACGAGCGTGTCATTTGCACGGGTGTTTCTGAATTTGCTGTGTCAGAGTGTAACAAGAGGGTGTTTCAGGGCCGTAATGGCTCGCCTATGGGGAGAAATAAAACTTAACGAGCTGAATATCTCAGCATTTAGAGCTGGACACAAACAAGAGCTCTCGATGATGGGTGTCTTTCTAACGTCCCAACCTATAGACTCATCTTCTTCCCTGTCCGACCAGAGACTGAATCACCTTATAAGGGCTGAGAGAGTTTGGAGTCTCGAGCAGTTTGGCAGCAAGCTAGTGACTGCTAGGCCTGATGTATGGCCTTGTTATTCCAAATAGAGAAGAGGGAAACGGCTGATTATTGATATCTGCTAAGTGTCCAGGATGAGTAATGTGGCTGTCCAATTGAGCAGCTGTTCACCAAGCTTTTGGCAGGTGGGAGAAATCAATAGCAAGATGCACCTTTCAGATGAGGATAATGAATGAGAGCAGAGTGCCGTAATGGAAAGATACCTGTCTTTGCTTTGGCCCGAGCCTCTCGTGCAGTTACGCAGACAGTCATGTGGCAGTGCTGATGAAAGCCAGTGTGGGAGTTGTGGGATTTTAAACAGACTACATGTTTGATCAGTGGTGTTTGTAATGGTGTTGAGGTTTGGAAACAGACGCAGCGGTTTTACATATTGCCTTAAACCCAGAGTGTCGAACTTGGTTTGACTAAGGGCCACACTGGGAAATGAGAATCACATCAAGGGCCAGACATAGTACGCTGCAGTTTAATGACAAGAAAATCCATTTCACACTTTGCATATATAATGAAGTCCACAGAAAGCTCTCAACCAATCAACAAAGCTGCAAATCCATCATAACTTTGGTTTTGACTGTCTGAATATGACAGTTACTAGCATTACGCCTTTTCATCAACAAAGATATAAATTTTGAACTTTGATCTTGTAGAAAAATCTTACAAATTAACATAACGAATATTAAACAGCGCAAGATTGGGAAATATTGTTTGTTTTTCTGGTAAATTTCCAGTAAAATAGTAATATAGTAATAGTAATAGTCATGGGCCATATTATAAAGTGTTACCTAAAAACATAAAAAGGAGAAATTTGCCTGTCTCATACATCCTGGCCTTTTGCCATAAAATTTACTGCACAAAAAAATCCTTTTCAGCCCCATCACTGTGAGATTTAGCTTGCTGTAGCTGCATGCCTCTTTAGCTCAGTGACTTTTTAAGTCTCTGTTCAGTGTTTATGGCTGTATATCTTGGCATAAATTCTCTTCTTGGAAAACAGATATCTTGTGGGTCCCACTTTACACTCTGTTATCAAATACTGAGTCTCAAATCGCTCTTGAGATTGTCTCCCTTCAGCACCAGCTTTTTGGTGGCATTCTAGGTTAACAGGCATGTTAACTTGCAGGTATGTTTGAAGTGTGCCTGTCATTTTGGTGCATGGGACCTATGTGACTGTGTGCTGACAGCTAGAACCTAAATTGAAGGGCTGGCTGGAAGGAAATTTTTAAAGGGTGTATTTTGCCCACAGGCCTCGAGTTTGACACGTGACAAAACCCAGACACTGTCTGAAGTGCAGCATCAGTGTTCGGCTTATAGGTTAGTTTCATAGTAAAAGAGAGAAGCCTGTGATGCAAAATGAAGCCAGAGCCTTTTAAAGCGTTTTTCTAGCCAACACAATTAAAAGCTACCACCTACGTGATGTGACCAACCAGTCAGTTATATTACGGGGCAGATAGAGACATTTCGTAGGCAATGCTAATGAGGGCATTTTCTGTGCAGCTTTAAAACGTCGCAAAACTCACAATTAAAGTCCATTGATATGGACATTGTTGGAACATCACCAACACAGGCAATAGGTCATGGCACTAACAACTAATTTCAAGCTAATGTTTTGGTTATTAATTGCTCGTTTACTTCCACACTTCATCCTGACACTGGAGGAAGACAGTGTGTGGGATAAGTGTCTGATATTTGCTTCATACCCCCAGGTCTCTTTGGAATTAGAAAGAAGTCATTCATTAGTTTATCAGTCCCAGCGTGTCATGAGTTCATATATCCATTTGTGCACCTTGACAGGTTTTTTACTCTTTGCTGTTTTGTAACTATTGCGACATTAAATGATGAGCGTGGTGCTTTTAAATGGTTATGCATTACAGGCTGTTAATTGGGCTTAAGGGGTTGTTGTTTATGCTTTAATTTGTTGTGTAACTTGTGAAAGTGTACAAGCTTAGATTAATTATATAGAAATGTCTCCTGCTTTGCTAACTTCATTGCAAATTATTGTGCATCTTATTTATAACTTCCGGTTTACTGGCGTGGAAATGCAAGAACAAATGTGTACTTAACTATGCTCTTGTATCTATGCCATATGCAAGTCACATAGCTGTTATTACGTTTATAATCAGCTAGAATTAATTTGGTTTAAATGCCTCTCTGTTATAGCTGATTCTTTTTCTATCTGGCGCTGACCCCACTGAGGTGACAACCCAATTAAACTCCTCAAAATCGAATCAGCCAGTGTAACTTTTTCTCTCCAGTAGCCTCATATAGAAAAGACAGCTCTCATCACCCTTGACGCGCTCCCTGCAGGCATGAAGCACATTCGCGTTTCACTTTTTCATCAGCTTGCATCATTACATGTCATATATCATCCACTGATTCATCAAAGAGCAGAGGCCATGCAGGCCTTTGCACACACAAACATCTTACTTATTTTGCAAATACTGAGTTAATAATTGTTTGTGTGTAGAACATTTATGAGCTACGACTTTATTTCTGACCGTCTGCGGGTGCACCTTACTCTCTCACAGCCCTTTTCCTTTCCCCTTTCTCTAGATGTTGGTCCCTCTGGTCGCTCCTCTCTCCCCTCCGCTGCTGTGCAAATGGATTATTCTTGTAACTCCCGGTCTGAGGGGAGGGAAGAGTGGCATTCTTAGGTCACGACACAAGTGAAATATGCATATGAATGTGTAGCTACATTTGTGAGCTGTTGAAAAACTAAAACAAAGCCAAAAAATTAATATAAAAGAGATTTGTTTCATTATGAGATTGTATGAGTAAGAACTGGGAGCTGGGGGGAATGCAAAGAAGTAACAGGAAAGACAATTTGGCTATAAGAGCAAGCAAAATTTGATTCTGTTCATGTTTCTGCATTATGAACGATGAGAAGGAGAAGAATGAAGCCCATGTAACCTGCATGATATAAGCTGAAGTCCATAATCCGGACATTTTCTGCCCTCTAAGGCAATCCTTCTTCACATAGAGTCCAAAAATAGAGTCATAATCATTAATAAACCATGTACCTGCTGTGCATCCCAGCTTTTTTCCAGTATTCCTGCAGGGGAAAGAGGTGGGGACAACATTCATGTGAACAGAACAGGATCTGCATAAGTCACTAGCATGTCAGCCAGTGCTCGCAGGCTCCCTACATTATTGAAAATGTTTTAATGGTCAGCTCGCATCAAATATTTACTCTCATCTTGTCATTTACTGTAAATCTCCCAGAGTTATTTCCGACTCCACATTTTCCCCCTTTCGACCTCCTCCTGCCATCCTTTTGCATTTCCCCCAACCTCAACTCTCTGTCTTGTGCTCACTTTCCCTGTTGACTGAGCAGCAGCGTCAATGACAGGCATTTAAGTGGTTGCCAGGACAACACCATGACGACAGTGATGGAATTCATTCGGCATGGGGATCACATGAATGGAGAAGTTTCAACCTGATGAACTTCATGTCTGCTGGCTTTGAATAGATGGGCAAAGTAGACCAGCAGTCTTTCAAACAAACACACACAGATCTCCATCATGAAACTTCCAAGCTGAGGTTGACTCACGGTCGCCTACTGAGTCACAGAGTCAGCATTTTAACTTTCAAACTTTCTGTGGCTTTTCACTGCAGGAAGGCTGCATCTTCATCTGGAATCACAGGAGGTTTCACACAACTTTTTTTTTCTAGCAAAAAAAGTGTCTTTTTGGCAGAAGATTGTTTTTTGTGTTGGAGTCTTGCCGCATCTGTTAGCAATATTGTAAGCTGAGTGCTAATGATCCATTTTTCCTGCATAAGAAACTTTGCCTCCCATCTGTGCAGATAGCGGTGGTAGTATCATGGTTTAGGCCTGTTGTACTACATATGGGCCAAGATGGCTCAACATAAGTAAAGAGCTACAAATTTTGAATAGACCTGCAAATTCAAAAGGAAAGTATCAAAATACTTGTCTGTGAAATAAACAGTGGTTCACAAAGAGAGACAGCTGCACTCAGCACACGAGAAAAATAATGAGGTCTCTTCCTCGGGTGTAGTTTAACTCTGTTTTGTTAGATGCCCCCTTCTTATGCACAAAGTGTCCTTTGGTGTTGGTGTCATGACACAGCAGCTACAGCAGTAATGGCTTTGGAGAAATATCTGTCATGTTAAAGGACAGGAATGCCACCAGCATTTTGGAGATTCAACACCAACACCTTCAGGTTTTGTAGATTTTCACATTTTCATTTTTCACTCCAGTCTTTATATTAACTCAGAGATGCTTTTTTAATATTAATATAGGGAGTGGTTCCATATTGCAATGGTTTGCTTGCTATGTAAAAGGTTGCTGGTTTGATACCAGCCAGAGATGCAGATCCGCCTTGGGGTAACCAAACTATCTAACTACTAGCTATGTTGCAGCTTCAAAATGCAGAGTCAAATCTTTTATATTGTTCATGGTCAGTACAGAGACCAGATGACACTTTCTGGATAAATAAGAAAACATGGCAGTAAAATGATGACCTAGGAAAGAGAGCAGAGTGGGATAAAGATGTTTTAGAATATTCAAATCAAAGTGTTGACCACAATATAACACAAAAGGTCAGGAAGGATCCTAAACAAACAGTTTATGTGAGGAAACCAGCAAACATCTTAGAGCTGAAGCTGTTCTGTACAGAGAAATTGGACTCATTACCTGCTGCTCAAAACATTTACGTGCATTAGGCAACTGGGTCTAATCCAATACATAACATTGCATCACTTCCCTGCATCATACACTTTTTCCCAGTTACCTAGTTCAGAGTCATGGTTTGGGTGGAGCCTATAAGTCATGGGATGCATGGCAGGGTACACTTATTAACCTTACCCTAACCATGCATGTCTTTGGACTGTGGGAGGAAGCTGGAGCACCTGGACAAACCATCCAAACTCCACAGCTGGATTTGAACCCAGGACCTTCTTGCTGTGAGGTAATAGTGCTAACCAACCGATCGCACAACCATGCACCAGCATGCCATTTACACTTCATGTTTTTTTTGTTTTATTTAAATTTTCCATTAATATAGGAAATTCCACTTGCATCTTTATGCAGTAGTACTCTAAAGTATTTGATGTTTACAATTAGTGCACCCCACCTTAAAGCAAAGTAACAAAGCTGCTTGGCTGTGATCACAGTAACATGAACACGTGAGTCAAATATTTCTTTACATTATGATCAGCAGAACTCTTTACTTTGAATATAAATTGTGATTTAGGATTTTCTATGATGACGGTGTCAGGCTTAAAAATGAAGGATATGATGAATGCTGCAAAGAGACACTGAATGGGACAGCTACGATGTTTTGTTCTTGTTAAACAAGCAAATAAATAAAAAAAACAAATAAATAAAAGAAGAGGCAAAAAGCTGTGGATGATATCTATGCTGCAGACACTCACCACTCATTCTGCCACCCTCCCTACTCTCCTGCAGCTGACAACAGATGAGGAATCATGGGAGGTTAGAGTGGGCGGGAACTGTGATATGATATCATATCCATTATGGCCGCCACAGGCTCCAGCTGCCACCAGCTGTTGTACATTAAGCAAAGTGCAGCAGGCGGATTTGGCTGAGCCTGTTATGGGATAACTCAATAACATTACTGTGTTAGTGGCTGCCTTTAGCTCTTTATTTCATAATGCATTGTGGTTTTACCGCGCAGCCCGCCATTTGACTCTCAGGCGCTGTCACAAACTTCTAAGCTGATTAACGCGCCCCGCGCTAAGTTTATGGCTCATTATGACTGGCTTCTGCGCATCAGTCAAGTCTTACCACACCTCTGAAAACAGTACTGACAGTATACTAAAGTAGGCATGGAAGTCCTGCATCTCATCAAGCAGGACCAAAAATCAAACCTGGTTTTTCCTGGTCTCTGGCTTTTCGGGACTCCGCTTTAATGCGTTCATGAAAGTAGGTTCAAGCGCCCCACAGCATGCCTGTAATTATCAGAGCTGCCACAAGCACCACACAAGTGCGCCTCGGTAAATCGATGGAGTTTACAGAAGGTTTCCTGGGCTACAGTGAAAGAGGGTTTAAAAAGTCAGCAGTTTATAAAATGTGTGGCTTCTTCTAGAAACCGCTGGAAGAATCCTGAATGGAAAACTATGGGAAAATTATGTAATGCCAAACTGGTTGATGCATAACACAAAAGTCATTTCTACCCCCTCAAAAACCCAACAGGGAAGGATCTAGCCAAGCATGTTACTACTTAGTGTAACAGTGAACCTTACTTTGGGGCAAAGTTACTAAACATTTATTTTATTTATAAATTGACTGGTGACTCTATAAATGCATGTTTTATGTCCCGGGAACCCTTGAAATTGCCGTTATGGCTGTCTCACCATTCTTTTAAATAAGGCCTTGGTTTTGTGTTTGGCCAGGGGCGTTACAAAAGTGGCTGCCAAGTGGTAAAACTGCCTGAGGGTTGCTTTTTCTAGAAATGCCAACATCTTTCCATCCTCTACTGGTTTGTTCTTGGTCTGGGTTTGTGCTTGATGAGCGTGAGCAAGAAAGGGTGTGCAGTAAGTTACACGGGCTTCTGACAGTAATTATTTAGGATGGAGGTGGCAGCTGTGGGAGAGCTCGGGGGCAGAAAAAGGTGATAGTTTGACCCTCTCCCCCCTCTGAGCTCTGCTGAAGCCATGTCAACAATAATGGAGATAAATTGGAAACAACATCTTTTTCTCTGCATTTTGGCCTCCATCCATACAAAACAGACCTCCACCACCACCAAATACAAAGCCTCTCAGAAAGATTCACCACAGGGAATGCATTAAAAAAAAACCCACTCTACACAAGGAAACCTTAACTTCTTGAAAATACTTACTTACATTCTGAAACCATCACAGACATTGCTGTATCTGTCTGCATAGCAATCAAGCTGCCTTGCAAACTTTGTGTCCTCTCGAGCCCTCGCTTATTAAATCCAACCAGGCTTATCTTAATGTGTGCTAATATGCTGTCAGATTTTTCTCTAAGAGCCCCACATGAAGATGAAACAAAATCAATCCCTCAAAGCCACAAAAATGACACAACATTACATATTTGATATTATTTTTGACTTATTCTGTCAAATGCTTATAGCTATACTAAATGTAGAGCTCCCTATATTCTCCAGCGAATGGGACTTTGTTGTTATTTGCTGTCGCAGTAGTCAAACACCAGCAGTAAATCAGCTGGGGAGGTGTGATTGGAATGCAGAAACTTGTGAGCAGTGTTAAAATAACACGAAAGGTAACATCTACAGGAATAAGGGCTAATAGTAGCAAAAACATCATAAAAATAATGCTATTGCAATGGGCATACAGCATCCTGGGAGCAGCGGCATATTTCCAGGACAAGCAATAGTAGAGCAAGCAGGATTGAGCCGAAGCAATCCATGCACCGAGTCTACTCCTCCTTATTAATATAGTCTTTTGAACATTTGAGTTAATTCTGCCTTTTATTTTATTTCTAATACGTGCAGGATAAGTTCGTTTTAGTCAGTTTATGCTTGTATGTTATATAATTATAGATGTGCACCTAGTAACCTTTTGTAAAAGCACCCATAGCCTTAGCTTATGACAGAGACAGTTTGAAACTTTGACATAGACACACACTGAAGAAGAAATATGCTGTGCTTCATTTGAATTCAAGTTTTTCAACTTCTTATTAGAATGAATCGAGGGGCGGGGCGATCATGGCTCAAGAGTTAGGAGGTCGCTTTGTAATCGGAAGGTTGCCGGTTCGAGCCCCGGCTCGGACAGTCTCGGTCGTTGTGTCCTTGGGCAAGACACTTCACCCGTTGCCTACTGGTGGTGGTCAGAGGGCCCGGTGGCGCCAGTGTCCGGCAGCCTCGCCTCTGTCAGTGCGCCCCAGGGTGGCTGTGGCTACAATGTAGCTTGCCATCACCAATGTGTGTGTGAATGGGTGGATGACTGGATATGTAAAGCGCTTGGGGGTCCTTAGGGACTAGTAAAAGCGCTATATAAATACAGGCCATTTACAGCTTGTTTTTATCATCACCGGATATTCATTTATACCTTTTATTGGTTATTTGAGATGCTGTTTTTGTGTTAGTCGTCTTTTGGTATCAATAAGTATGCATGCATAGGCACATGTCCTCTGGAACCATGGCTGAGCAGATTTTCAGCCAACAAAAATCAGGGGCATCTGCTTACCTTATACTCAAACAGAGTTAGCGTGCTTAAGATGTGATTTCACTACTGAAAGGACTGCATTTAGATGAGCGTGCTGCCTGGATAGAGCATGAATGAGGCAGGAGACATGGTGACTGCTCCTCTGTTGCGAGGAGCAGTCACTAAAAAAATGATCAGCACTAGTGTCACGTGGAGCTGGCAGGTTAAACAACTTTTAATGTCCAATCACATGATGTCAGCCTAACCAATGAGCCGTTTGTTGGTCAGACCCAGTATACCAGGAGCTTTCTTCTCAGGTAAACATAGTGGCTAAGTTTATAAGATAGCCTGGTTCCCCTCACATATATACAGATACATTCAACCTGAATTATTGTTCACGTCTACCTCTAGCTATCACTCACCTGGAGGCTTTTTTAGGTGCAGTTTATGTTTCATCACAAAAAATGCAAAAAAACGTATGTTTCAGTTCAACTAGAACTAATTGCAGTTTCCATTCAGCATGTGTAGAGGGAGCCTGGAGTGATACAGGAGTAGTTTGTTGTGAGCTGCGCTGTTTTTGTTGCTTTCACTCTTCTGTGATTGTCTGGAGCGTCCTCATTGGTTTCAGCTGTCTTTGATTGTTTCCAGCTGTGTCAGATTACCTTTTCCATCCGCGTGTGTCTGTCTCTCATTTCTTATGCTTCTCTCGCTCTGTGTTTGGATTTTTATTTTGTTTTACTTCCCCCCCCCCCCTTTGCATTCATTTATAAAAATGTCCCTATTCATTTAGTTCTTCCTGCCTGTGTGTTCAGCATTTAGGTCTCTTTTCCAGCACGCCTTAACCACAACCTATCCATTTCATTAACTGCTTATCATTGTCATAATCGATACAAAACTCTGATAAATAGACTCCCCCTCTTTCTATCCTAGTTGCTTCACTCTGCAAAGGATTCTACCCCCCCCCCCCCCCCCAAACTCTACCACCTAATAAAATAATGCATATTTACCTCTCTAACCAAAATACATGTTGTCACCTCTTTCACCTTGCAGTTAGAATTTGCGCATCTATGTGGCTGCTGTACTTTTACAACGCAGCCATGCAAGTTCATGCATGCTTGAGGTCCATCTGATTTAAAATGAAATTTTCTCACACTGTTTCCTGTTTCCTTTGCACTCCCCTCGCCAAACAGTTCTTGATCCCCCACTGTGCCACCCCATTTAGAAAATCCTTAAAACATCCCTGCTGAAAATCTGAAAGCAGGGCTTCATCTCACAGGAATTGGATGCTGGTTGTTACTCATTATTGCCATCTACTCAGAAGAACAGCTCCTTCTGTTAACTCTCACCACCTCCCTCCACTCTGTATCAGACAGCCTTTACTTGCCCTTTGCTGCCAGCTGTTACACGATGCCCGTCTTTGCTTTAAGATCACAAAAGCTTCTTCAGGCGCCTAAAAATTTCACCCTTGATGTTTCCATCTCCACTTTTGATTGCATACCGTCTGGTTCAGCCACCTGGCCTAATACCTCTGCCTCGTTAATGGCTGAATGCTTGTTAGTCTGCCTCGCTGTCTGTCTCTTGACTCAATAGGAGGGTATAAATACCTTCTCCAGGCTTCCTCCAAGTATCTTTCTTTCCTTTTCCCTCATCCTGTTCTTCACATCCTTCTCTAAACTCGATTCTTCTTTTTTGTCTGCCTTCCTTCCTTTCAGGTCTCTTTTTATGCAGGGGGTTGCACAAAGGATAATAAACATGCTATATATATTACATGGCATGTTTTTGTGTGTGTGCATCCTCAGAAGCAGACTGCACAGGTTGACATTTATGTGTCGTGTAGCAGCTGTAGCATGTTGTAGCATGTTGTAGCATGTTGTAGCATGGTGTAGAATGGTGTAGCAGCCATGTGTGGATGACATTAGTGATTACGGTTAGTTGTAGACAGTGGAGTAGTGCACAGTGAGGGTTTCACAGTGATAAACTCACTATAAGAACAAGTAAAAAGAGGCGAGTGTGTGGCTCACATGTGGGCCTGGGGGCCACAATCCCTTGATGCGGGTGGAGTGGTTTTAGGGGTTGGGCCAGAATCTGCTTACAGCAATCTGGGTCACTCGGCTGGGAGAGAGAGAGCCCCTTTAACTGGATGACCTCATTGTTCCTGCATTATCATTATTTTCCCGGTCAGTCACGATACATGGAGACTGTGCACCAGGAAGTACATCCGATTCCCCCGCGACGCACACACACAAACACTAACCCAAGGGAGAGGAAACGTAGTTAAGACAGCCCAGGTCAGAGGTTACCATTACAAATGGCTCACTCTCACGTTCAACAGGCAAACTAATCACATTCTCTATTACACACAGACATATGTGACCCCGAAACCCTCTCTGCTTCCATGCTACAAGATCAAACATCTCATGGGTGGAATTTCATTTGTGCTGCGAAGAGGGCCCCATTTTCTCACCATGTAAGTGTTTCCACTCTGCTCTCTCTTTGCTCTGTATCAGCAAAACCCCACAGCCATCAGCGAGAGAAGAAAAGGAATGTGCTATATACTCTAAAGCATGTCAGCTTAGATTTCTAGGACACAAACTAGCAACCTTTTCCTCTTTGATTCACTCACTCACTCTCTCCCTTTCCTTTTTTGCTACCTCCATTTCTCCCCAGTCCATCTCTGCCTTCAGAGCCCGGAGCTCCTGCCAATGGCCGTCAGAGGAATCTGATTTGTGTTGATTACATGAACATTCTCCAGATGTTCATAGTCAGAGATCTGACGCCTCTGTCGCACAACTGTCTCATCTTGGAGAGCAAAGAGATGCAGGGCTACATCGTGGCAGCGCTGTGAGGGAATGCTGTATGTCAACAGTGTGAGCAGACACATGAGATGAATGTGGAGTGGGTTCAAAGGAAATGAGGTGTGAGCTTTAAGGAGAAATATAGCTGCAGTGGACGAGAAGGAAAAGACAGAAGGAAACTGGATACAAGTGAGGCAAAAAGTAAATGAACCTCGTGAAACAAGCATATCAAGCTGAACAGAAATGGTGAAGTGAAACTTTGATCGAAGGAAATGTGAGTCTGCAAAGAAGAACAGCAGAAGAGCTTCAGTTACAGTGGAAATTCATTTTCCTGAACTGTGTCGAGTCCATCTGTTTGATCTGGCCTTTACAGGGTTTGGCGTTTTTGGTGCTTTCTGGATGGCCACAGGAAGTGGTCCACCCCCCCTTCCCCTGTCCCCTGGGTCATCAGAAGGAAACACGATCCCCTTAATATGGTCTGATGACGTCCTTCGCTCAGTGCTGGTCCTTCGCACTACATGGGGGCTCAACAGGGGAGCTGAAGTCAACATTGGAAACAAAGATAAAATGTAAGAGTTAGAAGCTGCAAAATACGACTGATAGCTGCAAGATCAGCAGTTTAGTATACTGCATGGTTGAAAACAAAAAACCTTATTAATAGATAGAAACATGAAACTATTCCAGCCTAAAATAGATATGCTTTTAATGTGTTTGTGTAATATTCAGTCTAGTATAGGAAGTGCTGTATTTACAGAGTGTTCAGAATAAACTTTACTTGCTCGTTTGCAAATTTCATGATATTTATTCCAGTAGCTGTTGAAACATTTCACTCAGAACCACAAAATGACTATCTCATGGTGGCACCGGAGATCATTCAAAGTCACCAGTCTCATCTGATAAAACACTAAATTCTGGCTAAAACTTTGTGCCAATCCATTGTTTAGCTACAGAGATGTCACAGTGTCTAACCTTGAAATGCTAATAGAGAAAAGGTTAGAGGATCACCAGATACAATAAATTTTATTCTCCGAGTGGAAAAAAAGTCATGTACAGAATTTTACAGACTGTGTATAAAAAATCAACACAGCCACCTTGATGTCACCAATTGGTTTAATATTCCACACTTTCAGACACAAAATGTTTAACAGACTAATAAAGAAATTCACCCACCAAAACCGGGGCACAAACTTCATGGAGGTGCTATTAGCACAATTAACCACCATATTATCTGTCAGATAATAACATTTAAAATGCTCGAAAGCATCAAAGGTGAGGCTCTAGCAGCCTGTGTTCAGACAAATGCCAAGTGCCAGTATCCATTATCCTGATAGGTAAATCCCATCTTGTAGATTTCTTATAAAGCTGAAGATATCCACAGTTTTTGTTTTGTTTTTTTAAGCAGGTTTTAAAAATGCCTTTTAATCTTGTAAAGTTGACCAGCCACAAGTGGCCACTAAAGGAACTACAGTTTATTAAACTGCAAAGGCTTCACTTGTTGGAGTTGTTACTCATTGTTCTGAACCAAAGCCAGTGTTGGCACACCAAGAGCATTTCTCCCACGTAAGGAGGAGATGAGACTGACCACTCCACATAATCTTAATAAAACCACTTTCACTGTTATCTTGGACAGAGATGCAGGTGACAATGAAGATGTTTGATGAAATCAGATCACGTTGGATAGCTCAAATATATGAATGTTGCAGATAATAGTTCAGTGAGTTTACTGTTAGCTTGGGGTGCATCATGTGGAAAATATCCTGACTAGGAAAAGCAAAGGTTTATGAGAAAATAGCTAATTTCCTCTTTTTCTAAAATCTCTGCACGGGCAGTATAAAAAGGGGAAAATAACTAAGGTTGGCAGACAGTTCACTGCATAGTCCAATGACTGCATGCATCATCCTCACTGCTGCAGCGTGCAACAATGTCAAATTTGTTCTAAGCAAGAAGCTAAATTTAGATTCGGATACAGATGCATTATGTAAATAGGCAAATCACCAGATGTTCTTTAAAAGGAACTTTTAATGTAGACGTGACACTGATGGAAATGTTTATTCTTCCTTCCATTACTGAGCTGGTGGTTTCATTTTTCATCATATTCAAGTGGTCAGGCTGTAGCGTGACATTACATGCACCGTCCTTAATGACATTTGGCATTTCTATAAAATGAGGGCCAGACCACTGTTTTAGAAGCTCAGCATCTTTTACATGTTAAGTTCCAGATCAGAGGTTTAGTCTTCCCAAAAGGTGCCACTGATAGTCACAGTCCGCTATTGTCCCGTATGCTACAGAATCTTTTTTTTTTTTTTTTTCGTAAAATGGAGTTCAGTGTGAAAGAAATTGGTAACAATTTGAATGCATTACTGGGAAAAGATACGAGCAGAGCTAGAATATGATATGATACACTGAAGCTCAGAGTTTCTGTCATACTCATGAATATTTTGGAAGGTACTGCTCTAAATATGATTTTTTTTGGGCTTTTGGGATTTCAAGCAGCTTATCGAATGGTGAGAGGGAACAATTACGCCCATTTAAAGCTTCTCTTTTCCAACTTGGATTGGACACAAACATGTATATGGGTTTCTGTGGAGTCCTGTGATCTTCAACTAAAACAGTTCTACTCCCTCCTGTGCACAGAGAATCATAAAGAAGCAAAACTTAAAAAAGGTTAATGATGGAGAGATGATGATTAGAGAATGTCTTTGAGAAGGGGATGAAGAAAACTCTTTTTTTCTGTTAAATGTCTTCACTATCCAAATCCCAGCATTCCTCCAGCTTCATCTCAAGATGGAGGAGGACAAGCAGAATCTGTATCAGCTGTTTGTAAACATGCAAAATCCGAGGAATCTGAGTTATGAGAGGTATGAGCGAGGTGCTGTTTAAACATGCATGCAAAACGCGCATAAACTCACCACACCACTGATAACATTGTAGTGCAAACAATCCGACACTTTTTCCGGGTGCCACTTTTCATAGAGGGCATGTGCGTGCCTGACTGCATTCTTCCTCGGGTTTGAGTCAGAATGAGGGTCATTTGTGGCACTTCCTCGCTAAGATTGGAAATCTGTAAACTTCACTTACTCAGTGAGGATTTTCTTTTACAGCAAAGAGGAGTAACCATGTAGTAATTATACTGTCCATCTGTAAGTGCATTCTTTCTTTCTTTGGAGTTGCTGTAGATGACGCCCGAATGAAACACTCACAGTTTGTAAACAGTGGAAAGTGGAAACTCCCTTGACAACCCTGAAATCCTACATCCTACTCTTAATCCCATTAATGTGCAAAAAATCACCTTCATCATTTATTAGTTAGCGACCTTTACCAAAGAAGAAGAAAATGAGGGACAGACCTCGAATCAGTCGGTGAGTTTGCAAGCTTCTAGTTTCGTCTACAGGTGGTAGGGTTCCTTTTCCTTTGGCAGGTTAAACAAAGGAAAAGGAGGGGCAAACTGTAATGTGTCATTATAAGCCACATGAGCATGTTCAGTGTGCTTACTGGTCAGATGTGTCTCTGTGGGGACCAAGTAAAGGAAATACAGGAAATACAAGAAGTTGCTGTGCTCGGGACTTTTGGAGAACATGGAAAATGTAGGTTTTATTTCACCGCTAGTTACTAGACCCTAATGACCTTTGCTATGGGACGGTGTATATAGCTTAAACCTGCAATGTACACCTGGTAGTTGGGTTGGATCGAGGAGTCACACCATACACAAACTGCACCGAGACCCTTCAGAGGAGGAGGTTATTTTGGTCCAGTGCAATTGCCGCACACTAAACTGCACCAAATTCAGTTCAACGCACCAATCATTGCAGGTATGAAAACTCCCTTTGAGTCAAGCCAGGATATGGATCCAGGAATTAGTGCAAGGATCTTTTGTACATTTGGTGCCATGTCTACACATACAGATCAAATAGAAAAATAGAAAAGGTTACAGAGACAAGCGCAGCCCACGGTGCCAGTTAGTGATTACACAAAGAGCAAAGTATATAAGCTTCTTTATCTTAGAGTTAGAGTTGTTGCTGCTTTGCAACCCAGTTCCTCCTTCTCGTGAGTTTGACTAAATCAGTGTTTTGTCTGTTGTCACTGATGCTGTCTTGCTGGGTCGGCCCTTTTTGAACAGTCAGGAGGAAGTCAAATATAAGTTCCTGCTAAAAAATAATTAGTCTTCTCTAAATGAAACTAAATAAAGGTCTAGAGTTAATAAACTTGAGTGAGCAGTTGCTGTTTATTAATTTAGACAAAAGGCACTGATGCATTTTTATTTTAAAATATGTCTATATGTAAAATATTGTCCCCTTATTACTCCATTTCCCAGTGCTTCCTCTGGTAATGGATAACAATCCCACCCAGTGCTGCTCTAATATGACGCACTATATTAGAGCAGCCTGTTTTCCACTGTGATTATAATCTTCTGTTAAACAGTTTTACCTAATCGTCACTCAGCCAGTTACATTTCTGTTCTTTTTGTCATTGCTGAACTTCAGCTGATCCTTTGTTTCCCGTTTACAACTCTCTGTTTATCTTCTGATATTTGCCTCCTGCTTCACCCAGATTTTAGTTTGACAATCAGCTATCAAGTTATGAGAAAAATAATAAAGCTCTAAATCATTTACAACCAGAGATTAGATGAGAGAGCACTATAACATTGTTTATTGTTCTGTTAAAGAAGTCGCCCCGATTTTTATTAGGTTTTCAGGAACACCCCCTGTGCTCATTTTTGATTTATTTAATTTAAGAGAACGAGGAGCTGAAACAGTCACTAGGGAACCGAGGCAGTTTTTCCCCTCAATCATTGCCAAACATAATGGCTGCAGCTGGAGACATGCAAGTGCCGTTTGAGGCTGGTTCTGACTAAGCAGGGGGAAAGGCCTCAGGAGGATGTTTCAGTCATTGATTTTCCCTAAACATGCATTTCATTCCTGGTGTAAATGTTCATCTTGCTGAATAACTATCAGCAGTACACAAACAAAGTTCTCTAAGCAGAAACTAAAATTCCAGCCTTTGAAACAACACGACATGATTACTCCAACTTCCTGGATCATTTTTCATTGTTTAGACACCAAGCTCATAAAAATCCTTCCACCATATTTGCTGCTATTGAACTTATTGTGCTGTTTCTCTCCGATGATGTAAACACAGTTAAAACCCTTCAGTAAACTATCTCCAAATCCTTTAATGGGGCCTGTTATGTTAATTTCCAAGTCGAGATATTTGTTCTTGTCAGAGTAGCTTTGGAGCCTTGGTGTAGCACTTTAGCCATTATATCCCCTCTTTTTTCAGCTAACTTTCTCGCCATTGCTTGTCGAAAACTGCTTGCTTACTTGCTCACCAAGGAAAACTGTGTATCTCCCAGCCAGTGGCAGCAAAGAGTTTGGCAGTAAGCTACACAAAACCTGGTCGTTAGCAGTGTTGCTTTGTAGTGAAACTTGAAAAGCTGAAGGTAAATGGTCTGGTTTGCATCACAAAGTAAAAGTTGCAAAAAAGCAAGATGTTGGTTACATCAAGCATGACAGTTTCTTAAAGTTTAACAGAATCTCACAAAGTAGTTGGCAAATGTTTGGAGTCAGCATCTTCCATGCAAACTATGGGTGAGCTGCTTTCACAAGAAGGGTTTTGGGTCAGCATCCACAGAAATGCAACCAGGTGAAATTGCTTACAACCTGTCAGAGGAAACACATTTTTTCCAGTGACCAGGAGGTTGCCAACTCAACTGTAGGCCAGGGTGACTGAGGCCTTAGAAATATCCGCCCTCTCTGACATCACAAAGCACTCAGATTTGGAAACAGCTGTTTGAACCCAAGCATTCAGGGTGACTGAGTGTTTTGCTCATAGTTATTACATGTATGTATGCTGGCCTCATTATTTAAAACATCGGTCATGATTCATTTAAGGATACACCAATGCAACAGTGTGCATAAGACAGATAATAAGAAACGTATAAAAGGTCCAGTCGAGGCTTTATCATCTGTCTGTGAGTCATGCCCCCACTATATATACATAGACATACTGGATCTGCAAAGCACATTGCAATGTTATTTCAACCCCTGAATGTGGAATTACTTTATTATTTTTTCATTTTAACTGGTTATAGCACATTAAGAGGGTACTTAGTCAATTATTACTTGCTAAAATTAGTATTTTTGCTTCAACAGGAAGCAAGTTCTTTCCATTTTAAAATAGCTTCACCGCAGCTACAAAGTGGGACAAAAGCTTTGGATCTGTTCCTGAATGAAAATGAACAACTAATGAGCCACTGCATATTCATTATTTTCCCTCTCAGCCTCTTTGGGGATTTTAAAATGATCCCTTCATCATGTCATAATGAAGATTTATATTTAGGCGCGCACAACACCTGGAACGCTGCTCAAACCTTGAATCACATTTAGATTGTTTTTACCCTCTCAGACACTTTTGGTTCACTTCAGCCCTCTGTGCCCTCAGGTCATGCAGGAAGTGACAGTAACCCGCTGGGCGGCGGAGCACACACAGGATGCTGGGTCAGTCATCTCACAGGAAGTGCCTTTACACGTTTTCCCCAGAGACGTGACTGGATGACACATGTGTAAAAGATTGTCAGAGCGAGATAGGGAGAGATTTGAAGAGTTGGAACGTCACGCTGATAAACTCCCAAAGAATTCACAACGTCGGCAGAATCTGAGAAGACCAGAGAATATTGGGTAATAGTGGATGTGCTGACGCTGAGTCACAAACTGATGAGACTCTGAAGAGCAAACACAGGCCATTTATTCTCTGCGACAAAACACATTAACCACACAGATAAGTAGGGTCAGTGAAGTTGGAGATATGAAAGATGAGGGTATGTGGCTAAGATTGCAGACGCTGCGGCTCCTTAGAGGAAATCCTTTCATGACCAACAAGCTTCCACTTAATACTAACAGCACAGTCTCATACCTGAACGGCAGATTAATCATCTTTCATCATCATTCCTGAGTTCGCAGAGCACATAGAACATACAGACTGTCTTAGTATGGATGCTCTCTTGTCTGTACTTTTTTACAGGATATTGACTTTTGTCCCTTCAGGTTTAACACCTCATATAAATCTAGATATTTTTGTGAAAGTGTTAATGGCCCTGTGACACACTCCTCCTGGGGGGATATCCAGTCAGTGTGTTTGTCTGCTCCTACCCCATTAACCCACCCCCAGGAGAGATCAGAGGAGTCTGCGTCATGAATTCGACCCCATCCCGGCTGCCTCCTAAAGGCAGCCTTCAGCCAATTAGGACCTCGTAAATAAGAAGAGGACAGAGGATGGGGGATTGTTAGTCTTTAACACAGCGTGTTAAGGTCCTAGCATGTTACTGCATTCGTAGTCTATAGTTGCCACCAATGACCCAACTCTGCATGTTGTAGCTGTTTACTTTCACGGATCCTGCTCTTGCTTGTTGTGCTGAAGTGGTTGAATCTACACAATCCTTCTCTCAAGGTTCAAGGTTCTTTATTTGTCACATGCATAGTTATACAAGTATAACACACAGTGAAATGTAGCCTGACACGCTCCTCGACATGTGTAAAAATGGGGCGGGGGGCGTAGAGGAAGAACATTATATATTCTCTCTGTGTCGTATCAAATACGGGCCATGAATTTCTTTCACTTATCCATTTCAGGGTAGCAGGAGCCAATCCCAGCTGTCATAGGGCAAAATGCAGGGTATACCCCGAACTGGTTTCCAACCAGAAGCAACTTAGAATTGCAAGTTAGCCTTACATGCATGTATTTAGACTGAGGAAGACTTGGAGAGAGCCCATGCAGACACAGCCAAAACATTCTATCTTCACCCAGCCAACCACTGGATTTGAAAACTGAACCTTCTTGCTGTGAGGCAACAGTGCTAACTACCATGTCTCCCAAATCTAGCACGAGGCTAGATTCAAATAATCGAAGTTTTATCACTCGTTTCCAATGAACTGATAGTATCGAACACGGAGACTTAATGTAACGCTTGAAAATCATAAAGCAAAAACTGCACAAGCAAGAAAACCCCAACACTCAGATGATATAATTTTACCCAGTTTTTGTTTTGCACTAATTTATTTATTTTTCACATTTTTAAAATTAGTGTAATTTTTACTTTGCTTTTCACTATAGTTGTTAGACTTTAGATTATTTGGGTTTTGGGGTTTTGTGTTTTTGCTTTTAGACACCTGGAATGTTAACATGTTTGTGTTAACTATAAATCACTCAGTCAGATACTGTTGTTTTAAATGTGCTTAATAAATAAAAGTGACGTGATCTGACTCTTTCAGCTACAACCCCGTCATCATAATCAAGTCAACCAGAAGTATTCTTGAGCCCTGTTGGAAGTCACTTCAGTCTCTCTCCTGAAAGTTGAGAACTTGGGACTCACCCACTTCATGTCTCTAGCAGTTATTTTAACCACAAGTTGCCAAATTCGACCAAATTGCTGCTAATCTCTAACTATGTGGATGCGCTTTTTATTCTTACATATAACTGCATTGATTATGCTTTTCTCTTTTTTCTGATCAGTTGCATTTTTTATTTTATAATATGTTATATAATAACAAGACATTCTTTATGATACAATATAACTGTTCCTAATGCAAAAAAGCCTGTGCATGCACGTACACGCTGGTGTAGAGATCTAAATGTTCAAATATCTGGTCATACGTCACTGCACTCTGTGCTAATAACACTCTGAATCACAAGGTCTGTTGCAAGTACTGCAACAAATGCATGCATAACTTGGCCCTTCATCAGCTTGATCTCTAAAAGGCAGCTATTCATTCTTTCACAGTGAAAATGAGATGACTATCACTCCAGCTATCTCAACACATATACACATCATGTTCTTCGAGTGGGAGCTGCATTTTTTCCTGAAGACGCAACTCTGGGGGAAAGGTGAGAGATCAGGGGGGTGTTTAGTTTAACAGAAGCCTCAAACAAAACAACAGTGCAGCTGATATTTTTTATATATTGATATTGGACATATCCATTTAAATTTCTGGAAATTGAGTGGCGTGAAGCTTCGTTGCTTCATACTGAGCTGTTTTGAGAACTGAAGCATTTAAGCCATCTCCATCCTTCATCCTGTGTATCTTTACATTCCTGGAATGCTTCAGTACACCAATGAATGCCATGTGCTTTTGAGAACGCTCTGTCTGTCTTTGTCACGTATCTCCAGGAGTTCCAACAACACATGGAAAACAAGCAGGGTCTTGAAAAGAGAATTAAATGAGGTATCTTTATTTCCTCCTCATGAAGAATTTCTTCAGAACAGGAACGTCAAACTTCATCATATCAAGTGAGTGATTTTTAGCTTCCTGTTAGTATTCCCTATAGCAGAGGGTGTTTTCCCAGATTGCCTCACAGCCTAGCTGTGTGAGCATGGGAAATCACACATCTTTTCACAGGAAGTTCCATCCATCCACACACACACACACACACACACACACACACACACACACACACACACACACACACACACACACACACACACACACACACACACACACACACACACACACCAGTGAGACAGGAAACTCTGCCAGGCTTTGGTCCACCAATTCATTCATAAATCTTGCAAACACACAAGAGCAGAGCATAACCAGAGAGCTGGGCAGATGAAGTGCAGTGTTTCAGAGATAGAACAACTTCTGGAAGGATATGTGAAGGTCAGAGGTCAACATAGCGCTAAGTGTAAGTCAGGATCTGTGCGGCTGTTTTTAAAGCTCGACAAAAATATGTACTGGATCATTGTTTGACTTCGGATGAATCCTCTTCATCTTCAGATGGAGCTGAGATAGGCTGTAAGATGGAGAGGAATTTCCTGGAAAGATGCGGATCACATTGTGGGTATCTCAGTTTTTCCTCTTCTTCTGTTCACTCATACACAGAGAAAGAGAGAGAGAGAGTAAATGCTTAAGGTGACCCTGAAGATAAAATACATTTTACTGCACATGCAGGGCAGTTGATTGTAATAATAAAAAGATTCTTATCGCAAGGGCCCTTTCAAAGTTATAGCACATTCGGGAACTCTTCTGCAATTATATTTTGACCAGAATCTGACCGGCTGTTTAGAGAGTCCATAAAGGACACAATAACCTCCAATGTTAGTGAAGAAATATCTTTGAAGAAGTCCTGAACCGGCTGCCTTGTACATCAACACCCACACACAGAACATCATTAAAAGCTCACACAATGTGTTTCACAGAGTTTTGCCCCTGAAGGGAAGAAGCGTAAGACAGACAGCGAGAAGTGTAGCAGAAACATCAAATGAGAGGCCTGCCCGGGCTCGTGCCTCACATTGCCTGTGGGTAATGAACGGGTTAGTGTATGTGGCAGTAGATACAGTATGTGATCATACATGAGTCACATCTGTCCCCCGTCACCAGTTTCCAACTGACAGCTTCCAGGTAAGAAGAGACGTTTGGTGTCAGTTGGAAATCTTATGACAGAGTTAATGACGGGAAACAAACAGGAAGGTTCACTTCATCATCGTCCTGCCTCATGACCTTTACTCATCCTGATGGGGTTATAGACTGTGGCTGTTCATAAAGGATTCCAGTCATTTCTGGTTATTCAAGAAGTCCTGTGCTGATTCATCATTGCACTTATTGTCATTATCTCTTGGTGTCTGCAATGGTGAAAGAAAAGTGAACATTTGAATGTTTTGCTATTATTGGCTGATGTAACATGGACCCAGTGGCCTTATTCAGTAAGAAAGGTACACAGTACGGTGCAAAAGTCTCAAGCCGCCCAACCTCACATTATATTTTGCTTGGATAATATGAAATAAATTCAGTGATTTAGTGAAACATATTATAAAAAATGAAAAAAAGGAAATAAAGTATAGAAGGCAAAAACTGAGTTTGCACAATTCTAATGAGCTTGGTTAAAAGTCAGTATTTGGAACGACCACCTTTATTCTTCAGTTGTGTTGAACTCTCTTAGGCAGCTTTCTTGTAATTTCTTGTAAGTAGATGAAGGGCCATATCCATCTGTCAGATTCTGTGTTAGATCTTTGCTCACTTTTTCTTTTCCAACATTTCATAAGAACATGACTTTCAGATGAACTATGCTCTTCATCTGTTATCAGTAGTTTTTGCTTAGGCCTGCAGCTTCATTTGTCCAGTCTCCTCAATTTTTAAAAGGATACACTGCACACTATACTGAGATATTTCAAATCTCCAGCTAATAGCTCTTCGTAGAAATGAAATCATCACGTAAGCATGCAGTTAAAGACACATTTAATGTTTTTTATCTACCTGGACATAGACATTGGGACCAAATAAAAACTGTGTCGCACACTACGTGGCACAGTACGTGGTTAGGTCACCTTCATTTAAGCCTTTGTGTTAAACTATTTGAAAATAACATATTCACTCTTATGCAAACAAGCCCTGATTGGGTCTCGCCACTTATCTGAGGTCCTCTCCACTATTTCCTGGGTCATCACCCCCTTCTTCCACCTCACCCAGCTCTTTGTGACCCTTCCCGCCCCGGATGCTCATCCTGTTTCCTATAGTTTCCTCTTCCCTGCGGACAGGAAATGGCTGGAGCCCATGAATACGCACACAACAGGGAGTCGGCAGGAAGTGATCTCACAGCAGCACCTGCAACCAGGAAACAGAACAGCCCCAGCAGGGAGGTGGAGGAACAGGCCACGTACGCTCACACACATGCAGGTTGTGTATATATACACAGACAAGTGCCGAAGCCACAAACACCCTCTGACTTCCCCTACAGCTGTTGGCATTGGAACCACAACACAGGAAACAGAATGTGAGCACATTTCTCAGACGCATAAGCATAGCTCCTCATCACCAGAGTCTGTTAAACATTCACACACAGGAACTAAGATAAGTCAAGAGGCTGTGGTGCATCTTTACGTCTGCTTTGTCTTTGCCTGGCTTTCTCAGGGTTAGACAGACTAGAGGTAAATAACTTCTTCATTAAAGTTCTAATTCAATTTGAGATAACGGGGAGGTCTGGGGGCGGGGAGCGTGCACATATGCCGGTAATTGTGTTTGTGCTGGGGGGATATTCCCCCAAGTGCTGTTGATAATCTAAAAAGTTTTAAATTTCATTACCTATTGAGGAAATACATTCCAAGGTCTCATTGATCGCACAGACGGCCGGATAATTGGTGGTAACGAGGAGTGGCGTCCCATCTCTGAATCTATGAAATGGGGATGAATGTCCCCTCTGGCTCCAGTGTCAGTGTACAACAGGATGCTCCTTGTTTTTCAATATCCGCTTTGAAATCTGCTCAAGGGTTTGGAACAGTCTGGGAATAAAAATTAAAAGTGAAGGAAATTTTGTTGTCTTACCATAAATAATGCTTGCATGGCTTTCTATATATTACTTACTAGCTCCTTGTTGTTAGAGTAACCCAGTAACTGCTGCTGGTCAGGAAAAGAGACAGAGCATTACTGAGTCCTGATTCAATGACCTGTTAATGTGTTGCAGTCCCTCAACTGTGTGCTCGAGCAAAAGACATAAAAAGTAAAAGAATGCCCTTAAGTTGGGGCCAGTATGTTAAAGAAACCAGAACTTGGATTTCAGAATTCCTTCAGTTTTCAGTAACTAGCAGACAGAAAAACTGAGCTTTTAATTTGACGGGGCAGGCACTAAGAATGGGCCAAACTGTGGGAACCTGGTACTTGGCTGTGGGTGGATGTGGCTCAGGATGTAGACTGGGTTATCCAGTAAGGTTGATGCTTTTGCCTTTAGAACTGCCTTAATTCCTCATGGCACAGAAGGAACAAGATGCTGGAACCATTTCTCAGAGATTTTCTCTGTATGGACATGAGAGCATCACACAGTTTCTCCAGATTTGTGTTGTCAGGTGACAGGTACACTATGGTCATAATGGGATGGACATGGCCAGAAAAATGCTCAGGTAGGCCCATTTGGTACCATGGAGCCCAAGTGGTGCCCAGAGAGACCTCTTCAAATCCATCCATTAGCCAGTCGATGTGAGCGTGCAGTGTGAGCTGTGCAACAGTGTGGAGTACGCACTCTGAATATGAATTGACTGCATTGGCAACAGACTACTGTACTTCACTGCACTGAATCAGTCTTTCTCCCAAAGGCTTAGAAAGTGGAAGCGAGAGATGTGGGCCAGGCAGATAGTGCAGCCTACTGACATACATTCTCCAGATGGAAAAAAAATGGAGATTTACTCCTTTTCTCTCTCTCTTTTTCGCTCTCTGCTTGCCTGCCTCCCCCACCGTTTAATCAGACTTACTACAGTCTGCTCATTCCTGAGTGTGAGTGAACCGTTTAGTATTCTGCGCAGGGAAAGCTTCATCTCTCTTGAGTGTTATTGCTTGTCTTGTATGTTGGAGAACCTCAGTGGAAACAAATCCCAGACTCTTCTTTTTTTCCTAATTTCTTTCTTCCTTCACAATCTGCTGCTTATCTTTCCGATAAATCTCTTCCATTCTCCCCCCGCAGCATATTTATTTTCACCACACAGTATTAAAAAGTGCAACAACGATCCTTCTTCATTGCTGGAATAGTGCATTCTGGTTTCATCCCATCCTCCAAACTCCCATATCCCCTCTGCAGTGCTCTCCTCTGTTATCTCAGGAAGGAAGGAACCATGTGATTCCTGAGATTCCTGCATGGCAAATACAGAAATATTTTTCCACTAGTGCTCTCGTATATTGGTATGTATATATTATAAACATGCCAGTGTTGTTTTTAAACTGCAGGCAGAGGAGGGAGAGAGTACTTTTGTGCTGCCAAATAAACACACTGCAAAATATTTACAAGATGGGTCACCCAGTGTGTTCCCCTTGACGTCGTACGCGGGATTAAATACAAACACACGAGCGATGCCGCATCAGGAGAGTGGGCGATGTACTAATCTGCTGCCTTTGAAGGCTTAGCACGCTGGGGCTCTACTTTACAACACTGTAAATTTGTATTAGCTGCAGTTTTTCTCACAACTGTTTAAATTTAATACCAACTCTCGTTTTGCCGTATTAGCTATGTAAACATATATTGTAGCTCAGCATCAAAGTCTTGCTACTTGATACTTTGGGTCAGACCACCCGAAAGCCCACCCGAACCTGCTGCAGTCTGTCTTTCAGCAGAATGTTGAGTGAAGCAATGCATCTTGGGACTTCTCTTGCAAACCACTCCATGTAATGAAGACTGTCCTCTCAGGAAAACACAGCCCTCCCCAAAAATGGGTGCACGTCTATAAGTCTGCAACCAGTACTGAGTTATTCAACACACACATGGAAACACAGCTATTAATTTCAAATAAAATGCACATGTTTATACATCCATGACAACCATACATTTGCATGCACACTTTGCTCCGCCCCCTCTTTCACGCTCTGATGTGTTTAGTTGTCCTGCAGTCACATGACTCAGCAGCAAAAAGAAACGAACTGATGAGGAAGTAAATCCCTTAGACACACCCAGAGCCCAAGCACAGAGGTAGAGGTCAATGTTACAGAGATCCAAAGATTGACCTCTCTGAAGATATTCTCTGAGAATAAGAATAATGCTTTTTATTATTTGAAAGTACTGAATTGGTATCTGCAATTCTGGCCCTAAATTGCAGCATCAACCACTACTAGCAGTGAGTGGTTGTCTATTTTCATGTTTTTGGTTCTTCATGTGAAGCAGTAAACTGTAGCACCATGCCCTGAAAATGAGCCAAGAAGATGCAAACAGCTGGTTCACATGATTTCTACACCTGAATCTAAATTATTACCATTTAATACTAAATATGCAAATGCTTCTGGAAAAATGCCAGCAGTACATGTCGTTTAATTGGAGGGACTTGTTTTGGGGGATAATGACTTAAATGCAAGGCTTATGCTGTAGTTTTGGACACAAAATCCATCCGGTGATTATTTTATTCTTCCTGTAAACAAACAAAGGTCAATAAAATAGAACAGTGGAGTCAGAGACACTTGACCAGCTCTTCGAGTGCCATGAAACAGGGCCGCCTGCCAAAAGAAGGCAGGGAAAGGGACGGAGGGTCATATGACTTCTTTAAACCACTTCCAGTGTGGCCAAAGGCAAAGGAACTGAATACTGTGAAAAACAGAAAAGAAGTAAAAGTAATCTCTCAAAAGCGAAAGGACAAAAGGTTGCCTGGCACACACTTGCTCATGCAGTTGCTGCGTGTTGCTGCTCCACTCCTTAATGTTATTTATCTGTCACTATTATTGATTTCTTTTGCAACTTCTGCAATGTTGTGCGCAGTCAGAAAGGTGATATTGGAATTTTTGACTTGTGTTGATATGTATTGACCCCCACTCTGCTCGCCCTCCCTCGCTTTCTCCCCGCCGCCATTTATTTTCCCCTCTTTCTCTCTCCCAGCTGTCAGCATTGGCAGAGGGCCACACAGACGCTTGCCGCTCGGCTAGTGACAGATGCAGCAGCAGTCAGGCAAAGAGGAGAAAAGGAACAAGAGTTAAAACAGACAGAGATCGAAAAAGAAAGATGGAGAAAGGGCGAGGTGGATGGGTGGGAGGGGAGCGAGCAAAGAAAAGAGGTAGAAGAAGAGGGATGAGTGACACAATAGAGAACTGGCCCTCCCCATTGTGTGAAAAAGGGACACGGTGCAGGATTAGGCCACGGCCAATAATCACAGCCAGATGGGCTGTGGAGGGGTGTGGACAGAGAGCGAGATTGAAAAACAAGATAGCCTGGGACATTTTCAGAGTTGGGTTACAGAACAACTTTATTCTGACATTTCCATTCACAGCCTTGTGTACAGTCAGGACACAGAGTGAACAGCTTCCAACACAGCCCTGCGGTTGAGAGCACTACAACTCATTTCCTTGCAAGATTGCATCACCGATAGGCCACATCTGTGTGGCATTTAAATCATGTTGCCCTTTTTCTCTCTTATTAACATTCCTGAGCCCATTCCTGAAGCACTCACACTGTGGGATTACCTTGACCAAAACATGGCTGTTTCTCCCCAGCTCCAACGCAAAGGACTGCACTTATTTCTGTTTTTCTAAATAGCAATCTGCTACTCGTATAATGTTTATGTATCAAGTATCTGGGCGCTAGGGTCACTCTGAGCCTTCAAGAACCCCCACAGGACAAGAAAGTTTGCAAAGTGGGATCAGAGGGGAAAAACGTGATATTAGAAACAAGTTTTGGGCGAACACCAGTGCGGTTGTTATTTCTTACTCACATGAGGCACCCTCTCCCTGAGTGCCAGCGGTATCTCCACCTTTTCAACCAGAAAACAAAACACAGTTTAGCATGTTTGACCAGCTTTGCTTTGCACAACACATGTAACATTACCATGAAAATGAGAGGTGTTACACATGAGATCTGGACTCTAAATGAGTCCCCGAATGGGTGTAATCACAGTTGACAGGCTCGTGAACTTGGCCAAGCTCTGCATTGGCCCAACAAAGGCTAAAACACCCACAAGCAAACAAACAAATGAGCCCAGAAGAAATCCTCACTGCCCCATCCCCCTACCCCTCGCTGCCTTTATGCCATTGTTTTTCTCCCCCAGTTTCTTTGTCTCTCCTTCTACCCCCATCTGGTGCATGTGGACGAGGCATCTCGGTGCTAATTCACTTCCTTGGACACCATCTGCTGTGTGACTTTCTTCAGTAAACTGAGCCTGACTGGCCATCTAAGGGAGGGGCCAGGCAGTGTTGTCACCTGTTCTCCACACCGCCTTCTACCACCCGGCATCATTTTTCAGTGAGCAACATTAGAGAGTGTGACGAAAAGGGTGTTTGTCAAGCATTAGCACTTGACTAATCAGATTTTTTCTTTCTTAGTCTTTAATGATTACCTCATTTGTCACAGTCAGCGTCATTTATTAGTGTAAGCTGATATCTTTTCTACTCCTGCATGGACTCTGACTTTAAAGATAAACTTTGGTATAATTGGTCTCATGGGGAGATGGCACTACAACTGGCAGTTCTGTAATTAATGACCCTCTTTACCTGCAGGTGCCACCAATCTTGGGCAAACAAAGAGACTGTATCTGACTAATCAGTAACTAATTCAGACATTCAGAAATGACATTTGGCATGTACATATAAATTTTCATCCATTTATGTTACATAGTTTAATAATAACAGCCTAATAAATTTAATGCTATGATATTTGTTATTAAATAGATACACTTGGTCACATGACTGGCAGTTAGTTACAATTAAATGACAGTTTTTTCTTGCGCGCAAGGAAGGTCCTGTCCTGTTTCACTCCAGGGTGACCGAGCAATTAGAGTGAGAAAGAGACTTTGTGAGACGCTTGGTGCAGGATTAATTGGAACTCCTGGAGACAACCCACACAAGCACCATCAGAAGAACCCTGCCTGGGTTTGAACCCTATACCCTCTTGCTGTGAGGCAACAGTGCTAATCACTGAACCACTGTGCTGCCAAAAAGCTGCATGTACACGCTCAACATAAATTGTAATGGTGCTTTCAGAAGTGAAAATTTAACTTTGGAGGAGTCCAGCCAATGGATGGAGTCAAGTTACAGTAACATATTTTCAAAATGTACCATGAAATCACGCTTCTCCGAGCTCTCTCCGTTTTTCCTTTCACTATGTCCCCGCCCAGATGTGCACGGATATTTTGTTAAAGTTTTTTTATGACTTTTGTCCGCATGCAAACTTTTTTTTAGCTTTTAAAAAACTCCTTCCAGGGTAAAGAGTGTCAGAAACGGCATCTCTGTGTGTGGGATGCCATTTTTATCAGATTGTGTGCCGTGTTATTGTGTGAAGGCTTCTTATTGGCCAAGATTGCAGTTAGGGTTATTTTGACGTCCTCTTGGTAGAGCCTCACATAGTTTTTGTTTTCATTTGGAGGGAAATACTTTTTAAAACAAAGGTGGAAAATCCTTCATTCAAACAATACCAGTGCCCTTGTGAACCTATAGCTTTTTTAAAAGCACAGTTGAATCATTCGCCTCCTGCTGCCCTTCATGCCAACAGTGAAGTTTTCCAAATGCACCTCATTCCAAAGACTTTTATGTGAACTTACTGTAACATGGAGAGGTGAGGTTTTGGAGCTGATGGCACTGAAAAGTAATGTATAAACTTTTTTTTATGACTTCCCCAATTTATTGCTTAATTCACTCACACAGGCTTGAGACAGGCCAGACTTTTGACTAGTAGGGTAACTTACTGCTAACACGGCTCAGCACCCTGCCTTTCTTGGATGTGCTTGATTCTAACACCTGGCAAAACGCTAATCACTCTGTTGGAGATGAAAGAATTAAGGCACTTTTTAATCCTTAGCGGTGCCTCGGTGTTTGTTTACTTTTGGGATCTGAAGGAGTCTTTGGCTCCGGAAATGGCTCTTACTTCAAACTTAACAAGCAGATACCGAGGGGCCATAGATTAAGACCAAAAGGGATAACAATGAAACTGAGATATTCCTCTCGACTATTCTCTGAGAATTTAATTATATATCAGGTCCCTAATCAGCTGACTTAATTAACAAAGACTTCATTATTAAGCATGTCAGCGTCTCGAAGGTGAACCAGGATAATAATAGAAGAACAGAGACGTTCAATTACCGAGCTCAGCAGGTGATTTTCTCACAGTGCAAAGAGGCCAGACTTTAGTTTAAAAATGTCAGTGGATTAGATGCTTTTCCCCCCTCAAAGGTGCTTTTCATTGCTAAGAAAGATGTCTAGTCTAGGAACGTTTTGATCTTAGTACCACACATCACTGCAAAGTCAACACTGTCAAAACTTGAGCCTGAAAATTATGAATACGCATGAAAATGAATATGCTTTGAAAGAATATCTCATGATCTGCAAAGCAATAAAGATTCTCGCCTAATCCTAATGGATGTGTTCCAGTGTGTGAGCGCTGGGTTGTGGAAACAAACGGCCTGTCTCTGCTCCGTTTCCTCACACATTTCTAGCCAGATCCATTTCTTTTTCCCCTCTCTCTGCCTTTTTGACCTTCTAGCTCTCCAGCTCTGAACAGAGTTGGATTTCTCCAAAGCACGGCCCAAGTTCTGCCATCTGTGGCTTGTGCTTTGACCCTTTTCCATGGCTCAGGAAGTAAAGGATCCGAGCCATAGCTTCGTCTAGGGGAAGAATACTGTTGCTGCTTTGCCGGCTGACTGACTGGCTGTCTTTTGACGTGACAGCTGGGTGAGGAAAACAGAGCTGTTCCCCGGCGAAAGGACTGGCTAAGGACAGACCAGACAGTGCGCTGGATTGTATGATTTGGTACAGGGAGCAAAAATGTGAGTGGCACATGCATATGTTCAGAAATGAATGTATATGCAGTTGCAAACGAGCAGACAGTAGCAACTGGAGTCTTGCAGCTGTTGACACCGATGCATAAGAAGCTTGTGTGCCTGGGAGCATGACCCAGTGGCAACATCCCTGCTGATAGTGAGGACAGAAAGCGACTGTCTGCTGAATATCTATCAGTGGAGGCCTCAGCACTGTCCCCCTAATCCTCCCTCCCTCCTGCTGTCTTTCAGGAGTTGATAGCAGCCCTTCATCCAACCCTTGTCCAAGCAGCCTGTCGCTGGATTGCTCTTCTTTTCCCTTTAATCTTTTTTTTATCGGGGCCAGCAGAGTGCAATTTATGACGCTGCTTTCTTGTTTGGCACTGCTTTGGGCTCTGGCTTGGTTTAAGGACGGGATTGTGAACAACTTCTAATGATGAAGCAATACTTTTTATGCTGTGGATTAAATTGAAATATTTCATTGGCAGTTGTGCTCTGAACTGCTGTGTTTTTATAAGGGACAGTAAAAGTGTGAAAAGTTGTCTTCTCCATCATATGGTACATCTGTATATAAAAGATGGCTGTAGCCACTGTGAAGTCACTGTCATAGTCCTCAGGTTTTGTATGTATCCTAGGGTCTTATAAGAGACCGCAAAGACAGTCAAGATGTCAGTTTCAGTCAATTTAGCGGAAATGAGGTCTTACAGACAGCTGCCTGTGTTGAAACCAAAGTGGCCACAAGCCTATATTGCATGACTCTTAGTACAATTTAAACAGTTATGAATGAGAGTGTTGGCTAGAGAGCAAAACTTTTTGTTTTTTGTGTTGTATCAGGCTGTGATACATGTTTATTTCTCATTTAAACACAACAGTCTGAGGATTGACTCACTTTTGAAGCCAATAGATGAAAAGCAGTTTTTGGCCCTTCCACGTTGGCTTCATTTTTCAGCACCAGTTTGAATATCATAGTATAAAATACTCTTAAGTATTATTGGTTGACCTTCCACAAACCTTGTGCATTTACAAAGAACCGCAGCATCCCGGGGATCTTTAAATAACATCCATTTTCCCTTTTTTTCCACTCATTATACCGCTATCCATGTCTGTCCACATGCTGTGGGTTTGCACAGCGATGTGGAAAATATGCGTCTTTCTTGCTGTGGTAGCACGTGACTGATTTACACAGTAGTCTTGAATAAATGGGAACACTCTTGTCTCTTTTTCTGCTCACTGAGAACAAGTGTATAAAAGTACCACGTGCCTGGCCACATGAGTAATAACTCATTTACCATACCCTCCTCCTGTCGCCAGCGATCGATTCCCAGTGCTCATTTAGCCCAATCAGTTGTTATGGAGAATCAATTGACAACTGATGCTGCACTGATTCAAACTCATCCACATCAGGAATAACAGTAAGGATTCTTTTATGGCCATTTCTCACACATTAAATGGATCGGCTGATCTGACAGACGCTGGCTGGGCCGAGTGGGCCGCCGTATGTGTGTTGAATTTGCGTGATGTTACATGCCTTCTGGGTGGGTGAGGCTTGTTAGGGTTGGGGGGTTCTGATGTGCCCTGGTGTGGTGAGTTAGGAGTCAGGGGAGAGTTAAAGCAGAGGGATGGTCTCCATCTGTCAGCTTGGCTCTCTCTAAAGTGGCCATCACTCAGGATTGATTAGCCACAAGCCCATTAGCCCCCTGGCTTTTTCTCTCTTTTCACTTCTGTCTTTTTTTCATGCTATTTTCTCCCCTGTAACCATCTACCGTTCTCCGTTTCATTCAAAATCATCTATTTCTATTTTAAATATCTCTCTTTATCTTTCCCCTTTGCTTTCTAAAGTCTCTTAGTTCACAGTGGTGCCAGGCCACTTTGTTCATCTGCTCAAGGTTCCAACTTTCTCCCCTTTTCTCACGTTTTCATTTTCACTCCCTGTGTCTGTTCCTCTTTCTTTCTGTCTTGCTATGCTGCAGGGAAATGCTTCTCAATGATTTAGTCTTCACCTCACTTGTTTCATTTTCTCTCTTGAAACCCACTGGTGCCATCGCACCTCTTTTCACCCCTCCCTTCTTCTGCTTTTATATCAATTGCCTCAATCAGTTCAGCAGGCAGACGCACCCCGATAGTCACAACCATTCTGCTGTCATGACAACAAGATGCTGTGGGGCATAGAGACCATTACTAAGTCCACCCATTTAGGTCATGTCCTCTAGGTCGTGGAGGGATGTGGTAGCTGGAGGGGTAGAGGATATTTATATAAACAGAATATTGGGTTGGCGATGGGGGGATTGGGAATGGACAATTTAGTGATGAAAAAAAATGGGTATGGGGTCACTGTGGTATATCATGTGTGGTTATACAACAAGGCTATGTGTCTGTAAACATTTCCTTTACCGCCTACAAGATTAAAATAATAATTTTAGCTGCATGTATCTGCACCTTTGGGTTAATACGCCCTCACTTGGTCCACCACGCTGTGCCACTCTCAAATATCTCAGCAAATACGACGGACTACCTTATTACTTTTTTATATTTCATGGTCCACAGGGGATTTACCTCTACTAGTTTTTGCTCTTGTTCCTAAATAACTGCAGTGAAGATCAGGACAATTTTTTAATTTGTTCAGTACTCTGGTTTTTGGTCAGATTTTTGCAAACCTACAGAGACACAACCTCTGAAAAATGAAGCCAATGTTGAAGTGCTGAAAACTTCATTTTTGAAAGCAAGTATCCACAGAAAAAATACATACCCAGTTTTAGGGGTAAAAAACGGTTTTGGTGTCTATAAAGTATTTTAGTCTAAATAACCTAAAATGTTATGTCCACATATGTGGACGCCAGGTCCTAGGAGGTTAACACATGCCAGTAGCTTAGCTAATTGTATTATCTGGCTTCATGGAAAAATATAGCAGGGTATCATCTGCATAGCAATGAAAATGTATGCTGTGTTTTTCCATCATTTTGCCTAAGGAACCGGTACTCTGTGAATAACTTTCATGTGGGAAGAAAGCTTCCCATGAGTACAAAGTGCTGAAAAGAAAACTGGGGTTGTCCCTGTCAGTGACAAATCATAAGATGTCCTAGCTTTAGAAATGGATTTTTCATAGAGTGAAAAACTCTGCTTTAAGGCCAAAGATCTTCTAAATTTGTGAAATCCCAATTTCTTTGCAACAGATTGGAATGCTTTGAAGTGTGCATATATCTCATTTACTGTTTGATAAAAGTCAGTTGAGTCTAATAATAAATTAAATACAGTGTTGAGGTTATTATTTTCAACATCTACATGAATGCTCAAATCACTCACTATGATTATTTTATCTGAACTAATCTGATTTGAAAAGTCAGATATATTAGATAGAAACTTTGAGTAAGGGCCAGGTGGACGATCGATAACGACAAACATAACCGGCCCTTGAGATTTCCAGTTAGGCTGTACAAGGCTAAGAGTTAGGCTTTCAAATAAATTAAAACCTCTGTCTGGGTCTTTGGTTGATTAATAAGCTGGAGTGAAAGATTGCTGCCTCTCCTCCTTGGTCTGTGCTTCAGGGATTCTGACAGTGTGACTCAGGGACATTCATTAAAATTAACGTTCATCCTGCTTTAATGAGGATTTTGTAATGCAGAGTAAATCAGTATTTTGATCAGTTATTATTACAGGGAGTTAGAAGAGAGAGAGACCGAATGTTTAATAGTCCACATTTAGCTCGTTTACTCCTCGGTGTAGCTGAGGTTGTTATGTTGCTTTTGATGGTCTGGTAGTAGATGCAGTCACTATGGTTTTGGGAGGAAGAGAGAGCTGTATAAAACGGGTTTTATACTTTCCGAATGAATCTTATGCCACTGGGACCCTGGTGGACCATGACTCATTTGTGGAGAATTTACATTAGAATGCAGAAACTATGCATGACTTCAAAGAAGTGTAACAGGATTGACTACTCGGCTGTGGTGTCTCCAGCTATCCTTATCCATGTCTGCAATCCAGGCTTTAGACTGCAACTCTACTTCAAGGTCTCAACTCTGGAGAGTTACATTTTAAAAGTTACTGTAGCAGTAGAGAGGCATGTAGTTACTAGCAAACTGGAATATTTTTAAAACTCTATGTTAGGGAAGTCCTTTTTTGTTTTTGTGGGTTACTGGTGACACAGAGTGATTCATGCAATCTTATCAGTTAGTGATAACCACAATAATGACAGAAGGTGGTCAGTGCGGTCACAGATAAGGTGATCCTGTGCACACAGGCTTTCTAAGAGAAGATGTGGCCTTGAGAGCTCCTGACCGTGGCTCCACACCAGGCCTCTGATAAGCTGGCAGAGTGCTGATTGAGTCCTTAGTGATCTGTCGTCTACTTCTGCTGGAGTGCTGACGGCCAGCTTCAACTTAAGAAGAAGCTCTTCAAAATCAGACCTTTCAAGCGCATTGTAAAACAATGGCAGCAGACACATAAATATACACACACTCCCCATCATCAACAGTCTACTCACACCAGTGTGGAGGTGGCAGTAGCCTGCGTTTAGACTCGAGGGCACGTCCGAAAAGCCAGTGTTTCCAGGAAAGACCACACTGTGTCGACGGTGTTCCTGCAGGCAGCTTCCACTTCCTGGTACCTCTGAGGACTTCACCAGTAGCCTCCCTTCCCCTGGTGTGGGGTGGAGAAGCTGTGCAGCTCTGGCCACCAGAAACGCCTCACGTACATGGGCTTATACAGGCTCAGCTGAGGCTTCCTTGATTGGGAGGTGGTGGTAGAGAAGAGCAGAAAGAGACGAAGGCAGACAGAAAATCAATACAGCCACAGCATTACCCAGTGTACTCATTTCCTCGCTGTGTGGCCCTAATTAATCACAGACATGATCAGTCTGTACATATTTCAGTCTAGTTTAAAAAGATGGCATATAGATATTTTTTGTTTTTGTATGTAAGTGTGCCCACAGAAAGCAAAAAAATAATTAAACTCCCCTTTTCCCCACCACCCTACACTTCACTTTTTGCTCTTTGTTAGCAGCTTCGTCACAGTTTCAACTCAGCCAAGTGATGAGTGATTTACCTTGTAGCCACCTCACATCTCTCATTAACCACAGTGGAACTGTAATAACCTAGTCTGTGCTCTGGCATGGGAAAGAGGATTAGAGGTGGTAAAAGCAGCTCAAGGAGAAGAGGTGCAAGGATACACAAAGAGGAAGAGTGTATATGTGTGACTGACACAGTATGCATGCTGACCAAAATATGACAGCAATGCAGGACCAGTTAAAGCTATCTAGTTACAGAGAGCCTTTTGTGAATATAGTGATGTGAGACCTGCTGGCTACAGTCACAGACAGTGGGTAACTTTAGAGGGGCCGCTGGGGATAAAATGGCATGGAAGGGGCCCCAGACCCGGACACCCTCTCACCCCCACTCCATCTAAACACCTAGAGGCCTGCATGGCATTAGCCTCAGTATGTTGTTACACACACACACACACACACACACACACACACACACACACACACACACACACACACACACACACACACACACACACACACGTAAAACCTCCTTCAAAAAGAAAAAAAATAAAGAATACGGTTTTAACATAAGTAAGTCGTAGATAGAAGTGTCGAAAAGTGACACCTTAAAACGTTTTTTAACGGCCAGCAGGGGACAGCTTCCCAGGTTGCAAGAAGAAGCCACATTGTATAGCAGGGGTAGGCAACTCCAGGCCTCAAGTGCCGGTGTCCTGGAGGTTTTAGATGTGTCCATGATCCATCACAGCTGATTTAAAGGGCTAAATGACTCCTCAGCATTTCTTGAAGTTCTCCAGAGGCCTGGTAATGAACTAATCATTTGATTCAGGTGTGTTAACCCAGGGTGCGATCTAAAACCTGCAGGACACTGGCACTCGAGGCCTGCAGTTGCCTACCCCTGTTGTATAGAAATGCATTAGAAAAAGACTATACTGCTAACTCAATTTATGTCCTCTGCCAACACGTTCCTAATGAGTGTATGGTCTCAATCATTAGGGTTAAACCTAAATAAATACATCATGCTTATTTTGTAAATTATGACCCCTGTTTAGGAAAAAAAGAGTCCACAAACTGAGCTGGTGATGTCACATTGGCTATTTAAGACATTTCACATGTTATTAACTTTAAAATGTTGCCACTTGATGAGCACAGACATACACGTCTCTAGTTGATTTGTCTCTGTGGCGGTTATAGCCTATTTCTCGTGACCCAGTCCCAACCAGCCAGCTATCTGATTTCAGCAGCCTTCAGATGAACTTGCTGATGTGTGCGTAGGTTTTTGTGGGAGAACGTCTCAGCCCTTCCCTCCAGCAGCAGCTGTAATCAGACAGCAATCAAACATACTCTGCAGAGCATCCATCCTTCTTTTCTCTCCCTCTGCTTTGCTACCTGTGCCCCCTTCCTCCTTCCGTCTCACACAAGGTGAAAATGACAGACACTTTCAGAGACAACGTGATGAGCTGCATTTTTTTTCATTTCAGACTGGAAAGAGAAACAGGTATTGACAAGACTGAACAAAGGAATTGTGTCACGAACGAAACTTTATGCAGCAGTGCTGGTTTGTCGTTACATTTTCAAGGAGGAATTTGAGACACAGAAGCAAAACAATCCCATCAAAAGCACAAAAGAAACACATGGTGAGCTTATTGTGCTAGCAATAATTAAAATCTGCTCTTAATTTGTGGTATTCTAAAAAATGTCAACTTGTTTTTTTTATAATTCTTTTTTATTTGAATCAATGTCACCATGATCACAAACCAAACTGTCACACTGTGATTCCTCGCAGCAAGAATGCGAACAAACAAACTGACATTCTTCCTGCAAAAACCTGCTTACTGACATCCAATAAGCAAACATTTGAGTCACCTCGCCACACGCCGCACCCTGGGTCAGTAAAACACGGCGTCCTTGTTGAAAGCAACCCATGTCCTCAATTACAAACACAATGACTTGGTGTAGTGCTAGCATAAAGCATGAGGCTGCAAGTGGTAAATAAGGTCTTGTGTGGGGGAAGGACAAATATGAGCTCTGACCTCCCTCAAGATGTAATTAGACACATATTCAGCTGTTTCTGGATACATGGCTGCCTGTTTTGTCTTGGTTCTGGCGAGTGCTGCCTGCTTGGTAAGTATGTGCATTTGCTGTGAAGTATTTACATTTGTGCCTTTTTGCATCTGGGTGTGTTCCTTAGCCATACCAAAGGGACAATACGTATCTGTTTTAGCATCTAGAATCTCCTCAGGTGAAATCAGCCTGAGCACATCTCTTCTAAAACAGAGTCTCATTCAGAGCTGCATCAGAGAAAGCCATGCAGGTACTAGCACCACAGATCCTCAGGCTGGTTCACCCTGAGGCCAAATGACCATCAAAAAAACCCAAAACTTCTTCTTTGTCACTTTTGTGCTTTATGCTAATTTTAGCCTTTTTCCCACATCCCCAGTGCATCCCAGTTTTTTTCCTCTTGTTTTCCAGATATGAGGAGAATTCTTGAGTTAATGATCTCTGAATAATTGTCAGCGAAAAATAGCATTGTGACTCGAACTAATGCACTTCGGAAATGAAAAGCAGGCTTTGAGATTTAATGCAGGGTAAGCCCACTCAATGGGATTACATTCGGAAAACAATCAAACATGATTGCTGTGACACGCAGTAGATGGGACTCATTTCTCTGGCCTTCATCCCGCTGTTAAGTATCCACAAAATCCACTATGTTTTACAATTGAAAGAAATCGGACGGGTTGGCCTCAATAACGCCGCGTTTCTTCTGTATGTCAGAAGAATGGAGTTTGTCTTTTGAAGAGAGTATAGCTCTGCTGGAGGAGCAAACATAAGCTTGTCATACAGCGCTTTTTTTGGGGGGGGCTCATTAAATCTGCAGACGTGCCCTACTTTCCTCTTCCTCCTCCATTGGACTCTCGTGCTAGTGAGGATATTTACTGGAGGATGAGAGTGGGGGTGTTTCATTAAATATCCATACACCCCGAGCCTTTCTGCAGTGTTACTTGACATTACGCAAGCATGTGTGTAAGAGAGAAGCCTGGCAAGAAGGTGCAGTACATATTATGTGTTTATCTCCATGAGCTCCTGCCCTTTGGAGTACTTCCCCATCCTGTTGTGGTTCAGACATCCAGCCTGCTCCCATCTATCTCCACAAACATCCTGATAAGCCTGTCTTTCTAACCTTCCCCCATCCTCCTTTTATTTCCCTGCAGCCCTCCTTCGTGTGACATTGGACAGCCCAGGATTCCTTCTCTGCCACACCCACCCACCTCCCCACACTCCTCTACTCCTTTCCCATCCCCCTCCCCTTTCTCTCCACCATACTCTAAAAGCTGTCAAAACACTGTGCTGCCTTCTCAATATCAAAGCCTGCTGAAAAATATAGGCCCATGTTACTGGAGCTCAAACTGAATTCCAGAAACACGCAGAAACATGTTTTGACTCTAAACTAAAGTTAAAATAAATTATTCACAGAATAACCACACACAAAAAAACGCTGTCACTCTCCAGTATCATGCTCTGCACAGGGCGTGTGTGAAAGTTTCATATGGAGTGAGCAAAGAGATGGTCAAATCCAGGAAAGTGCATGGAAACCCCACAGATTTTTCTCTTCTTTCATCATATTTCAGAATAATTGAAATCCTCAATTGTGCCGCGACTAGTGACCTGGACTTTTTGTAATGAAACTGAAGAACGGAAAGAGGAAGTACCAAGGTCATTTTCTTTTTGCGTATTTCAAAAATGAAAGAAACCACAGAAATTGTCATGATGTCTCAACACAGAAGTGTTGAGCCACAGTTCTGTTTTGTCAGTTATATTTCCCTTTCTTTTCTATTTCGCTTGAATTTCAAAGGGGCATCGATACCGGTTTACATGAAATCCAAACATTACAGATGGAACTGGATTTTACTTGATTTTACATTTGCAGTTTTGATCAGTTGCATCCCAGAAGGAGGAGAGGGCATCGACTTAGACCCCTATGATGAAAGCTCCAACAAAGCTAAAACACTGGGGTCCCACCCTGGAGCCAAGCCTGGGCTCGGGGTGTTTTTGAGAGCACCTTAACCTATGGTGCCAAAATCAGACATTCCTTGAGGCTCACTGACTGTAGGAGGAGCTGTAGTGGTTTGGTGTTTTGTGGATTGGACAGAGGTCAAATCCAGAGGCCTTTGTGGTTCGAACCCTGTCTGTTTAAACTGTCTTTGGCAACATGGAACCTCACCTCTCTGATCTTTCGGTACTGTTCACGAGTGAGAAAGTAGCTGGTTATAGAGTTTCAAAACCTGTTTCTTGTTTATCGCCAGTGAAAATCAATGGCACAGTTGCTAAACAGGAAATGAGGTAATATCTGTGCCACTGTTTCATGTGCTGACACCAAATTAAGTGTGATTTGATCAAGCTGTCAGGATGCCTCTGTCCTGATAAACTGCTTGGTTGTTTCACTGCCTTATATATATGCTATATTCTAATTGGACTTTGGATTAAGAGGGGCCATACAAACCTAACCCTACCTGAACTGTAGTCACCTGTGTAGAACAAATATTTTTTAAAGCTTAAATTAACTGGTACTCCTCACTTATTTTTTGGCATAGGTAGAAAACTGCAGTGCTTCATCAAAACTAAAAAAAAATGCTGGGGCTGCTGTAAGTGCAGCCTCACAGATTTCTTATGGTACATTTGTAGACTCCACTATTTCAAGAAGTTTGACAAAAGGAAATGACAGAGCAGATTTTCAGTTGTAGCCTGAGGCCACCTAACAAGGGCCACATATCCATCCTGTCATGGAGAAAGAAGAAAAAAATCACACTGGCAAGACTCCTGCACTATAGACTCAAACCCATGAATGACTGCTTGTGTGATATTTGCTCAGACTTGATGTACATGCTGGTAGATTCAGAGCCTCTGCAGACCGCAGACCCTCTTTCACTAGAACTAGGGAAAAAAACAGCATACCTAAGAAAGATCCATCACTCTCTTGACTTAAAGAGCATTTGAGGTGAGCGATGACTGTGGTGTATTCTAATAAATTTATACAGTGAAGCTTCACCACGCAGTTAATCTTGGTGGGCAAAATTGTATTAAGGCAGAGATTTTTATCACCAAACAGATAAAAAAAAAAGTTTATTGTACTTGGAGCCAAAAGCATCAGGTGCACCAACCAGTTTGTAATTTAATGGCCAGTGGAGGCTGGAGGCTATTCCAGTGCTTTATTTAACTCTGGTAAAACAAGTTTTGATAAATGACAGGCACCGGAAAAGTTTTAGGCTTGATTTCAGATCATTATCAATAAGGAAACTATCTCACTCTGAAGGTATCATAAACAAAAAGTTGCAACCAAAATCTGCCGACTACTGTCTGCACTGCAGGTTTGTTTTGAACCAAGGAGCCTGCATATTGTTAAAAAACCCATTAAAACAGATGACAGAGACACAGTGCTATTCTAACAGATGCCATCCATCATATTCCAGCAAGACTTTACTGAGCTGCTAATTATCACACTTAATAGAAGTACTTTTTCATTTTCAGTTAGACCTGTTACAGTTTTGGTGGCAGCGACGAGGCGTAGCGATACATAAAACAGGTGATGTGCAGTAACTTGTTCATTTCTGGCAGAATGAAGCTGCTGTTGACAGGAATATAACTGGAATCAATGCTGCCTTACAGAGTGACATTGGGGAGGGTGAGAAGAACAAATTGAGTTGCCTCATTTATAGTGATTGATAACGTTCACCCATGTCTCTGCAGGTCTCTATAAAATGAAAGAATGTCTCTGTTTACCAGGAAATAGTGTGAACCTTTAAAATTCCTCACGTTGTGTTTTTCCATCTGTCCAACTGGATACCATTGTATCTATCCAGGTATAACCCTGCATCCATAGTATTAAGATTATGCAAAGTCTAAGCACCACAGACCTCAAGTAAAGCAACACATAACCGCTGCCACTTATTGCAGAGATGTCACTGTTTTACTGGTAATAACAGAAACATGCAGGCTTCTCGCTGTCAGAGGAACATTCTCAAAGGAGCCACCACCAGCCAGATAACTGAGTCAAAGCCCATCCGCCATGCAGACAAGACAGCAAACAGGCACCTCCCCCAGCACTTATCTGTCACTAGGCACACCAGCCTGCACAAGAAGGGCACATGACTGTATTTATCTATGAATGTGTGTGAGATATAATTGTACACTCTGATGGGATTTCATGCTGATTCTCGTACAGCGGTTTCAGTGCCAGGTTGTCAGATGCATTAACTGTAATGTACAATGACTAACACAAGCCTGTTCTTATGCCCTGTCACCGACTTACCACACGTGGTGTTTCCCTCAGCCGTCAACAATGACTTCTCTTGTGAAATGTGGGGCAGAACGTCTGTCACCACCTCAATAACAAAGTGTCTTTCGCTTTAAAGGTTTGTTTTACACTCACTCATTGTGTAACGCACTGCTAGACCAGGGGAAAAAAGGAAACTGAAAGCAAAAAGAAGAAGTGCTTTTCTTTTCCACCTTTACTGAGGAATTTACAAATAGGTGCAGTAAAAGGCGCTAAAAAATCCCCTACCTTTCCCAGCCTCACAGAGAAAAGGAACTGGGTAATCCAGCTACGTCTATGAGTAAAGAGTCCCTAATTTAACAAAGATTTACAGACAGTTTACTCTTTCTTTGTCGTATGAAAAGAGGGGACAGACAAGGACAAAAAAGCACACAGACAGACAAGGACAAAAAAGCACACAGTGGCTTACGAAAATCCCCAAATCCCAAATGCCACTTTTTTTTAACACAACAGCCGAAAGGTCTGGTGTTAGAAGGACTTAAGGATTTCCTCACTCTCAGGTCACTGATGTCACAATTTAAAAATGAGAATCTCAGGCACAGAAAATGATGATCCCCTCTTTGCATTCAAGTACGAGCTTTATATAGAGAACAGTAGATTATAGACTTAAGCCACGCTCCCCATCATCATCATCAGTCAGTAAAACGGTGTAGCTGAGCAGCATCAGGGTCTTTGTTCCAAACACAGTCAAGTTTAGGGAAGGTTTAAGCCCAGGAGAGTATGTGGAGTCTCACAGCTGCTGCTGGGACCAGCTTTTATCCACTTCGCTAAAGCAGTAAATGCGGCCTCCTGTTGTGCTCCCTGTGAGTCTTTGTGGGAAGCTCTCCAGGAGTCTGGTTAGTCAAAGATTGTTAAACATAGTTTCAAAGCTAACTGATTCATCAGTGTCATGTTGAGGGGGGAGTTTAAGTTTTTTGTTTCCTAATGAAAAATCAAACAGCAATGACTGGAAAACAGACCTACTTTGTGCTGATAAAGGACTTTCTTCCTGGAACTGGCTTGTAGGGACCAAAGCTTGTGAAGGGCAGTCCATCAAGAGGTGACTCACTTATAAAGCTTCTTTTGGAGATTTTGCCTTTTTTCAATCAGTTTGGAGCACACTGGACATAAACACACAAACACAAATCTGCATATGTGGTGTTTTTATGGATAAAAACCCCCAAAACAAAACAGATAATGTAATTTGGAGCTGTCACGTGTATCGGCTGATATTTATGATATAAATCCCGCTAGTTAATTTATAAGCACATTTAAAAACTGCAAGAGTTGACCAAAGTATTACACAACTAAAAGAAAAGGAATAAAAGCAAAACAGTCAAAATAACACACTATAAATAAACAGACACAAATAAAAAGCAGAAGCCGACACTCAGTCTGGTTTAAATGCCAAATAATAAAAATGAGATTTCAGGCAGGTTTTGAAAATGTCGAGTATTGATGAGGTCCTAATGTGAAGGGGCTGCTTGTTCCAACTCTACTTGGTGTGGGATATTATAGCAACATAGATAAAAGTTCAATAACGTAATTTGTATGCACTACAAGCACAACAATGAAAGACGTTGAGGCGGTGATAGACCTGCTGTGTGGTCTGTGGCTTTTTGTCGGACTCGGGACCACGGTGTTGGTTTTCTGGAGTCATTTCCCTCATTGGTCTGGATTTTTGTGAAGGAGTCGCTCTCATGACTCATTGAGTGACACCTCTTAAAGGCCAATTGGTCGCATGTGGTATGCTGACGTGACATTTTTTGATTGACCAACATTGCTTGGAAACCTGTCTGAGTAGGTACTAAACAAGTTCCTACCACCTAATGGAAACCCCAAAAAACCGAGTTGAGCCAAGCAGGTACTGGGATGTGCTCAACTTGGGAATGATGTCATACCCAGCTCCAGCATCTGACTTCCAAGACAAATGAAACGCACGATTAACCTTCACAAACTGGCTTTGACGACAGCATTTGTTTATTTATCAAATATGAAGGTGTCAAAAATCACCCCTAGGGTGTTATAAAACTTTCCAAAGGGCCAAGATCACTGTAAGGCAGGCGTGAAGGTCAAAGGGTCTGAAATGGACAACTTCAACTTTTAAAAAAAAAATTCAGGCTCAGAAAATTTAACACCATTTGTGACTTTATATCATCAAAGGGGTTCTAGTTTTACAGTGCTGACTTCCTGTGGCAAGTAGGTTGTGGTTTGACTCGTTTCGTAGCGACACATCTAAATTCTCTGTAAAACATCCTAGGACATAGCGCCAGCATCTTGGAGAGTAGCACATGTGTCCCAAATTTCATACATGTATGTGAAACAGTGGTCAGGCTCCTTTAGTGCAATTTTGTAAGAGGCATTATGGAGTTTTTCACACCCCTGTGTGCAGTACCCATAATATATATACATTTTAATCATGCTTGACATGTGTTCAAGATTTAATTAATTTTTTAGCATCGGGCCCTAAAAAAGCATAAAAGCGTCTTTTAAAAGGAGCCAGGTGATGTGATTCAACATCTGACTTTGTGGTTGCCTCCTCGCTGTGGTGTTTTGGGCATGTCCAACAGGGAGGACCCCCCCAGGTCTGTCCCAGGACACGCTTGAGAGATTACATCTTTCAGATAATTTGGGAACATATGGATGGGAGGTCTGAGTGTCATTGCTTTGATGGCAACAGAAAATGAATGGATGGATGAATGAAGACAGATAATAAAAAGGAATTCTAACAGGCCCTTTGCATTGTCATTACTGTGGGCCTGGAAAACAGTACGTGAATATAACAGTAGTCGGTTGCGATTCACAAGTACATCTGATGAGACAAATTACAACACATTTCATACATTATTACTCACCGGACGGACAAAAGTTAGTTAAGGGTGTGTGTGTGTGTGTGTGTGTGGGGGGGGGGGGGGGGGGGGGGGGGTGTATGTGATTCAATAAGAAACAGCGATCCAAAGCACAACCACAGCACGTTTTTTGATTTAATCTCAGCTGCTTCACATCCTTTTCATCTGCTGGATGGAATGAAGGTCCACATCGTATGTTGTGTGTTGTTTTAGAGTCCAACAGGCATCTCTCGGTCACTGGCTAAGCTCCACACGCTGATGTCACCTCTTGGCACTACTTTGTGATCTTTGGACCCGATCAGCAATTTTGCTGCAGCTGACCAATCGGCTGGAGGGGTTTTGACCCCAGGCGGTGATGTCATGCAGCAGGCAATGCAAACAAATGGTGCGGTGGGGTGCACGAGCTGGGGCAGGGGCAGTACAGAGGCATTGTTTATAGAGCCTGACGGTTGTCTGGGCAGCGCAAACAGGCTGCCAGCTGTGACACTGTTGATTTTGCACTGGACAGGCTGTATATTTAGTGCACTCACCGGTGGCTGTGTGTGAAGTTATTGTGCCAAAGTTTGTTATGGTTACTGCCAAAGCTCTTCAAACTCTCCTGGATCTTATCTCTCATTCATTGCCCAGTTAAATTACGTTTTTCAAAAAATTATAATTTTAAAGAAGCTTCTGTGCATAATAAAAATCTCCACAGCAAAAATATCAGTGAAGCGTGAACACCAATAAACTTTATTACACTTTAAGTAAGCGCTGAGTACGCTGCCACTTCCTGTCTCGAAGCTGTTGCACAAATGTGAGTCACTTGCTCAGCAGCAATGCAAAGTGGCATGAAGTGGCATAGTTTTGAGCTGAATGTGTGAAACATCCCCTGTATCCTGAGGGTGGGTGGGAGGTTGGATGTAGATGAAAGGTGGAAGAAGTGAAGTAATTTGAAGATTAAAACTGTTGATATCGAGCCGCTGACATCGCGAACCTGGCGGGGGAAAGCACTTCTCAAGTTACGCTGTTTATCTAATGGCTTCTTTATACGTGACACCCTGTGTGTGTGTGTGTTGACTCGTGGCTAAACAAACGAGCTGTGAGGTAGGGAAACCAAGCCACTGAGGTAACCAGATGACAGAGGACTCAGGGAAACACCCAAATAAAATAGAAGAACCATATGTTGTTTGTATGTAATCTCTTCACACAGAAACCACTTCACTTTATTTTTCCTGCCTGCTTTGGGTTACTTGAGGTTACAATAAATGAAAAAAAAAATGCTTCCTGACAAAGCCGCGGTCTCCCCCTTACACTTCTCAAAAAGAATAATTAGCTCTGTGAGTAATCACTCTTGTTATGCATCATAAAATACAAGCTATTTATCACAGCTCTACACTGAGAATTTGCAGCTTCTTGGAGAGAGCAGAGATTAGCGGGTGGGGTTGCAAAATGGGACCCCAGGGCCTCTGAGCCCCTCAGGAGACAGACGAGAACCACAGTCTTTGGGTTTGAACACCAAGACTGTCTGTACCCTCTCCTCCTTTGTGGTTATTCTGTGTAAGTGGCGCTCAGCTTTGGAAAGTCCTGCTGCCTGCAGTCTTTGATTCTTGGAAGGATTAGTAGACCAGAATCATGTGACCTCCAGTTTGTGTTGGTTGGCAGTTGCAACGTGCTATCTGTGGTATTCAAAGTACAGCTTTATAGGCTGTGCTGTATTTAACAAAGTGCTTGTAAAAGCTGTGGATCACAGTAAACATTAATAGCACTGTGTTCATATTTGATACACACTCAGGTGCCAGTTTATGAGGAACAGTGTTGCTTCATTCGCGTATAGAGCTGTGGTGCTATTAAATCAACCTGAATAGTGCTCTACTGAAGCCAAGGAGACAACAGGGGTCCACAGACTCCTTGGTGAATGGACTTACTCCCCATGCATGTTCGACTCTACCAAGACTGCCCTTTGGCACCAAATTGAACAAAATATTAGTGGGAATTAGTGCTAATTGTACGACCACTGGTTTGAAGTATAGATGAAGGACAGATGTTCGAAATCCTCAAATGAAAAATAGTTGAATAGAAAGTTAGCAAATGGAATTTGGGATTCTTGTGACGTTAGCAGCGCTGTAGGGTAAAAAGGGCAAAAATAAATATTTTATGACATAACTTAAGTAGAAAGGAAAAAGAATGGAAAAGAAGACAGAGAAATTCATATGCATCAGTCAAAAGGAAAACCCCGTTAGTGTCAGATGCTCAATGGGAATGTGGAGTTAGATGGACTGATTCGTTCTGCAGTGGGCCGCAGACATTTCCCCTGTTTGTATGAAATGTGGCATTCATAGCAGTAGAAGTAATCTGATCTTCTGATGTAAATCACATTTTATAGTTGATGAAATTATATGACTTATGGATAACCTTAAAAGCAGAAATGAAGGAGTTTGAATCTTTTAATTAGATTGTACACAATATCATTTCAATTATGCCTGCGCGACTAGTTACACAAAGCAGTCACGGCTGTATTGGAGCTGATTAAGCCAAATTTAATGGGCATCTAAACCTGGCTTCGCAGTGACTTCTCCTACTGCACTCAACAGCGACAAGTAAAGTAAAAGGGGAAATGCACACCAGAGAAGTTGGCACCTGGCATCCCAAATATTAAAAAGGTTATTAATGTTTTATTTTTCCCTATAAAGATGCACGCTTCCTGTTTTTCCAACCATAGGAAAAGTATACTAATGATTGCTTTGTGTTTTTCTCCCCTCTGTGTGTAAAAATGTCCTGAATCATTAGGATGAGCAAAGTGGAAATAAACTCATCGGCGTTTACAGCCTGTCTCTAAAAGCAGCAGGGACTGGACTCTTTTGTCGCTTTTATGGACTCTCTTTACCTCGTACACCCGACGGTTCAGCCAAGGAGAAAGCACTGCTTGTTGGTGCATTTTCAAAGCTGCCACCGATTGTGCTTTTATAATGGATACTTACAGGATCAGAGATATCCAGAAGAACAGGGAGCCATTACGGTTAGAGACTGCCACTGCCATCGAATCAAACGTGCACTGAGCGCTAAGTAAAATATCTATAAAAACTGCCATAAAAAGAATGGCATGCATGAAATGAATAATACATGCACAGTCCAAACACCTAGATATATACTCATTTTCACTTTTCTTTCTCCTAAGAGAGTAAATAATAAGATGTGAAACTAGAATAAACACCAAATATTACCTCAAAGATGAGAAGAAATGCAACAAAATCACTCGCACTTCCTCTTAAAGATATGAAACTCAGATAATGCTATCTGGTCCAGCAGAAGAAAGAAAACAATTTTGAGCAACCCCAGTTTGATGTCCCTGATCATTGTGGCCTCTTTCATCAGCAAATAAAAGCCCCATTTATTCGATTAGACCTCCTAGTCAAACAGATTTCCACTTTCTCCAAAGACATACTATATATGCCAACTACTGGTTTAAATAAGTTGGTCCAAAATAGCTTCTGAAGTAGTAGTTCTCTTTTCCCATTAACTGAAAATATAATAATTAAAAGGCACATCCCCCCCAAGACCCAGATTCTTTTATTTGTTACCAAAAATACACAAACCCCCAACAGACTGGCCAATCCCAGGGAAATGCCCACTAGGACGCCCAATCATCTCAGATTGTGGCAGCGAATCATACGGATCAGCGGAATACCTGGACCACTTCCGTAAAACACAGGAGCTGTATCAAGGACACAAATTACTTCATTGAAAAAGTGAAATTCCTAACACAAATACCTGAATCGTATTTTCTGTTTTCCATGGATGTAGGAGATCTCTACACAAACATCGACACACACGGGCATGACAAACTCTGCAAAACAACCCAGATGAGAAAAGACCAGATGAACACATATTGGACCTGCTACACATGAATCTAACCTGTAATGACTTTGTATTCAACCAAAAGACCTACCTACATATCAAGGGAACGGCCATGGGCAAACGTTTCTCGCTGGCCTATGTAAATACGCCTATGGCAGAATGAGAGGAATCTGCCTTTCTCAAATGTTCCAGACTCCCTCTAATCTACCTCAGATACTGTATCTGGATGATATCTGGGGTATCTGGACCCACTCTGCCAAGGACTTTGAGGGATTTGTCCAAACCCTAAACAACCACCACCCTTCAATAAAACTCAAACCAACCCTAGACCCAACAGAAATCAACTTCTTGGACACCACCACATTCAGAACACGTAAATTGGACATCAAAATATACTTCAAACTCACAGACTCCAATGCACTATTACACAAAACAAGCTTCCATCCGAAACATACATTCAAGGGCATTGTCTACTCTCAACTCAGAGTTCATTCTGAACATGGAATGAAGAGTGAGAACAATCAACCGCCACATTGTTTCGAGCCCTAAGAAGCAGGGGCTACCCCCAATCCCTACTGAGGCAGATAAAGAAAAAGTCTAACACAGAGAACGGTCAATGAATCCCGGATAAGGGAGAAACAAAAACTAATCCTGATCGTCTCAAATTATTCTTCCTACGCAGTGAAAGCACATCAGGTCTTGAAGCAGAACTTTCATAGGACACTTCAAGGGTCGGTCATGCAGGAAAACTGCAAAATAATTTCAGCATACAAGAAAAACCCTAATCTCCAGGATCTACTGGTAAGGGCCAAACTATCGGAATGGGATAAGTAGATCCCACTGGCAAAATACCCCACAGTGGTAAGAAATTACCAAAATCGAACGGCCTTTCAACAGAGAGCAGGTAATCTATCAAACTCTGTGCATCTGCTGCAATGTCGGAAGTGACCCATAAGCGACACGTGTAAGCCCGCGCATTACCTAGTAGCCATCCACTCCAAACCAATATCTGGCTACTAGGCCAAATTTGGGGGGAAAATTTCCCAAACCCTAATCCCCCCTAACCCTAACTCCAGTAGGATGAAGGGGTTAAAAATTGAAAATTAAAAATTTATAAATTTGGAGAATATGTAGGGTTGATAAAATTGTTGGAGGGAATTAGAAATTTGGTCTGTTAAAGTCTTTAAATATTCAAAATTTAGAATGAAAAATTTGCAATATTTACAAAGATAAAATTTTATGATTAAAATTTTTTCATGTAAATATGATGAGCAAACATGATTTGGGGGTATAAAAATTTGCAAGTACAAAATACATATTAAAACACGTGTAAAAGTTTGGGAAGAAAATTTTCCATATTAAAAAATTAATTACAAATTTGTAATGCCAATATGATGTGTAAACATGAGGGGGTATAAAAATTTACTACAAATAAAAATATATTGTAATCCATGGGGAATCTATTATTTAAAATTGAATGAAAGGAGCCACATACACAATAATGGGCTTCTGTGACTTGTGAATGAGAAAGGAAAAAGCAAAGGTGAAACTTTACTGAACAGTGATTATAAAAGGAGCATGACAGAGAGCGAGGGCATTTCGCTTAAAACACCGAAGCAGCAACACAGAGACAAAGGCTACGTTCACACTGCAGGCTCAAGCGCATCAAATCCGACTTTTTTGACCCTATGCGACCCATATCCGATCATGGTATGACAGTGTGAACAGCACAAATCAGATATTTTCAAATCTGACCTGGGTCACTTTCGTATGTGGTACTGAATCCAATACATACCTGATGTTTTAGAAAGCGACTGCTGTTTGAACGGTCATGTCGCATTAAATACATCTTTTACGTCACTGACACAAGACAGACGCCAATTATCAGCGCCAGAGAAACGCATTTTTGATCAAAAAATCGGAATTGAGCATTAAGACCTGCAGTGTGAACGTAGCCTTAGAGACACAAAGTATTATTTTTTTAATTGTTTTTGTGCCATAGCCTGAAGAAGCCTCTTTTCACAGCCGAAACGTCACGACGGCACAAATTTAAACTTAATTACATTTAATTTAATTTTACTGAACTTTTATTTCTGTTGGTTTATTTTATTTCAATTTATTATAAAAACAATTAAAAACATTTAATTTCATTTAAAATTGTTTTATTTATCATTACTAGATAACATAGGCGGCATTAAAAATATTTCAAAAATCAACAGAATAAAAATTAAAAAACAACAACAAATAAGTGTAAAGTCACAAACCCGGATGGGTTATTTTGATAATGAGGATGGATGGATGTTGGTGCGTTATTGGAAAAGCCAGTGTCGCTCAGGGCGCGCCAGCGGGTCACCCGAGGGATGGACTGTGCACGTCTTCCTGCCTTCGACTGAGGGGGGAAGAGTCAGTCTTCATTCCCTAACCATTTAGTAAACCATATAGTAAAAAACATTTACCAAACCTACATAAAAATCACAAATAACACTTATTTAAAAACCTTTTAGTAATAGGATAAAAACACAAAAAATACAAAAAATACAAAAAAAAAAAATAATATTAAGGCAATTCTTCATAAACAATAAGCATTTTACTTACAAACATCATTTAAAAAAAATAGAATTCACGTAGGTATTCATGTTGCTCTCCAAAACATTGGCTGTTATGGTTATGAAGTCCATGCTTTTGAAAATGTCTTAATAGTGTGGTGTTCGTCTTTGGGCCCCGCTTTGTGTGGTGTTGGTGGGCATACAGTTTTGTCCCTAGGGTGTTTCCCGTTTCCCCCACAGAGTGTTTGTGACATTTCCAACATAGTAATAGATATAGTCACAGGTGGTCGAAGATAGATTTCCACTCCATTTTTGGAAGAAGGTCCTTTGATCCTGGTGATTCCTTAGTACTGGTGGATACTTTGGGGGTGGGAATGAGGGAAAGCAGAATAGTTAATAGTTAATCCTTAAGGAAACAAATATCATTCTGTGTTTGCTTTCATCTTTACATCTGAGAAACCTTGCCTCTCTTAGATACCCTTTTTATAACCAGTCATGTTACCGATCTGTTGATAATTAACTAAATGTTACTCCTGCTTTTTTTTAAAGCACTCGCGTTTCCAGCTTTTTGCTGACTCTGCCCCAAGTTTTTTGAGACATACTGCTGCCATTAAATTCAAAATGACTTCATCATTTCCATGAAACAGTAAAATACCTTTGCTCAAACATTTGATTTGGGGTTTTTTTATGTTTTATTGTGAACAAAATACGGGTTTGTGAGATTTGTGAATCACTGGATTCTGTTTTCATTTTATTATTACTATAATTTTTACATTTCAGCATCCCAACACTTTTGAAATTTGGGTTATATTCCTACAACTTAAATTTCCCCTTAATGTTTCCCAAGTGCCAGGCCTTTTTGGAACATTACATGGTGACATCCTGAGAATGGTGCCGTGTTTGTAGTGATGCAGATGGTGTACCGGTGTGAAAATGAAGCTGTCAGTTTACCACCCCCACCTGTGGCCAAAAGAATGAGATCAGAGATGAAGAGTACGTGCCTGGGCTATCCTTGACAGGTAGGGTGAGAAATTCTGTAATTCCGGAGAGACTTTGAGTAAAGCTGCTACTACTTCACATTGAAAGGAGCCAGCTGATGTGGTTTAGGCTTCTCCATCTTCAAGACAAAGTGTTTTGGGCATGTCAAACTCAGAGAACAAAGCCAGGGCACGCTGGAGAGATTATATCTCTTGGCTCGCATAGGAACACCTCAGTGTCCCCCTGGAGGAGGCAGCTGGAGAGTAGGGATATGATGATATGAAGCAGAGGATGGGTGGATGGATGGGATAGCTTTTCCATTATTTACAGTTTGAAATAACTCTTATTCATCTTTTACTGCCCCTCAGTTCATCCTGTCTTAAACAAGTCATTTTGGCTCTCTTTCCTCTCCCTTTTTCCCATTTTCAGCTTTGGATTGGCTGTTCCTTACACACAGAAGGATTATCAGGCATGGAGCCATCTGCTGCGACCAGTTGGGGTGAGAGAAGGAAGAGAGGACTAAATAGGGAAAGCAGAGTAATTCTGTTTGAAAGAAAGGTGATGGTCTTTGTTAATAACGTTTGAACAAAGTGACTTAAGGCACATGAAAACGTTTTTCTAAACCTTAAGGAAAGTAAACTATCTTTTGTGTTTGTTTTAAATCTGATTATTCCTTCTCAGGTTACCTGCATTTTCTCCTCTTGCCACCGACCTTGCCGACTTTAGAGTGTAATGTCATTTTAGCAGGCTGGGTTACAACCTAACCGGGCGACTGTTGCTTATGTCCACCAGTAAGGAAGTTTGCTTGTCGGTGTGGTAATTCAGCTGCCACCAGCAAACCTCTGCATTTGATCAGTTTATCAAATAAAGTGTTTTTGGATCGAGCAGTTGATCTGATTCTTTCTGTTCTCTTTATAACATTAGACAGAAAGCGGAAAGAACACTGTAACAACATCTGGAGTCAAAAGGAAGGTAAAGTTGTAGTGAAACCTCGAACTAAAACATCAGGACTTCCACCCAACAGCATCCTTAATGCTTTCCTTCTCTTCCTTATTGTCTGCTCCCTTCTTCCCATGCACACTGACAATTTCTGTAAGGAGGCACCACAAAGCAGAAGAAAGAATCTTTCTGTAAAGTCTAATCCTGGGGAGCTGGAGAAAAGGGTCGGCTGAGGTTTCTCTCTCTTTCTCTCTTTGTGCCTGTCCAACAGCCCTGTTTCTTGATGAAAATGTCCCGCTGGATGAGAGCATTAGACGCCCGCTCTAATCCCGTGTAATTTCCCACAATCCCCTTTGCTTGCATCCTGCCAAGGAGGCCTTTGGCGCCCCGCTGAGCCCCTAGCTGTTGGCTTTGGCGTTCCCACACCCCTGCTCAATCAGTTTCCTCCACTGGCAGAGAGGAAACAAGACACTCAGTCTCTCCTTCCCTCCTCCCTTTCATCTTTCTTTTCATCAGAGTCAAAGCAGAGGCAACTAGCAGCCTACTGATGAGTGCGTCCTCAGATGGTGACCTTTGGCAGAAGCGAGCCATGCTAAAGAGACAGACAGATTTTAGTCATTAGCAGAATTAAAACCTTGGTCCACTGCTGGTTGACCCAAATCACATCTGCGTGTGTGTGATCTTGTGCCATTGTTCTCGTCCACTGCTAACCATGTGTTTATGTGCAAGGCTGTGTACATTTGCCATCGTCATAATCCTGCTCAATCTCTTTCTTACGTAAAATGCTTTATGATCATCTTTTGTTTCTTTTTTTGTCGCAGCAGGGGAAAGAAGTGAGCGACACTCTGCTTGTCTATTTTAGAAATATGGAGCACTGGAGATGAATCTATTATACATGCTAGTAGTTGTGTAAGTTGGAGATGAAAGGGGCTTTGAACAAAAGCACATGACTGTGTAAATAGCACATTGGTTGCTCATCAATGACCCATTCAGGGGATGTTATCCATGCACGCTGCAGAGATTTCTACTTAAGCGCACTTATTAAAGTCAGCACTTTTAATCTAGTCCCAGACTGATGTGTCTGCTTGGTGCTTAGTTACTGGATTTGGCATCCTATTGTGAACTTTGCTCTTACTAGACATGGTTAAAAAAAGCTCACTGTGAAATGACCCATTATTAAAGTGTGTGTACAGTGTACTACGGTGGGTTTATGCATTTATGCAAGTGTAGCAAGGGGCTGCACCCATGTTGCAGTTCAGTGTACCCGCTAAAAGGCAACATCTTTATACCAGAGGAATTATGAGAGAGACATGGCACACAAACAATCCTAAATTGAATTCTACAACAGCAAATATGGTGTCCAACTTATTAAACTTTATTTATCCTGATTCTACACATGCAGCATCTCAGGATTCCTTCTGTGGCCAAAATGGAGCCAAATGTATTGGAAATCATCTGAAAACCACCTGTAGTGTGGTATATGCTAAAGATATATGCTAAAAGCTTTCTTTGGGTGCCCCCCAAAAATAAAAACATAACAAAGGGTGGGTGTTAAAGTCAAACCCTAACCCTCAAATAGGTTGCCAGTGAGCTGCCTGATGTCAAGAAGTCAAAAAATTTAAAGAAATCAAATGGATTGGCTCACAAATTAATAAGGGAAATTACTTCTCTAAATATCATGACTATACAGTACAGACGACAATAAAATCCATCCAGATCTCTTCAACCTCATAGTGATGCAAACTGAAAACGGCTGGAATATAATAACTGCTATGCAGGGATTGCTTTTATATCATTAAAATAATCGTGCATTGGTTGGTTAGACTCAAGAACAATCCTCTATTGTAAGAGCTCTCTGTGCATTTGTTCGTGATGCCTCATCATATGTGCGAATGCCACAAGAAGTGTGAACGTGTGAATGCGCTTTATGTAGTCTAATATAAGTGCTGACACCTACAGTACATGCGCACATGCCATTTATTTATTCTCATACATCTCCAAAGCATTATTTATTTTTCTAAATGTCTTTGGTGTTGTTCTTTTTTCCAAATGAGCATTGCTTTGTTGGCACTAAATTTCAGTTGTGTGTCCCTCTCTATGTAAGCAAGGGGCTATTTGTGCATGTGTTTTAATCTTGGTGGCAGGAAGTGACACCTCTGCTGCCTCTCAGCTGCTCAGCTCCTGTAAACACAGGGGTGACTGCTTAGTGTCGCACAGGAAAGGGGAAGGACACACACAGGCCTCACCCAACTTCCCATCAGCACTCTAGTCATCTACTAATGCATGCAGTGAGTGTACACACACACACACACACACACACACACACACACACACACACACACACACACACACACACACACACAAAAGACTGTTAGCTTCCCTCCAGCTGTTTTCAGTACTGACTGAAAACAATGCTTTCAAAGCTCAGTGCAAACAGAAAAACAATGCCTGCAAGTTATTATTTGTCTCATATTCAGCTTGTTCCAGTTCCTAATTAGTTCTTTAATCACAGAAAGTAATCCTGTGAATGTAATTAAGTAGTTCTATACATCAGAATCCTTCCAAAGGCCTTCATTGCAGCTCTGTTAAACTTTTAACCTTCATTTAATTTTCAGCCCCAGGCTGAGTGTAAATAAACTGCAAGAAATAGTTGAAATGGTGTTGCTGGTGAGTGTTGACGTACCAGTGTGTAGCCTTCTGTTTCCCATGGATATGACGCTTTAATTATGGTAGCAAAATTAAACAAAATAGTGGGTACTGGGTTTAAAAAGCCTGCTAACTGTTTCTCTCCTTTGTGGCATTGGGATTTTGTTTGACATAAGAGCTGGGACAGGAATGATTCACTATTGTTAAGAACGTGTGGTTGTTGGTGTTTGTTTTGATCAAAACTGTAATTAAACGAGGTGGAGAAGTAAGTTTGATTTATTTTACGGCTGTGGGAGCGCCCCATTTGTCACACACTAATTTGTTATGTTGACATGATGCAACGATGCACTTCCATGCCTTGCAATCTGTGGCCTTGACCTTACCTTGCTCGAAGGTTTAAGAACGTCTTCACTTTGCTTGATCCAAGTCGTCTTGGGCGCGTCATGCTTGATTCTCCAGTGGGCGGGGTGCTGCTGCAGGCAGAAGGTGCTACGGCGGGCATTGGTTGCTCATGCAGCAGACATGGCCAAACCATTGCTGTCGTCGCTTCTGGATCAACTCTTCCATTGAGGGCTGTTGGTGACATTGACTACGTATTGTGCCCTAAAGTCTGGCGCATATGAAGTGGCAAACAAAATGAAGTGACAGTATTTGACAAATAAGTTTTATCTTTTCTGGCTGAAAAGATTTTTCTTTTTTAGATGCAGGGAATAAAATATGGCATTAAGAATGTGTGTATGAAACACTAAAAACTGTTAAAATTGCACCAATCTATAAATGTATCCCAACTGAAACCCAAAGTTAATTACAAGACTGAACAGCATGTGAAATAACAACTACCATCAGCTTAAGGGCCTTTATACACTGGGTGCATCGCAAAGAAGCGACATAAAATTCAGAATTTTTAAGTTCCAAACTTTGGTGTGTATATGCATTATACAACAAAGTGTTGCATTTTTATAGAAAATGTGTCCTCAGAAAACACTCAGTTGAAAAAAATGAAGTCGGCATTGAGCCGTGATGAGCCGGTCCTGATGTGTCTGAACAAGAAAGGGAAGAAACAGAAACTCTGGGTTCATCCAATTCTCAGGAGATGACAGCACAAGGGAGAATTTCATGGTTTGATCCAGGAGTTAAAGACGTATCACAAGCACTTTCATACATATTTCAGGATGTCAGGGGGCAGTTTGAGCTCTTGTAGGCAGAATTGGGACCACAACTGAGGAGGCAGACAAATCATTTTAGAGCTGACTGACCTGGAACAGAGTCCAGCTGTGTCTCCATATCACTGCATATTCAGTACTGGTGCACGTTTTGACCTATGAGTGCACTTGTTGCCAAATGCAGTGATCTGATGATCAGATGTGTGGATTCACATCAAAAAAAGGGAAAAAATGAAGCTTTGTTTGAAAAAAATAAATGCCTCAAATTTATCTAGCAACATGACATGATTTGTGTGAACGACTGCACTGAGTCTGAACGCATGAAATAGAGCTTACACATTCACAACATGATTACATGATGTGACACCCTAAGGACTAGCTTTTGACCTTAAAATGACTCGTTAAATAGTTTTACATCTTCATAAGGCCCATTTTAGTTACAGGAGATGAGAGTTCTGAAGGCTCATTGGAGGAAATTACTTTGAAGTCTCTTTTCATGCATCTGTACCATCAGCCCTCTGGCCAGTGGTGCAAAGGGTGGGAAGAGTATTTCATTACTTTTCTTGCCCCGCTGAGACACCAGGAGCTGCCCACTGCCCTGCTGATGGATCTCTGGGTGGAGTCAGTGACCCTGTGCGCAGCTTTCCTGCCTGGCACTGAGCAGCTGGCAAACCACTCACAATGGTGGAGCAGTAGTACTCCAACAACAGCCTCTGCTATATGTGATTTCTCCACAGCACTCTCAGGAAATCTAGTCACTGTTGGGCTAATTTATTTATTTATTTCACTAGGTGGGCCCACGTCCTCATTTTAGGTTTGACAGCGTTTTAGTAGGTAAAGGTGAATGCTTGGACATGAATTGAGCTGCGGTTTGGGGAAGGCCTCGAAGTGGACTGGCAGCAGCTCCCGGGCCTGGCAGATCCCCATGCACTAAATAGAAGTGAAGAAGTTAAAAATTGTAAATGAGAATGACAGCTTGCAGAACTGGGGGAACCTATATAGATGAGAACCGGAAGGAGTGTGTTTGGAGGTGTGGTCCCACTCCTGACATTCCGATACATAATCTCCAATTTTGTTACCAACGCCTTTGTGTTGGCAGACCAAAAGAGATCCTACCGGATAAGGGATTTAAAGGAGGAAGCCCTCCTGATGTTGGCTCCATTGATGTACAGTAGCGCACCTCTTGTAGGCAATCTCCTTGGTTTCACTGGTGTTGTGAATCTAGTTAACCTAGTTTTTATGGACATTTATGCAGACAGTGTATGATAATTCATACCTTTTTAGAACTACTGACCCTAAAAAAATTATAGTATATAGTAAATATGGTCGTACATCTGGAAACACTGAAAAGACCAGTGAGTAGTAAGAATTGTGCTATAAACTTGCTGGATTAATGCAACAGTAGGAAAGTAGCATTAATTGTAAGTGTTTGCTAAGATGATGGCGTTAAAAGCCCAGTGTGTTAGTTCACAGTGTTAGTTCTGCTATGCAGAGACGTGCATGCATATTTTGCTTTACTGCTCATGATATTATTTTGCTGACACTCCTTTGAATTTGATGAAATTGATGAAACATGAAAAGGAAAAAGGATTTATATAGTGCACCATTGAAAAGCTATTTCCTTTTAACTTTTAAAATTTGCATGTAGTCACTTTCAAGAATTGTTCAGTGTATTAGTGAAGAGCTTGATTTTAAAAACACCACATGGAGCTAAACGCTTCCCCTGTGCTTGGATTCATTGAACAACCCTACATGATAGTCATCTGTAGATCAATAGAGGATAACTGTGTCTCGTCTGGACTCTCTCTGCAATACCAATCAACACAGCCAGGCCAAGTGAGGACAGTCTAAAATGGATAACATTCAGTAGAAATTCATTCAAATGATGCTGCACTGGCTGAGCCAGGCAAAGAAAGTTTACTATAGAGCAAACTCACTGTCATCACTTCCCTCTTATCTTGAGATTCTGTGTCTTTCTTTAGAAGTGTTGGAAAATCATGAGCTCAGCAAAAACTAAATGTGGCGCTCTCATTTCCTTCGAGACTGACTGCAATGGTCAAACAGGACTGCACCACGGGGCCCTGGTGGTTTGAGAGTCAGTATTTTAATTCTGGTTTAATGCAAGGCAGGCGATTCAGGTGTATTTTATTTACAGCTGAAGTAAGGACCCTTTCAGTGTTTTCACCATGTAAAATGGATTTTTCTCCACTTGAAACTTCCAGCCATATGTGCCAGCTGCTAATGGGGATATTCCAGTGCCACGTGAGGCTTCAACCCCGTGAGATAACTCGGAGCGCTGTTGGAAGAAGATCTAATCACACAGCCGTCGAGTCTTCTGTGTGACTCAAATCACTGAAACCATCTGAGAATTGTGACTGCAGTAGACTCCACATGTGGCTCTTTCTCAGTGACAGTGGCGCAGCGAGCGACTGGAACAACCTCCTTCTAAACGTCAGTAAGACAAAGGAGCTGATAGTGGACTTCAGCACTAAGCAGGAGAGGAACTACCAGACCCCCGTCATCAACGAGTGCCCAGTGGAGAGAGTGGACAGCTTCAAATACCTCGGAGTTCACATCACGCAGGACCTGTCATGGTCCTGTCACATCAACACCGTGGTGAAAAAGGCCCGACAGCGTCTCTACCACCTCAGACGCTTGAGAGACTTCCAACTGCCCTCCAAGGTGCTCAGGAACTTTTACTCGTGCACCATAGAGAGCATCCTGGCGGGAAACATCTTAACCTGGTTCGGGAACAGCACCATGCAGGACAGACGAGCTCTACAGAGGGTTGTGCGGTCAGCTGAGCGCACCATCCGCTCCGAGCTCCCTGACCTGCACTCAATCTACAGCAGGCGGTGCTGGACCAAGGCCAGGAAGATCGTGAAGGACCTCAGCCATCCCAACAACAGACTGTTCTCTCTGTTGAGGTCAGGAAAGCGATTCCGCTCCCTGAAGACCAACACAGAGAGACTGAGGAGGAGCTTCTTCCCGCAGGCGATACGGTCTCTCAATCACACCACCACACAGTACTGACCCACACATACAGTTCTTACACACACACTGGACTTTCTGGACTTTGGTTTTGCACAACACTGGTCACTATATTCTTCATTTCCGGTTAATACTTGTACAGCTGCTGTTATTGTGTATATATTTATTTATATTTAGATTTCTTCATACATTCTTATATAGTTCTATATTGTGTATTGTGTATTTTGTTGTACAGTTATTTTATTTTCAACTTTAATTTATATATTTATCTTTATCTTATTCTTCCCAGTTAAATTTACCCTTCATTCTAATTTGTGTTGTATAGTTATTTCATTTTTAACCTTAATTTATATTCTATTCCTTCCTAGTTAAATTTACCCTTTTTAATTTTTCATATTTATTTCCTATCTTATTCATAGCCTTTTCCTTTTTTTGTTTTCTTTAGGTCACGAGCAGTTGTCCAAGCATTTCACTACATATCGTACTGTGTATGACTGTGTACGTGACAAATAAAAATTTGAATTTGAACTCCCTAAACATGTTTGCACTCGTGCACTGCACTGCAGCCTGAATGTTTTTAGATGTGAGAATGAAAATGTCTGAATGAATAAGAGCTGGATATTAAATGGTCTTTACCCTGCCAGCTTCTGTCACGGCGACGGATGGCCGGTACTGAATAGGACCCAGGTGCAGGAACCCAGAGCGGAGACGGTAGATGATTTAATAGTTTATTACGGTTAAGTGCAAGGGGAACAAAAAAAAGGGAAACGTGGCAAAGACAGAAAATGACGAGACGTGGAGCCTTGGTGTGGCGTGCCCAGGGGAACGTGGCTAGGGCGAGGGAACGAGGCCTGAGAAGTGGAACGGAGCTGAGTGGGGAACAGTCACACTGAGGGGAGAGGATATAGAAGTTAGGCAGGTAGTGAAGGCAGCTCAGAAGTGGCCAGTATAAGAGCAGCAATTCTTACTTTGCAGTTAGGGACCTGGAGTGTTTGAGAGGGGGATGATGAAGATCCAGGGGAGGCTGAGTGGCGTGGAAAGGCTGACCTGAGATCCGGGGCTCCAGATGGAGTGTGATGGCAGGAGGGCAGGCAGGTGAGGCACAGAGGGATTTCCAAAATGATCACTAGGTATTCCGAGTCCGGAGGTGGAGTGAGCCAGGGTGGGTACAGCGACTGTAGCACAAAAGAGTCTTAGTTAGTAAGATGAAGCACAGCGAGAACTTGAAACACAAGACCTGTTACCAACATGGGTTGATGACGAACTGGCAGTGAGTGAACATCGATGTGTGGTTTAAATCCCTCTGGCTTGATAGCCTGCAATAGGCTCCAGGTGTGCAGGAGCTGGAGTTGGCCCTGCCCAGGGGCGGATCCCAGGTCAGTTCAGGAGCCTAATGGAAACTCCAGCCACCCACCGTAGACCATGACAGCTTCCTACTACACAGCTTATGTAATTTCTAATTGAACCACTGTGTGAATAGCAGAAGGAACACCCAAGCGTGTGCCCTGCCTCTCGCGTGCTCTACCTAAATGTACAGTTATAATATTGGTACCAATATTATAAGTTATGGTCAATGTTCCTGTTGTCATTAATGTGCTATATAAATAAATAAACTACAAACTATAAGCACTAAACCAAGACATTATCCTGATAAAACATCTGAACATCTAAAGATTAGGCATGTAGTGCGACATCTTTCACTACAAATTGGTCATACAAGGACTTATGTCTGGGAAACGCTAACTGTCCTTACATCTTATAAACCCTAACCCTAACCCAAAATCAGAGTCTCTTGGAAATTATAAATAAAGTGAAAAAGAAAGAAACAAAAAAATGGTACACAAACCTCACCGACTGGTTGACGGACTTCTTCCTGTTACCACCTCGCTCGTAAGACCAGGACAGAAAGGCAGACAGATCGCCCTCGATCTGATGCTGTTGGTTCATGATGCAGACAAGAGCAAAATTATAGCAAGCAAAGTGATGAAGTGAACCAAGTGTTAAAAACAATCAAACATTGTCTGTACCTTTCATTCTGTCTTTTTTGATCTTTAAAGTTTTTGTGTGACTCTTACATTCCTAATAAACTCGACTGTTGCTCCCTTCATTATTTCGGACCATGCGTCAGTTGTGCAGCGTTTGGCAGATGCATAAGACACGCCCCCACTCCATCCTAAACATGATGCTCCCGTGGCTCATACATCAAGCTACCAGCCCTAAAAGAGACTTTGTGTGTGCATGTATGAAGCCAGCAGGAACACTAACGCCCTGAGATGGGAATGCATTTCTGTTTCATCCAGCACTGACAGTGAAGTTGTGAAAATGGCCGGATTAACAGTGGTCTGTGCAGAGTTGCATGGGAACCTTTTCCCAGAGGAGTGGGAGTAGGATAGGAGCACTGGTGCTCTGTGATCATGACTCCTCTGTGTCCCAATTATGTTTTCCTGTGGAATGCATTATGGTGGCAGTTGGGATGGAGGCCACCATGGGGCTGTCTCTGTGGTATGCCGCAGCGAGATCAACAGAGAAACATTATGAAACATGAGCTGGTCACATCAACACATCTCGAGGGGTGGCTGCTTTTCCTCCAGCATCTGATCTGAATGGACAAACAGCATTTGGTGGGATTTCGCTGTGACCAGCGCTCTGTATTGTGAGAAACGCACATTTCATTGCATAGCTCTCGCAGCTGGAGTGGCTATAGATTGATTGAAGATCACTTAATCAGTGTCACATTTTAGAGTAAATCCCAGCATCTGTCATAAGGCCACCTTTTATCTTCTCCACCACTTAGTTTCAGTCACTCATCCTCCTCCAAGTTTTTTATCCCTTCATCTGGTCGCCCTCTCAGAGCAGTTGCTCCTACCTGACCCTATAGAGAACAGCTGAATTAAATTGGTGCCTCTTGTCCCAAAGCTCTGAGATGCTATTTGCTGTCTGAGCTGCTCCCCGTTCTGTGAGTCGGACTGTAAGAGGTCACTGAGTTCATAAAGCTCTCAGCAGCATCATCCATTACCTGGCTCCTGGCTGCCAGGCTTGCAGCGTGATCAATGGACTCTACATACACATGGGAACATGCAAATGCTAAAACACTCCTCCAACAACCTCATCATGGCCTCACTGTAACCTCATAAAACACACATGTGTCAAAGTGTTAGGACACATCAGTGCAGCAAAGAAATGTCTGATTTCCTTTTGGAGGAGATGAATTCTTAAAAACAATCACATGCTAAATATTTACTGAACTATACTTGCAGTGGAATGAACAGGTCTCTCCTCTGATCAGTGCCATCTCTTTACAGGGAGACCCAGTGTCTTCATTACGATGAATCAATGCCTGCCAGAGAGGATTCCTCCTCTCTAAAAACATCAAGGACACAGTGATGGTGTACTGTAACAGCTATTAAAGTGCCAATGCTTCAAACGGTTAGCACTGTAACCATTATTTAACATAACCCTTTTTTTTAATCATCTAAAGCTGTAAATGTCCACAGATAATGTGTTTGCATGACTGTGAATGAGGGATGTTGTTCTGTTGGCACGCAGTTGCACACAAGGTGTTATTAAACGTGTGCACCTTGGTGCACGGACCATCCTGGTAGATAAAAATACAGCCACTTTTCATCGTTAACCCTTCACAATGTATGCTAACAGCTCCCTATAACTTTGACCTCGCTATTGCCATAACACAGGCATAGGAGGTATTGTGCATATCTGTGAGTTACCAGCAGCTTTGACAGAACATTTTCCAGCTGTTTATCATGTCGAACATGTTTAAAGCTACAAGGAAAAAGCTGTTTGGTTTAGGCGAGGCGTGGTGCACACCTGAGGAAAGTGTGCAGGATGCTACACACATCTGCCGACTTTGGAAATCTCAGTTTAACCTTTTGCTGCTCACTCTTAGACGATACGTGGACTAAAGATGATCTTACATCACGTATATTTTTTTACCTCAAAAATATATAACTGCCACCTGGGAAATGATAAGAGGCGGAACTAGTTAATGACAAAAAAGATATCATTAAAATGTTCATTTTATTTTATTTATGCAGTACATTATGTTTTGCCTACAATTGTTCCCTGAAAATGAACCCGTGCTGTCAAAGTTTCACTTAACTTTTTTTAATTTATTGCAGAGGCAGCTGCAGGATAAGTCCACTAACAGAAGCCAAACTGTCTGCAGGAAAACGAAGAGCATATTTCAAGGCTGAATTTTGGTGGCTTCAGAGAGGGCTGAGATTAATAGCACTTCAGGAAGGAGAAATAAGTGCCCCTGAATTTCAATTTCAAGAAATAATGACATTCATATCCAAAGCACCGTACTGTACAGCCATTCAATTTTTTAAAATTGGGAAGTATCTAATTATGCTCAGACGCTTATAAGAGAGGCTGCAAAAAGTTCACTGATTTTGGTTTTGAAACTGCTGTTTCACTCAGTATTTTTGTGCTCCATCCAAACGATCATATAACTCCAGGCTTCAGGTTTTCACCAAGGCTGCAGCTGGAATAATGCTTCAGACATATGGACTCACATTTATCTAGCACTGTACTTTTACTGACCACTCAAAACACCTCATGCTGCAAGAGAGCAACATTAAATTCTGTGCATTCACACCTATTGTCAGTGTGGATTCACCAAACCTAGCATGCATGTTCTTGGACTGTGTGAGGAAGCTGGAGTAGCTGGTGAAACCCGACATAGGTACAAGGAGAGCACGCAAACTCACCACAGAAACTAACCTAACAACATATCGGAGAATAAAAATAGAATCTGTTTTTCAATAAAAGTTAAATGGAGTCTGTGAGTCATAAGATAATAAAGATTTTGTGTTTAATTTTAGAAATTGCATCATTTCTAAGCTTACAGCAAACAGCCTGCTCATGTTTGTTTGCAAAGAAACTTTGCAGAGTGTGAAAGAGCACAGCTACATGCCAGGGTAGAAAACATACACCTACTAACACCTGATGACATTACATGTTTATTACATGTTTTGGCTTTGCGCAGTGCCCAGGTAGCCAGCAGATACTTCCCAGCAAGCAAATAATCCAAACAGAAACCATCATCCAAATAAGCATTTTTAACTAAAATTAAATAGTTTCCTTTTGCATCCACAGAAGTACAAATTTAAATATATATATATCATGTGCACACATATAAACTCTTAAAAGGTTGCAGACGTTTTATATTAGGAAGTTTACCTAATGATGATTGTTCCCGGCAGATTTGGAAATTGCTGGCTAAATTGACTCTATTGTGATTGAATTTACAGTTTTCCATTGGATGAGCTCAGACTCTGTTCATGGAAATACGTGACATGTTATCTTTTTATTGGCCTCATTGCTATTTATTTATTATAACCTATTAATTCTCAGCCATTTATCAAATCTCATTTCACCCTCAACCAGTGCAAAAGTGCTTTGCCTCCATGTTGGGGCCTAATCTTAATTGGAAACTGCTGTAAGGGCGATGGGAGAGTGAGAGAAGAGAGGGAGGGAAAGGCAGAGAAAACATAGAGTCAGATAGACGGAGAGATGACAACACAATAAATCAAATGTGAAAGTCCCGTGTTAAAATCAGACAAGCAGCAAATCATTCAGTCCCCAGCTCTCTCTGCTTTCGGTCCATCTATTATTTTCCTCTTTAGCACGACTGCAGCTGCATCCTGGACTGCTCAACAGATTGTCAAGGTGGAGTTCTGGTCTGGTGTCGGAGTGTGAACGCATATATGGAAGGCCACAGGTCATCCAGTCACAGAAGGTCAGAGAGGAATCCCTGTTTCTTGACATGGCAGGGGCTGGAACCAGGGCAAACTGAGACAGACGGCAATGTAAACACAGATTAAAGAGGGGAGAGGCCCCCACAGCATGATAGCAGGAAACCGAGGGTAAGCAAGCACACACGACACGGTGGGTAACGAGGCCTGGAATTTCGTGCTGGAATGCTTTGATTTGGGCTGATACCCATCTTTTAATCCATATCTGGAATTTTAGCTTTTAAGCTCTATTCAGAAAAACATCGCAGATGTTTATGAACAGTGGTAGGAAACCAGCTAAGACTTCAAAACTGTCACACTCGCTTAGATAGCAGCCTTCAGCTCCCCTGGATTCTGGATTCCTCAAAAAGTCTCTTTGGGCTTCATGTCAGGCGAATTTTCAAGCTGATTGCATCTGGCAGCAGCTTTGGACACTGTGGACAGGTGCTCAGTCCTGCTGGGAAAGGAAATCAGGAAATCTCCATAAAACTTGTCAGCAGATGGGAGCATGAAATGCTCTAAAATGGATTTTAGAGCATCAGCAACCAACATCAGCACCAGCAGATGACACGGCACAACAAATCATCACAGACTGGCGAAACGTCACACCAAACTTCAAATATCTCAGATTTTCTGCCTCTCCCCTGTTCGTCTTGGCTCTAGGATCTTGATTTCTATGAAAGACAAAATTTATTTTCATCTAAAAGGAGGATTTTGGACGACTGAGCAAGAGTCCAGTTCCTTTTCTCCTTGCGCCATGTCAAACCCTTCTGATGCTGGTCCCTGCCTTAATATTAGGAAAGTGACAGTTCCAGCTCCTCTCCTGAAGACATCTGTGTGTCACATGGCTCTTGATGCACTGACACCAGCGGCCACAGTCATCCCTGATGCTTGTGGGCCTTCCTTATAATACACTTCGATAAAATAACTATCGAGCCTTTCCAGCAATGAGCTTCTGCAGCTTCCTCTCCTTGTGGATGTCGATGATCATCATCTGAACCTCTGTCAAGTCAGCAGTCTTTTGTATTTTGCCACTGACCAGGACTGTGAGATGCTCTATAATTGTTCTGTCTGAATAACAATTTACCCAAATTGGAAATGAAATATTCTATATTTCTTATGATACTGCTGTTTTTGTTGGTTGCTGAGCTTTAACAATGTAACAGGGACAGAAAGAGAAGAAAAGGAGCACACCTGCTCTTCATCAGACAACAGAGCTCACAGCTGCATCTTAAAGCACCTACTACCTGCCGCATGGATGTTATTTCCAGAACATGAGGACTGAACTGCAAATAAATCTGCCTGACAACAGAGAAGCTGCCTCCTTTTTGGTGTGTGTGTGTGTGTGTGTGTGTGTGTGTGTGTGTGTGTGTGTGTGTGTGTGTGTGTGTGTGTGTGTGTGTGTGTGTGTGTGTGTGTGTGTGTGTGTGTCATTTTCTAGTTTTTCAACAGTGAGCGAGTGTCAAAAAAGACTGCAGTAGATTCACAGAGTGTCACTGTGCGCAGCTCAGGTGTTCACAGTTTGCTTGGAGGTGCAACAACTGAAGAACAAGCAAAAAAACAAGTGCAAGCTCTTTAATTTCTGTAAACTAAAAATATTTAAACAACAATAGAAATCAAATAAAAGAGGTGCCAAAGAAACACTGGCCCACAACACTTTCAAGTGAAGACTGAGAAAAATAAACCGGTATCTTGTATAACCAAGGAAGAGGCCTCGGAGAAAACATACGAGACATAAAATGAAGTGTTTTAGGAGTGTGTGACGTGTTGTGACCCTTGTCTTTGGATTGTGCGGGTGTAATGATGTGTGTTTTAAGGGAGGGGTCTCATCAGTCTTCTGTTTCATATTCTGTTTCTCGGACGTTTATGAGATCATGCCTCAGTGTCATCCTGACTGACACTTTTTGCTGCGCAAAAGGAAAACAGCATTTAGGATCAATGTTTTTAAATCAAACGATTATTCCGGTATATGAGCTTCAGCTCGGCTTAACAGCCGCTGACATTCCATCACGCTCCCTTTAATGGAAGAGAATTTGCAAGCTAGCTAACACGGGCTCATCTTGTCTCGGCGCAACAGCTTCAGATGGAGGCTTTGGCCAGCTCTAGCCACCATCTGCTTTGAATTGTTGAGACAGGGTCGGTCAGAAGGAGGAGGCCTGGGTCTCATCTGGATCTAATAGGTGATAAGATGAAACAGCCATCTTGAAAAGCCCCAGAGGGCACCTTGCCAGAAACGGTCAGCGGAGGAATGAAAACAGAGGGTTATTTTCATAACATGAGCCCATGCCTGATATGTTTCTATATGAAATATTAAAACCACAGAATTCCTCTTTAATGTCACGGCCCGAAGCTCGGCAAATATTGGTAATTGAGTGTATTGTCAACTCATATAAAAGGAGACTTCTGTTTGCATCCAATATTGCTTTTCAGTCATCTCATTAACAAAGCGCTTACTGCAGGAAAAACAATCTCGCTGCTACAATGAGGTAAATACACACAAATTAATTCGCTGTCTGGTTTATACAGTCTAATAGATTCACACTTTAATATCTGGCGAGCATATACACTCTCCCTTTCTATTCAACAACAACTTATCTACAGCTCTATGCCAACTAATTTTCCTTTTAATGGTCATTGCTGTGAAAACGAACAAATAAGCAGCAGCAAACGGGGACAGAGGCTGTTGCTGAGCCTCATCGGCGGGGTATACTATTCATCAGCCGAAAAGTTAATCTCCATTAGTCAGCATTACCCTGCTGCCTCAGCTGAGTCCATAGAGTAATGGCCCGTAGATACAGCCCATTCACAGTCATTACCAAAGGCAGCTCACCCACAGCTGTAGTGCAATACCTCACTCTGCAGCTGGCAGCGGGCCACGGGGACAGATAGGCCTCTCTCTGAGCCTGCTAGGCTCCGTGTCGCATCAAATCATAGGTATCCTCTTCCTGACTTTTGTTAACACTTTGTGAGAGGATGCACACAGCTAGTTATGTGATTAGATCAGAAAATGAGTGGAGATAAGAATGAGGCATTTCTCTGTAAACCGCACACGTAGGGGTGCGTAAGCGGATGGATGGGCAGGGCAGGAGGTGACGGTGTTGTTTCATAGGCTCCACTCTATCAGCTTGTGACGGGCTTGACCGTCAGGGGCGACCGGGACGGAGGAGGAAAACATTCCTGACAGGTCAAAGGGCACACGCCCCATTTCCTGCCACAAGGAATGATGGGACTGGAGGAGTGTGATGAGGAAGGGGGAGTCAGGGGGAAAGGGAGGAACGCTGCTCCTGCATTCTTTCAGTCCTCTCCACCCATCCTGCAGTTGCTGTTTTCTTTTCCCCTTCTTCTAAGGGTAAGGCGAGTACCCTGCACCTCTTCCAGCAGCAGCGATGCCTCGCTAAATCCATTTTCACACATGCACCGCAGCTCTGAACTTTTCTGGACATTTCCTGGTGAGCTGTATGTGAGGACGCGTGCGCTGCCATCAATTGGGCTGAAAGTCAAACAGTCAAATGTTCAAAATCCATGAAATGGCCAATCTCGCTCCCGCGGTGTGAGTTAATGCTGTTTTGTCGCAGCATGGCTCATTTACAGTTTCCTTTGGCAGAAGAGCTCAACACTTCGAGTTATGGCATTAGTGAGACGGCCCATCAATCCCAGCCCGTCTTGTTTTAGTGTGCGCGTTTTAACATAACCACAGTTATGTTTTCCAAAACCTAAGTAGGTTTTTTTTTATTCTGAGTGAAAGGAAAATGAAACAGATCATTGGGTGAAATCAAAGTGAAACACTATGAAAAACACTAAGGTCTCAGTGAGATACAAACCACTGTCGCCTGGCTCGCAAAGATCTCTGTCAAACCTCCAAACAGGGTCTTGAAAATGGGACAGGTGTGTCTGGGCTGCCAATATTTCCAACGAGAATAGGGTGACACAGGTGGCATCCAGCAAAATGGCATTATATTACACCCTGGGATGAGAACATATTGGGTTAGAGCAAGTCATTGTCCTGGGAATTCACAGTGAGCCAGTGGGTGTCGTGTCATATCACCCACTGCCAAAACTAAAAGGATTATTTCCAGCAGTGATATTGCAGAAAATCCCATGTTGTGTGAAACAGGGAGGTCCACAAATTTGGGATTTTTATTTTGTAATTTTGCCTCTGTACACATCCATGGTGGTTTTTAAAACAATAAATTACAGTTATTTTTATACATAATCTCCCATCTTCAGAGGCACCAAATACACCAAACTAATTAACATTATTTTAAATGTACGGATTGTTTTTAATATTGATGAAAGTCCTTTGGCCCATCCCACTCCAGCCCTGCACTGGAGCCACCTGTATTCACAGCTTGTTTGTGGGTCTCTCTGCCTTCAGTTTGGTCTCCAGTAACTAAGAGCGTGCTCGGTCAGACTGACATAGGTGACTGATTTGGTTATTGAACATCCCATTTCCTCACCTTGAGAAACTTGGTTTGCTTTTGCAGTTTGCTTTTGGGTCATTATGCATTTGCAAGGTGAGGCAATGCCTGATCAGTTTGCAGCATTTGTCTGAGTCTGAGCAGAGAGTATTGCCCTGCACACCTTCTGTAAGCAGTCACATCATCACCAGGCACCTCCACTTGCATCAACACCTTGAGAGATACTGATGGACCGTGCGACTTCAACACATTTAACCAACTTCAGATCTTTTATCTGTTTAGTTTGCCATGAAATAATTGTTCAATTACTTTTCAGTCTCTGAAAATGGGGGCTTTGTCTAAAAAAGGTTATAATGCCTTAAACAGTTTTGTTAAACCCCTTAAAATATTAAGGTTTGGACTTCAGTTGCATCTTGGCTGTTTTAAAATCCACTTTCATGGTGTACAGAGGCAAAACTATAAAAACCAAATATGTATGGACTGAACGCGCATGAAAAGCTAACATGACAACAAACTGACTGACAATAAGCCCCCCCCCCCCCCCCTTCATTTCCCAACACTGCAGATTTCTTGGGACTGATTATCAGCACTGTGCCTCCTCACAGAGCTTCCCAGTAACACACAGTTGTGGATGGAGGTGATTTAATGCTGACCCCTTTGTTTTCCCTTCTTCTGCTGTTGGTTCAGCTAAGCACCTGGTTAGCTATTTAGCTGCCATTTTGAGTGAATGTATGTGCGCGAATGTGTCTGTGCTGCACGGCTATTCCACCCATGAGGAAACCTTTTGGGTACATGTCACTAATGTGCAATAAACTTAAGCACCAGTTTTTCCAGAACGGCCACGGTGGGAGGTACTCAGGTTTTATTGAAATAGCCTGTTATAATAGAAGATCCATGGAGCGCAACAAATTTGATTTAGCTGACAAAGCTGGCTCACACACACACTCTGACAGCGCAGACCTAAGGCTGTGTATCTGTTATAGAGTGCCAGGGCTCTAATAAAACTCCTAATGTCATAATTTGACACAGGCTGCCCTAAAAACGTTCCCGGAGCAGGTGGTGAGGGCTTGGCCTCCATCAGGGTGAGCAAAAATAAAGCACACACACACAAGAACACGAACGTAACCTATCCTATCTATTATCCAGATGAACAACGCCAATGCAGTCATTACCTAGTGTTCATCTAATTGGCAACATAGCCAGAGGGGAGGGGCCGTGAGGTCACACTTCTCTCGCCAGGCGGCCATTATTCGCTCAGTTAAGCCCGGCTCCACGTGGCATGGCCTGGGAAGGATGCATATACACTTGTCACTGAGACAGTTTAATTAGAAGCAGCCATCCAGCACCTGACCCCCCCGACACCACCTGAGAGACAGCGCTCGGACCCACCTGTTCCCTGTGGACGCCCGTCAAGAATTAACAGCTCTTCTGTCTCTCTGAGTCTGACTCATTATTATTCCCCATGATCAAAGTCAGGTTGATGTATTCACACTGAGAACTTTTTTTTAATGAGTCATTCTTTGTGAAGACTTGTTTTGAATGTGATACGCTTCATAGATGAGTAATGACAGGTTGCATGAGTCACTGTGTTTCGTATCAGCTGTTTGATACATCTTAATTGCCTATCACGAACAGTGATGATCTAATGTGCCACAAAGTTACCATTTTTTCTTGCTGTTGGTGTTTTTTAACCATATTTTTCAGTTTCTTTTGCTGCAACAAGTCAAAAAGTAACATTTGTACCAGTGCATACTAGCATTTCTATATAGTCGTATACAGTGGTAGTCAGAAGTTTCCATCCAGGCATGAACATCGTGGTAATTTTGAGCTTTTAATGATTAATTTGAACTGTTCTTTTTCCAGGGTGGAATGATTGAAAAGTACAAATGTTGACTTTAAAATGACATTTAAAAAAAAACAAAGTTTGAGGGCACAAGTCTGAATTTATTTTGGATTTTCATGGCTGAGTTGTTGTGGTTCCCAAAGGCCTTCACTTCGCAGTAACACCACTTACAGCTGATCAGGGTGAAGACATTCAGTGAGCTCTTTGGAACGACCCGTTCTTTCCTTTGTGCGAGTCTGAGCTGTGTTGGTTTTGAAGCTTTGGTTTCTAATTTCATTGCAGTGCTCAGTTTTAGTTTTGTTTTAGCTCACATTTTGTTTCAGGTAAATTAGGAGTAGCATTTGTAGTAGTTTATTTGTGCCTTCCTCTACTTCATTTCTGTGTTTGTGTCTAGGCTCAGTTTTAGTTTAGTTCTGATTGTAGTGTCCTGCATTTGGTTTCTCTACTCAACTCCACATCATAGCAGGATGCATGCAGGGAACTGTCACCCACTGGATGTTATCAGTCCACTGATAACATTTACAGAATTGTGAGAGCTGTTCACTTGTGGTAGAGAAAAATAACTTTAATGGGCTGCTCGTCTCAACTGGTAATCCTCTGAAATAATAGATTCAATAATGGATTCAATATACTTGTAATTTAAATTAATTTTAAGGTTTTTAAAGGTAACTTGACCCAAACTGTTCCGAAAGTGAAAATATGTCATTTTAATGACCAATTTATTGATTTCAAGGTAAAACAACATCAATTTAGTGGTTTTTACACATCTGCTGATTTTTCTCTGTTTAATATTGGCTGAATAGCTTTCTGTTTTGGACTGATCAGGAGAAGAAAAACAAGGTGACGATATGTCCTAGGATGTCTTTGATCATTAGTCTGAAATGTCAGAGTGTCAGTAAATACTGAGAATAAGAATATTCCAAACTATATAGACAATTAGTTTCTGGTATCATCAGAGAGTTTAAAGATTAGTAAATCATTAATAATGCATCCTTCCTGTGCACTTATTTTTAGATCACCAACTTAATCTCTAAATGAAATATCAACTAGTAATGCTACAACTAAACTTATATTGATTTAAGCTGAAATTGGAAGGTCATTTGCTTTAGGTTTAACTTTTTAAGCTAACATGATAAAGAAGATTGTGTTGGGTGTTTAGAAGCTCCTGAAGTGCTACCCATGAGATTCTTTTGCCAACTGTTTACAGCTGAACTTGTACTTGATCAATACAATGTTTTATTCAGTATTCAGCAACAAAATATAGTAACCACTTTTTTTGCTTTGGGATTTAAAGCTTTCGTGTTCTCCTCTGAGTTTATTACAAAAGGCAACTTTGCCTGACAAACTTTGCACATGCAGCCCTTCAGTCTGCGATAATAGTGCAGCAGCACACTCCCAAGCATTGTTTTTTGCAATACATCATATGGGGCACAATCGGTCAAACTCGCCGCCGCCACAGAGCCACGCTCTGAGGACTGCCAATTACTGATGCATGAGTTATTTCTAAAGGAGCACTTTGACATAATGCCAAACATGAAAACTTTCCCCTGCTCAGTGGAGCGCGCTCGACACAGAGCCAGTGATGCGTGCCGGGTTAAACTTGTCTCTGTTTATACATTAGATGCGCCGCACACCGGAAGTACAGAGGCTGCTGGCGACATGTGCTCACATACCTGCAGGCATACATAAAGTGGAAGGAATCAGACATCAATGCACACTTATCACTCTAACGCTTGTTATGCCATGTGTAAGCTCAGAAAGAGACCTGCACATTTGACCTTGTTACTCCTTATGTGTGGGCTTACTTCTTATCCAGTTGCCAAACTGCAACATTCAAGATCTCACCTCCTCCACCATTCTTTGCATCATCACCCACCTCTTTAAAAGGGAGAACACATGAGCATGTCAGGATGCTTGTGTTTTACATGTGAACTTCTGAATTAGACATAGGGGTTAAAACGTCTTCAGTGCCACACAGGAATATCAGACAGTAAACGGTAAAACCTGGGAGAAGCCAAAGAAGAAGAGGACCTAACTCTTCTGCTCCCTGATGTAGTTTTACTTCAAGGTAAGGTAGACACGACTGGGTAAGGCAGGGGACCTTTGGTGTGCCCCCTCTCCTCTGTCTCGCTTTTCTTTTGCATCGTCTGCTCCACCGACGCTGCGCTGCCTGATGTGATGTGACATTTATGAAAGGACTTCTGCTTGATGGAGAGAAAGCTTGTAAGGATGTGGGAAAGCAGAGGACGTGTTAGGAAGTAAAGAAGGCGAGATGTTGAATGTATATTAGAGGCAGCCGGGGATGCTAAAAAGACACAGCTGAAAAATAAAAAAATAGATTCATGAATCTCAAAATCTCCTCCGGCTGCAGCTGCTTGTGTGTTCAAGCCTCCTTGAGTTATTGATGAGCCTGTCAAAGCTGCTCTTCATCAGGTTGTACGAAGCAGAGGTGTGTGTGTGGTGGTGTGTGGAGTCGAATGGAATGGATGGGAAAAGGGAGGATTGGAGGTTCAGCTGGAGGTCTGCTGAGCCAAAAACAGGTTCCCCTGATAATGGTGAGTAATGACCAGAAACAGAAGAGACGGTGACAGAGGAGCGAAAGCCAGACAGAAAACTAGACTTAACGGTGGAGCTCCAGGAGCAGGGAGAATTAAATGAGAAAATAATAATGGAGTTGAGGGATTTGAAAATAACTGAGGGAAAAACTGATATCCTCTAATGTGGTTCATCCCATTTTAATGCCCTGGACATCTCAGCTGTAATGTAATGTCTTTCTGTTCATGCTGTTTATTTTTATGTGTAAACTCATTTTTGCACCAACCAAGCTGAAGACCGTGGACGAAGTCCCTGTGATTTTCTGCTGTCTGAGGTTACAACCGAGCCAAAACGGAGTGTGCAACTCCACCGAAGCTTGCCACAGAAAACTGAGTCATCCCTTCAGCCAGTTGGCTCGTCCTAGATGACCGATTGGGGGGGGAGGCAGCAGCCCTGCAATCCGCCTGTCAGATTCAAACATGACCGTGATTATTCCTCCTCAGCACAATCCAATCCTGTGGAGTGGAACTGGGAAATATGTGACCTATTTTGTATGGTTTGGTTTTGTTTTACCCCCCACTTCTCTTCTTTAGCTTGATATTTAGGTCACAAGGGGACAGCGTTTTCCAGGCAGAAGCCAGGAGCTTACTGTCCACTTGTTCCATTGCCGCCGATATGTAATTGAAAACATACAAATGGATTAGCTGGAGAGAGTTCAATGCCAGTGGGTCTACTGCGGCGGCCAGTGCATTCGGACCCTCTAATACCGCAGAGGGGGGTGGGAGAGAGAGAGACACACACAGACAGAGAGAGAGGGATTTAGGTTCTTGATCAGCTGGAACATGGCAGGACTGGTATTAAAATCAACATGCGCTGGAGGAAAACATGCAAACACACATATATAAGATATACCCACTGCTCCAGCCTGCAGTGCACGATACACTGGCTACAGCAGCAACAATGGATGCTCTGCTTCAGTGTGTTTAGATGGAGAACAAAGCTGCTTTCAATACAAAATAGACCAGCAGAGACCAGAAAGTAACCATCCTATTAAAATATCAATAATTACACTATGTAATTAATGATAATTTACTTGTGCTTACCTAAGGAAGAATGTTTTGTTCTCAAAAGTCACCATGAAAACTGAAAATGTTCAGGCTGACTTATTAAAATGCCTTAATTTATCTGCAAATAACCACTAAATGCAACATTTATCCGAAGAACGTTTGAATTCCAAAAACATTTCCTAATCAGCTTAAACTAATTAAGGCAATCAGCAGCCTTTTTTTAAATAATTGCATTTTTTGTTTATTATAGTTAGCTAAAAATGAAGTGAAACGAGATTTTTGCCAATAATGAGAGAAGATAATGGACTGAAGTAAAAATGAATTATATTTATATAACTATACATAAAATGTCCACAGTTTTAGTGTTCATCAGTGTTGCCATATTATACTAATAAAAAAAAAAAGAAAAAAAAAAGCTTACATTGAAACTATTGAACACTAAACTGAAACTTTATTTTTATTTAACCACAAAGATCCCAATGAGATTGAAAACCTATCTTTCACGGCAAACCTGGCCAAAATAGGCAGCAGCAAGTATCTCACAGTTACAACAACTACACAATTAAACACAGGCAACAACAACAACACACACAAAAACAACTAAAATGAAACTTCAATTAAAATGACAAGAAATCTAACAGTTGCATGTTGTGGAATTAGTCTCAAGAAGCACTTAATAAAATGAATTCTGTCATTTTCCAGTAGTTCTGCAGTCCGTTCCAAGCCAGCGGTGCTACACAGACAAAAGCACTTTTGCAAAGTTCAGTTTGTGGAAATGGAACAGAAAGCAACAGGTAACCTTGCAGATGAAGAGAATAACCACCAGCATGTTTCACTGCAAGCAGGAAACATATCTAGTAAGGCAGCAATCCGAGTATTGCCTTATATATAAAACTGTATAAATGAGAGTTCCTCTGACTGGCCAAAGCAGGCCATCCTCACAGTGGTGCGTCTGAAATTTATAGTCAGTGAGAATAATCCAGCACAGGACACTTAGCTGACACTACTGGACTCATAGGACACTGACACAAACTGGAGACTTAGCTGAAACTAAATTGTGTTTAAAACAAAAATTTAAAGCAAAAGGTTTACAGGCTAACTTCTAGGTGATGACTCCAAACATTCTTGCTATTAACTGGACATATATTCTGTCTGACATTATGGAAAAAATCATTTATAATCCACATTTCCATCTTACTCAATGTGTCATTACTTATCAGGGTCACCTATTTTTTCCCTGTCGGTCACAGACAGTAAAAAGAATGGTCATAGCTACCAGGGATTTGACAGTCACCATTTCGTGTTTTCAAACCGGGAAGTGAACGTGAGGGGAAACTGACAGTGGAACCACACTCTCATTCGCTAACGACATCAGTTATGTTATCAGCCAGCAAACATATCCTGGATTATCCCTCCTTCTTACTTAGACCAAAAACTGCAAACTGGATTTAGTGCTTTATTTAGTTGGACTTGAAGTGAGTGACTGAGCCCATACAGTCATCAGTGAAGCTTTTAGAGAGGTTACGTCGAAGGTGGTTTTCTCATAGACATCTATAGGGTCGAAAGACTTCTTGTATCACATCTATCGCCCTCTAGTGGGCATTTAAAAAATACAAGTAAAAAGTGAAGGTTTCCTCCATCTTTTATACAGAGTGTGATATCAGCCAGCACTCTTCTCAAATCAGATTTTAAGAATAATCTCTACCAAGGGCATCAACACCTTGTAGGTGTTTATCACTCCTGGATTAAGCCACCAAGTAAAAAGGAACATTTTCATAAATGCCTTTGAAATGATGAGTAGTCCGATGATAAGAATCTCAAATAAGCATCTGTATGTTGAACTTTCTCATCTACTGCTTATGAGGCGGACACGGTATTAACCTGTGATGGCATAAGGCTTATTTTAAATGGTTCATTGCTTTGTGTTCTCAGTCTGGGGTGTCAGACTGACAGATGTGTCACACAGATACACACAATCTTAAAGAGCTCCAAAGTGTGCATCAGGAGGTTAGATGGATGGCTGTGTGGCAGGTCACATGCCTGTCTGCACTTTCTGTGTGATAGGATGTCGATAAGGCGCCACAAATCTGCAGGATTTTGGTGTTTTAAATAAAAAAGCCACTCTTGTATATACTAGCATAATATATGCATGAAACAGAGTTACAGATAATAATGATGATCCAACTCAAGACTGGATTATTTTTTGAGGAACAGTAAAAAATTCCTTCATTTTAATTTTGCATCCCTCTCTTCCCGATGTTCCTGGTGGCATCTGTTCTGTCTTCACTGACACTGTGGACACGCTCACAAGGTCACTCTCTGCTAATGTGGTGCTCAGAGCACCACAGTTGGCTTGGAGATGGTTGTAAAGGCACTGACAGCATGACCTTCTCCTTGACTGATGATGGTCAAGGGGGGCATTAGTAGCTTATCTACTGGCTAAGGTATGTACAGCTGTGGTTAAACATGACTGCAGGTGTGTTTTTAGTCACATGTAAAAATAATCAGAATCACGAGTTGTAAAATGTGGGACAAGAAAAGGGGAAAAAATATGGTTCTAAGATTGGGAAAGATGCAGACAGAGAGGAGATGTGGAGAGATGAGAAAGCAGAAGATGTAAGGAGAAAGGGAGTAGAGGAATACAAATGAGAGGCGAGGAGGGGGGCGAAGAGGAGCGAGAATAGTGGAGGAAAGAGGGGAAGGAAAGCTAGCTGAGAAGACAAAGAGGAGAGAGAAAAAGAGACTCGGTGAAGCCGCCGTCTCAGAGACTCTGTGACCTAGATTCTCCATCTCTCCCTAGATCCCTCTCTCTCATGAATGTTTGATTACGCCTCCAACAATAGCAGTATTTACACCAAACACTTTTTAAATTACAATTCAGCTCTGGTGGAGGAGGAGAAGAAAAAAAATCAAATCCGTTCGAGGTGGAGGGAGAGGAAAAAGAGAAATTGATTTGAAAATTCTCATTTCAGTCGAGAGGCAAGATTTTTGTCCCTTAAGACCAGACAGTGCTGATTGGTGCCCAGTCAATGCTGTTTCACACATGCTGTAGAAAAAGGATTTGGGAGGCTATTAAATACAACTGATTTAAATTAATCTATCAGTCAGAAAATGAAATATAAAAAAGTTATAACTTCACAGCCACCTGATCAACCTTGGTTGGTTTAATTACCTGTATTGATTTTCTCTCCTGGACACGCTTTTTATCCCATCTCTCTTTAATCTGCTTGATAAGTGATGATGCACTGGCTCTGGTTTCATTTTCAGAACACCTTTAAGCTAGGATATAGGCACTGAAAGCCAGAATGGAGTTAAACAACTGCACATTGTCATGGAAGATACATGAAAGGTTCGTTTTACCATGCAGAGGTTGTGATGAACCTCGTTTTTGACAGTTGTAGTCATCTTTGGCTTTGCACGTTTCTCTTATTTGTACAGCAGCTTCTAATCTTACCGCAAAATAAAAAGAGAGAAGCCCATTCAGAAATGCCTTAAAACTGCATTCTATTTAATGGCCACCAGGGGTGATACCTGTGGTTACAAAAAGATTTGCAATCCTATAGAAGTCAATGGAGAAATGGCCGTGTTATAAATTATGGTCTCAGTCACTCCTTTAAAGTCATAGTGAAAACAAAGTTGCAATTAGCTCACTGGCTAACAACTTGTGATTACTGATGCTTCTAAGTGCTTTATTGTCACCATCTAGCAGTAAAGCAGGGATTATATTTCTGCGTTTGTGACTCCAGTATGGTCCACTCTAGTCCACGCGGATGTCTCCTCGCCCCCTTTTTTTTTAATGACCACGTGGAATCATTGGTGGAGAGTTTACATCACGTGTTCCAAGCCAGTGGACTTGAAGAGCGTAAGAACAGCTGAACAGTCATTGGGTCTTACGCTGTCCATGTTCGCAATGAGTATAACCTACGCTTCAGATGTGCAGCTGATGATAAAAGATGGAAGAGCATATAATTAGACACAGGTTTTAAAAACTGATTATGTATGTTTAGCCGTTGTCTTCCTTGCAATGTTTATTTCAAACAAACATGTAAACAATATACAGGTACATTTAGTAATTTTCGGTTGTGAACAAGTCCTCTGCTACGGTCGCTGGGTTTTTTGTTTTTGAAGTTTGGCTTTGAAGTTCGGGTCCTTGTTTTGTCTTTATTTCATGGTTCTTTTAGGTTATTATCATTCTTGCCTCTTCAGCGTGAGTTTTTTTTTTTTTTTTTTTGGTTATTTCTGTCTTCATTTGCTGTTTTTCTTACTAATAGATTGTCCTTACTTAGAGTTTTGTCTTGATTATGTTCAGCTGTGTCTTCTTCTCTTCCTGTGTCCAACCTCTGAACAAGTTTTGGAGGCTGGACACAGGTTGTTTCTCTTAAATATGAGTAACATGGTTAACTGTCACAAATCAGATGTATTTTATTCTGTTCTTTGGCCTGTCTTCACTGACTAGTGTTTTAGAAATGGTCCAAGTTTTTGTTTATTGGCCAAGTTTTTGTTTTTGTTTTTGGCCTAGCTTAGCGCTGTCACAGTCAGCGGATGCAGGCTGCGTGGAGTGGAGAATAGAGGATCCCAATGCAGACAAAACACAGTGTGGAAACAAACTTAATATTTACTCAAAGCGAGCTGTTTATTAGAGGCTGCTTTTAATTTTATAAAACAAGGGGCAAAGGTAAAACTAAACACTAACCTAAACTGGTTGAACTAAGGCTAAACACAAAAACAAAAACCCTGAATGTGAACACGAACACCTGAACGGTGAAGACTTGGCATAAGTACAGATGATTGAACAAGGAAGGAACGAAAACACAGACTAAAAGCACACAGGAGGTGATCAGGGGAAGTGGAAACACATGGGGAAACAGCTGATTAGAATGAACAGTGAACATGGGACACCAGACCTCTTCAAAATAAAACAGGAAACAACGGGACGCATGACTTGAGCAGGACAGGTTAAGACACGCAGACTCAACATGACGAACCGACAAGGGAGACTTAATTATAGGTGGTGATAACACAAAGAAGTATAACTGAGAAACGTAGGAGCTTAAGATGTCTAAATAAACTTAAACATAAACATCAAACTATATTATAATTCAAAGCGCTGGGTCAAACGGCCCAGGATTGTGACAAGCACCAGCTTGTCGCTAGTGTTGTAAAACCTCCTTTCCATGGATGTCTGAAGACTCTGCATCATTGTAACAGCTCACTGTTTGTTTCCTTTTGGGAACTTTGCACCCAGAGATAGCTAAAGCGTACTCACTGTTTACTAAAAGGGGAGAAAAATAATAATAATTAAAAAGCTGTTAAGGGAAATTCAATCCCAGCTCAGTGACTCACTGCTATATTTATTTCTAATATAAAAATTATTGCTGGGTATGTGCAGAGAGACATGGCTAACAAATTCTGCACCCTCGCAGTCGAGAGTTAATATTAGTCTCTATTTATATGTACTTGCACAGTGAATTCAGAGATGTTCCTTTGGAGATTTATTGCTGTTAAATTTAAGCACTCTTTACTCAAATTGTAATGAAATAAAAATTAAAATGTAAACATTAAAATGTATGAGGTCCTATAGGTTTGATTTTAACAGGGCAGGATTAATGTGTTTGTCAGGCACCCGGCCAGAAAAGGACAAAATAAACCACCTCCACTCACGCATGCATGTCCCTGCTGATGCTTAGAAATAAACCACACAGACCACCTTAAAACTGAGCTTTCAGTGTTTGTCCATCTTCTTCACCAAGGTGTGGCTGCCCCCCGCCTCAGCCGTTTGCTCTGACTCCACCGACTCCACCTCATCCCCTAACCACAGCAAGCCACCTCACAGTGCATCAGCCGTCGCCATGGCCACTGATAAACCTCTGTCAGTGTTGCCATGGTTACCATGCTGGGCAGTTAAGCCCGTCGCTACACGTATGACTGCCATGAGAGAGAGATGGAGGGAAGAGCCATAGACGGCACCAAACAACAAAATGGCGGCAAGATTAAACAGACGATTCTGGGCTAAGCCACATTTATCAGGCCAGACAACAAAGGATGCTGGGAAAGCACAAACACACACATGGCTGGCCTCTCTCCATGTCTCCCTTTTCTTTTTTTCACTTGCTCTCCAGCTTTGTCACACATGCACATATGTGCATGCTTGCATAAACATACAAACCTAAGGCACACACACACACACACACACACACAGCAGCAGCAGCAGCAGTTAATCCCGTTCCAGTAACCAGAGAGAACTGGTTCAGAGTCAGTAATCTCCAAAAAGCCTGGTTTTTGGAAGCTGCATGACATCCGGCTCCAAGTAGAACAATCCAGACAGCCAGCTCGTTCGCCATCGCTGCCCTGTTTTTATTCGATTTGTTCAAAAAGAACGAGATTAATTTTACAGTAGCGCCAACACTTTCTGATGGCGGTACTGAAAAATGCACTTTTACTACATTGGTAGTTTCTCCTATTTAACTTCTTACAGCTGGTGTACCGGGTCCAGGCCTAGAAAAACGTCACCAGTGGAGACTTTTAGGAGAGATATGCACCACTCAAGGAATTCTGAATTTAAAATCTGTGGTTGAAATATAACTACAGCTTTTTGTAAAAACTTTAGATTTGATGGGTAATTCTGTACATGCAGTTTTTCTGTGCTGGTGACCAGTGAAAACCATTTAAGGTTATTTTGATAATGCATGAAAAAATACCCCAAAAGGTTTTTTCTGATTGATCAAAGTGGCAACACTTGCTTCTAGATGAACTGTGCAATCACTACATGACTCGAAATAGCTCTACAGTTATTTAATAGAGCCCCAGTTTAGTGAATATACTTGCTGTTTTTTGCCAGTTTTCAAGTTCTCCTAAATGTCTCTTATCCTTCGAGCCCATTTTGGCCTCACACTTTAATTTTTAATTTGGAGGTTTTTCAGCTGCATGTGTCGAACAGTAGTCTAGAGTTTAACAGGTCAGTTCTGATTTAAAATGCCCTTTGAGATTGAGATCCTCATTTTGGAAACTGCGAGTCGACAGAAATGAATTAAGTCGGTGTTGTGTATGTATTCTAACATTTAAACTGACCCCAAATCATTCCCTTATTAAACTCCTCGTCTCTATTTTTTCTCTATCATGAACCAGTAGCGCCACCCCCACCACCACAGAGGTGGTGGAGGCCTCGTCCCCTCATCACCACAGTCTGGCTCGCTCCATAGACCGAATCATTCTGTCTACCCCCTGCACCACAGTTTCCACGGAAACCGTATGTGTGTGTGTGTGAGTGTGTATGTGTGAGTGTGTGTGTTGCTGCTGGGGGATTGGTTGCTGGGGGCTAGATGCTTTCCAATCAAACCTGTTACTGGGGTGTGCCGACCCCCCTCTATGAAAAACACAGAGACAGAGAGAGTGGAGGAGGGATGGTGCCGCCTGTTGGGGCAGACTGTTATCATGATACAGTGATGTTTGGACGGCGTAGCACACAGCATGCAGGCAGACATCACATCACCTTTACTTATATTGAATATGGATATTTGGCTTTCTGTGTGTGTCTGTGTTTGTTTTGGCCACATCAGCGTGCAGCATTGAACCAGCTTGGATATTATGACACCAGTCAGGACAAAACACAGTTACAGCATTATATTTAAGGGTGTATGAGTATACCAAAATGTAAGACTCCCATGCAGATGAAACCATCACGTTTCTTCCGAGGTTTTGGTTTTGTCTTCTCATGTTTCACATGTTTCTTCTCTTGTTTTGTCTGCTTGGTTTTGTCAGTGTACCAAACCCTGATTTTACAGTGAACTCTTACCCGATCTCCCAAGTTGTGGATTTGAGTCCACACGAATGGTGCAAACCAATTTAAAGTTCTGCTTGTGCAGGTTAAAATAACCTAGCTCAAATTCATTTCTTACTTTCCTTTTTATTTGCTCATGTTCTGCTTTTTTAGGGATCTGCTGTAAGCCCCCTTTCCTTAGTAGAACCTTGTTGAGCCTCCAGTCATCTGTCTTCATGCCCTCAGTTGGATAAGTGGTTAAGAAAACAGATACTATAGAACTGCAGATTAACCTTCAATTCAGTGTGAAGTCTCATATTTGTTGCAGATGTTGCTGAGGCGCTAACGTCTTCCAGGTTGCATGAGAGTTTGCGCTGATTTGAAATTCAGTTGAGTTGTACTTCCACTGTTTATAAGGACTGCTTTCGGCAGTGCGTCTTGTAGCTGCTTTGATTAAACCACCAGGTGTGTTATTGTTTTGCACTGTATTTATGGTTCTCACTTAGTGCTGAAATGTTTGTTCATTTGCAGTCGGCTCTCATGTCACGTTCTTCTGTCATAAACGTCCTGTTTTCAATTCCATACAAATTAAAAAGATACGTTTTCATCTTTTTAGATTAATTAGGCACAGTACCAATTTATTTTCTACTTTATTTTAACACTGAGACCAAATGCAGACCTGCCTAAGGTAGCAGAAAACAATATTAAAAATGCTAAATATTGTAAAATACTGGATCTATAACATGGGGGCCCTCAAGAAAAACGTCCACACGCCTCCTTCACCACATTCCTTATGGTGCTTTTAATTTTAATAATACGTATAAGCACACTTAGGTCTTTCAGGAAGGTAAACCCATGTCCAGCTCCATCAGACCCACCAAAACACTTAAAAGCAATGATCTGGAAGACCATAGCTGGTAATTATTGGGATAGAAAAGGGTAGGAAGGTAAACTGGAAGTTTATCCAGTAACATTTTACAGATGAAAACATCACAGGTGTTTTCTGCAAGTGGTAAAACTCTGTGAAACTGAGGAGGTGAGGATGACCGAGCAAAAAGTTGTGTTGTGTTATTGGTGCTGTATAGTTTAACAGCCCAACTGTGTCTCAGGATGATGAAGATTCTCTGTGAGCCAGAAGGACTGTGCTGCACTGCGACTCGGTTCTCTACCTGTCCCTGTTGTCAAAGACGCACAGAACTGCGACAGAGTGACGGACGGACCCTGCAGGACGCCATGCTTCACGGGCCAGCTGGAGACAAGCTGCTCCAAACTGTGCAGGTTGAAGTATTGTGGTTTTCTAGTTTGGCTGCAGGTGGAGGAGAGAAGTCATGCTGGGAAAACTACTGCACCTGAACAAACCCAATGAGTGCTTTGTGCTGATTTGACAGCCATGTCATTCCTAACTGTAACTCATTATTTAGTCTGACAAGCATGTCACTGTAACCAGTCATTAACCAGCTGAATAAAAACAGTGATTTAAGCCGAGATGTTATTTGTATAGACTAAACCACAAACTGAGTTATGTACTGGGCTTGTTCAAGATCCTGCATTAGTGTGGTTGCATTTTAATTAGAAAATTTTCAATGAAGGCTGGAGGTTACTTTACTCAATATTTTTAAGACAACTTTACTGAAAACTGATAAGAAGTAATAACTTTACACCAACTCCAGGACTCAAGCGTCGATGTACTTGATCCAACACAGCTGATTCAAATGGCTAAATTACCTCCTCAACGTGTGTTGAAGTTCTCCAGAGGTCTGGTAAAGAACTAATCATTTGATTCAGGTGTGCTGACCCAGGGTGATATCTTAAACCTGCAGGACACAAATAACACTAATATAGGTGGGACAGGCCATCACAAACAAAGAAGAAAGTAAAAAAAAAAAAAAAAAAGGCAAAGAAAAGCAAAGGAAATCGCAAACAATTCAGAAATCAAGGATGCAATTGAGACCATGACACATACCTTGAGTAGATGTAACCATTTTCTCTTTATTTTAGATGAAATGCTAACCAAGTATGGTGGATGATATAAAAGACTATTTTAACCTGATAACAACCCGTTAACCTGGATTAGTTAATCCACATCCGTGGTGGGATCCAGGATCTCATGCACCCTGACAAAAGGTGCTTCGTTCCCAAAAGTCAGATCAGATATTAAACAAATCCACAGCAACCATTTGGTGTCAGGTTTTCAGCTTTCTGCACTCTCTAAACAAGCAGCACCTTCCTCTAATCCAAACAGACTATTTCCAGAAGTCAGAACGCTCCTGAAATTATTTCCTGATGTGTTCTGCATGTGAGACCGGACAACGGCAAACTCATTGTCCTGATGTTTTCTGGAGTTCTGTTCCAAATTATTATTTTTTCCACAGTTTGTGTTTAATGGCACATTTTTCTCAATGTGTAATAAGATAAACTTGGGAAAAACAAAAAGGCTTCCAACCAGATGAAAGTGACTGATCCCCGCATGCGTTTTGTCTTTTCATATTAGCCTGCTTGATCCATACTCACTGTTGCCATCAGATTTAGTAAATTGGTGAATTAATTGCTAACTAACCAAAGATATTAGTTTGATGCTGTCATCATGAGGTCTTTCCAATCCATTTGAGACTGTAGAGTCTTTAATTTTCCGATCACCAGAGTGTCTTTAAGACTAAGAGGTCTGAATTGAGTTGCTCTGGTCTAACTTTGCTCCTGTGGTCCAACTACAAAGACCGTCTGTTTGAATCTATCGATGTGGGTGCCTGTCTCGTTTTTCGTGTCCTTCTTTCTTCTTTATCTGATCCACTTTTGCTTACTATACTAGGAGTTCTGCAGCCATCAATCTCTGCCGCTCTCTGTTTCTGTCTTTGTCCCTCATTCTCTTCTTTGTCTCTCAAGTGCTGTCTCTCCCAGGCCTGCTGCCTTTAGATACCCTATATCTTCTCTTAATCTACTTCTGAATTACAGCATAGCCAGCATCCCAAAGGAGTGTTTTAGACTGCTTGCAGAGGAGAATGGGATAAAGAGAGAAACTGAGAGAATGAGTATCAGATAAAGGGAGGAGATGCCATTTGCAACAAAAGATTTCTTAATGGGATGATTTATGTCGTACAGGAGAACAAAAAGACTATTGATTCTCCAGTTCAGTGGAGGAAAGCACACGGAATTATTAAACGACCCAAGAGCGAGAGAAGAAGAACGACAGAGGCGGGTAAATGAAATAACAGAACCGACTTTCCATTCATTCCCTTTAGAGAAGCAGCCATTGTCAAACTGATGGATGCATGATACGCAACATATGACTTACAGAGATGACGCACTGTAGGTAATTGCATTGTTTTTAGGCATGCAGTTTGTTCGCGCCGTCATAATGAGACACCCAGCGCCATCTCTCACTCTCCTGACATTCAGGAAAATTCTGTTGCTAGGAGCCACCGCAGGAGGATGGTGGGAGGTACGTGTCGTAGTGATGGTCTGACGTATCTCTGTAGCACCAAGACTTGCTATCACAGCCTGAAACATGTCTATATTTATAATACTCACCCTGGCACTCCTCTGAGTGATGATAGAATCAACAACTACTCACTGGATCGTCGTAGTAAAAACTGAGTCCAGCCCGTCCAACAGCTACTTACAGCCCAGCAGTAGCGCTTGAAATGCTTTAACAGCGAAATCTTTTTGCAGTCTCAGTGTAATGCATACAGTATACGTCTCAGAGTGGACTTTTCCCTCCAGCCCTGGGGTCAGGTGTAAAATATTCACTATGCGTGAGTCACAGTGTGTTAAACAGACACAACACTTGTTGTAGCAGGATGCCCACGCAGATGACTGCAGCTATGGATAGCCTCAAATATTCGACAAAGTGAGAGCGGCGATAACTACAGCAGGTTTGTCACAGTGGAAGTGGCAGCGCTGATCGGCGTCAATCAAAAATGTCCCAGCGTGGCAGCAGAAGTGATCGCTGCAACCCTCAGAGAGTTGCAAAGTGTCACTATTGCTTTTCATTGTGTACTGCTGTGCCACCAAACAGATCTGATCCCGGGTGTTAACAGCACCCATCACGCTCTGCCTCACCTTTGCTTCTAAGTTGTGTCTTCTATGATTGGTCATTGTGCACAATGACCAGCTGGGCCATATGGCCCTGTGCTCTGGGCCAGGGAGTCAAGGAACAGCAAATTAATTCTACGTACTGAAGGATTAAACTGCTCAGGCTCCAAAGCCAGCGAAACTGTGTCGCTGTGTGACAGTTTCACAGGCGCACACAGCTGCCTCTGCACTACAAACACATGGACACTTCAGATACTGTGCGTACTGTACACGCAAGCAAATGCACAAATCGTTATTAAGGAAATAGATTATTGTCATCTCATTATGTTTAAAATGGTTTTGAATTTGCCACAAATAAAAACACGATTTAAACTGCTACCAATAAGTTTACAGTTACTCTGTCAAGTATGTTGATCAACTGCTGCTAAACAAAAGTGTCTCTATTAGCAACGGAAACCAGTGACTTCAGTTTTTGGCTGCAGGTTCTGGAGAAGACGAGACAAAAACCTGTTTGTACACAATATACGTGACTTACGTCATCAGAGCAGCTTCATCCTCAGGCAGTGTACACAGCAAGAGTGAAACCAGAGGTGTCTGTAAACAAAAAGGGAGGCCATGAGTGTTCACAAGAGGATCCAGTAATTGCCCTGGCTGCAGGCTTCACAATCACTCTTCTGATGGAATTAGGAGATCAAATAATGGGTTTAATATACACCAGGGACACAGTTCAACAGATTTATTGACAACAGAGGTTTTTGTACAGGAATGAATGTAAACAAACTGAACTCTTGCAGGAGACGTCCAAGCTCAGAGGTCAGTGTTTCTGAAAGAGAGAAGAGGTTGAGTGTAATGGTTGGATGACAAAAAAAAAGTCTCAAAGATGTGGGATAGTTTACTTGGAGCAGGAGACGATGGAGCTTGGATCACTGGTTTGTTCTCCAAAAGAAGTCTGAAAGTTAAAGGAGGATGGGCAGACAGGCAGGGCGAAGTGGTACATCTCCTTGAAAGAATCCTCAGCAATAAAGATTGAGAAGAAGCAACTGTCTAGCAGAAAGGTGCTAGAACATGCACAGGAGCATAGTGATAAGTACATGGGATTACAGTGAATGGCCAAGAACAAGCCTGATTACACGCTGAGATAGAAAACAATCTGGCAGAGACGTGATGTTAAATACCAGCTGTGGATGAGACCAAAGAGTCACAGGTGCCAAAGAAGAAAGAATTCAGGCTCCTCCGGCTCCCCAACCCATCTTAGACGAAATAATATAAACAATATAAATACAATTCAGTTTAATTTAACAGAAATCTGAACACCTTAAACCAGATCGTACTACGACAAGGTCAGATGTCACTGTTTTTAACATGACTTTAGGTATGGCAAGAAGTTAATCACCTAAATCTCATTCCATACTGGCAGCTTTCATAATATAATACAGAGCACAGGAATAATTTCTCTTATATGTTGAACCCATTGGTGATATAACCCACCAATAATTCTATGACTAAAACCCAGATCTACAAATAAGTAATTTACATTTGAAAAGTTAAAAATTCTCAAATCATTTACAGACTCTTTTGCCTGACAAAAAAACAAACAGAAATTGAAGAATATTTTCTTTGATACACAACAGCAGTCAGTTATCCCGAGAAAAATAGCAGTCTGGCACAGAAGGCTTTCATTGTCAGTGTCAAACATGTTGAACACTCTGGTTTAGACGCTGTTGAAGGAATGTGTCGTTTTGGCAGCAACGACTTAGTCGCTGACACAAAAACTTCATTGACACAAATTTTTATCTGAATTACAGCACTTTGCAGGTTAAATGTGGTGTTTAGTGTATTCGAGGATCCATTCATCTACCCAAACTTCATCCCTGAATAGATCTTTGTGGCTCTCCTACTGCACTTCACTTCCTTTTACTCTCATAATTATAGTAACAGGAAGATGTTGTCAAAATGAAACTTAATAGGTGTAGTAAGGTGCTTACCATAACACCTTATATTTTCTTTTGCAATACATTTAGAAAGCAGCGAGATCCATCCTGTCCCTCTGTCCAAGAGGGACAGTGTGGATTATAAGGTCATAAACCTTTGATGTCCATTAAGAAAATAAGTCCTTTATAAGCCTCATGAACAGAGAGTAAGGTGAGATGGACTGCAAACCACTCTTGTGTGATTGGATTATGACCTTAAAGTGCCTCTTTCTGCTCATTTCCAGCTCAATGTTTGTATTCCTGGTCTCTTAGTAGAGTAACTTTGAATGATTAATAGTTCAGGATGCTCATTATCTACTTTATACTGTCCTTCATGCAACCATTGAGTTCATCCACTGATGGAAATGGGTTGTTTTTACCTTCTGTCCCTTTGAAGGGACAGAAGGTGTCTGGTCAATTCTTTCACTTCTTCACTTCTCATTAGTACACAGGGATCTGAGAGTCCCCATCAAGGCTTTCCCCAAACCGCAGCTCTGATTAAGTCATTCACTGTAAAACAGTGTAAAACACTGCCAAACCTAAAAAGAGGATGTGGGCCCAGCCATAGCTGGACTGGCCATCGGGCATACCGGGCAGTTGCCCGGTGGGCCGCTGGCGATTTTTTGTTTTTATGGGCCGATGGATTTTTTTTTTATTTTTTAGGAAGGGTGTATATAATGAAAGGTGTTGGATTGGCCAATTGGTCATGATCGACTCTGGGCTGGACCAATTACAGCCGAGGAGGCCGAATGCACCCGCCCCCTTGTTTAGCAATCACGTGATTTTTCGCGCATTGCATGCCGGGAACTCGTGGCGAAACAATCCAAGTACCGCATCAAATGCAAGCATTTGCAGCACCACAAAACGTTCATTCTCTGGTTCCAATACCTTCTTGTTTTTTCTTTGCCGCACAAAAAAGGAATGTACAAAACAAAAGAAGAACAATGCCGGTCCGTACAAAGACAGACTCGACGAAAAGACAAAGAAAAGATACGAGGAAAAAATCAAAGGTGTGAAAGGGTCAGACCCTTACGAGCACACAGAGTGGACAAAGGACGTTAGCATGCTGCCCAACTTTCACCACGCTCAGATTTATAATTACACGGTTCTTGGAGTGAGTGCATGCACTCATGAAGTTTAGTAACTTCAGGTCACTGCAACAAGCCCAGGTACAGTTTACCGACGGATGGGTACAGGACCTTGAAATGCACCGAGTAGAACGAAAGACCATCGTACGAACAAAGGTAAGTTTACCAGTCTCACAAATCGTCGTCATAAATACACATTCGTTAACCGTTTATTAATAGGACCTTTGAGCTCAACGGTAATTAATTAGTAGTAGAAATAATTTCTGGTTCATTACAGAAATGTAGCAGTGACAATAATATTGTATGCTGTAATCGTACTGGACAATTAGTGATACAAAACAACTGTTTTATCCTGTGAATAAAAGTATGTTTTTGTCAATGTACCATGGTAATAACAGAAGCGAAACACAATATTGTGTCAGGACAATTTACTATTTATGCACAATAAATAAAGGGGCATAGTGCGACAATTTCTGTTCAGCGCCAGACTTGCTTGTAACCTATATCACTAATTATGTTATGAAAATGACGTATTAACTACAACAGAAGACTGACCTTTGTGGGAATGCTTGGAGCAGACTAACATGTGAGCTGGAGTGTTCTGGGACGTTATATTTGGTATATCCAGACCATCCGTCGGCTCTTACTTCGGAAACATGGCTTAAAAATTTCTCTTCAACGACGTAATCCGATAAAATAAAAAAAACGATCGGCTTCCCGTGGCTGTCATGCGACCGGCTATTGCAGTTAATAATGCAACAGCTTCTTGCCATTTTTTGTGTTTCTTTTTATCGCTGTATAACTGAGTTCAATTGAAAGCCTGCGTGCGCTAGTACCTCTTGCCACAAGTTCCCAGAATCCTTTGCGGTTTTACCCCTGAATGACATCACATTTTCAATCTTTATCCTGGTGGCCGATTTTTTGTCCCAGTCCAGCCTTGGGCCCAGCTAGTGAAAGTCTCCACTGTGTTTTACAGATGACAATTGACACTTGCTGTTGTACCTTTGTCCTGACAACTTTGTACATGCTTTTTGAAACACAAATCTCAACTTTGGATTCATCCATAAGGCCTGATTCACTGATTTTCAGTCCAGTTCTTGCGTAATTTGGCATAAATCAGCCTTTCCCCCCTCGTTCCCTTGCTTAAGAATGGCTTCTTGGCAGCCAAACTTCCACTGAGACCATTTCTGATGATTCTTCAGTGAACAGTAGATGGATCAACTGTAGGGCCATATCTATATTTCAGGTCCTGTCAGGGCTTTGCTAGATTTCTTTCCTATTTCTTGAGGACATGACTTTCAGATACTGCTTATCTGCTGTAGATAGTTTTTTTTTTTTTTTAGGCCTGAAACGTCTTCCTTTGTCCAATTTCCTGGACAACCACAGCGTGCACACCATCCCAAGATATAATCCAAGATTTTGGCTGGTAGCTCATTGAGAATCACCTTTTTGGTGATCATTTAACCTGTCAGTTTGTGTTTTTTCAGGCATGTTTTCATAACTTTAACTAAAGAAATTTAATAAATGATGTGTTTGCTAGAGGCTGCTGGTAACAAAGTGCCCAAAGATACAAGTCTGGATCCTTGGAAGAAAAAACACGCAGCAACGAGGGGTGGCTCAAGACTTTTGCACAGCACAGTATGACAGAAAATAAGGAAAAGCATAACAGATCCATTTAAATAATATAATTTTTTACCATGTTTGAGAAGAAGAGTGTTTGCACTGCACTGGGCTTCGTAAGAATATCCAATATGGAATTAGCTCCTTTTCATCACAACCCCGCTGATACCAATGTCAAAGGACGCCAGCGTTTTACAATCCAATCAGGCCCGAGCAGCTCCAGTTTGTGTAATTTGATTGAGGGAAAAAGGGCAGCTCCAAATGGCTACCTCACAGCTGTTTGAGGCTCTAAAAACATAACACGGCTCATGTGAGTCCCTCGTTTCCAGCTCAGACAGTAATTCACAGCTTGAGCCCAACATCAGAGCCCGATCACAGGGGAAGCTCTCCAGAAGGTGCAGATGGTATTTCTTCTCCTCTGGCAGCCAGAACAGGTCAAACATTTAATAACAAATTCTCAAAAATTTGGCCCTGGAGCACACACACCAGCCAATCAGTGTAATCCAAACCAGCAGACGGCTATAAGCAAGTGTTATTTGTTTCTCATTGCGTCACATATGTAGCCAAGTGAACTAATACTACGCATGGAAAGGGTTTAAAAAGAGGGAATTGTGTTTTTGACTGGTTGCCTGTCTACCGGAGGTCTGTTGTAGGGTTGTCATGGTGATGACTAGACCTCGCGTTTTGGGGGTATACTGTCCCTTTAAGAGCCGCCGTAAGCCAGAGCACGCATGCACTCAAGTTTGTGTCACACTGAGCGCTGTGAGCGGGAGCACTGGAGAGTTAGAGACTGCAAAAGATTCTGTGGCTAGCTACACACGAGGTAAATGTGCTAAAAAGTGTAGCATACTGCAAAATATTGTCACCAGTGTTGTAGTAGACTGTAATTAGCTAAGTTTCTTTAGCAATGACTCCATGTTTGTGACCATTTCTGTACAGTTCTTAACGCGCGACGGGTGCATGTTTAATGGTCACGTGCTGTGAAAGGGACTGAAGAGAGGGTTGGCGTGAGTAGTTACAGTGTCCTAACAGATTTCAAAGTTGTTAAGTTTGTACTTTTACTCACTTTGCATAACTCTGTATGTTTCTGTTTGATTCAGAGGGGAGATTACTTGCTGTGTGATTCCTGCATGTGTACTTGTCCTAGCACAGTAGCTGTGTGGAGAAACCGAAGTGAGTTCATGATGTTCTCCCATAGAAATGTATGTTTAAAAGAGAGTTTACAGTGCACTTTATTGCCAGTTGACCTGCGAAGTTGTGGGATGTAAACAATGTGTTTATTTGTTTTGTTTTCTCTTTTTTTTGTTGTATTTGTTTCTTGACAGGTCACTACTGTTGTCTATACTGTTTGGATTTAACATGTACATATGATAGTTACTGTTGTCTCAGACCCTGAAAGGCAGTTTAGGCTGAGCCAGTGGAATAGTTAAATTTTGCCGTTTCACTCAAAACTACAGAATTAAAACTGTGCTCCTCCGAGTACAGTCGGAGAATAAAAAAGCCCACAAAAGAGTATTTCCTGTGTCCTGTCTCATTCCCCATGACCGGGCCACACATAATTACCCACCTCCTCCCCAAAGAGAGCTGGAGCCAAGGCAGCTGCGAATGGGAGGATGAGAGGTAAAGATAGAGATAGATAGATGGACAGATGTTCACTTTACATTCAGTGTTTAGAGATCAGGAACCGAGGGAGCTGGGGAAAAGGACGAGGAGGAATTACTCACGGTTGATAAAGCCATCCAAGTCACCTTACGCACTCCCCATCCAACACGTTCTCACTCCCAAAGCGTAACATTTTACGCTAGGTGAGGTCAACATATTACGTTTTCGGCTACCCACCACGTTCCTAAATGACGACCTCGGAAAAAAGAGGGAATATGAGAACCGTCTGGACTCCATCTACACATGTTTGCTCTTTCTCTTCAAATCGCTTAGAAACACGCTATTTAACATCATTAAAGTCCTGGTTAAGATCAGGAATAAGGTTAGGTTTAGGGCTGGAATACAGGGCTGGAACGTCTATTACCGCAGGAGCGTCATTGCACTGGATTCCAGGCATCACCCGCCGCGTACCATAAGAACGCCGAAGGTCTCCTTTCGCGTTCCTCAGGAACGCCGCGGGACGTGACAAAACGTCGACATGTTACGCCTCGGGAGTGAGAACGGGCCCCATCCCACCCATTCGTCTCAACCATGTACAAGAGCCCACGAGCCAAGACAGAGCCGGGGTGCGGTGGGCCTTTTGAGAATACACTAATACTAACAGGATGAGGCAGTTTGGCTTATCTCTCTGACACGTTTGTTTTTTCTGTCTCACTAAAACAGTCCTGAGTAAAATCATGTTAAATAAATGCATTTAGTCTGGTGTGGGTGGATGAGCAGGGTCACTCTCATCATCTGGTTTGTAGAGCAAAAATCATGCATGCAGAGTGTTGTGGAGCCATGAATATGACTTGAGGATATCACTCAGTGCTGCTCTGCATTACTGGAAAACAAACTAAAGGTCAGTTGGAGCTAATCAGGCGCTGTATTCCAGCCATTTCGGTTCAGTAATGAGATCTTGGAGATTCCCTGCAGTTGAGGAGGAGGAGATAAAGAAGATGAAGAAGCACAGGGTCAAAGCAAGAAATACATGAACTGCTGGATAATTTCATTCAGGGAGAGGGTTATCAAGAAAGCAAAAGCGGATAAATTTCTCATGCTCTTCATCACGGTGGATCTGGATGAACAGGTGGTGACCAAAGAAACCAAGAAAGACAGAAATTAAGTCAGTGGTTGTAATGCCAAAGATGGGATTACAGGGAATTTGGTCTTTACAGTTATCCCATCATTTTTTGGTGCGGGTGTGAAAAAAATAATTTTTTCACCCCCGTCCCACATTCGATCCTGTGGCCTCGAGTGGCTCAAACCCCCAAACAGTTTTTCCCTGGATGTAAACACTTCCATATGTGTGTATGGAATGTTAAGGAGTGGACTTAATACGCAACCACAATTCTCTAAAGTGTGGACGTCCAACAAAACATCTGTGATGATTCATGATACAAGTCCTCATCATGCATGCATTGCTGTACACATGGGGATGGATAGTTTGTAAGTGAGGAGATGAGGGGTGCAGTAAAAAAAAGGGGGGGAGGGGGGAGTACTGGAATGAAAAGTGTCTTGTCAACAAAAGTGAAATATCTGAGGCTTGGCGTGGGACCAGAGTTTGGGGTGGGGCGGTTTATTGTAATCCTCTGCTTTAGAACTCCAGAGCTCGCTCTTTACTCCGGACTGTGGAGTGGTCGAGGATGGGATGCCCTGGGTACGAGGTTGTGTTGTTCACAAAAGAACACTTTGATTTGACTGGGTGTGTTGTGGCTGCAGTGTAAAATGAGGAATGTGCTATGACAGAGGGCAGAGACGTTTTAACGTGTTGCTTTGCATATTTCACCACTGAATTGAGAGACATTTACTTGTGTGATGCATTTTGATGTGGTGAAGGGTGTTCATTGGCAGGTGTGGCCGGACCCCCCCCCCCCCCCCCCCCCCACACACACACACACACACACCGGCCCACCCCCTCCTGCACACCACATCAATGAGGCTGCTGCGTTAGTACATCCGAGACGTCAGGAAGGCACGTTCATTTGTCACGTACACTCACTGGCCACTTATTTGCCTACACCTTGCCTACACCTCTGATTCCCTGTTGGCTTAAAAACTGCCAGAAATTTTCAAAATTGATATGACAGCATCACACAGTGCTGCAGACGTGTCAGCTGCTCATCCATGATGTAAATGTTTTTTTCCACCACATCCCAAAGGTGCTGTATCGGATTGAGATCTGGTGACTCATCAGCCAATGACCATATGGATAAAACTACTTTCAGAAATTTGCAAATTGAACTGACTTTTTTATTCTTTTGGCTTTTGCATGTAGCTTTGATTTTCAGACCCCAGCGCTACGTCCATCTTTTATTCCATCTGAAACTAATTATCCTCCTCATAACTTTAAAGTAGACTTGTAGTCAAGACCGCCTAATCCGAGACCAAGACAAGACCGAGACCAAGTCGAGACGAGACCAAGACCGAGACAAAAAAGTCTTTAAACTGCAGCCAGATGCTGCTACGTTTACGGGTGTCAGGCATATTTATATGCTTTTGCTTTCGCACAGCCCTCCTCACCGCTGTCAACTGTCTCACTCACTTACTGAGAGGAAAGACAGATGCTCCACTTGACTGTCGCATCTCTCACCCTCTCTGTTTTTCACATAATGATATTATCCTATATCCTCGCATGTGATTGGCCACAATATAGAGGGATTGGAACATAGCTGAGCCACTGTGTGAGAGCTGAGCAGCAAAAGGAAATTAAGTGAGGGTAGAAATGACTGAAAGATTAATTGGCTCTGTTTTGAGTTTTGTTCAAAAAAGAATGACTTCATATAGGGAAAAATATATATCACATATGCAGGACACCTTAAACTAGTTTTTAATTAAGCAGCAAGGCAGAACAAAGTCGGGCTGTATCAAGACACAGGGACTAAACCCCAATTCAACCAGACCCAGAACTGATCCGGAATTAAAACAGGACTACAACAGTTCAAAATCAGGACTACTTAGGACTTAACCAAAACAGAACCAGAATCAAAACTAGATGATAGTAGCACTAAAAATCATCATAGACCTGCACTACACTTATTTTTTAATTCTACCAAAGTCCACTATTTGAGAAACGTTTATATAATTATTTAGCCTTCATAAGCCTGCATAACTTAATAAATATAGAATTTGAAAAGTAACAAATGGTATCTAAAAAGTTACACTAGACACTGGATGCATGTTCTGATGAGTTTTGGCAAACAACCATTTGACTAACATGTGTGTCTCACCTGCTCTTGTTCCATCTCTGTTCTGTCCTCATTCTCCATCTCCCTCTCTCTCCCCCTCTCTCTCCCTCTTTGTGCTGACAATCAAGCCAAACACCAACATCATCAAATATACAGTCGAAACCAGATATTTACACACTCTTCAGATAAAAACACAAACACTTTTTTAATTGTAACATCAAATCAAACTTAAGCTCTCCTCTGTCTGCAGCAAACTCGCAGCTTCTCCCCCCCCTCGCTCACATGGGTGCTGCGCTCAGTCGCCCAGTGCCTGAGCTCGGATCATACCAAAATTAGGGGGAATTTACGACGATGCGCTCTGTGCTTCGTGTGTTGTTTTTGTTTTATACAGTTGTCAGTCAGGCATCTAACTAACAAATTACACTCCAAAAGACCCCATGCTTCTGAAAAAATGACCCGGGCTTAAGCCCAGTAAACCATCCCCCCGCTCCGCTGATGGTTGACTCCAAATCTCCCGAACACTATGTCGATTTGAGAACGCAAGACCGAGACAGCGAGACCAAGACCAAGACAAAAGTCCGTCGAGACCAAGACGAGACCAAGGCCACGTAAAAGGCGAGACCAAGACCGGTCTCGAGACATCCAACTCTACTTTAAAGTGGGCTTTTTAAAAATAACTCAACTGTTTAAATTCTATTAAGGCTTAGATATTTTACAGAGTTAATAGGACTTACTTGTCTGCTAGTCTTAACCACTGCCAATCAAATGACTGAACTGAACCTCTTGACTGTGTTTGTGGTATGCTGGGTTTTGGAGCATTTATAAGAGCACTATTGAACAAAAAAAGTATTATTTTTGTGGGATGTGTGATGGATTCTAGTTTTCTTAGTCTGTTACTTAGAACTAATGATCCTACTTCTTTGCAATAGACCTAATGATGCACCTGCTTGCTAACCAGGTCCTGCAGTAGGCTACTTTAGTAATGCACAGAAAGTATGATGCCAGAATACAAAATATGTAGAAGTGATGGATATAAAGGCGCATGAATGTGGATTAATCTATTCTGCATGAGCTCCCTTGACAAGGACTCTTTATTAATATGCAGAATGACAGTGTAATGCTTTTGTCAGTGTTTCTTACTCACTGCCATGTGTTGGTTATTGGAACCAGACAAAAATAATCTGAGGGAGGAAAGTATTTCAGCAGAGAAACTGGTGGATTTGATATTGATTTGGGTTTTTCTGGAGTCAGCAATCATCAGAGAATTTTCCTCCTTAAAGCACTTCTCCATTGGCTCTCGTATTGAGCCTGCTGTTTGATGGGTGTGAATACAATTCCACTTCAGTTGTTTATCATTTATAAAACTCGCCAGTGAAACACTCATGCATCCACGAGGCAGGCTGAAGGAGTGGAAAAAGAAGTATGCTGTTATTTAGCAAGTGATTGATGGGTTGGTCTGTGTTTTCATGTGTCAGTGTGTGATTCTGTAGTTTCATATGTTGGGGAGAAGGAGAATTCACACATTTTTGGCTCCCTTCACTCTCCGTCTTTAACCCAAACTTCATCTTCTTCCATGAAATGTCACCACTTTGAGGATAGCATGAGCCTCTTTGAGGAAATACAATAAGTTGATGTGCACATCTGGAACCCAGGAATGCATCAAGTCTCTCTTTGCCCATGCCTCTAACGCAGCAGGAATCTAACGCCTAACTTATGACTTACTCCATCTGCGATGTAATGTGATTTAATTTTAAGCTGCCAGAAGAAGGAAGTCGATCTCACTGCTAACTCTTCACATACGGACACTTTGTCGGGACACGTTGGTGCCACAGAGTACCCATTTATTTGGTTTAACATTACAAATAGGCATATTCTAAACCTTTACAATATGGTCACTGCCTTGGTTGCATTGCACACCAGCCGTGGCATCACTACAGCCTCATCACTGCTTACAAATGGTGCTTGTAGGAGCGCCAGACTCCACCAGACTGGCAGAGTGCCGCCACTTGCAAATGTTTTCTCCAGAAAATCTTTTCAAGCTGTTCCAGCATCTCCATCTTTATATGCTGATAGTCTCTGAGATCCTATATCAATATATCATTAAAATGGCAGCAAACAGTGACACATTTCATCGGGCAAAAATCACAATGTTCATGACAAGCTGTAATGACACGAAAGAACTGCATTTTAGTTTTATTTATAATGCCCAAGTTCACAACAGTCTTTACAGTATTCAGCTGGCTGAAGACCCTACAGTATCAGAGAGAAATGCCTGGTGATCAGATAAGCAAGAACTCCTTATTTACAGGAGGGAGGCCTCTGGCAGACCCAGAATTCTGGGTGTGGGAAAGAAACACTTGGAAATAAGTCAATAGTTTCTGATAATAGTTTCTGTGATGAATGCAACTAGATTTTGTACACATGCTGCGGTCAGCTTACCTGTGCTATATGGTTGATTTCCCACTCCTAGACAGTGTAAAGCTGGTATAAAGGTGGAATTCACTGAGTCAATCTAATCAGCATCATCACATTAAATATAATGTGATATCTGCTTCCCTTGAAGTAACCTTAAACTGACTATGAAGAGCACAGCTGCTGTGCACCAGTCCAGAATATTGCATTACTGTATATTTGTCACAGTACTGCAAACAACACTGAAATGAATGAGGTTTGTCACATGTCACCGAATAAACCTTACCTCTTGTCCACTCTCTTGCTTCTTTCTCCATCTCTGAGTTATCTCACAAATATGCACAAATACACAGAAAAACTGTGTGTTTGCAGATATTTGTCAAGCTGTTTGAAATGTAGCATTTGAAATTAGCTGCCACTTACGCACTCCTTTTCAGTGGCACTTGCTAGATGCTAAAATACTGCGACCGCAGCTAATAGACATCTTGATTTGATGTCTGAAGGCACGCAGTTACGTGAACTAATAACTCCCCTCAAATGTCTTACCTTAAAGTGATGAGCCTGTTTTAAAAAGTTAAGGAGTAGAAAGTGGAGTTGTAGATATTTGTGTTAAAATTTAGGGAGTAAAAGTAAAATTTGTCAGACTGATAAATACTGACGTAAAGTGCAGATAACAAAGTATTTGTATACTATATAAAAACAGTCGGTTCACAGCACATTCCAGCGAGCACATCAGACAGGCTGGAGAGGTGTGCAGGTGGATGGAGGAAGAGTGTGACAGAAAAATGCAAAAAGAAAGGTCACATTTCACGCCTTCATCCATAATTTTTACGGTTGGGGTTGCAAACTTTGGGTTTTGCATGTTTTTGCAGTGTGGAGTGGGCGCGAGGGGCGGTAGAGGAGCCAGGCGAGCGTGTCAATGGGGGAGTGTGCACTTTTAAAGTGAACTGGTCTGACGAAAGAGGAGCCCTCGGCCTTGCAGTGGCCCCCATCATCCATCTGGTGATGTCACCTGCAAGCGTCTGTGCCTGCAGTGCGTTGAAATGTAGTCTATTAAGTGACCCTGCAGTAAGGCCTTTGGGGAGAGAGGAGGGTGGTTATGGGTTGTCAGGCTGGAAGGATGATGCTTCTCAGCTCTCCTCGGTCTAAAGCACATTTATGTGTATATGTGTGTGTGTGTTTGTTGTAAGTGTATTAAAGCTCTACGCTAAGTTGCACTTTTTTAGAGACTCCACCCATGTTCAGCTGGAACCTAAAACCTCTCAGAACATGGCAGGACGAAAGGAGGGGAAAAGAAGAAAAATACTGAAGTAGACATTTAAAGCCCCAAAGTGCCAGAGGTATCATTACCTTTCCATTTCACTTGATGAAATCCATTTGGCTGGATTAGTTTCACACTCTCAATGGGACCCTGAGGTGAAGGGAGCCTCTGAACAGGATTAGTGAGCTGCAGAGGGCTGCAGATAGCAGAGTGATGATGAAGAAGAAGGAGGAGGAGGAGGAGGAGGAGGAGGAGAACCTTTGTGCACTGACTTCACCTTCCTCTACAACAGGGGTTGGCAAATCCAGGCCTCGAGGGCCGGTGTCCCTGCAGGTTTTATATGTGTCCTTGAACCAACACAGCTGATTTAAATGGCTAAATTAGCTCATCAACATGTAGTTGAAGTTCTCCAGAGGCCTGGTAACGAACTAATCATGTGATTCAGGTGTGTTGACCCAAGGTGAGATCTAAAACCTGCAGGACACCGGCCCTCGAGGCCTGGAATTGCCCACTCCTGCTCTACAACAAAGAGGCGCCACTTGTTTCAGTACTGGACTGGAGATGATTTATCTGAATTTCACGAGCGAGACCACACTTTCATACACGCCCCTTCCGGTTCTCTATCTATGTATGACCCCACCGGCTTTAAAGGCTGTTCGTTCTTGTTTTCATGCCCCAGCCTCTTTCCCCCTTTTCAGTTTATTCACTTCTCATTAGTTTAAGGGGATCTTTCCCCTGTGAGGCTTTCCTGAAACCGCAGCCTCAAATCGTGCTCAAGCCATCTGCCTTTACATGCTAGAAATGCGTCAAAACTAAAATGAGGATGCTCTCCCAGCTAGTGCAATGGAGACATGGCTTCATGCTTGGCAAGTGGCATACATTTGTGTACAGTGTGAGAAAGAGTATCTGCAGTGAGAATCAGCCAAGTTTCCACTCTGAATGAGAATGACGGACGGTGATTGGAGCTGCCAAATTAGAGGGGATATTAAATCTAGGAAGCAAAAACCACTCGATAATGAGATTTTGTAGCAGCGTGTGACAGCGCAAGTATACGGCATATGCATATGTTTGTGCATAAGTATGAATGAGTGTTTGAGTGTTTGTGTTCACACCTGTGGGCTCTGTCATCTTTGCTCCTAATTATCTGCAGCATAAATCAACAGCGGGAGCGTTGCCATAGCAGCCAGACGTAGGCCGGGTGCCGATGATGGCAGTGGGAGACCGTCAGAGCTATTTCATTAACCTTTAAAGGACTTGGTATTTATTTTCGTAGCAGCACTATGAATATAAATTTGTCATTCCTAAAAGGGAAATGACCAGGTAATAAAACGTCTGAGGATCCATCTCACTTCCTCTTTCTCTCTCTCTTACTCGCATCTCTTTCTTCTCCTCTTTCCTTCACTGCCAGTTGTAAACCAGATATTCTCTATGAAAGGCAACGCTGGGGCAGTGAGTCTACTACTATAGCCCAGACTGAACTATGGCATATTACTATTGAATGGATTTTCAAAAATTCTGTACATTCATTTGTGGTATCCGCAGTAAATTTTGTACAGACTTAGTCAAAATATTTTAGCAACTACAGGCTAGGTAATGAGGAAAATTTCGTACAGATATTGATTGTATAAGATCGATGAGACGCAATATTGATGAGAGAATAAATCCTCTGGACATAAACACTCTGGTGATTTCCATCTGCTGCCACATTTTTGTGAAATTTCTAACACACATCTATTTATTACTTTGATTAGTACAAAACAGTTATGCAGAAACACGTTGACACAGTATTAATCTGAATGTCAGGGACTTCTCTAGAAACGCAGTGAGCTTTCTGATAAAACTGTCAGTCTGTTGTTTAAACACACTTTAATATCGCACAAGACTTTTAATGCTTTGGCTTCTCGTGACATACCTGCAAAATGAAATACATTCTTCAAAAGCGTGTTTAATCTCCACTGTCCTCCATGATAAAATATCCAAACTGAGACAAGCTGCCAGCCTCATACTGTTATGGTTCCACTGGCTTCCTGTGCTGGCTCCTTTTTTCTGTGCTCGCTCTCTCCCTCTTTCTTCACCTCCTCTCTAATGTGAGTGAGTGAACAGTGCTGGGGGGGGGGGGGCGTGGCATCCTTCCACTGCCTGCTGTCGGTTGACTGGCACACCTGTTTCCCATCACTCATCAGACCTCCTTGTATTTAAGGATTGGGTCTACTGCCACTCATCTGCATGTCTCAGACGCCAACTTTCAGTATACTGCACAGCTGTTTGTTACAGCTGTGCAGTAACGGTCTAGACTCGGTGCTCAAGTTTTGTTTGTTCCAAGTCAGTGTTTCCAATACTTGCCTGCCATGTTTGCTGTCTTGCATCCTGTTCACTACCTCCCCCAGTTTTACTTTATCTGGATCAGAACACCGGAGCAACTATTCCCCTGCTTGCTTGACCCCTTATCAAAAGTCTTTCCTACATAATTATTTGGATGAATCCACAGTTCTGGTACAAATATGATTACTTATATACAGTCATGTGAAAAAAGTCAGGTTTCCAAGGTTTCTGGGCAGTATTGTGAAAAAAGAAAAAAAGCACTTTAATAACTGATCATCAGCAAGTATGAGTGTCAAAACCTCTATGATAGCAGAAGTGTTGTCAGCTTGCTGTTCTTAAGCATTCAGGTGTGTGCTAATATAATGCCACAAAATTCCCAGGAGTGGACATTCCAGCAAATTCACCCCAAGGTCAGGCCATACAATACTCCGGAATGGAAATTAGTTTACGCAACAGAACAATGATCCCAAGCACAGCAACAAATCTATAACAGCATGGCTGAAAAAGAAAAGACTCAGTGTGTAGCAATGGCCCATTTAAATGCTGTGGTGGAATCTAAGAGAGCTGTGCATAAACAAATGCCCAGAAACTTCACTGAACTGGGGCCCACAATTCCTTGACAACTATCCGAGAGACTGATAAAGTCATACAGAGAACAATTATTTCAAGTTACTGCTGCTGTAGGTGGTTCTATAGACTATTGAATTATGGGGTGTACCTGGTGTTTTTTACAGGACTGCACAGAGTCTTCCTTTTCCACATGACTGTACATAATTTAAATGGTAAAGAAAACCAAAGTATACTTGAAAAAAAGGCGTTGATACTTTTCTCCTGACATGCAGACATCAGTTGTTAGTTATATGTACCAGCAGTCAGAGCTGCCTATGAGATCTTTATGGTGGATTCCTTTGGACTGAACATCTGCAGCTGTGGATCGAGGCCAGTCAGCAACCGCTACACCCTGTGCTGGAAAGAAAAAGGGGAATAGTCACAGAAAACACAGGCAGGGAGACAGCAGCCCTGTAAAACACACCTGAGATTTATAACTAAATGTGCAGAAGTGAAAATGTATTATCAGAAAATATATACTGTAACACAAGCTGTAACCTATTTTCTGTGCCCTTTGCAGTGTTCTGTTATGCCTGTATTAAATTGCATGTATTAATTTGCAGTAGTGCCTCAGGGCCAACGAGGGCAACAGAGAAGGGTCCCTTTGTGTGCTGGGATCGTGGATGGTTTGGCGGCAATTGGCTGGTTAAAAGGAGCATTCTTCAGATGCCTCAGCAGTAATAGAGGCCTCTGTAAGCAGTGGTAATTCAATTGTGCCACATGATTTCTTGGTGAGTAATCTATATATGGGCACTCAGAGAAAACAGCTTGGCATCCAGACCTAAAGAGCCAGAGGTAATGTAGTGGGGAGAGGGACCGGATGAAGGGGTGTGAAAGAAGAGTAGAAATGCGATGTACAGCAAGATAAAAGTCCAGAAAAATATGAAAAGCAGAACAAAAACATCATTCATGCCCGGGGAAGAAACCACAATAATAATAATAATAACAAAAAAAACTTAGAGCATAAAACTTTTCCATTGTTTTTGTGATGTGATGCATAGCATTAGCTTTGCAAATCAGAGCGGTCTCACTCACTCACCAGGCATGAGACATTAAAAAGGATGCGTGCACTCACACTGCTTTGCATTGCATTTGCATTGCTCTGACCCCGATCGTGTGTCGAGCCGTAGGGCTCCGACTGTGAGGGTTATGGTTGTGTGGATCTGGATTGTTCCAAGGGAAGTGAAGAAAGCTCGTTCTCAGGCAGCCAAAAAGCCTCCCACAACCCTCTTTCTCCAGGCACATTCAGAGTTTGACGAGGTTGTTCATTCATACAGCAAAGAGGAAAAACACAAACGTCGGTTGTGGAATTCTTTGCAAGTGAGCTATAGCGATGGCTCTTTGGACTTCCTGCAAGGAGTCTCATAACTGGGACTGTAATACCGATTATGGAACAGGATTCTTTTTCCTACTAATTGAGGCTGGCATATCTAACAATTACAGTATATAACAACTACGGCAACACCAACAGGATTGCAGACTACAGGAGGATGGGTGGTGCTAATTTGCACCCAGTGTTAAACAAAAATGTGCGACTCCAAATGGACCAGGGGAGAGGAAAGAAAGGCACAGTTTCTATAGTAACCATTTTCAGGCAAAGTGATTGTCTTTGCTCGCTCTCAGTTGTCTCTTGATTTGTTTTCTTTTTTTCTCTCTCTCAGCTTCCATTTCTGGGGGAAATTAACCACCAACGACTTTAGCAAATAAACAGCACAAAGGTGGACTGCATTTATTAGAATTAAAAAACAGGAGACAAGAGGTTCAGGTGTGAATTTAGATACACACACACACACACACACACACACACACACACACAATGACACACAAAAATACTGAAAGACTGAAGTGGAGACATGAATAAAAGTGTTTTAATAGCACCATCATGGACGTGGTACAACTAAATCTAGACATGCAGCAGCACAACTATTTCTGCCCTATATTTCATATTTAATCTGCTGTGCTGGCGGATTTCTTGGCCCAGTGCACTGTGTAATCTTGTCAAAGGGCAGATGGCACTCTCACAGTGTCTGTCAGATCCCCTGGACTGGGATTGGGACAGAGGAGGAGGAAGAGGGTCCTCCAGCGGCCGCAGCACTAGGATCAGCAGGTTTGGCGGGCCAGCAGCAGCTTTGGCAGCATGCAAACCAACAGTTTCTCCTCCTTTTTTTAAAAAAATTCCTTTTCAAGGCTAAGCCCAGACCTAGAAATGACTTTTGCCACAGGACTTGACATTGGACACAACAGCAGGCTAGGATTAGGATTATCCGAGGATGCTATATAACGGGCTTGTCGTGTTCCTTCTTACTTTACACACAAAAAGCGCATACCTCTGAGATTGTCTCTATTTCTACACATCTCTGCTATTTCCCAAGTGTTAAACTTGCATTTGGTAGCTGTTCACAGGACCTCTCAGTAGGAAGTCTAAAGTTCAAGTCAGTACAAGTGAAAAGCAGAAAACCTAAATAAAGCGCTCAGAGAGACAGAAAGCATGCATGGCTTATTGAAAGTGTTAAATTTACATTATAACATTTTTTTACAATATCAAACATAGCAAGAATTTCCTGTGCATAAATGTTTGTTTGGACCCCTCGAAACGTCTCAGGGGTTTTAACCTGAAAGACTAAATCTGAGTAAAGATAGAAGTGGTCAAATCGACAGCAACGTCCAATCTGACCAGCTCAGCAACACCACAAGGCCTGAAAGATCACAGAAGAGAACTAAGGTGCATGATGACAGATGTATTTCCATGGTTAAGCACATTCATTGTCAAGGTCCAACATCAAGAGATGTCTTCATACAGAGGTGACACAGACAAACGAGCCACAGCAGGCGAAACACAAGAGAAACTGATGACAGGCACAAGAGGGATAAGATGGAGTTGATCGGTTTGTTCTGCCTTATTCAGTTACCACACTGCACAAACATTAGTGCTGAGAAACATCACTGACAAATACACAAACTGCATAAAAACGAAAGTGCAAACTGCAGAAGAAACTGTGATCAGCATAAAGTTTCACCCACAAGCTCAGCCTACCCTCACGTTCGCTAAAACCTGATGAAATGAACAGGTTGGTGTAAATACTTCTAATCTTTTTTTTTAATCAAGTGTTACACCTCACAACTGAGAGCCAATGCAGTGTGTTTCTACAAACCAAACCTTTTAAACCTGCAGGAGGGTTTACAACAAGGTGCAAACCCCCGGTTACACACAAGAACGACCATAAAACATCTAACAGTCTGCTCGGCCATGAAAAACATCCTCTGGACAGAAACCAAACTTGTACCAAGAGAAGGAGCAGCTCATGATCCAGAGCATACCACATAAACTGTCAAACATCGCAGAGGCAATGTTATGGCATGTGCACGTATGGCTGCTAGTGGAACCGTGCCACTGGTGTTTATTGATGATGTGACTGCTGATAGAAGCAGAAGCATGAACTGTGAAGTGTTCGGGGCTGCTTGGATTCATCCAAATCCTGTAAAAATAATTGGCCAGCGCTTCAGAGTGCAAATGGCCCAAAGCAATCTGCGAAAGGAACCCAAGAGTTTCTCGAGACAGAGAAATGGGAAATTGTTCAATGGCCACCTGACCTGAACCCAACAGAGCAGCTTTTCAAAAACTGAAGGCAGAGGCCCACAAACAAGACGCAACAAAAAGGTGGCTGCACTGAAGGCCTGGCAGAGCGTTTCCACGAGGAAACACAGCATTCGGTGATGTCCATGGTTATGGATATCAGACACTCATAATCGCAAAGGATTATTACCCGAGTATTAAAAAGAACTCTTATATTTAGGATTATTTTCGTTGGTCCAGTTACGTTTGAGTCTCTGAAAATGAAGGACTGTGTATAGAAATAGCTGTAATTCTGAAACAGTTAGATTGCAGCTGAAAGTTTGCACTTCCATCTTTATTGTTTGATTTAAAATTCACTGTACTGGCAAAATTAGAAAAACTGTTGATTATCCAAACTTAGACTTACTGTAACTGTATGTTTCCTGGTTTTGACACTTCATATGTGCTCATATGAATAGACTGACTTACAGAACACAAAAAACATGATTAACCAACCGGTTTCACCGCCTCTAAAGGCATGTTGGTTGAATCTGCAAACAGTAAAGGATAAAAAACATTAAAATCACTGTTCTGTTTATTATAAGGGTGAAGTTTCAGACCAGCAGGAGTCCTTATGAGTCCTCAGTTTGTCTTATCTCAAGAGAACACTGTGCACCAGCTTCCCTCCTGGTTTCAGCAATTTACAAGGCAGATTTATGTAACAGCCTAGCTAGCGCCGGCTTATATTCATAGAATAATGGAGACTTCCGTGAAGTTTTGACAGTCTAATTTGCATGGTGCAGACAGTCAAATTCGGCTGCGCCTCAACTCTCCTCCACCACAAAAACAATCTCACCTTCAATTACCAGACATCAGATGAGATGAGGGAGTGTGTGGTCCTGTGATTAGACCAGGGATGGTGGGAGGCAGGGAGGAAAGGAGAGAGACAGTGAGAGAAAGATGAATGGGTCCGTTGGTGTCCCGGAGCAGTGGAGAAGCCTGAGAATAAAACGGATGACTGAATGAATGGGACAGTAATGAAAAGAGGAGGAGGTGGTGGAGGGCAGAATGGAGGGGAAGGAACAGGACATTCAGAGTTGTTGGTCTGGTTGTTAAAAAGAATTGGAGAAGAGGATAAAATGAGCACAGTTGAGTCACAGGTGGAGACTTGTGGGCTATTGTGTCTGCCCGGCTCAGCGGGGAACCGATGGGTTTTAAAGGATTTTTAAAACTTTCATAAAAGTCTCACTCTGCTGTGAAATGACTCACACATTATACACTGTGCTCAGTAAGCTGTTAAACAAAGAATGTTTTTTAACTCACTGAGTAGATGACAGTGTAAGGAAAGACTCTGTGAACAGATTAGAGTGATAAGATATTACTGTGATCATTCAAGCAGGTTCACATGCCCACTCAAAGGGACACGCTAACCTCAGCTTACTTGTCACTGAGAGTTTACCTGAGGATGGAGAAGAAACAGGAGCACTGTCAGGTCTGAGAAATAAATCCTCATAGAGTGAAGCGAGAAGTAGTTTGTCTATTGGGTTTTGGTAGATTTCAGAAATTGGACATTTTCTTCTACCAAATAAAATATGCAATTTTATGTAGTAAAACAATAAAGCAGGCATGGACGTAAGAATCATTTGAGCTGTGAAAGCATTCAGCAGAGAGTCAGTGGTTCTCCAAACACTTACTTTCCTGTGCTCTGAATATTTCTGAGTCAGTCTGTCTCTATTTCTGCATCGTTTTATCATGAAAATGTCTTTATTTGAGGAAAACACACAGAAGGTAAATCAGGTTCCAGTTCAACATTTGCAGGAATATAGTGCAGCGAGGCCCACATTTAAATATTTATTCCCAACCTTGTTTGTAATCTGTGGCTTTCAGAGGCTGGATGATTGTTAACCTTAAAATTCCAAAGAGTTCATGCAGTTCCCCCAGTGTATTTCCCATTTTCCAACCTTCAAGCTACACTGAGCTAACTCACTGCTGCCTGTAGCTCAGTTTTTGGCATACAGATATGAAGATATCTGCAGCAAAACTAAGGAGCCGGTATCCTAAATATCAAACTAATATGAAATGAAAATGACCTTTAAAAGCTAAAGGTCTTTTAGAAACCTGAATCATCTTGAACTGCAGGATTATGTGTGCAGAACTGTGCAGATTCCACATTAAAAAAAAAACAAAATTATATCGAAATTTGAAGTATACTCAGGTTTCAAAGCTCCTGCTCACACAAAGTGTGCAGAATAAAACCTTTACAGGAAAACTGCTGTTAACATTCCCATACTGTGGCAGAGAGAGGGAGAGAAAGACAGCAGAGGATGTAAAGAATAGCCAGGGGGTTTGACTAAACATTTGCTTTGGCAGGCCGGGAGAAGAGGGGCGGTGCGCTGCTGGTCCCCTGACATGCATCCAGAGGAGCCCCTCTGTCTTCACCATAAATCTGAATGGAGTGGGAGTTATCATACTTTCCCCCAACTGTCCCCTCCCGGACTAAACCCTGCATTCCTCCCAGACACCGCTTTGCACAAACAAAGTAGCCAGTTCCCACCGCTCAGCATTGGGAAAGGCGATGGTTTGTCATGGAAAAATCTAGAGGCATCTCAAGAGTCCTTTAGAAGCCTTTTTTTCTCCTTCTTCTTTTCCCCCACAAGACTCAGAGATGGATCAGATCTTTGCATGGTGGCTGCATTTTCTCTGTTTTTGGAAGAGAGGAGACTAATGTATGTTAGACATGTAGTTTGCAGAGTTACTGTGAAAGGGAAGGTGAATCATACGTGCATCAAAGCTTATGCAACGCTAGTTTTGAACCTTAATGGATGTAGAATTTAATCAAACCTTCAAAACACGCACATCCTGCATGACAGCACAAAGATGCAGGGGTGAACGGGTGTGAATCTGGAGGCCGGACGTTATAGAAAACCCTGGTAACACATTCCATACGGCCTCCTCCCTCAAAGGGAGTCTTTTGTGCTTACTGAAAGGCAGAGGGGGTTACAGGGTTTCTCCCTTTAGGGTGTCGAGAATAATACTCGCTCTCAAGACAATGACCTCACCCTGACTCTCTATGCATTTTTCTGCTGGAGACTCGAGGTCTACGTGCGGGACCCGGTTAGTGTCTATGTGGCCGTGGATGGGAGCGAGAGAAAGTCAAAGAGCCAGAAAGAGAAGCAGGAAGAGTTTGGTGAAGGATGGATTACCGGGGGGGAGGCGCTGCAGAGATCCTCAGGAGGGGAATATTTCTTTCTCCACTCTGATTGCCTCCCCCCCACCACTCTCTCCCCCACACACTATTAAAATGATCTTTACATGACACTGTTGAAAGGCGGCGTTAATGCAAAGCACACATGCATGCAACTCCAGGCGCAGGGAGCGGTGGGCTTCGACAGGAAATTCTTTTACAGCCTTTCTGCTGACTAAGGCCTCTGAGTGGGAACAGGGTACGAAAGAATGTGATGTATATGGACTCTGTGTTATTTGAGGTCCAGTTAGGGCAGCATATGCACAACCCATTACCACAGTGCTGTGAGTCTGCTGGTTTCAGCATAAAACAGCATCATTATTCTTATTAATAATAATAATAATATAAAAGAAATAGGCAGGTAAACATGGTCAAGTCTTTTAGGTGACTCTGTCCTTGGGAGCCAGCTGTAAGCACCACAAACACACATCTAGGGTCATTCATGTATGGCCCCTCCTGCTATAAAGAGCTGAATGTGATTTGCCTAATCTTTCTTTATTATATCCATAAACACAGCCGCAGGAGACCAAGGTTCAAGGTTGTGTTTATCCATGCTTAAAATCTGAAAATCTGAAATGGAGATTCATCACCAGTCCCCCACCATGACCACACCCACCATACAGACACAGGCAGACAGTAGCCATCTTTTCAGACAGCATCCATGTTGCAGAGGCAGCACGCTGTACAGGTGTCCCTCCACTGTGACCTACATTAGCCCAGCAGATGCCGCCACAAGCACCCACCAAAGCGTTTCACTGACAGCCCCCTCGGGGCATCCGGGAAGGGGGAGGGTGTCAAATTAGATGAGACTGTGTGTGAAAAATGCAAGAAGGAAAACTACTAATGCAACTGATGATAAAAACATCGGTGTGTGTCTGAAACGTGGCTGATCCGTGTGTGAGATGGATGCTGCAGCTGAAAGAAAAGGAGTGGCAGCTTGTGACTAAAACTGTCTAAATGGAGCAACAGCGCCATCAGGTGGCAGGGCTGGTCGTTGCAAACATATGCTCTTGCTGTAGCATATATGCCAGAACTGAAGGTTTTCCAACCCTAAAGGCTAAATATGAAATTATTTACCAGCCACATTCAAATTTGTGATCATTTTTCACCCATGTTTTCCTCCAAATTTTAGACATCTTTGAGTTCACATTCAGTCATTTGTATTCTTATTTTCACATCATAGCAGCGCTCTTCTGTAAAGTCCACAGATGGCTCCGTTATTCCTCAGAGTACGAACACCTGCTCGAACATACCTGCAACTCTCAGGTGTTATTAGGAAGCTTTAATTATTTCTCCATACCTCTGTACGTCTTAATATTACGCATTTATTTAAATAACGGCCAAAGAACTTGGACCAAAAAAGATTAGAAAAAAGTACAGTGAAAGAGGTCACACCTATCTGCTGATGTGCTGGGATTTTCCCACACAACCAACTCTGGGGTTGGTCTGAAAACAGAGAAAATATCAAGCAGTTGCCTTGTTGATGTCAGAGGCCTTGAGCTGATAGGAAGGTAACAGTAACTCAAATAACCACTCGTTACACCCAAGGTCTGCATGCGAGTATCACTGGTTGCCAGTCCTGTCAGCTCTGAGCAGGAGAGTGATGCTAAAACTCACAGACTCACCAAAACTGGACCAGAGATTAGAAAAATGTTGCGTGGCCTGATGAGTCTCAGTTTCTGCTGTGAATTTCAGATGGTAGAGTCACAATGTGGTGTAAACGTCCATCCTGCCTGCTATTAACAACTCAGGCTTCTGATGTTGGTTTAACGCTGTGGGGACTTTGGTTCGCTTGGTACCAAACATCATTTGAACACCACAGCCTGCCTCTACCAGCAAAGTGCACCTAATTATGTAGGCAGTGAATGTATGAACAGACGTACATTTAAACCTCTAGAAGTAGTTTCACAGCTTTTCGCATCATTTTTGATTTTTTCATCTTAAATCCAAATTTGTCCTGACAAAGACACTAATATAAGTACTTTTGTAGTAGCCAAATTTTTACAAATTAAACTGCAAAATTCTAGTGGAAACTTAAGTATCTCCACATATTGTGCATTTTAAACGTTTTTCTTGTCGTCCTGCAGTATGCCGTTAAGCAAGACACGGAGCTCGTTAGCCATGAATCCTTTAATGACAGAGATCACCTGGAAAATAAAGTGAAATAACTGACGTTAAACAAAAAGAAGTCGACAGCTCTGATTAGTTCAACGTGTGATTCTGAAGGGAACACGCAGCCGAGAGTTATATACATGCAACACATCGTCAAAACCTGAAGAACAGCCAAAACGAAACTAAACATACAACTCAACAGTGACCATCTGCACAATGTTTTGCATAATGTTATTGCACAGACATGCAATCTAAAGCACATAATACAATAATTAAGCATTTCTTGTAGTATAAATATTACACCTCTAGGCTTATTTTTCCTCAATACGTTACAGATGATGGATAAGGAAATCGGAAAAGCGTGGAGCGTGCTCACTTCACCCTTTCTTCTACTTGGCACACTGCCTGCTGAGCCATTTTGTTCTGACGATGGACCAACGAAGACAAACAAAAAAAAAAAGAAAAAAAAAATCATAGGATTGTTGTTCTGACTGAACCTGCGAGCTTTCCTCAAATTCAAACCAAAGCATCTGGAATCACAATACCAGAACCGGTCTGAACTCTATTGGGTCAACTGTGACTGTTCTCTTAACAAACTCCCTCTACCCACATATGACAAACAGATAAACAACTTATAATTACTTGAAAATGACAGACACCAACACAAATCTTGTATATCTGAATCAATCACGCGACGAGGAGAGAGGGAATAACGACACGTCAGCTGGTTGTGTTTCAGATGGTGTCACAAAAACATTTGGATTACATCATCACACTACTGTGTGTTTTACAAAGCCGTACACCAAGCGTCGGGAGTGAGTCCAAAATGAAAAGCAATCTGAAGGAAACGAAAAAAGGCCAAAATATTTTTTACATTTTGAAGATTCACTTGCATAAAACAGATGAGAAAGAAAAGTGTCATCATTCATGATCACTCAAATAGGAAAAAAAAAGAAGAAAAAGTCAGGTTTAAAGTGTTTCATCTTAGAAAGGAGACAAGCAGCATTACAGTTTATGGCTATTTCGCAGCCAGCATTTAAGTCATCGCCTGGAAATACACTCGCAACATATACAAGATGAATTTTATGTGATAAAGAAAGTAAAGAGAAACAGCTCCTCCCCGGCTGCTGCAGTGAAACCCTTCACATTCCGACTCGCCCTCGAGCTTTAAGGTCAGAATGATTACAACCTGTACTACGCTAGTGTCATACACTCTCTAAAGTGAGAAGTTACTCCAAGAAATAGCCAAGAGTCATTTCCCTCGCTAGAGGCCTACAGCTGACAGAGCACTCTAATTCGTATTGCCTTGGTCTTCCCGTTGCGCTTTTCAACAGGTTTACCAATATGGTCCAAACCCGCCAGAAAAAAATCCCCCACTGACAATCATGACATGGTGACAGAGTGGACAAAGAGTTAAAACACATTAAGCATGGTTCGTCTGCAGAGAACTAGCTTTAATGGCGGGACGGGGTTCGTGTAGCAGAGGCACTCACTCCCAGTTCTCCCAGTCTTCATCCAGCTGGTGAGAGGAGGAGGGGAAAAAAAGTGAGCAGAATGTACACAACATGAATTATTCATATAGATCCCCCCATAAAAAAAAATAAAAAAAAAACTCCACAAACCTCTCCAGATGCTTCGATTTTAGAGAGAGCCATCTGGACCTCTTCTTCCGTCATGTCCAGGTCAAAGTCTTTCTCCCAGTCCTCGCTCACATCGGTGCTCGAGCCTGGAGATGGAGGAGAGAGACACAATAAGTTGGGACTTTATGACCTTGACTCTGCGGCTTCTTCTAAGCCTATTAAGTGGAAAACTCATAAACACATCCCTGAACCTAATCCTGTTTCGATTCAACTGGAACAGTAAGACCAACTGCCTCAGGTCATCGCACCTTTCTTGCCGTTCTTGGAGGGCGTAGACTTCCCGCTGTCAGAGTTGAGCTCAAAAACTCTCAGGTCCTGTGGTCCATCTTCTTTTGAGTTTTCCGGTTTTGAGGCCGGGGCTCGTGCTGACACCCCGTCAGCTGTGACCTCGGGCTGGGTAACGGCCTCCACTTGAGCTTCAGGAGGTAAGTCACTGTTTCCGGGCCTCTGCTCGTCTTGCGTCTTGTTTACAACATCCTCCAAGCTGGCCTCTGTCAGTTTCTCTGTCAGTTTCTCTGTCAGTTTCTCTGTCAGTTTCTCTGCCAGCTCTGCGGTTACGGGCTCTGGCCGCACTTCTACCTGAGTTGGCAGACTGACGCTGTCGCTGCTGACCGAGTAGGTGGTTTCACGCTCTTCGCTTGGAGACAGAACGGGACTCAGCACAGCGGCCCCTGTAGGAACTGTTAGGTTGCTGCTGTCCAACGGGGGCGTGAGGTTGAGTTGAGATGACGACGTGGCACCAAGGAAGTCATCTGACAATAAACGCAGGAGCCAGTGTGAGTGAAAGTGTTTCAAAGCAAAGCTGGCAGATAACCATTAAATCTCCCGAACATACCCTCCTCCTCTTCCTCCCAGCCCAGCGTCTCTGTGTGCGCACTTTGCTCTGCTCTCTGCTTCAGCGCCAACCTCCTCGCCTCCTCCTAGATAACACAGAAAAACAAAAGCTTCTATAGTCTCAATATCTGTGAATCATAGACCCATTAAAAATTCAACAAGTCTTTATATGTCTGTCCCAAGCAGCATCCATCCATCCCAAAAAACAGAGCCAGTGTCAATTGCCACCATCTACAGTTCTTCTAATCGCCATCTGAGGCTCCAAAAGTACATTGGCCCCCAAAGCGTCTCAGCTTTAGAGCATTAAAAAGCAGCATTTAGAAGCTGGCACAAAAAATGAATGTTCCCTTCATTAAAAAAAAAAAAAAGAAAAAAAAAAAAAAAAAAAGAGGAAAGCCACTTTGATCGACAGCTAACCCCTAACCCTTTTCAGATCTTTTTAATGGACGTATCTGATTAATCTTACGGCTGTGCAGTTCAGACCATACGAGAAGTTTGTGTTTCAGGTGCTATTTGCTAAGTTAAATTCTAGTAATTACTTAGCGCTAATTAGCCGATATATGTCTGATGTGACCATTCAGTTTATTAATGCAGCGTAGCTAACTGAGGTTGCTAGCATCAGCTGAGTTTGGGGTTGTTCAGATGAGCAGATCTCATGTTTCACCATGAGTGACAAACCCCGAGGACATTCAATCACATGAACACAGCCAAGTACCAGTTCTTTAGTTTAACCTTAAACTCAACTTTAACCTAATAAACCTCAAACAGGACTTGTACTTAGTGTAAAACTGTGACCAGCTTAAAGTTTGTATTGCTCTGATGATTTAAAACTCACATTGGCTCCAACATAATCAGACGTGATTTAATTTTTAATGTACTGATTGTATTTGCCTTCCTTTTGCAAATGTCTTTAAAACAGTTTGGATGTGCAATTTTTGAGAAAACTGCAATCAACAATCTGCTCTAATGTTAGAGACTCTCATAAATAAATTATTGTGTTTGATACATAAAAGTACTCTTTACTGCCGCAGCCTTTATTTCCATAATAATGTGTTGAATAACAACTTTAATGGGAAGAGGAGAACGTCTTCTCCGTTTGGGGAAAAAAAAAAAAACAACAACATCATAATAGAAATGCACACGGGCTAATTAGGCGTTAAAAGCATAATTCCTATTTCACACTGAGAGCAACGTGCAGAAAGAATACAAAGAGGCACCAACGGGAATGCTGCTGTTATTCAGCAAATCTCGTCTCCTGTGAGTTCGTGTCAGTGTGAAGAAATCATAATGACAAGAAAACACCACAAATATCCTCCCGCCCAAACACAGACCATGTTACTGGATTAGCTTTCACATTTGGAAAAGAACATTTCATTCAATAGTTCTTTGTGTATGTGGCTCATTTTAAGGTTGCTGTTTGAGCACGTTGGTAAACCTCCTAGAAAAGTCCAAAAACTGGCCAGCAGGTGGCACCCAAGACAAAATATTTAAGTTGCATGAAAGATGTGTATATAGGAAAAAAGAAAATCATATGAAACGGCAGGTTTACCTGATCCAGCTGGAAGACTTTGTAGAAATATCTGTGCCAGAACTCAGAATGTGCTACGGCTGCTGGCACCTGCACAAAAGAGACAAAGTTCTTATCTTCTTTATTTATTCAAAAGGAGACGAGGAGCAAACGTTCGAAGAGAGCAACAAGTGATACCATTTTGGTATAAAGCGCTCGTATAGAGGGACTGTTGACCAAAAGCTCAGAGATTTCGCCTTTCTTATCTTCCAGGCTGAAGGTGGACAGCCAGCTCTCAAACTGTTCAGGGGGGCCTGACAAAGAAAAAACAACATTTCATTATTTAGATGATTTTAAGGAGGACTCCAGTAAATCTGATCAAAAGATTGCAATATATAGCCTAAAGATTTTATAGAGCCCACAAAAGGTAAATACAGGTCTCTCAGAGGTATAAGAGAAAACAAAACACACATTCAAAGTAACCAAAACACTACATCAATACGTCTGTCAACAAATAAAACACACTCAGCAGCCAATTTGTTAGGCAAATCTGTTCAAATGCTTCTTACTACAAATATCTAATCAGCCAATGACGTGGATGGGGATCAAAGGGGATTTAAGTGACTTTAAATGTGGCATGTTTGTTGGTGCCAGATGGGCTGGTATAAATATTTCAGAATACGCTGATCTGCTGGGATTTTCCAATCCAACCATCTCTAAAGTTCACGGAGAATGGCCCAAAAAAGGAGAAAATATCCAATAAGTGTAATTTCTCTGGGAGAGAACGTCCTGTTGATGCCAGGGGTCAGAGAAGAATGGTCAGACTGCTTTGAGCTGATAACTCATTACAAAAAATATATGCACAACAGCATCTCAGGATCATGCTGATGTGATGCTATTATGTCAATATGGACCAAAGCGTGCGAGGAATGTTTACAGCACTTGTGTGAATCTATGCTCCAAAGAGTTCTGAAGGCTAAAGAGGCTCCAACCCAATAGCAAGGTGTACCTAATGAAGTGTCGACTGTAAATGTCTGCAACAGAACACCGGTTGCAGACCTTCACAGATCAACCAGTTGATCATGATTTTTCTTACCATCTGGCTCGTTGCAGTATGTTGCTGGGTCAGCCTGCAAACTGTAGAGACGTGCCTGCAGGAAACAACAAACGCTGAATGGAGATCGTTTCGTTTCCACATGCACATCATGTGCTCACTTTTGCAGTTTGATAACACAACAGAGACTAAAACTGGAGACGGACTCTGTACTTGATAAACGCAACGTGAAGCATTTTCTTCAAAGATTTTCAGCAAAAAGGTTTTTGCTCTCTCTTCGTCTCACACAAAATTCTGTGCTCCAGCTTTAACAAGTTAATTTACCAGGTCTATCTGTATCATGCAACCTTAGTCTGTCTATATTCACCATATGTGGTAACTTCTATTTCCAAAACAGCCCTATGACAGTGGCCAAAACATTATCAGGAGCAAAACTTGTTGAAAATGGGCAAAAGGCAGAGGAGAGGGTGGAGATGTAGATACATAGCAGGAATTGGAAAATGGCAAGAAAGAGGTCAATATTCAGAGGATCTCTCCCCTCCACAATCCCTTGAAGGGAACATTATCATGATAGTGTTCCAATCAATTTACGCCACTCTATGCAGCTCCAGTAATACTTGTGCCCGGAGCATTTAAGAACAGGATTTAGGGAGTCTCTCAGTGTTAATATAATTTAGTCTGAAGGAGAACAACTCCGTCTGTTAGTGATCCTCCATCCAGCTAGAGACCAAAATTAAAAATACTAAGTTCAGTCTCAGCAAAAATGATAGTGTAAACTCAACTGCACCCACTGCTTGTGGAGCTGGGCCTCCATAAGGATAATTAACAGCTGGGTGAGTCAGGTCAGGATGTTGTCCAAAGTCTTTCCTCTCATGTATCATGTCCTGTTCTCATTGTTAGATCTTCAAAACCTGTTGTTTTATTCTCAGAGCTAATGTCACAAAAAAGTTTCCTTTGACTGTACTGTGAGCATCAGATTTAGGAAACAATAATGAGGCCCTGTGAAGAACTGAAACTGCAGATTTCAACCAAAATCTCAACTGTTACCAAAACCATTAAACAGCCTTTGATGCCTAGACCTAAACAAGTGAGAAAAGGTGCAAACAGCATGATGCATTCGGACCTCATGTGCGTTTAGCCATTTTTAACTAATGAATTAACAGGCGTGCTAATACAAACACTTTAATACTCACCTTTGAACTGTCATAAACTTCTGTGGTTCCTGCTGGTGTTGCCACCAGCGTGATTACATCACAGTCAATAGTTTTATCAGGAGGTGGAGCAAGCGTGTCTGATATTACGCCTAAGAAACTAGAGAGGCTCTTCTTCACTTTTTCTGTAGTCTCAGAGGAACCTTCCACCTAAAAAGCAGAATAAATACACAATCGATCTGCATGTAAGCAGGCATTTGGGAGATATTCATAAAAGACACGATGCAGTTAAAGCCTAATACTTACTGCAAGTTTGTTTCTGACGGCAGTGGCCGTAGCTGCAATTGAGCAGGCTGTATCATGCTGCACCACAGTGGAGAACTCAGTCAGGTCTCGCTTTATGAATTCTAAGGCTTCAGATGACTGTAAAGAAAAAGGACAAAGATCAAAATCCAGATTCAACCTTATCATATCTCTCAGGAAATTGCTGCTTCAGCCTATCAAAGTCACAAGCGGCGATACACCAAGACGGTGGCAAAATTCTTAAAAATATGAGTTGGTCTTTTGTTTAATTACTCTAAAGAAATCATTTATTTGGAACCATTTCATCTTTTTGTATCCGAGTTGATCTAAACTGAGTGGTTGTACAATGCTACCGAGTATGAAATTTAAAATAAAAGATCATGTTTTTTTTCTTCAACTTTTACAGCAACATTTTTTATTAAGGAAAAAGGAGAAACTGTTGAAACTGTTGCAGTAAAGTGAGTTTTTAAACGTATACTGATATGACATTCAAATGCTGGCTGACACAACCCTGTTGCTTTATATAACTCATTTCTTCTATAAAACTGTGCCCCTGTCTTCATCTCTCCTCTCACATCCTGTCCAACAGGTAATGTTGACAACAGTTTGGTTTTTTTGTGAAGCACCATAATAAAAGTACTGCTGAGTGTCTCCTTGTCCACTTACAGTACAGGCGCTAGAAGGAGCCAAAATGGATGCTTACAGACTGAAAACATATTACATCCATTAGTGGTTCTGAAACTGTGGAGCACATAACTACAACTCGTAAAGGTGTGAACAACATCCACTCATGACAGGAATGAATGTCAAGGGAATTTGGGACTTTAATGATTTCTTTGAACTGTTCATTTTCCAGGGTGGAACGATTGTACACCATACGGCTTTAATGACTTTGAATTTATTTTGGGGCTTTCTCTAATCCGCACAGGGCCAAAAGTATCCATATAGGCTAAAAGATTTAAGTGACTGTTTGTATACATTTAAATAAATGGTGCAGAAGGTTCTATAATATCTGACAAGTCCTATGCATGTTTAACTTCATTAGTCATCATTATTGTTTCTCTTTGCCTTCATAAGGAATGTTTGGCAGATGTCACTGGAAAGGCCAATACTCAGAACAATGGGAAAGTCTAAAGAACTCAGTGAAGATCTAAGAAGAATTGTAGATTCACACAAATCAGGAAGATCTCTTGGAGACATTTCTAATCAACTGCAGACTCCAAGATCATCAGTGCAAACAACTGTACTTAAGTAAAAGTCATTCCTTTGTGTCCAGAAGACCCAAACTGTCATCTTCAGGTGAGTGAAAATTGATTAGCATATTCAAGAACAACCCAGAACCACCAAGGCTCAGATGCTCAAACCTGCCATGAACTGGGAACTGCTGGAACCTCAGTGTCACTGTCCATCGCAAAGCTAGTTTTACGTCGCCATAGACTGAGGTACCAAGAAAAGAGCCCCACCTCCAAAACCTATACCTTGAAGCGTGTCAAAACAAAGATTGAGCTGTTTGGTCACAATGACAAGAGGTACGTTTGGAGAAGTAACAATGAGGTATTCAACCGGAACAGCCTGTCAAGCGTGGTGGTAGCATTGCAGATGGAATAATAAAGACGTAGAACTAATTCCAAATTCTCCAAATCAGCAGCTTGACGGTTGAAGCTTGGACACAACTGGTTGTTCCAACAGAAAAAATGATCCAAAAACACAACAAAATAGCCTAAAACAGACTAACTTTGAGCTTCCAAAATTCCTCACCATGTTGAAAATTTGTGGACTGTTGTTAAAAGCCAGATCTACACCAAGAAACCAACCAATTTATACTAAATCCACCAAGAAGAGTGGTTAAATATCCACCTGCAATTATCAGAAGCTTGTCTGTGTGTGCCAAAAGGATCTGGTCAAGGTGTAACTTTCTAAGTGACATTTAACCAAATATTATTGGGGGGTATACTTTTGATCCCATATGGATTAGAGAAAATCCCAAATAAATTCAACCTTGTTTGCTGTACAATCACTCCACCCTGGGAAAAAGAACAGTTTAAAGAAGTCGTTATAAGCCTAAAATTACCAAAATATTCATGATAAATGGATGGAAATTCTGACCACAACTGTCTATTCTGCTAAAAACTCAACTTTGGTTATTTGTTATAAAAAAGGATTCAATCATTAAATTGTGAGGCATGAATTTGAATGGGTTTCTGGAGGAGAATATGCCAGAGAAAGTGCGAAAGCAACAGGTTTACATAATTCTTCTGAAAATTGCATTAGTGCTAAGAAACCACATGCTTTGCCCAAAATCTGGTTTAGAGCAGATGCTTGTGACATGCGTATTTCTCTGCCACACAGTTCCACATTTATACCATTGAGATTTATTTTGTGGATCAGCATCCAACCTCAAAACACTTTAAAACTGTGCCCCTTGAAGGCACTAGAAAAAAACTGAGAAACAGCTGGCACTGTTACTCAGCAATGACTCTATGAAAATGTGTTGTCTGGTGTATTTTGGCTCTTCCTCTTTATTAAAACCTCAAAGTATTTCATAATATTCCTGAGCATTAACATAAACAAAGGCTTACTAACTGTCATAACGTGGAAGTCTTTTGGTTTGACATCATTACCTTGTCTTTGACGGCCTGGAAGCTCTGCTGCAGCCAGCCTCCCCACCAGCCTTCTCTGTGACCACGCACATAAATCCAGAAAGAGAAGAGGAAATATTAACAATCAGCACCAAAGCTTTTCATTTACAGTCTGTTCGTAATCGATCAAAGGATCTGAGTTTGAGAGTCTCAAGGATTCCAGAAACACACGCAGCTTTGACAGATAACGAGTAAGCTAACGTCAGCTCTGCTAGATTAAATGTTCGAATAAGTCACGAAGTGATTTTCAACGCTAAATATGATCACTGAGCGTAAAAATGATGAGTCAACACAGCCCAGAGTTTCTCACTGCGTGATTTAAAAAGATAAACAGCAAAAGCTAACTAGCATATGCTAACGCTAGCCAGGCTGTGTTTTGGTAAACAAACGCACTTCCTGAAAAGATTCCGAGAGCTTTACACGCTAGAGTTAACGCAAAGTAAACACACTATATCTGGTTAGATACACGACACAATGAGACATAAAACAAATGCATGACACCATCGCTCTTTGTAAGATTAAAGTGTAAAAGTTAAAATAATTTGCGACTTCACTCTCACCCTTCAGCCATCTTCACACGATGACATCATCAGTATTTACTGAACTCTCACCCGACAGCGTGGCTTTAAAAAAAAAAAAAAAAAAAAAAAAGAGTAGAAGAAAACACAGACTTTAATGACTTCTCATCTACAGCATACCAATGTCCACATCACATTCTCAATTAAATAAACCCATTAAAAACCAATGTTTGGTTTTATAAACAACTATTTTAGTTTCTGTGTCCTGTCTACGGTGGCTGCAGAGGACCAAACAGTTCGGGAGCGCGTATGATCAGTTTCTCTTCGCATGTATTTCGGCGTACCTGCAATAATGAGGTAAAAACAATAGCACAGAATCAAATCACAAGTTGACAGAAACTGTTTAACGTAAATTACCGTTACTATAAATGTTTTAAGCCGTGTTTTTACAGTAAAAAGCATCGTGAAATGTTAATTAAACAAAATTATTATTTTCAAAAGTGGAAAGTGCTAATATTGTTGCCAGCACCACGTTTGAAAAAAAAAAGGACTAAGCACTTAAGAGTTTGGGATTTGAGTAATACAGTTATGTTTCATAAAGTTTGCTGCATCTTTTAAATTTGATTGTTTTTATTTGCTTCTGATTTAGTGAAGAACAATCATAACAATTTCTTAAGTAACTTCTGAAATTCTTTGTGGCATCTTGGATAGCATAGTCTGGGCCAAACCCTGATTCATTGAAATCCATTCTTGCCTCATCATTTGATATCACTTCATCACATTTTGTGAGCTACTGTCATTGCTCTGGGTGTTTCCCAGCTTTTTGTGTTTAAGTTAATTTCCTGATTATTGGTTATTCATTGTTTGGTTCTCTTGATGTTATTTGTTGTTCTGGTTTCTAGTTTAAGTCACTATCTTCCTTGTGTCACGTGTGTCATATTCTTTCAGTCTGTCTCTCAGTGTCTAGTCCACGTCTTTGTGAATCGTGTCTTGTTTCCTGTTTTATTTTGATATTCCCAGTCCTACGTGCAGTGAGTTTCATTTTGCATCCCCTTGTCTCGTTATGTATAATTTACCCCAGCTGTGTCTCCCTCGTGTTTCTCATTCCCTGATTGCTCCTGTGTGTATATAAGCCCTGTGTTTTCTCTTGCTTGTTACTGGTCCATCTTTGTTCCTCCATGCTCTGTTACGTCCCTGTATCACATCGTGTTATTGCCCTGAGTTTCTCTCTTTATGTCCTCCTGGGGGTTCAGGTTTCAGTTTTGTTTCTTTAGTTTTCCCAGTTTAGAGTCTTTCTTAGTTCTCTTTCTTGCTGCCCTCACTCTTGTTTGTATGTCACTCTCCATAATAAAGCTCATTCAGATCAGCAGTGCCTGCGTATTGGGTCCTTATCTTACCTCCACACAGCCTGCCACTGCAGCCGTGACAGCTTCTGCTTGTACACCTGCCTTTCTTTTTTGACAAAACTAAAAACATACTGAAAGATCAACTTCTTTCAGTTTGGTGACAATTTATGCATTATGAAACATGGTGGATCACCGTGGCACAGGGCAAAAGTAATAATTCGTGACAAGTACATTTTGAAACCATGGCCAGAAAACTTCCCTGATCTTAATCTGAATGGGAATCTATGCTCAGTCCTTTAAATGCAGGTGGGCAAGCAGAAGCCAACAAACTGATCAGCCAAGGCTCTTTTACCATGGGCCCACAATGCTTTGTATTGATGAAATATGCACTTTCCATTTATGGCAGCTCACTCAAACCTGTATGTAATGTTCAACGTTAATGTGAACAAATGCACCAAAACACCATCATGGATGCTGCTTTTAAACAGTCTTCAAGAGTTATTATTCATGATGTACATTCCGGATTTCTGCAATTTAAGTTTGCTGAGAACACAGGACAGATTTCCACTTAATTCATCTTCACTGAGCTTTGGCTTGTACAAGTCTGCTTTGTTTCTTGATCTTTTTTTTTTTTTTGGCCTTTTTTTTTTTTTTTTTGGCCTTTTTAATATTTTTCCAGACATGGTAAAGTGTTGATGTGCTTTTTTGGATGCTGCAAAAACTTGTATGTTCTTATTGGTGTTCCTGAGCCTGTGGAGTGATTTCCAAGTCTGGCTGTCCTTAGTTCACCACCCAAAAGCCAACGCCATTCAGTAGTGGTTTTTGCCTTGCCCCTTGCATGCAGGCAAGAGTGCTTAGCTTTCCTCACCTTTACTTCTGGAAATCTCTGCTTTTCTTGGATGGTATTTTTTTTTAATAATAGCCTAATATCCTACTGACTAGTTTAAAGATGTTCCACCAGTTATTTTCCTAAGTATTACACAACCTTTCCATTTAAAATTTTCAGATTAAGGGAGGGTTTAATTGACCTACAAATAATTTTTTATTGACAATTACACGGTCTCATCACTCATTTTTGGAAACAATAGTCTTGCTGTTGTGACCAAAAGCAGGCAACCAATCTTACAGCATAGTTTGGAGAAGTGCATCAGAGAGACAATGAGAAACTATAACCCAGATCTTTCATGGAGGAAAGTAATAATTTAAAAATATGCTGATTTTTCTCTTTTAATTAACACTAATTTAACCAATAAGCTGTTTATGAAACCCATCAAATCCAGACCGGTGCGTTCCTTCTTCAGACATTATGTTGACTAATCAGCATTAAGCAGTTCCAGCCTGAGTCCCCCCATCAATCTCCCTCCTCTGTACATCTGTGTGCATACATGTGAGCGTATGTGCACACCATACTGCATATGTGTGTTGACCCCCAGCAGCTGTGCTTTCCCCTCATCAGTATTCTGAGTGAAAAGGGGTGGTGGTGGGGAGCTGGGCTTTACTAAGCATAAAATGTAAAAAGAACAGGCATCAAGCTTCTGGAAGTGTGCTCTCCCTTAATTGAAGTTCTCTTTTATCTAGAATCTGCACAATGTGTGCGTATGTCCTCCAATACAAGTCCCCCGTCCGGCCCCTCATTCCTCTTAATTGGGTCTTTCAGTCCCCTAATTAACTCTGTCAGTGCAGGTTGGCCTGAGCCAAGTTGGGATAAGTACTCCACTATTGATCAGTATCTGAAGCGGTTAACTTATCCATCTGTCTACATTTCATCTACAAAAGGTCATGGTGTAATAACATCAGTGCAGCCTTTGTGCTGTTAAAAGATATTTCTGTCTTTTTTGACTCCATATGTCTTTGCCAGATTATAAACTGTGTTTATAATCAAAATTTATGTTCAGTTCAAGGCTTTCAAAATAGCTTCACGGCTAATATTATCTATCTATCTATCTATCTATCTATCTATCTATCTATCTATCTATCTATCTATCTATCTATCTATCTATCTATCTATCTATCTATCTATCTATCTATCTATCTATCTATCTATCTATCTATCTATCTATCTATCTATCTATCTATCTATCCATTTAAACATTCATTTGGATCAACTACACCAAATAAAATGCATTAACTGGTGTAACAGTCTACAGCTACATCAAAGGATGATGTAATACTTTTGTGTGTTTATTTGTTAAATATTTAACAGCTTCAAAATACAAATTAATATCAGTTAGAAGTCATTTAAGTGATGGCACTGAACTGAGAGGAAAAAGTGAAGAGAAATCATTTTATCTTTCTTTCAAAATAGATGATTATAATTTTTTCTTATCAGCAGTAATTATGAGTGTTGTTTTGCAAAATATATTATACAGTTTTGCATCCCTGGAGCAAATGACTTTCTATATCTTAACTTTTTATATTTCAGTCTACAAAAAGACAGCTGAGGTCAAATTAGTTGGGGTTGCGAGACTAACGGGGCTCTAATTAAACATTTAAAGGCTGTTGCTCTGAGCACTGTGCCTCGGTTAATTGTTGCTGTAACAGTAATGAAATTAGTGTTCTTGGGGTTATCCAGAGTGCATGAAAACAATGTTTTTAACCTCATAGAATAAATAAATGCATGTCAAATACCTTCCTGCCAGTACCTTTTGCGTTCAGCCTCCTAAAATTGTGTCTTTTGGACATATTTGATGCAATATTTTAAGATAGCTATCTTTAAAGTTGCTTGGAATAAACCATGCCTTGGGCAATGCACATAAATCACCAAATGTATGTAAAATGAGAATTAATCTTATATTCTCAGTTGTATTCTCAGAGGCATTCAGCAGAGCAGCTACTTTTGTTTAGGCGATATTTTAAATGCATAACTTTCACTCACTGTTGAGTATTATAAGTGCAGAAAATGGAAACATAAAGGATTTGAATACTTGTTCCACCCTTGCTAATATAGACCAGCGTGTGTAATTTTCGGAGTTAATTGTGCACAACATTGTGACTGAAACCAGTGCTGCCACTGCTGGTTAGCGTATGCTAAAGAGCACTGTGGTGACAGCAGCGGCTGACCATAATGGTGCACAGAGGACATGTCCATATTGTATGATTTAAGAGGTATATCCATTACACACCGCAGTCATCACACCCACACTTGCGCGCACTCTGCAGACCGCTGATGCCGTACTGTGGGTTAACACCATCTGGTGCCAATCAGGAAACACCAGCTTTGCACAAGTCACTGTCTCTAATTATCTACCTAGAGCAAAGGGAGGCCGATCCCCACTAATCTCTACAATGTGTTCTGCTTCCCATTCCCACCTGTGTCCCAATAAAGGGGGGTCTTGTGGGAGGACCGGGGGTCTCTGTGTCAAGGGACTGGGGACCAGGTGACGCTGCAGCGCCAGTCCCCACGACAGAAGCTTCATCGCTTGGTTTGGCTGGCAGCTGCTTCCCCCCACTGAGACATCCCACAGCTGACAATCCCCCAGTACTGACAGGGGCTCTTTACAGTGTCAATAGCCTCATATATTAGAGCTAACCGCCTTTGTGGTGAGCGAGGGTGTCAGGCCTTTTGGCCCGACAGCGCTTGTTACCATGATGAAATGTAGATTGAATGGAGGGGGTCTGTGTCCCAGGCACGAGAGCTCGGACTCCCCCGGCCTTTGTGTCCCACGCATGGCTATTGTTCGAACCTATTCAGCACTTTCAAGAGCAGAAGGAGGGGTAAAAGTGAGAGGTGGGTGAGAATGATTTACATCTCTTCATCTCTCCCCTGGTCTCCAACTCATCTGTCAGCCGTGGGAGGATAAGCATGTATTTTACACGCCTGATTTGCTGCTAAGTGAAGGCTAGTCCTTGTTGAGCTGTTTGACTAAATCATGTTCATGGCAGTGTGCGTGTGTAAAGTGAACGTATGCTTGTTCAGTTTTTTATTTTTAGAAGAAAGCTGGAACTTGATTTGATGTCTTAATGTGCTGATAGAAATATTCATCCTGTATGAATTAAAATGACCTGTTTTTTTTTTTAATATAGACTCCATTATGTCCTTTGCTTAAAATCTGCCCTTTGTGTTCCTATATCCATGTTCTTATGAGACAGTGACAAATGGCTGGCCTAGAGCTGAGGACATGGCTATGTCCCTTGCCTGCGTCAGACAAAAGTGACGCGCCTTCCCGGCGCCTGTGTCGTCCTTTCATCTCCTACACCCTGTTGAGGTGAAGATGGATGGTCCCCAGGCTCAAGAACACCACATTCAGCTTCTGTTCTGGTGTATTGTCTCGCCCTTCTGTCCCTTTTTAGCTCTTCAGAGGTTAGGCTGTCTGAAACTGGTTAGCAACAAATGACAACCTTTTTTCCTGAATGTCAGCTTTAGCACTTCTAAGTTTGTCCTTTAAAGCACCAATAAATGCCCTTGTAGTATTGCTGTGATATTACTGTGTATTTGTACATGTTCAGAACGTTTCCAAAATAGTGACGCTGAGAAAGAAGAGACATTTTTCACAAACTAAAAATCAGCTGCACATTTAAAAGAAGACGCCCAGAAGTAGTTATTATCAAAACAACATTTTAATTTAGGAAAATAGCATTTGTGCCAGTCAGACACAACAGTTCCATTTTGACAGTGTTTCATCACCACTTATTTCACATAAGCTACTCTGATGAAAAAAAAATCCCCAGAACATTTAGAATACTTCTGTAAAAAAAAAAAAAGAAGAAAAGAAAAAGAGGCAATTAATAAAAAAATAGCAGCAGTTTGTATCCCAAAAGATAGCTATATGTGTATATACAGTATGTACAAGGTTTTGCCCCAGCCATCATTTTATAATTTTTTTTTTCATCAGTCTCCTGTTTGTGGTCCGGACAGTCTATTTTAAGAGAGACCTGCTCACTTGCTCATAGACAGGCTGTGTAATGTGGAGGTAGTGGTGGGCAGAGGCTGGCAGAGTGAGCAAGGGCACGGCATGCCGGGGAAGTGTCTGTAGGAGCTGCTCAGGTGGAGAGGGTCCTTCAGGAGGCTCTGGACTGGAGCGTGAAAGCCCAGGAAGCCGGCTGATGGAGGGGAGTGTGGAGCTGGGGCTGAGGAGGCAGAAGATGAGTGATGCTGAAGAGCTGAAGGTGTGCTGCCCACCAGAGAGTGAAGGGACTGGGCCAGAGGATGCAGAGGGAGGTGGGCGGTCGTGGCCGCAGGGGTAATGGTGGGATGGGGAGCTGTGCGACTCTGGACGGCGGCATTGCCACCATAAACGTCCCCAACCAGTTTCTTCATCTCCTCCAAAGAGCTGGAAAGCATGAGGATGTAATTGCGAGCCAAGAGCAAGGTGGAAATCTTTGACAGCTTGCGGACCGAGGGTCCATGTGCGTATGGCATGACCTCTCTGAGGCCATCCATCGCCTGGTTCAGATCATGCATCCTCTTCCTTTCTCGACTGTTAACTTTCAGCCTCTGATCTTGCATCTCTTCCTTGCTGAGCTCAGATCTGGATTTGCTCTTACCGCCCACGCTACAGCAGTCCGTCCTGCCTTGGCCGGCCTCACTGTCTGCTCTGTTCTCGTGGCAGTACTTCTGGAACATCTTATTGGAGAAGAAGCTCCCTGCAGAGTCATCCACCACCAGGTCTGGAGACGAGGAGCGACTGCAGGTGGAGCCAGCATCGGAATCCATTTCAGCTGAGGGAGAAAATTCAGGAACAAAAACAAGGATCCAAAAAACCCCCCAAAACTCTGAAATCGTGACAGCTTGAGCTTAGGACCTGAACTGTAGGTTTCCAAACTCTCTCAGTTCCCTGCAGTTTTTGTACAGCCTCACTTTTCCCTGAGTTTGTGCTGTTCGGCCTGATGCTCAGCCTCTCCCCAGGAGTGAGTGTGTCTAAACTGTCACCCCATGGGCCTGCTGGGGTGTATTTATACCACCGACACAACAAAGGAACAATACACCGCATAATGAGACACTTATGGCCCCAGCCAATTGCAGAAGGGACACACTTTTACCCCCCTCTCTTAACAACTCCTTCCTGCGCCCCCCAGTCCACCTCCCCACAACCACATTAATTCTCCCACTTGCTGATGAACCCCCCTGCACGTTAACCAAACAGAGGTATGATCCCATGTAAGGCTGAGTTAACCAGAGCTCTGTTAAAACTTTAATTAAAAACTGGCAGTATTTGCATATTTTTTTATGTTTCAGCACAGATTTTAAAGTAATCCTGGAACAAGGGAGAGGTGATTTAATAATAATAGAAAAAATCCAAGAAAAAAAGATGAATAAACATAAATTTATGACTTTATTATCTCAAATTTTAAAATTCTTCTCGTATTAATTTACCTCTATAATCTGCAAAAGTTTCTTCCTCAGCTGTAAAAACATGTTTACTTTACTTGAAAGTTCTCTACGCGGATGTTAAAGTGAAAGTGAGCAGGCCACCGTTTTTATTGCCCCCTTCCATAACACCAGATAGATGATGCCTTTAAGGCCTTATTTACATATGGTATCCATGAGATACTTTGGAGGAAGGTATGAGGCACCATATGAGGCTCTTAAACATGTAAAGGGCAGCGTTAATGGCAGACTAGATACAATTCAACCAGAAGCTCAAAACAAAAGGGGTCAGATAAATTTGACTTGGTTTCCCAAACAGTCTGTGAAATCACATCACTATCACTGGAAGGGGGTCTTTCAGTCCAGGGGGAGGTAGTTAAAAAGATACTAAATGAGTGGGCGCAGCATTGTCTCCCTATAATTCAACCATAAAGCTACTGGCACCTATTGTTCTTTGTTTTTTTACTTTATCTTGCTAGCTATCAGGAACACAAGGAAAACGTTCTTCCTCGTTTAAATTTATGGCATTAAAATTCCTTCCAGGCTTCGCATCCAACATATATCTGCTGCTTTAATGTTGTGGCGCTGTGACCAAGCAGAGTTCTCCACGTGGTGTTCAGAGGCTGGCTTTCACCACGCAGCTCAGGAATTTCCTGCCTTCCTTGTGCCAAGCAAAGCACCAAGTGAAGCAGTGCTGGAGGGCCGGGACTTTGAGAACATAACGCTTTTCTAAGGATGGCAAAAACAGCAGTTTTGTGAATTGATTCGTTGCATTGATTCTTGCCTGGAGCACAACAACTGAAAAGCCATCATAGAAAAGTATATTGTGTTCATTTCACAGGCATCAGGTCTGGATTTTTGTGTTCATCTGGTTGCTCGGCTAAGAAAATATTTGCCTTTCTCTGCGTTGTAAACAGCAGGATGAATCTTTTGATGAATCTAAATCTTTTACTCGCTGTAGTATGAACCTAGTGCAACATTTATGACATATATCTCATGCTCTTTGCTTTTAAATTTGTTTTTGTTCTTGCTTAATGCTCTCATGTTGAGTCTTTTGATATCCTGCTAATGCCACTGCTGATGCATATGCGAGCAAAGTTAGACTGATCTCACCAGTCTTCTGATTATCTGATGAGATGACAGACCAAAGTATGGTTTAATAAATATTTCAGCAGTCAGCAAGAGAGTGTGCGAGAGTCCCATTGAATTGTTCCAACCATTAAATAGTCTTTTGAAAGCAGTGCAAAATCACATCTCTTCTTTTACAAGAATATTTTTAAGTCAAACTAATTACAGAGTCAACCACATTGTCCTCATCAAAAACTTCTAACTGTTCTCAGATAACTAATGTGAGGGCAGTTAAAATCCAGTTGAGGTTCTCAGAAGAGTTTTGAATAATATAAATATATTTGAATTCCAAATCAAGTTGCTTTATTGTCATGTGCAGTGGTACAGTACACAGTGAAACGAGACAATGTGCAAGACCATGGTGATACATATAGCATATAACAGACCAGCAAACACAGAACTACATAAAGTGCAAAATGCAAAAATTGCAAAAACCCCCCAAAACTAAGACACCAGACAGAAAAGTGCAACAATGACAGCGGATTGTGCAACAGACTGAGCATTGTGCAAAAAACAACTTGGTGTATGAAGGAGTGTTTGTGTGCGTGTGTGTGTGTGTAAGATTGTTTTTGCATTAGTGGGGTTTTTGTATGAATAGAAAAAAGGCCCATGTAAAGGGCTGCAGCACAGCACTGCACCATCAGTATTTGATTTATTAAAGCTACATTTCCAATGTTTAATACGACTAAATACGCACGTTTTTGTGATCATGCAGCGATGCCAAGACGACCTTGTACTTTCATTTAACCTGGTTTTTCTCGTATGTTCCTCGGTGAGGGATTAGTGAGGAGGTCGTGTTCGTGTTCAAACAGATTTTCTTTGCTTTGTTTTGTGGTTGAATTGCTGCAGCATTTCAACCACAAAAAACAGTTTTCTTGATTTTTGTCTATTATTAATAATCTTAAAATTGGCCTCCCTCCGGCAGTGAACTTAACTGTGTTTGCTGCTTTTTGTGTTGGTGAGGTTTTATGGAAGCTGACTGCAAAGTGGTTTATTAAATTTTCTTTATTCTACTTATTATAGTAGATTTTTTCCCCAGAGTTGTGCATGACTCATATGCATCATTTAAAGTACCCCCCATTTGAGAATAGACCACACAAAAATGTTTGAAAGGTTTAAGCCCATCAGGCTTGAGGTAATCAGGTTAGAAATTCAGACTGTTTCTCTCTGACGATGCGGTTCTTCTGATCATCTTCCTTTATCTGATAAAGTCAGGTCCCTTATAGTAAACGGACAACGTGGAATCAGTCATTTCCAGGTAAGTGTGCTTATTAGCTTCTAATAATCTGTGCCTAAATTCTCCTTCTTCCTACAGGGGCACACTGAGGAAACACAACTTCACTTGAGCTTGAATCTAAAGAACCACTAATTTTAAAATATGTGCAGATTTTGGTAAATCTATTGTTGGTCTCCGTGTCAGTGGGCTTGTGATCCCTTACACTCACAAACCCACACAAAGTTAGAACCGAGAATCAAGAGGGCTCTCGATACCCCCCCACCACAGCTCCGTCGGGGGGCCCTGCAGGGTGCTTTGGCTCGGCCACCATTCAGTGATATTATAATTGGGGAACTTTGAGAGCCAGCATGGGCCAGATATTTGGAGCATATGGATTTTCCCATCGTTAGGCTTGGAGCCAACATGGCTGCTGGACTCTCCTTTGCTAATTGGGTCAGTTCCTAATTAACTGAGTTGAACACAATGCTCCAGATTTCATTCTTTTTTTCCAGTCTTTCAGGCCCTTCAATGGCTGGTTCTGTGCCACAGTTTTCATTGTGTTTTACACACAAGGAAAGGAGAAAGGGATTTATAGTGGGTCATCAATAGTCTTAATAAATTATCTATAAATACAGGAAAATGTGCCAAGCTACTTATTAACCATACATGAAGTTAGATTAGCGAGAATGTCACTTATATGAAACGAATGAGGAACAGCACATCAGTGGAATAGAGCTGAAACCAGGAGCTGTGTATTAGTAAAAGTACAGAATGTATATCGGGATCACCGACAGGAACTTTATCCAAGTAACGAGTGTAATCAGTCCTCCTTTTACTCCATTATTTTATGCATGAGCCCGATAAATCCCATTCTTGGCCTCAATCTTATTCTTATTCATGTGTTTACAGAGGCAACGGGCCACACAGAGAGACTTAAAGATCTCTGCATTTTACAAATGAAAGCGTAGCCACCCTTCATGTGTCCACATAATCCTTCAATTTTTAACCCTGCACTAGAGTGTTTGACTTTCTTCTCTGGGTGCCACCTTTCAGGGCCCTTCATCCAATTCTGAGCTCTGCAACAGACTTTTTTTAGGCTTTAGAGACCCCCTCACTGCTGCCCTTTCTGGTGCACTCCAGTGAAAGTGCTCAGGTGACCAGAAAATGAGGGCATTATCACAGGCATATGCTTGTAGTGACAGAGGATCAGGCAAGATTAGGGCCTATCATGCCTCAATAAAGCGCTAAGCTGGAGAGCAAACCTGCGCTGTGTACCATAAGGCTTCCTTCACTCTCTGCTGGTCATTGTTCAACAGGATCAGTGGCTTGATCTTCTGTACACACACACACACACACACACACACACACACACTGGGGTTTAATCTGCTGCTTGAGAGCCTGTAGAGGACATACAGCTGCCTTTAGTTTCCACCGTTTGTCTCAGTGTTGCTTCCACATCAGGACTGTGAGATCACAGCGGGGCGAGTGTTCAGCAGAAGCTGATATGAGGAATCGGGTTGTTTTGATTCATCTGTGGATCTAAACATTTCCCTCTCAGTACCGGTGTCTGTGCAGAGAGATATAAAGTTGTTTCATGAAGTAACTGAACAGGCAGACAAGTGTTTCTGAGAACGGGGAGTGCTGCCCTTTGTTATCTCTCACCGCTGGGACAAACTGCTCGGTGATTTATTCATTTACACTGCCTGAAACAATTGCATTATCTCGGCCGCAACACAAAGACACAAAGGCACTATGAAAATCCCCTAGGATGTTTATGAGTCACTAAAGAGTCCAATAACTTTCCCCTTCATCTTTAAGCGGCCATGAAGGATTGCATGCTGAGGAGGGCTGCAGGGCGAGAGGAGTGAGGATGGGGATTCGGGCTGAGGGAGAGGTGCTGATTATGAGCAGGATGAAAGGAGTGCAGGCCCTCTCCTCTGGAGCTGAATGGAGCTCGGTCAGCAGGCTGTCCCATACACCGACCTGCTCCATGCTGCTAGAACTTCATAAATTACCCCACTATTACCCTGGGGGGACACCGAGGGAGGACAGACAGGCGAGAGGGGGAGAGAGTGAAAGGGGACAGAGCAGAACCGGTTGCTGAGCAGACCATCGTCAGGAGTTGTAGGCATCGGGTCCAGATGTTAGCCTTCAGGTTGCTGGGACTCAAATGATGGGGACCTCCTTTGACTTTTCAGAGTAGAAACCACAAATTATTCATTTAAATTGAAAAATGCTGTTGTTTTTTTTTTAGTAAACAGGAGTTTGATGGCTCACAGTAGTTTTATTTTTACATTCTAGGTTATATTGCTGCCTTTATTACTCTTTTCTACTAATGTACCTGTATATTTGTGTTTAACATGATCCTAGGGTTCCTCTTGGTGCTTCCTTCTCCACAACGATATTTTGGTAGGTGACGTCTGGTGAAAGAGGAAAATAGTGAAACACATTAAAAATGCTCATAGCAGTATTTGTGGAGCATGTTGATAAACCGAGCAATGAAAGGAGAGACTGCTGCTGAGTCTTTTAAATTAAATTTGTGGTGTGTCGAGCACCTCAAGGCGCATGCCATCTGGTTCCGTTCTCTTAAAGAGAAGGCTGAATTTCTGTATTGATGTTGTGTGGCGTGGGTGTGGTCCTTGGCCAGCTGCAGAGGAGGGGTGACGCAGTGAGCTCCCGGGGCGGCGCAGGGGCGGGGTGAACAGGTGTGCTGGGATCTGACAGTGATTGTGTCTCTTTATATGTTGGCAGTGACAGACGGAGACGGAGGTGACAGCAGAGAAAGAGAGCGCGGGAGTATATGTGTCCACGTACAACCCCGAGTTTAATAAAAAGTTCTGCATTGTCAAAGTCGCTCCGGCTGGTATTTCTTGGGTCCACCGTTACATGTTGATATCTCCAAAACTGTGAAACTTGCAGTCGGGGTGTAAACACACTAGAGGAACTGCACTGTGCAAGAGCACTTTTGATCACAAAATTTCTGTTGGTTTAACTCCTATGATCACTGCATGCTGTGTGTTATTAGTTTATTTCATTTTGGGATTATAGAGTTATGAATCACCCACTCTGTTTCTAATTTTGAATATTCAGTTTCTGTTATATTCAGCCTATTTTTGCTGTATTCCCATCTTACCCAGTGACTCTTTCCTCCTGTTTGTCCTGAAATTTCATGCTGAATTTGGAAAAACTGTGCAGCCCTCGACTCGGGGAATCAGCTGTTAAATCTTAAGCAGCCGGTCTCACTGAATTTATTTAAGGTGATTTTTGGTTGTATTTTTTGTATTTTACACTTTATCTGATATACATAGTATACTTGTTCTGTGTATTTGTACTAATCTGTGCAGCTAGTAGTGATTGTACTGTTGTCTGTCTTGGCCTAAAAACTCTTGCAAACAACATTTTATTTATTTTAAGAGTCATGAATAAAAAATAAAGTAATTGCACTGGGTTTAATGTTTTGTCTGTTTTTATTACTAAGGCTGACAGGTCTCAGGATTTGCAGTGAGGGACTTGGACATGTGTCATTAGGATTTTCTGCAAGCGTTTACATTCTATGTAATATGTGAATGTAAATATTTATGATAAATATGCCGATGTTTCTGCTGCAGAAATCAGGTCAAATATGTATTTCTCTATTTAATAATACATTTTATTACCTGGCCAGGTGGTGCAGCAAATATAGGTGAGGCTTAATAGGCAGAAGGTATTCTTTAAGAGGGGGTGACAGCTTTCTGCAAGTCTTCCTTTTTGCACCCATTTTCACTTTAACATACATACATACATAAAACTTTCTGGTTCCCAAAAAAATGGTCCTTTACAAGGTAACTAAACAACAGATTTAACAAATAAATAAATAAATAAACTTTTTATTGTTTAAAGCAGGCAGCACGGTGGCATGGTGGTTAGCACTGTTGCCGCACAGCAAGAAGGTCCTGAGTTCAATTCCAACATCAGGCCCGGGTCTTTCTGTGTGGAGTTTGCATGTTCTCCCCGTGTTTGTGTGGGTTCACTTCGGGTACTCCGGCTTCCTCCCACTGTCCAAAGACATGCAGCTTGTGGGGATAGGTTAATTGGGTAATCCAAATTGCCATTAAGTGTCACTAGGTGTGAATGTGAGAATGAAAGTGAGTGTGAATGGTTGTCTGTCTCTGTGTGTTGGCCCTGCGACAGACTGCCGACCTGTCCAGGGTGTACCCTGCCTCTTGCACTATGACAGCTGGGATAGGCTCCCGCGACCCTGAAAAGGATAAGCGAATGGATGGATTGTTTAAAGCAGAAGGCACCTCTACGTTCCTTCTGCTTTAAAGGGTTGATCCAAAATTTATATTTATTAATTCAAATTATGATTTAGTGTCTCAGAAAACTTTTCTGCAGCAAGCCCCACAAGTGAAACTGAACCTGGGTAGCTTAATTATGTTTTCCTTTTTGTTCCTCTAAGCTTTGATAACATGTCATGGCTCAAAAGGACATAAAATTAAGTAAACGTGAGAATTGGCTTCAAGTAGTCCGAATGAGCTTAAAACATTTAAATACATTCCAATCAGTCAAAAAAGTCACACGCATGCTTACAAGCCTATACAGATGCTCACAAAGTGTATCTGTTTGCCATTGTGTTGGTCACACTTTCGAACAGTTGGCCGCTCACTGATGCATGGGGGGTGGCTTTGTGTCAGCGGTCTGCGCCCCCCCTCCCGTCCTGTCTCCTCCATCCCCCTCCATCCCCCTCATCTCTGCGTTATCCATCTTGATAAAACTGGGGACCTGCTTTCCCAATAATCTCCCTCCCCGAAGCCCAGGCACGACTCCTGCCTTTCATCAGCACCATTGTTTCAGTGCGTTACCGCCGCTTGTGCTCCCTCACCACGGTAACACACTCACGCACCCCCTCTTCCTCGCCATCCCATCTGTGGATAGGCCTGCCATGTGTCTATTCATAAGGCTGCCGGCGGCAACGCCACTGTATGCGGAGAGTACATGATGCCGTCCTTTTGTGTGGGTCTCAGTCCTCAGCTACTTACCGCTGACCTCAGGGTCACTGCACACAATAACCTGAGTGTTGGTGGCCACTGGCTATCCTCATTGGCCAGTGATTGACGAGCCAATCAATGGGGTGTGAGTGTGCGTTGTGTGTCTGCGCGTGCACATGTGTGTAGTTGCTATACAGCCTCTGTAGGTCAGCTGAATGAAGCGTGTCTGTTTTGTAAGTATTGCTCTGTTGAAGGCATCAGACTAGTTAGTGACACACAATTGACTTCTTTTGGCTTTTAGCTTGATGTGGTGACATGAATAACTGCAATTTAACTCAATGAGCACACGCCTCGCCTGGACATTAAAAACTGTGAGCCCAGTGGAGTTGTGCTGCTATAACGTTAAACATCCTTGGGTCCAGGTTTATGTGTAGAAATTGTATCTTAGACCGCTTAATATTCTGGCATATGCTCCCAGGCTATCATTTTGATCTCATCAGTCACTCTTTTTACCCCCTGCCTCTTCCCTCCTTTCACGGCACACACAGACACATTCCCTCCAGAACCCACTCAAGGGCTCAGGTGGGCGATTAGGAGCAGACATTAAACCTCAATTCACATATGGCTGGTTGTGAATGCTGATGAGGAGATCTGCTGCCGTTTCCAAAGTGGCTGAAACATGGACAGTTTCCACTCCACTGTCTGATGTGTAACTGTGTCCACATGCTGACTGGCAGACACATGATATGAAGGACTTGCGCTGCTTGGCGATGATGATCTGTGCTCTGCTGATTAAAAACCAGGCCGTGACCCTGCAGTTTATGGACCTCCTGTTGTTTAACCAGTAGCGGGATGAAAAGGGATGGCGTTGTTGACCTGTCTCGATGATCTGAGAACCGTGTCGTGCTGCTGTCGCTGAATAGAGATGTTTCATATTCTGGCGTGGATGTCATTGTCCTCGTGAAATCATGTAAATGGGTCTCAACGTTTTTTTTTCATCTATTGAAGACACAACAGGTTTTCTTTGATAAGGACTGAACAGGAGTCAGTATTGAATGAGATGCCATGAGAACCTTATTACTTTACTGCCCATCGTGAGCTATAAGATCAGGAATCTAAATAACAACATGGCTGATGAATAAACAGAGAATTGAATGAGAGGCATACAGTGAAAGTAGACGCTGGATGGTGAGAGGCTGATTACACCCCATGATTCAATAGTTTAAAGAATCACCTTTAGCAGTAAAGTTACTCTTACTTTGCTTTTTTATGCTTTAATATACAGAGCAGTACAATGTTAACTCAATGACTACAAGGTGCTCAGGTCCTGAGTCTAAATCATCAGCCCTCCACCACCATGTTGACAGCTGTGTGCCGATGTGCTGTGTTTAGTTTTCTTCACATTTGGCAAACGATGACCAAACACTTCCTCATGGTCTCATCTGTCCAAATGACATTTTGCAGCCTAAGCCATGCTGCCATGTTCTTTTTAGAGAGAGCAGGCTTCCTTCTGCCAATCCTTTTAAATAAGCCATATTTGTTCAGTCTTTTTCTGTTTTTTGCAGTTTGTCTGAGCAATGCACAATCTGACTTTGAGGTCCATTAGCTGGGATGCGTTGTGTTAACACTCACCTGAATGCTCCAGACCAGCAAACTGCCAAAACCTCTGCTTTTATAGAGCTGCTCGGGCTGATGGCTCAAGTTCATTTCGTAGCAAGCAGCAAATGGCTGCTAATTACTTTTTGAATTCCTCTGGAAACATGTGTCTTCATGTTTTGGCTTATTTTTAGGACATTTTCTCATGTGGACAGTGGACACAAATGCAGACTTTAAGATGGAGTGGCATTTTTTTAAACTAACCTTTATTTAGTGAAGGTTGAATCCAACATCAGACAAAAATAAAGTTCTTAAAGAAAGCGGGGAACAGACCGTGTGACACAAAAAAGGAAAAGAAACAGTGAGCAGTTTGATTTAACTTCACTTTTTTTTATATATCAGTGGAACATGTCGGTGTACTATACCAGTTCCTCACAGAAAAGACACCTTGCAGCTTTAGGGCCCTATATTTATTTGAAAGGGAAAGTACACTCTCTGATTTCTCCCTCACCACTAACAGCAACACGTCTGTTTCTCAGCTGTCACGCCAGCTCGCTGTCATATGGCCGCGTCGCCTCTCAGCAGCATGAGGGTGAGTGTAGGTTTACAGCATCTTTGTTATTGATATCATTCTTTGTCTCGCTTTTCCTGTCTCAGAGAGGAACAGGCCTCTAACTTTGGCCCTGCTGAGGGCAGCATTAAATATCAATACATGTTTACGAGGGCCCGTAAATACTCGATACAGAGAAGAAGCGGTTAAAGAGGGAGAACCGAGAACAGCATTTCTCCCATGTGGATGAAGATGGGGAACAGGGGTGGAGAAGGAAAGAAGAAGAAATGGAAATGAGACATAAATGTAAAGGAATGTAAAAAGAGCCCTACAGGGTGTCAGATAGCTACCCACCTGCTGCAGCAGCTGCTGGTTGTTCCTGTCAGCTCTCGCCATGTTCAGTTTCATAATCTTTTATGCAGTCTTTGATTTTTAGCAGTCATTAATTAATGATTTTATTTATGTTTACCAAGAAAGAGCACTGAGGAGTACAAAGTAGCCTTTTAAGTCTTCACTCTGCACCACTTTCCAACTAATCTATTATTCATGATGTGTTAATTTCTAAAATGATTTAAGGATTAGAGCGCTTGAATTGCTGTAGACTTAAAGGCAGAGTACGTAGCAAGCAAACAAAAGGTCCCATAAAAGTACAGCTCTAGTGACTGCGTGGCAGTATATTTGAAGGACAGTGGGCAGGAGGGGGTGCGCCCCAGCTCCAGCCTTTAAAAGATTAACCCTGAGCCCACAAAGGCGCAGGGGGCTGTGGGGCCAGGCAGGGCATGAGTGGGCTGCTCACTGGTTAAATATTGGCCCTCTTGGATCCCCAATCATTGTCTAGTTTGGAGCTTTACCCAAGCCCCTGTTAGCAGTGCAGACACATATCTTGGCAGCCGGAGTGAGCCGATACAAAGGCCATCGGTGCCCAAAAGGCAGAAATGGAGATGTATGGGTCCGGGGTGGGGTACTCGCCACGTGGGGCCCGTGGTCGTAAAGCCCAAAGCAGGACAGATTGGACAGCGGAGCCCCCCTCGATCCTCCTCTTTCTGTGTGTTTCTGTGATGTGACAGTGATAAACGGGACACGCAGCCTTCCAGAACAACAAACAGACACTGCCTCATTTCCCCAATGTGGGCGAGGGCAGGCATAAAGGAGGTGCCATCCCATTAGAGCCTGGACTCAATGCTGCTGAGGCTGAGGCAGCGAGGGAGGGGTTTTACTAGTGCACCGGACCACTCGACCACGGGCCTCCAGCTGAGAGGAGACAGCTCTGCTTTTTTGTTTTCTCAGAAAAGTGTCATAAAAAACTCGCCTTAATTGGTGCTCTATAAAATTTGCATCTCCAAGCTGATTAGATTTCCTCTCTCCTCAGTCGCTATTGTGCCTCTGAGTGACCCCTTCCTTGCCATTCACTTTTAGTCCTTTTCACAATTTTATTGGGCATCGGAGAAAAAGGAAACCCTTGTAAGTTTGTGCCCTTTGCCCTCCACTTCTCCCCTGCCTTTTGAGTTGACCGAGTCCCTTTGGAAACAGCTGCCTTCTGCTCGGCCGCCGAAAAGTAAACTCGTAGTTATACATTAAATTTTGTTAAACTGACTGGGAAGAATGGAACCGGTGTCAGTTTGTAACTATGTATCATTTTTGGTTCAAACTGCAGGTTTTTTGCCCTCTTAGAGCCAAAGTGAGTGACTGAAAAAGCCTCTGAATAGATTAACCACACTTCCTGAATGTAGCACCATTGTGTCTTGCAAAATTTAGAGTGCAAAAAAGTTTCCCCTTCAGCAAAAACCCTGTTTATAGACATGTCAGAGCAGCACAGACTGAAATATAATCCCATTAGCTTTGAATGGCAAGTCTATTACTCTGTTGCATAATGTGTCTGGCTCGGCATGGATAATCGCCATCTCAGTGGAAATGGCGGCGAGATAAAGGGATTTGAGATGCTTTGACGTCTTTATAGATGGAGTAATACGGCTGCTGGGATCATCAGCTTGCCCAGAAAAAGTTCGGGCTGTCTTCATTTTTCCATCTAAAATATCATCTTGTGCGAGTGATTCTTGACAAAAGAGCATCGCTGTGGGCCCTAATCACTTTACGTCATTTTATTGATTGAATATGCATTGTTTGTTGGGTTTGAAAAAAGGGCTACATTTTAAATTGCTAAACAGCAAGCAGTGCCCTTCTTATTAAAGCTTTAAAGATGTACTGAAATAAGCTTGTAGCCACAGGAAGATTAGGATAGATTATTTAATGTGTGCACACTCACAGCAAAGTGGACTTATTTCTGCCATAACTATTATCCAGTTAAGTGCTTTAAAGGGGAATTAATAGTAGTTTAGTTAGTTTTCCCCCCATTTTCTTTTAACCAAGGTCGGATATCCAAGCCAATATATAACCTGAGCAGTGGGTGGGGCACATGAAATAGTTAAAGGGTTACAATCTTATATGCATATTACGGAGAAAGTGCGGGTTAGAGAGTGGGAACGTATCCAGACATTGTGATGCAAAGGGCACAGGGGGGTTAAACCAGGTTCTACTCGGCCCCCTGACCCGACACCTCTTTGATGCTGCAGCCCTCAGGACGTGGGCCCCTGAGGGGGCTCAGCGTGGCGCAGCCCTGGGACCGGGCCGCTGCCACTGAGCCAGCGGGGTCCGGGGACAAGCTTTTGTCCCCAAAGAAAATGTACGTGGCTTTGGGTGGGGCTGGGGAAAGGTCACATACTGGGAACACGGGGAGAGAGAGGTGAGATCAAAACAAACAGACTGGGGAAACGCATCAGATCACTTTCTCAGCCGCTGGGTGGATGATACACGAACATTAACCTGCCAAAGGAGTTTGCTAGTTTATCATTAAATCCGCCTGCGTGAGACTGCAGTATGTCTACTGGCACCAGCTGACATACTTAATAACATTTTTTTTAAAGGTGGAAACACATAAAAAGGAGAAATCACCTCCTGAAGAATATTATGTTTAATACAATATTCACTGAACTGCATCTGCAGCTCAAAGTCACTCGCTTCATCATCTCCTTCAGCACAATTCAGGGCAAATCCTGCACTGATTAAATATCACACGCTCAACACTTGAAATTGATCAGAACCATTCAGATCAATACTGGCAGCTGCGTGGAAGTGGTTACTCACAGGAGGAGAGTTCTGGGGGAAAAAAGAAACTGCCAGACCTCCATCTTATTTAGTTACTTAAAAATCTTCCTTTTTTCTTGCTTTTCTTTTTATTTGTCAGGAAATCTCCTAAAAAATTATACATGGTACACTGAAAAAAATATGTTGTTGGATTTACTTAATTCAATGGTGGACATTTGTTGCACACAGATGTTTTGCTTTGGCAGCAACTTAAACAATTGAGTTAAATTAACACAATTTATTCATGTTCAATAAACCTGTGCAATTTGTGTTGATAAAATGTGACTTAAACATGTTTTGATGAAGTAATTTGAGCTCTTGAAATATTTTAATCCTTCACAATTTTCTCACTTTATCCCAACACCATTCAATAACTTTTACCCAATACTACTTGGTCACTTAAATGCTACATGTTATCTTCAAATTACATTTTGCTATTATATTCTAGCATCAAATACACAATTTTCAAATGGAGGCCTTATAACAGATTGTATTGTTCTCTTCCAAGATGGTTGCTGGCATCCACCAGTAACCTTTCAAAACAAAATGTCTAATTTCACTGCATTGACAGTAGGTAAAGAATTAAACTGACATTACTCCTCCACTGAATCTACATAAATCAACAGTTAAATAATGTCAGTTCTTCCGTGTTCTCTGGAATCAATCACAGCAAAGAAATTAGACTGTTTCTTTTGAAAAATGTTGGGAAAGAACAAATCAAAACATTCTATTTAAGGCCTCTGACGTCAAGATTCAGTTAAACAACAATTATAACTAAACAATTTGAGGTAATGTTAGTTTCCATTAACATTAAATTAGGTTACTGAATTGGCAAACACCTTCCTATTAACATTACCCATTTTACCCCAATAACTAAAGAAATTAGCACTTGCAGGTCAAAACCTTTATTCAAGAGATGCAAAAATAACATTGATACAGTGACTGTCAAAAATTACAGCACTGATCATACTGTGACATCTTGGTTCAAAACAGCACACTTAGAAATATTCAACGTTCTTTACTTCAACTGAATGAAACTGAAAATAACATTTCACACGACCCATATGGGATATTTAGACTGCATAACTGTTCATGCTACATCTCTTCACTAGTAAAAGAAAGAAAAAATACAAAGAGAAATTTAAAAATGCTGCCAAAATGCTGTACAGAGCAAAAGGAAAAACAAACAACAACAACAAAAACGGCTCGTCCTCATGGCAGTTGCAGAGTATATAAAAATGAACCCTGCGATCTGTTCAATTGAGCTTCAAAAATGCAGCAGAACAAGTGTGAGATTTAAATGTCCTCTCACCTAGAGCTGATCAGCTTGCATGCATAACAGTGAGCTTCGTTGCAGGAGCAGTTTTGTCTTAGTTGTGAGTTTTTCTTGAGAGCTGAGTTGCATCCAACTCCATTACCACCCTTTGAATCACCTCAAAAGTGTAGCAGAGTTGTGATGGGTAACTCATATTGAAGGAATAAAAAAGGTCCATACAGCATGGCTACTGCAAAGGTCACGTTATCCAGATCTTGAAGAACTACTATACCCTCGATGATGATGCCAACATCAGAAAAGTCATTGCCTGGTGCATCCTCTGGAGACAGATGTTCATTGTGGTTTTCTCAATCTGTGCAGTGGCCTCAGTCAAGTCCTGGTTAAACACAAAACATTTCTTTAAGATTCCTTTTTAAACTCATCTCTTTTGAATCTACCAGTTCTAATGTTAGAGTAATTTAAACCAATGCAAGCAACATAGTAAATAGCTATAGCCAAAGAGTTGCCTGCCATGCTGCCATTCATGGTCTAACAGAGTTTCTAAGACAGAGTGAAAAACATAATAATTTCAAATGCTTTACATTAGTTTTTGTTAGAAAGACACCGGCCCATCAGAAATCCAGGTTATGTCACTCAGAAGATGTTAGAATTTAGACTTTCAGCCCCACAATTTGGTTAGCTGTTGGTCTTCTTTTTTTTTTTTCAAACAAAAGCTAAATATTGGGGGGATTTTCCTTTGTTCACTAGAATGACAAATTTAAAGTTTTTTCACACTGATGTGACCCCTAATATAGGGGGGTGGGGCCTCAAGGGGGGGCGGCCGAGTTCACTACCAGGCCTCATGTGAACTTCAAATTATTAAAGAGGACTACTGTTCCTAACCAGTCCAATGAGGATCAAGTGGATAACTAAATGCATTTTTAAAAGTTGCAAAGCCACAATCTACTCATAAAACACTCACCATGAACTCCTGCACCAAGATGTTGCAATTGTCTTTCACACAGATGCGGAGCACTTTGATGAGACTCCCTTCGAGCATTAATGTCATCCTAAAGTATTATAACAAAGAAAACAGAGATTTGTGAACTTTTCAGTAGCACAGAAGAAAATGATCCCAGACAAAAACTTAAACCAGTCAACATGCAACACCAGCATCTACAAAGAAATATCAAAAGTTCCTGTTTGACATCAACTTTATGGATATATAGTTTCCAGAACATTTATTTTTTTTTAAAAAGATAAATTTTTCTCAGTGGGCCAGTAAATGCATAACGAAAATTATGGCATCCTTTCGGTGGAATCAGTACTCACGGGTAATAGTTGACTGTTTCAATGGATGCAGCATAAAAATCTTTTACTGACCTAATGCAATACATATACACTTTGTAGTTAAAGAATTTTAAAGTTCTTACTGTCATCATGGCAGCTACATCCTTTAGCTTTGTGCCCTGTTCCCCCGATCACTTTGCAAACACTTTCAGCAGACTGTCAGAGAGAAACTCAGCTCCGTCAGAAACCTTGACTGTAAAGGCATGGTTGGGATGCACTGGAATGCTGCATTTCATCTAAAATGACATAAAATTATTTTGAAATAACAGCAGGCACTGTGCTTGGTTAATCAGCAATGTTTTGTTGAATAAAAACTGTGTTTCCAGATCTTATGGGATTAAAAAAATCCAAAGATGTTTGTTTCTGATTTGCAACCCAAGAACCCACAAGTTACAACCTCATTTTAGTTCAAGTGTGCATTAATGTGAGTCCAGTAATCACCTTTCTGACAATACATACAGGTTAAACCTATGGCAGATTTTGGATTTCTCAGTTGTATTAATAGGGTGGTCTATTTGAGTATGCATGCACCTAATAACTATAAAAAATCTATTATAATTAAGTTACAGAAACCTTAAGCGAAAATAGAATATACTTTCTTACCATAACACCTTGAACCCACAATCCATCAGCTGACTCCTGGTGAAATGCAGAATAGAGGTCATCTCTCAATGTGCAGCAAAAAAAACCCAAAAACAAACGGACAGCAGGTGAGGGCAGGAGGGGTAGGGATGTAAGCTAGCATAATGCCACTGATGATATTAGCTTAAGCTGTTCAATGTCCAAAATCTCACTAACACCACGGTGCAGTAAATACACAATGTAACTGAAGAGTCAGTTGGCAAATCTATTCACACAGAAAACCAAATTATGTTGAGAGTGCCTCGTAATTAGGTTTAATGTGATATTACGGCTCTTGTGCCAAAGACAAATTCAAATGAAAAAGCGCCAATTCTTTGACAACAGATAAAACAGCAAATCAGCTAACGGCTCTTTTTTAGCATGTTACATGGCGGCACTCTAGACGTTTAACTACATTTGGCTGAAATATGGTAAACATTAATTCAAAAAATCAAGACATACCAAAAAACGTAGAGTTGGCTGCTCGACTTGACTGAGATGGATGCATTTTTTTAAACCACGATCCAAAGCCCGCGAGATGAAATCACGCGTGGTTTCACGAGATTTAACGTTGCTATCTTATTGACTTACTTCACCTGAACATGATATGAACAATTTAATACACCCTTTCTGCATATCATGTAGTTTTTACACTATATAGTTACATTTATCTTTAAAACATGAGGCAATTGTGTTAAATACATGCAAGATGCTTACATAAATCCAAGAGATGGCCAGTCCCTTTTTTTCAGTGTAGATCTTTTATAACTTGTGGGATTTTTGTGACCTGATCATTTCAGCCCCTCAGTAGAAACACTGGTCTGTTAATGAACTGGTAAACTGTTGTTTCTGAGATGTTACAGCCTGCTACAGCACCACTTTCTCTTTGCCGCACAAACATTTCAAAAGTAAAGTTGTAAAGTAAGAAGGAAGACTGCATTTTTTCCTCTCATTTAAACAATAAAGTAAATAAGTCATCAGGAGCACGTTATCTTGTTGAAAGCAGCCCTCAGAACATAGGCACCCTGTGGGATCAATACTCAGGAAGAGTGTGATATTTAAACGATGCTCAGGTGGCACAAGGAGCCCAAAGTGTGCCGGGAAAATCCCCCACACCATTTCACTGCCAACAGTTTAAACCATTGTTACCAGGCAGGTTAGTTTCATGCTTTCATGAATCATGACGCCAAATTCTGACATCTGTACATCACCATCATCAGATATTGGGGTGCCGGTGTGAATTATAACTTCAGTTTCTTACTCTTACCTCACATGAGTGGCACTCAGTGTGGTCTTCTGCTGCTGCAGCCCATTTGCTTCAAGGCTCAGAGATGCTCTTCTGCAGACCTTGGTAGTAACGTGGTTATCTGAGTATCTGCTGCATCCCCTCAGCTCAAAGCAGTCTGGATATTTTCTCCTTTTCACATCATTCTCTGTAAACCAAAGAGATGGTTGTGCGGGAAAAATCACAACCTTCCATTTAAAAGTTACTTTAAGCAACTCCTGTTATGACAGATGTCTTCTGTTCCATTTCTCCAGTGAGTCTTTTCCAATCAAAGCTACCTTATTTGATATTACAGTGAATTAGAATGCACCTTACTAACCAAACCAGCTTCCAGCAGTCCTCTGGTCTGCATTTTGCTCATGCACAAAGCAGAATAGCGGTAGTCCACAACCCAATGTGAGCGGTCACAGGGGTTTTATTTACAGTCTGTGGTTGAGGTGGACATAGAAATAATTTATAGTCACGTTTAGTAGGTGATAATCAAACGTTTGGTGCTTTGCTGTATTTGGATATCTTTGCAACAAGTTTCACAGTTAGAAGTAAAAGTCACATTAAAAATAAGAACTAACATGCAAAACAAAAGAAATTATGAAACAATAAGTTTTTTTTGGCCAAAACCAGTTAATTAATACATTTTTCAGTTGTTGGAATTTAATTGCTGAGTACTTTCATAATTCTTTAAGTTGTTTTCCACATAATGAGGATAAATATGTAATTCCATGTAATAATGCCTTGTAATTTAAATAATTAACATTTATGGTTTTGTTTGTTGAATAGTTTCAGTTATAACTGTCGAGGGCATTTTATCATGTCTGCACAATAGCACAGATAAATAATAAAACAATAATCATACACTCTAATATTCCTTCAAGCTTGTACCACACTTGGATTTTCAGCGCTTACAGTGGTTATTCTGAATCCTCTGTTACATCTCTTTCGCATTTTGAATCAGCACTTTTTTTTACCAACAGACACAAAGCACAGACTGTAGAATTTATTGGAAGCACACATCACCTATATTCTGGGCCTTCCACTGTGAATGCTGATCTCTGCATCCTGGCTGCTACACTGCTGCCTGCAGCAGGAAATTAGCATTTAGTTTATCCATAAATTTTACGGTCATTGCTGTGTTTTGAGAACTCATAAATCCTAACTTCATAATTAAAGATTTACAGCTTCTAAGAAAACAAAACTTTAATACGTTTGAAGATATTTGTATCGGTTTGGGCAACTATTTCATTTGCTTGCAGATAAAGTCCTCAAGAAGTTTCTGATTGCTGTGATCAGTTGCAGGAGAGGAATCAGTTGACAGATAAATGAAAAAGCTACAGCCGGTATATTCTGTAATCCTTTAATAAATCAGCACACTGTGATTGTGCGATAAAGAAATCTCTGCTTTGGATGATTTTCATCCCCCCTAATCTTTCTAATTATCATCACTGTCAGTATACTCATCTCAACTTTAAGGGAACAAACTCAACATAAGCTGTTAATTTTTAATCTGATTCAGATTCTCTGTACACTAGAACTGTGCCTGTTTGGCACATTTCAGAGGCAGCAAGCGCCTAAAGGGGCAGAATTTTAAGGAATTTATGCGCCCTCTAGTGTTAATACTCAAACTGCTTGAAGCACCCTTAAGTGCTCCATACTGACATTTCATCATATGGGGCTTAAATAAGACAAGGCTCGAATATAAAGGTGTTATATCATAATGCAATGCAATATTCTTTTTCTTCATTGTACAAACAGGCCATTTTATAATAATAATAATAACACTCAATTTAAGGTTTATCAGATTCATGATTTGAACCACACACACACTCATGCGCAAACTCCCATCTCAGACGTCTCAGTGCTCCGCTGAAGGCTAAAGCAGTCATGTAGGATAGATTGAGTGCATTCACGTCACTCATTTCCACTCGCTCCATGAATATTGCAGTGGTGGAGACAGCTGATGAGGCACATTTGGTTGTCAAGCTGAGAGGCAGGCACATGGTTACATAAGAGCGCTGTGGATGAGGATGTCTGACAAGCCTGCCTTTGAAGAAAGTACTCTATCCCCATCGGCAGCTTCACCCACTGCTCGAGTTAATTGACATCCTCAGGGGGACCTGAATTCATCACCTTGGCAGAGCCCTGCTATAAAGATGATGTGCAGGTATAATGGAAAAAACAGTACGTTAAAGATCTTTCTGGGGCCCCAAGGTTTAATATTGTAAGTGTTGTAACCTGCATGCATTTTACATGTTTATTTTTTATGTAAAGTTTGTGCAGCTTTGCAACAGTTTCAGCCAACTAAAAGATCACATGGTTATTTGCAGCAGTGATTTCCAACCATGGGAGGTCCAAAGGGCTTGGGTAGCTTAGCTCAACTAATCTGAAAATAATAATAATAATAAAAATAAAGAACAGAATTTTGTTTTTCTATTTTGCTCTTTATTCTGATCTTTTCTCCTATTTTCTCTGCCTTTCTCTTTTCTCCCTGCCTGTCAGCTCTGTTATCGCTAAATTGTACATGTGCTCACGTAAATAATAATAGAAATGAATGAAGAAAGAACATTAAAGAAAAAACACTTATATAAGGAGCTACAGAGAGTTTATACGGCTCCTTGTGGAAAAGCAAAGACAGTTGGCACAACAGTGGTTGCATTCAGATGGACAAAAGAGACTAAAAATAAAAAACAACTGAATGGACCTCTGTAAGTTTCAGTAAAACGTTATTGTTAAACACATGAAGCTGTATAAAATGATAAAAACATAATGGATTGATGTGTGATGATACAAGGATGGATGAAAATGTTCAAAACCACTGATTTATGGGAAGATAAAAGTTAACATTGTTGAGATACTGGCTCTTCCTTTAATTTCTGTTTTTGCATTTACATGTCACCCTCTTTTTTCTGATATTTCTACAGCTAATATATGTGCCTTTTCTATATTTAATAGGATTGGTGTGCCCCGAGAAGTGGTCCTGACCGAGGCCGACATGTGCCTCCTTAATCATTTATGAGAGTTAATGCAGAGAGTGAGCGCGAGCAGCAAAAGCTGCTCCCCCAGGAGACCTGCGGGCACAAGGAAATTACAAATCAGCCGTACTATAAACCACGCTGCCAGCAGGGACGAACGGTGGACTGCACCGGCGTGCCTGCCTGCCTGCCTGCTTCCTCTTGTGCGTGCATTAAAGAAATGCTGTTAAACCTTGATAGGCTGAACCTCCTGTTTGTGCGCTAACAGGCCTACAGCGGGCTTTCCAGGTGCTAATGACTTGCATTTCTGATTACAGAACACCGGCTGAAAGTTCTCTGTAAACAACCCGACTTCCCCTTGGAGTTGTTTTTTTATTCCACGTCTCTCAGTGTTACTTTTATTTATGTAAGACGAGTTAAAACAGCAAATAAGTTTCAAGAAGTCCTTCAACATCATTCAGCCAAGTTCATTTTTTTCTCCATATCAGATCACAGTCACACATCCATAACATCCACCTTCACAGTGAAAGTACATCCCTGACAAAACCTGAGCCGCTCTTCCTGGTGAGAGCAGTAGTGGATAATAGGCTCACACTCATATTTAGGTGGTAAATTGTCATATTATCACCCACCATTTTCCTAAAAATCCTTAACTTTGGGGAAAACAGAGGAAGCCCCTTATTCTCCTTTCCCATCTCACATACCTCGCCTCCTGCTCTCGCTCTCTGAGAAGTAATTTAATGCTGCTGCCAGTTTATTCTGCGAATAAAAGAGACGAGGAGGAGGACAGGAAGAGCTCGAGGGGGGCTCATGATTGTGTTAACTTTGTCCTTCCTTTTTATTTTTTAAGCATCTTTTGTGCTACATTACAAAGGCCCAGAGCTATTGAGGACATCGTGATCACAGCTCCGGGTGCTGCCAAACAACAAATCCACATTACTCTTGACCTTCAGCGGCCAAAATGGAACTCATCTCAGAAACCCTTAAAAGATCCTTAAAATTACACCAAATAAAACGGACAGACAAGGACAGAGGATGTAAAACGCTCTGTATCAGTCATCACTCCCTGACCTTAGCCTGAGTCTGTCTGGGGCTGTCTGAACACAGCCTGACAGAAAAGGTAAGTTACTGATTAATGATATTTCTCAGCCTCAGTGGAATATTCATCTGTGTACAATCTTGTGCTTCCATCAGCACTCTCGCCCTGGCTCAGCAATGTCCCCATGACTTTGCAGAACCCTTCCAGACTTCAGGATCATCTATTTTATGGTGCGTTTTGGCTGAGCAAACATTACACACAGTTTCATTGACCTCAAGGAAGAAGGACCAGAGGGAGGTGGAGATATTTTACTGGAGCAGCCGTAGCTTGTGTGCGTTTTTTGTGCATGTGTTTTGCGCATGTGCATGCCCGGTTTACATGCACACTCATTCCAGGCTTTTGTAGTGCAATAAAACACAAGGCTCCTGTGAAATGTCTCCCCTGTATTATCCACAGTTACTGCCAGGGGGAGCTGTGGCTCTCCAATCCAAGACAGTATGAGCAGCATGTGGTACTGTGAGCAGATCAAGCATCAGCATCAACCCTGCAGAGTTACATCCTTTTCTGTGTACTTTACATTCAAGCAACAATCAAGTATTTGATTACAGCATGGATAATTCTCATTTCTTACTGCGTTAATTGGTAGGATGACAGAGAAGTGCATGGAGAGCGAGAGAGAGGAAGCTTCCAAATCAAGTATGTCTCTGTGGGAGAGTTAAATGCCTGAAAAACACCCAGTGGTGCAGCAAAGCCACGGGGCGTCCCTAGAGACCGTTTAACCTGCAGTGTGTGTAGAAGGAAGTTGTCAACATACCTATGAGAACAAAATAAAGTGTTTCACAAATTCATCACGACATCTGTCAGAAAGTTGTTAAAAACTAACATATATATATATATATATACACACATGTGTGTGTGCGTGTGTGTTTGCGTGCGTGCTTGTGTGTGTGTGCGCGCGTGTGTTTATTTGTAAGGCAAATAACAAGCTGGATATGTGTTTTTATACCCACATTTGGGCCGGCACACTGGACTTCTCTGAGTAGTCAGAAATGAATCAGGCATAACATTCAACCACGTCTTTATCAAGAAAAAAAAAACAATGTGCTTTAATTTTTTCTGTTTTTCTGTAAAGCAGTACATTTGAATATTTATGGACAACAAAATGATATTTTAGCATTAAAAATCTAATTTTAATTTTTAAAAAACATAAACATATTGATGGATTAACAATTACAGAAACAGAAAAAATCATCTTGGAAATTTATTTAGAGCAGCTGTGGCATAAACCTCACGCTAGACCGCATGGGTCGTGCTATAAAACCTTTGTAGTTTTACAAAACGATTATGAAAGAAAAAAGAAATGGGAAAATGTTACAAGGTATAATTAATTCCTTGGGGAAATTAAATTTGGGGAAAATTACCAAATAAAAGAGACAACAGATTTTGCATTTTATTTATTTATTTAATTTTTTTCCCTCTTTTCTTTCTTTCTTCTTTTTTTTCCACTACAGTATTTTGTGTACACTAACACAGGGTTGGACATGTTACCATAAAGACTTTTTCCAAATCATCTCCACTCACTAATTAACATGTGTTTTTTAGATGTCTGCATGTGTAAAGGAGACAAGTCCAGCTTTGATTGACAGCGATGTCATCTGCATGGTGGAGGCTTTTATAGCCAGACGTCTTCTGCATGGACAGTTTGTGCACAGCAAAAGACACCAGGGCTGGCTAAAGAAACGCTCCAAAGACTCGGTCAATGCCGACGTCCACTGGTGCATTATCCATCCAAAGCAGTTAGAGAAGTATCCCAGGGATAGACCATGCTGGGAACTGCAGTTCAACAAGCTACCACCCACTGTGAGACGAACCTGTGCCAAACACACCACAGTGCAGCACAGGCAGCCACACAATCACAACCACTGACTTCCAATGGTCTTACTCTTCCAGACTACGTGCTGCGAGACTGAAGCTGCAGAGCCACGTCACAGCTCACAGACAAACCATATAAATGACCGAAAGGAGAACTGCATCCATACGAATGAATAATATTGCATGGTTTTATAGGAGTCAACAGTTTTTCTACACACCCAGTGGATTTCATCAATAATGAATGAGGATGTATTTTGCTCCCTTTCTATAATTTCTTCTACTTCTTGGTTATTATTTCAGATCCTCCACTTCCTGCTCTTTTTTGTTTCCCATCAGTGTCGTTTCTTGCTTAAGGGGTCTCACCATGAAAACATTTATACTGGATCTACACTGAACAAAAATATAAACGCAACACCTTTGTTACTGCTCCCATTCCCCATGGGATGGACGTAGAGACCTAAAATTCATTCCAGATACACAATATAACCATCCCTCCCAAACAGTGGTCACAAATCAGTCCAAATGTGTGGTAGTGGGCACATCTGCTATATTGAGATAATCCATCCCACCTCACAGGTGTGCCACATCAGGATGCTGATCTGACATCATGAGTAGTGCACAGGTGTACCTCAGACTGCCCACAACAAAAGGCCACCCTGGAATGTGCAGTTTTGTCTCACAGCAAAATGCCACAGATGCCACAAGCAATGACGGAGCGTGCAATTGGCATGCTGACAGCAGGAATGTCAACCAGATCTGTCGCCCGTGCATTGAATGTTCATTTCTCAACCATAAGCCGTCTCCACAGGCGTTTCAGAGAATATGGCAGCACATCCAACCGGCCTCACAACCGCAGACCTCGTGTAACCACACCAGCCCAGGACCTCCACATCCAGCAGGTTCACCTCCAAGATCGTCTGAGACCAGCCACCCAGACAGCTGCTGGAACAATTGGTTTGCACAACCAAACAATTTCTGCACAAACTGTCAGAAACCGTCTCAGGGACGCTTGACTGCATGCCCGTCGTCCTCATCGGGGTCTTGACCTGACTCCAGCTCGTCGCCGTAACAGACTTGTGTGGGCAAATGCTCACATTCGATGGCGTCTGGCACGTTGGAGAGGTGTGCGCTTCACGGATGAATCATGGTTCACATTGTTCAGGGCAGATGGCAGCTGAGAATGTCCCAGTTCTTGCATGGCCAGCATACTCACCGGACATGTCACCCATTGAGCATGTTCGGGATGTGCTTGACCGGCGTATACGACAGCGTGTACCAGTTCCCACGAATATCCAACAACCTCGCACAGCCATTGAAGTGGAGTGGACCAACATTCCACAGGCCACAATTGACAGTCTGATAGACTCCATGCGACGATGTGTTGCACTGCATGAGGCAAATGGTGGTCACACCAGATACTGACCGGTTCTGGGTCCCCAGACCCCCAATAGCGCAAAAAACTGCACATTCCAGGGTGGCCTTTTGTTGTGGGCAGTCTGAGGTACACCTGTGCACTACTCATGATGTCAGATCAGCATCCTGATGTGGCACACCTGTGAGGTGGGATGGATTATCTCAATATAGCAGATGTGCCCACTACCACACATTTGGACTGATTTGTGACCACTGTTTGGGAGGGATGGTTATATTGTGTATCTGGAATGAATTTTAGGTCTCTACGTCCATCCCATGGGGAATGGGAGCAAAAACAAAAGTGTTGCGTTTATATTTTTGTTCAGTGTAATAGCATAGCAAGTCATCAAAGATGGCCAGTACCAGAGCTAGCCATGAGCGTCCCTTCGCCCCTCAGGGATGAGTTTGCCACAGTTACTGTAATCTAAGATAGGTCTCAGAGAGATTGTGTGTAAGATGAAGCTGCCTTGATTCTTTTTCTTCTTCTCTTACACCAGAAGACCAAAAATGCACAAAAACACAATGAACCAGAAACATGTGATCCTGTGCAGCTAAGAAATCGTCCTACTACTGTGTGTATTTAGTGCCGGAGCATTTTTGTATCACAAATCGAACGTTCCAGCATCTTTTCCCTTCCTGTGCGCATGACCCTGACCTTTGACTCTGCTGCCTGATGAGCAGTTCACTGAAATCTTTTGCTGCAAACACACTTTGGATTTCTGAATTTGCACCTTGTCTCTGAAATTGTGCATTTGAGTTCTCTGGATGCAGGTTGATGCCCATCTGCTGTATGGTTTTCCAGACATCAACACATGTAGTCCGTGACCACAGGTGGTTGTTACAAAGGGCAGGTGTTGACTAAGAACATCCAACATATTGAAATATGAGTCTGGAAGTACTGCTTGGGATATTAGCTCAGTTACCCATTACCCCAGATTCCTGTCTTTGTGTAATGAGTCTGTTTTCGACAGTTTGGGGTTACAGGCTTAAAAAGATTTGCAGTCCCCAAAGTAGAAACGATTCATATGAATGAGCGTAGATAAAATTATTTATAACTGTATGACACTAAAAGAAGAGTCTTATAGTTATGGGAAGAAGATAAATAAGGCCCCCTGTACACAACTTTTCCACTTTTATACAAGTTTAATGTGTCACACGGTGAGCTTTACAGAAGCTGGCAGGCAGATCAGATCTGTGTGTTTATATTTAGACAGCAACAGAGTGAATAAGCTTATTTCCCAAAATGTAAAATGAGTTTAAAACTGTACTCTCATACAGCAGAAGGACAGATGTATTGCACAGCTGTTGTGTTAGATCACATTACTTGTAGGCAGTAGGAGATTTTCTAGCCTGCACAGCTTTTGGTCAAAGCAGTGTATACGTTTATTAAAGTTTCTGTGGCTCTGAAGCGCAGCACAGATATCTCTTTGGGGATTAAACAGATTCAGCTCCCTTGGCGTGAGCTGCTTTCAGTGTCTGCAGTGGCTCTTGGCATTGATCTGTATGTTCCCCAGCTTTACACGGGGCCGCTCGCGCCTCATAAAAATCCTCCTCACGCTCTCGTAATGTAACCAGCCCACTACGCTGTAGCTCTGTTTTTATGAGCCTGTTAAAGAGAGGGCTTTTACGCCTTCCCTGCACCAGCTCTTCACATTCACTGAAAGACAACAAAGAGCAGATTTTGGAGGGTAAATTGAATCACAGTTTAATGGAAGCATTTTTATTTAAGGTTGAAAACAGCAGGGCAGGAGCTGAGGGAATCAAGAGAGGGTTTGTAGATTGTCAAAAGATTAATGTATTCAAAGCCTGTTTAACATTTCATGTATCACAGATATCTAGTCAAAAATTCAATTTCATATATTCGTAAAAGCATTCTTCCGACAACAGGCATGCATGGCATTCCTGATTACAGATGTCCACAGTTATGTTGGAGATATCGGCAATGTGAGTTGTGCCTTGTTTCAATTCCACTTCCAGATATAATTATTTCCTCACTGCTCAAAATTCCAATTCACAGTATCTTTATTCACCCCAGTTCAAGATTGCATTGCCTATCTGAGACATCTTAAATGAGCTTTAAATAGTCTGAATGTTTTCGATAGCAGCTTATGGCAATTTGTTTTTGCATTTTCACCAATTGGAACATTTCTGTTACATCTGTGTATTAATGTTCAACATTACATCGTATTCACAAAGCAAAACAAACTCAGTTGTAACATTTTTGTAGGTTCCCACGCGGAGAAGAAGTCAAAAACTAAGCTCTCCTTCACCCCAAATTCCTTGATGATGAGCTTTTTCTCAATATTTTGAGGTGAAATTGGGCTATGGAGCCGTCTGCGCACAAAAGAGGGGATCCTGTCGATAACCGGATTACTCACATGTGTTCCTCTTGGTATCAGCTCTATAGTGCAGTGTGAGCAGTGGTTTCAGCAAAGACAGAAGTATACTGGGCATCTGATCTTATCGGGATTCTTTCTTTTTAGGCACCCCTGCAGCAGGCGTTGATCAACAGCTCCAAAAACTTGCCAACAATGCCAGAACTTCTACCAGATGTAAGGGTGACTGCGGCTCAGGATGTAGAGCAGGTCCGCTATTAATCCTCGGCATGCAGAATGGGTTTGAGCATGATACTAAACTTTGAGTTGCTCTTGATGTGTTCAGTGGAGTGTGAATGTGAGACTGTGATATACAAAGCACTTAGACATAAAAAAGTGCTTCTATGAATGTATGTATGAACGGGTGAATGATGTTTAAAGCACGAGTGCTTAAGCAGAAAAGCGCTATATAAGGCCCAGTCCATTTATGGTAAATGGTAAATGGCCTGTATTTATATAGCACTTTACTAGTCCCTAAGGACCCCAAAGCGCTTTACATATCCAGTCATCCACCCATTCACACACACATTCACACACTGGTGATGGCAAGCTACAGTGTAGCCACAGCCACCCTGGGGCGCACTGACAGAGGCGATTACCTCGTTATTACTGTGCTCAGTTGGCCAACCAACTCCTCCAACCTGAACATTGCAGATAATAAACATCCACCCCAAAATACAGATGAGCTGAAGGCCTCCATCAGTAACACCTCTGTGCCGCATTGATGCAGTGATTCATGTCAAACAAGCCCCAACAAACTACTGAGTATATAAGTAATCTGTTTTTAGAAGTGCATCTTTTTTTGAGTGATCTTAAATACTCTAATAATTTAATATACTGAATTTCTTGTTTTCATGAACTATCATAATCACAATTAAAGCTGCAAGCAGCGTTATGAGGGCCCTCGCACCCCCGGCGCGTCGAGCCACGCCCAACACCTAAAACCAGCACGTCCGATCTGATGTCACATTGATGGAATTCATGCATTTAACCACCAGCTAACATTTCAACTCATTCATTCATGATTAGTTAGTCGTTCCACTAGGTGGCGCTCTAACCATTATGTACAAATGGCATAACAAACACTTCCAAGCTCGAGTCTCATCACACCTGAGACGTTTGGGAGAGATTGGACATTGTGTTTTTGAGTGACAGCAGATTACTGCTTTTTGGCGAGTGATTGAAACTCCACGTGCCGCCATAACCACCCCGTTTCCCTGGACGTAAAAAGCTTCGCAATTTAACATCACAAAGGTCTTTAGATTCCACAAACTGCAGATCGGTCCAATCTGATGAAATCCCTTGGAGGAGTTCGTCAAAGAACGATGCCTGAAAAGAGGGGAAAATGTTGCCAAAATTGCACATTAATTTTAAAATGGCTGACTTCCTGTTGGATTTGGGATATTGCTCCAAGAGACTTTTTTGTACATCTTGATATCTCCTATAAGCTTACCAGGTTTCAGACTCATACATAAAACACAGAGCAGGGGCTGTGATTTTGAAATTTTGTAGGGGGCGCTGTGGAGCCATTTTGGGATATTCAATGAAAATGATCACATAACAAGAAAGCCTTAACCACATTGGAGGTGTGCGCCAAATTTCAAGACTTTTTAAACTTTCCAAGCCCCTCAAAAGCCACTTCATCTTTCATGGTGAACCGCGTTGCCACCAGGGTGCGGCGTTCAGTTTAAAGTCACAATTTTTGCACTGAAGCATCACAAGGGACTGATGGTGATATTCACCGCTTTTGAGGTGGCCACGATGAACCTGTGAAAATCAGTACAACAAAATTAAAGCCATGACATTTCCTGTTCCCACTAGGTGGCGCTGTCCGTATTCCCGACAATGGGCACATCAATCTGTTCAGGGCGGGTCTGTCATCATGCCTGTAAAGTCTGGTACTGATCAGACTGGATTTCATTGAGTTATACTAATTTGTTTCTTCATGGCGTGACATCAAAGTTCGCCATGCTGCTGGGGTCACACCCTTTTGCGAAAAGTCACAGTTTTCACTGTAACCCAAGACCAACTCCTTAAGGCTTTTCTGGAGAAATTTGAGGCTGCAGATGTCACCCATCACTATACTGTACCCCAAAGTGTAAAACATGACATTTCCTGTTCCCACTAGGTGGCGCTGTCCTTGATGTAAAATATGGCAGTTGAAATATGTTCAGGGGTGGAGCCTTATCATATGTGTTCACTTTTGTCAAGGTCAGAAAATGTATGACAAAATGAGAGGCAATAAGATTTTCATGGCGAGTCATCGAAATTCGCCATGGCGCCACGGCCTCATAGTATTGTGAAAACTCAAAAGCTCCGCAATTTAACATGGCACAAGGGTGTAGTTGACACTGACCAAATATGAAGGTTATGAAATCAAACCCCAAGGAGGAGTTCGCAAAAGTTCGAGGCATGGAAATGGCAAAATTAGAGCCAAAATGTCACCTTCTCTTCCAAATGGCGGACTTCCTGTTGGGTTTGCGTCAATGGGCCCACTGACTTTTTTGTTCGTCTTGGCATGATACACATGTGTGCCAAATTTCATACATGTAGCTCAAACGATGTGGTCGTAGGGCTGCATTTAACAAGGCATAGGTGGCGCTCTAGAGCCATTTCCCAGTGCTCATATGTAAAACCATTAAAATACAAAATTTTTCACCAGACCTGGCATGTGTGCAAAATTTCATGAGTTTTTGAGCATGTTTAGGCCCTCAAAAAGGCCCTTGTTTCGCCTGAATAATAATAATAATAATTAAAGCTGCAAGCAGCGTTACGAGGGCCCTCGCACCCCCGGCGCGTCGAGCCACGCCCAACACCTAAAACCAGCACCTCCGATCTGATGTCACATTGATGGAATTCATGCATTTAACCACCAGCTAACATTTCAACTCATTCATTCATGATTAGTTAGTCGTTCCACTAGGTGGCGCTCTAACCATTATGTACAAATGGCATAACAAACACTTCCGAGCTCGAGTCTTATCACACCTGAGACGTTTGGGAGAGATTGGACATTGTGTTTTTGAGTGACAGCAGATTACTGCTTTTTGGCGAGTGATTCAAACTCTAAGTGCCGCCATAACCACCCCGTTTCACTGAACGTAAAAAGCTTCGCAATTTAACATCACAAAGGTCTTTAGATTCCACACACTGGAGATTGGTTCAATATGATGAAATCCCTTGGAGGAGTTCGTCAAAGAACGGTGCCTGGAAAGAGGGGAAAATGTTGCCAAAATTGCACATTAATTTTAAAATGGCTGACTTCCTGTTGGATTTGGGATATTGCACCAAGAGACTTTTTTGTACATCTTGATATCTCCTATAAGCTTACCAGGTTTCAGAATCATACATAGAACACAGAGCAGGGGCTGTGGTTTTGAAATTTTGTAGGGGGCGCTGTGGAGCCATTTCGCGCTATTCAATGAAAATGATCACATAACAACAAAGCCTTATGCACATTGGAGGTGTGCGCCAAATTTCAAGACTTTTTAAACTTTCCAAGCCCCTTAAAAGCCACTTCATTTTTCATGGTGAACAGCGTTGCCACCAGGGTGCGCCGTTCAGTTTAAAGTCACAATTTTTGCACTGCAGCATCACGAGGGACTGATGGTGATATTCACCGCTTTTGAGGTGGCCAAGATGAACCTGTGAAAATCAGTACAACAAAATTAAAGCCATGACATTTCCTGTTGCCACTAGGTGGCGCTGTCCGTATTTCCGACAATGGGCACATCAATCTGTTCAGGGCGGGTGTGACATCATGCCTGTAAAGTCTGGTACTGATCAGACTGGATTTCATTGAGTTATACTAATTTGTTTCTTCATGGCGTGACATCAAAGTTCGCCATGCTGCTGGGGTCACACCCTTTTGCAAAAAGTCACAGTTTTCACTGTAACCCAAGACCAACTCCTTAAGGCTTTCCTGGAGAAATTTGAGGCTGCAGATGTCACCCATCACTATACTGTACCCCAAAGTGTAAAACATGACATTTCCTGTTTCCACTAGGTGGCGCTGTCCTTGATGTCAAATATGGCAGTTGAAATATGTTCAGGGGTGGAGCCTTATCATATGTGTGCTCTTTGGTCCAGATCGGAACATGTATGACAGAATGAGAGGCAATAAGATTTTCATGGCGAGTCATCGAAATTCGCCATGGCGCCACGGCCTCATAGTATTGTGAAAACTCAAAAGCTCCGCAATTTAACATGGCACAAGGGTGTAGTTGACACTGTCCAAATTTGAAGTTTATAGGACCAAATCCCAAGGAGGAGTTCGTTAAAGTACAAGGCATGGAAACGGTAAAATCAGACCCAAAATGTCACCTTCAATCCAAAATGGCGGACTTCCTGTTGGGTTTAGGACATTGCCATAACAGACTTTTTTGTTCGACTCTGAACGTTATATAGGTGTACCGACTTTCAAACGTGTAGGTCATACCCATACCGGGGGCTCGCGTTTTTAATTTTTCTAGGTGGCGCTACTGAGCTAATTTTCCCTGGCCATGTCTGGGAACATTAAAATACGTAAATTTTCACCAGACCTGACGCGTGTGCAAAATTTCATGAGTTTTCGAGCATGTTTAGGCCCTCAAACGGCCAATTCATTTGCCGGAATAATAATAATAATAATAATAAACAGAGCAATTACAATAGGGCCTTCGCACTGTCAGTGCTCGGGCCCTAATTAAAGCTGCAAGCAGCGTTATGAGGGCCCTCGCACCCCCGGCGCGTCGAGCCACGCCCAACACCTAAAACCAGCACGTCCGATCGATGTCACATTGATGGAATTCATGCATTTAACCACCAGCTAACATTTCAACTCATTCATTCATGATTAGCTAGTCGTTCCACTAGGTGGCACTCTAACCATTATGTACAAATGGCATAACAAACATTTCCGAACTCGAGTCTCATTATGCCTGCGACCTTTGGGTGAGATTGGACATTGTGTTTTTGAGTAACAGCAGATTACTGCGTTTTGGCGAGTGATTGAGAGTCTACGTGCCGTCATAACCACCCCGTTTCCCTGAACGTAAAAAGCTTCGCAATTTAACAACACAAAGGTCTTTAGATTCCACAAACTTCAGATCGGTCCAATCTGATGAAATCCCTTGGAGGAGTTCGTCAAAGTATGAAGCCTGAAAAGAGGGGAAAATGTCGCCAAAATTACACATTAATTTTAAAATGGCTGACTTTCTGTTGGATTTGGGATATTGCTCCAAGAGACTTTTTTGTACATCTTGATATCTCCTATAAGCCTACCAGGTTTCAGATTCATACATAAAACACAGAGCTGGGGCTGTGGTTTTGAAATTTTGTAGGGGGCGCTGTGGAGCCATTTTGGGATATTCAATGAAAATTATCACATGACAACAAAGCCTTCGTCACATTGGAGGTGTGTGCCAAATTTCAAGCCTCTATACACTTGCCAAGACCCTCAAAAGCCACTTCATCTTTCATGGTGAACAGCGTTGCCACCAGGGTGCGCCGTTCAGTTTAAAGTCACAATTTTTGCACTGAAGCATCACGAGGGACTGATGGTGATATTCACCGCTTTTCAGGTGGCCACGATGAACCTGTGAAAATCAGTACAACAAAATGAAAGCCATGACATTTCCTGTTCCCACTAGGTGGCGCTGTCCGTATTTCCGACAATGGGCACATCAATCTGTTCAGGGCGGGTCTGACATCATGCCTGTAAAGTCTGGTACTGATCAGACTGGATTTCATTGAGTTATACTAATTTGTTTCTTCATGGCGTGACATCAAAGTTCGCCATGCTGCTGGGGTCACACCCTTTTGTGAAAACTCACAGTTTTCACTGTAACCCAAGACCAACTCCTTAAGGCTTTCCTGGAGAAATTTGAGGCTGCAGATGTCACCCATCACTATACTGTACCCCAAAGTGTAAAACATGACATTTCCTGTTCCCACTAGGTGGCGCTGTCCCTGGTGTCAAATATGGCAGTTGAAATATGTTCAGGGGTGGAGCCTTATCATATGTGTTCACTTTGGTCAAGGTCAGAAAATGTATGACAAAATGAGAGGCAATAAGATTTTCATGGCGAGTCATCGAAATTCGCCATGACGCCACGGCCTCATAGTATTGTGAAAACTCAAAAGCTCCGCAATTTAACATGGCACAAGGGTGTAGTTGACACTGTCCAAATTTGAAGGTTATGAAATGAAACCCCAAGGAGGAGTTCGCAAAAGTTCGAGGCATGGAAATGGCAAAATTAGAGCCAAAATGTCACCTTCTCTTCCAAATGGCGGACTTCCTGTTGGGTTTGCGTCAATGGGCCCACAGACTTTTTTGTTCGTCTTGGCATGATACACATGTGTGCCAAATTTCATACATGTAGCTCAAACGATGTGGTCGTAGGGCTGCATTTAACAAGGCATAGGTGGCGCTGTAGAGCCATTTCCCAGTGCTCATATGTAAAACCATTAAAATACAAAATTTTTCACCAGACCTGGCATGTGTGCAAAATTTCATGAGTTTTTGAGCATGTTTAGGCCCTCAAAAAGGCCCTTGTTTGGGGTGAATAATAATAATAATAATAATTAAAGCTGCAAGCAGCGTTATGAGGGCCCTCGCACCCCCGGCACGTCGAGCCAAGCCCAACACCTAAAACCAGCACCTCCGATCTGATGTCACATTGATGGAATTCATGCATTTAACCACCAGCTAACATTTCAACTCATTCATTCATGATTAGTTAGTCGTTCCACTAGGTGGCGCTCTAACCATTATGTACAAATGGCATAACAAACATTTCCGAGCTCGAGTCTCATCACGCCTGCGACCTTTGGGAGAGATTGGATATTGTGTTTTTGAGTGACAGCAGATTACTGCTTTTTGGCGAGTGATTCAAACTCTAAGTGCCGCCATAACCACCCCGTTTCCCTGGACGTAAAAAGCTTCGCAATTTAAAATCACAAAGGTCTTTAGATTCCACACACTGGAGAATGGTTCAATATGATGAAATCCCTTGGAGGAGTTCGTCAAAGTATGAAGCCTGAAAAGAAGAGAAAATGTCGCCAAAATTGCACATTAATTTTAAAATGGCTGACTTCCTGTTGGATTTGGGATATTGCTCCAAGAGACTTTTTTGTACATCTTGATATCTCCTATAAGCCTACCAGGTTTCAGATTCATACATAAAACACAGAGCTGGGGCTGTGGTTTTGAAATTTTGTAGGGGGCGCTGTGGAGCCATTTTGCGCTATTCAATGAAAATGATCACATAACAACAAAGCCTTAAGCACAATGGAGGAGTGCGCCAAATTTCAAGCCTCTATAAACTTTCCAAGCCCCTCAAAAGCCACTTCATTTTTCATGGTGAACAGCGTTGCCACCAGGGTGCGCCGTTCAGTTTAAAGTCACAATTTTTGCACTAAAGCATCATCAAGGACTGATGGTGATATTCACCGCTTTTGAGGTGGCCACTATGAACCTGTGAAAATCAGTACAACAAAGTGTAAGACATGACATTTCCTCTTCCCACTAGGTGGCGCTCTTCATATTCCTGACAATGGGCACATCAATCTGTTCAGGGCGGGTGTGACATCATGCCTGTAAAGTCTGGTACTAATCAGACTGGATTTCATTGAGTTATACTAATTTGTTTCTTCATGGCGTGACATCAAAGTTCGCCATGCTGCTGGGGTCACACCCTTTCACGAAAAGTCACAGTTTTCACTGTAACCCAAGACCAACTCCTTAAGGCTTTCCTGGAGAAATTTGAGGCTGCAGATGTCACCCATCACTATACTGTACCCCAAAGTGTAAAACATGACATTTCCTGTTCCCACTAGGTGGCGCTGTCCTTGATGTCAAATATGGCAGTTGAAATATGTTCAGGGGTGGAGCCTTATCATATGTGTTCACTTTGGTCCAGATCGGAACATGTATGACAGAATGAGAGGCAATAAGATTTTCATGGCGAGTCATCGAAATTCGCTATGGCGCCACGGCCTCATAGTATTGTGAAAACTCAAAAGCTCCGCAATTTAACATGGCACAAGGGTGTAGTTGACACTGTCCAAATTTGAAGGTTATGAAATGAAACCCCAAGGAGGAGTTCGCAAAAGTTCGAGGCATGGAAATGGCAAAATTAGAGCCAAAATGTCACCTTCTCTTCCAAATGGCGGACTTCCTGTTGGGTTTGCGTCAATGGGCCCACTGACTTTTTTGTTCGTCTTGGCATGATACACATGTGTGCCAAATTTCATACATGTAGCTGAAACGATGTGGTCGTAGGGCTGCATTTAACAAGGCATAGGTGGCGCTGTAGAGCCATTTCCCAGTGCTCATATGTAAAACCATTAAAATACAAAATTTTTCACCAGACCTGGCATGTGTGCAAAATTTCATGAGTTTTTGAGCATGTTTAGGCCCTCAAAAAGGCCCTTGTTTGGGGTGAATAATAATAATAATAATAATTAAAGCTGCAAGCAGCGTTATGAGGGCCCTCGCACCCCCGGCACGTCGAGCCACTGCCAACACCTCAAACCGGCACGTCCGATGTGATGTCACATTGATGGATTTCATGCTTTTAATCACCAGCTAACATTTCATCTTATTCAACCAGGATTATAGTCATGCCACTAGGTGGCGCTCTAACCATTATTGACAAATAGCATAACAAACATTTCCAAGCTCGAGTCTCATCACACCTGCGACCTTTGGGAGAGATTGGACATTGTGTTTTTTAGTGACAGCAGATTACTGCTTTTTGCGAGTGATTGAAACTCTACGTGCCGCCATGACCACCCCGTTTCCCTGAACGGAAAAAGCTTCGCAATTTAACATCACAAAGGTCTTTAGATTCTACACACTGAAGAATGCTTCAATATGATGAAATCCCTTGGAGGAGTTCGTCAAAGTATGAGGCCTGAAAAGGGGGGAAAATGTCATCAAAATTACACATTAATTTTAAAATGGCTGACTTCCTGTTGGATTTGGGATATTGCTCCAAGAGACTTTTTTGTACATCTTGATATCTTACACAAGCTTACCAAGTGTCAGACTCATAGATGAAACACAGAGCAGGGGCTGATGTTTTGAAATATTGTAGGGGGCGCTGTGGAGCCATTTCGCGCTATTCAATGAAAATGATCACATGCCAACAAAGCGTTCATCCATTTGGAGGTGTGTGCCAAATTTCAAGCCTCTATAAACTTTCCAAGCCCCTCAAAAGCCACTTCATCTTTCATGGTGAACCGCGTTACCACCAGGGTGCGCCGTTCAGTTTAAAGTCACAATTTTTGCACTGAAGCATCACGAGGGACTGATGTTGATATTCACCGCTTTTGAGGTGGCCACGATGAACCTGTGAAAATCAGTACAACAAAATTAAAGCCATGACATTTCCTGTTGCCACTAGGTGGCGCTGTCCGTATTTCCGACAATGGGCACATCAATCTGTTCAGGGCGGGTCTGACATCATGCCTGTAAAGTCTGGTACTGATCAGACTGGATTTCATTGAGTTATACTAATTTGTTTCTTCATGGCGTGACATCAAAGTTCGCCATGCTGCTGGGGTCACACCCTTTCGTGAAAAGTCACAGTTTTCACTGTAACCCAAGACCAACTCCTTAAGGCTTTCCTGGAGAAATTTGAGGCTGCAGATGTCACCCATCACAATACTGTACCCCAAAGTGTAAAACATGACATTTCCTGTTCCCACTAGGTGGCGCTGTACCTGGTGTCAAATATGGCAGTTGAAATATGTTCAGGGGTGGAGCCTTATCATATGTGTTCACTTTGGTCAAGGTCAGAAAATGTATGACAAAATGAGAGGCAATAAGATTTTCATGGCGAGTCATCGAAATTCGCCATGGCGCCACGGCCTCATAGTATTGTGAAAACTCAAAAGCTCCGCAATTTAACATGGCACAAGGGTGTAGTTGACACTGACCAAATATGAAGGTTATGAAATCAAACCCCAAGGAGGAGTTCGCAAAAGTTCGAGGCATGGAAATGGCAAAATTAGAGCCAAAATGTCACCTTCTCTTCCAAATGGCGGACTTCCTGTTGGGTTTGCGTCAATGGGCCCACAGACTTTTTTGTTCGTCTTGGCATGATACATATGTGTGCCAAATTTCATACATGTAGCTCAAACGATGTGGTCGTAGGGCTGCATTTAACAAGGCATAGGTGGCGCTCTAGAGCCATTTCCCAGTGCTCATATGTAAAACCATTAAAATACAAAATTTTTCACCAGACCTGGCATGTGTGCAAAATTTCATGAGTTTTTGAGCATGTTTAGGCCCTCAAAAAGGCCCTTGTTTCGCCTGAATAATAATAATAATAATAATAATAATAATAATAATAATAATAATAAGAAACGGAGCAGATACAATAGGGCCTTCGCACTCTCGGTGCTCGGGCCCTAATAATAATAATAATAATAATAATAATTAAAGCTGCAAGCAGCGTTATGAGGGCCCTCGCACCCCCGGCGCGTCGAGCCACGCCGAAAACGTAAAACCAGCATCTCCGATCTGATGTCACATTGATGGAATTCATGCATTTAACCACCAGCTAACATTTCAACTCATTCATTCATGATTAGTTAGTCGTTCCACCAGGTGGCGCTCTAACCATTATGTGCGATCGTGGCTCAAGAGTTAGGAGTTCGCCTTGTAATCGGAAGGTTGCCGGTTCGAGCCCCGGCTCGGACAGTCTCGGTCGTTGTGTCCTTGGGCAAGACACTTCACCCGTTGCCTACTGGTGGTGGTCAGAGGGCCCGGTGGCGCCAGTGTCCGGCAGCCTCGCCTCTGTCAGTGCGCCCCAGGGTGGCTGTGGCTACAATGTAGCTTGCCATCACCAGTGTGTGAATGTGTGTGTGAATGCGTGGATGACTGGATATGTAAAGCGCTTTGGGGTCCTTAGGGACTAGTAAAAGCGCAATATAAATACAGGCCATTTACCATTTACCATTTACAAATGGCATAACAAACATTTCCGAGCTCGAGTCTCATCACTCCTATGAGCTTTGGGAGAGATTGGACATTGTGACTTTGAGTGACAGCAGATTACTGCTTTTTGGCGAGTGATTGAAACGCCACGTGCCGCCATGACCACCCCGTTTCCCTGAACGTAAAAAGCTTCGCAATTTAACATCACAAAGGTCTTTAGATTCCACACACAGAAGATTGGTTCAATATGATGAAATCCCTTGGAGGAGTACGTCAAAGCACGGTGCCTGAAAAGAGGGGAAAATGTTGCCAAAATTGTACATTAATTTTAAAATGGCTGACTTCCTGTTGGATTTGGGATATTGCTCCAAGAGACTTTTTTGTACATCTTGATATCTCCTATAAGCTTACCAGGTTTAAGACTCATACATAAAACACAGAGCTGGGGCTGATGTTTTGAAATTTTGTAGGGGGCGCTGTGGAGCCATTTTGCGCTATTCAATGAAAATGATCACATAACAACAAAGCCTTCATACATTTGGAGGTGTGTGCCAACTTTCAAGCCTCTATAAACTTTCCAAGCCCCTCAAAAGCCACTTCATCTTTCATGGTGGACCGCGTTGCCACCAGGGTGCGCCGTTCAGTTTAAAGTCACAATTTTTGCACTGAAGCATCACGAGGGACTGATGGTGATATTCACCGCTTTTGAGGTGGCCACGATGAACCTGTAAAAATCAGTACAACAAAATTAAAGCCATGACATTTCCTGTTGCCAGTAGGTGGCGCTGTGCGTATTTCCCACAATGGGCACATCAATCTGTTCAGGGCGGGTCTGACATCATGCCTGTAAAGTCTGGTACTGATCAGACTGGATTTCATTGAGTTATACTAATTTGTTTCTTCATGGCGTGACATCAAATTTCGCCATGCCGCTGGGGTCACACCCTTTCGCGAAAAGTCACAGTTTTCACTGTAACCCAAGACCAACTCCTTAAGGCTTTCCTGGAGAAATTTGAGGCTGCAGATGTCACCCATCACAATACTGTACCCCAAAGTGTAAAACATGACATTTCCTGTTCCCACTAGGTGGCGCTGTCCCTGGTGTCAAATATGGCAGTTGAAATATGTTCAGGGGTGGAGCCTTATCATATGTGTTCACTTTGGTCAAGGTCAGAAAATGTATGACAAAATGAGAGGCAATAAGATTTTCATGGCGAGTCATCGAAATTCGCCGTGGCGCCACGGCCTCATGGTATTGTGAAAACTCAAAAGCTCCGCAATTTAACATGGCCCAAGTGTGTAGTTGACACTGACCAAAGATGAAGCTTATACGACCAAATCCCAAGGAGGAGTTCGAAAAAGTTCGAGGCATGGAAACGGCAAAATTAGAGCCAAAATGTCACCTTCACGTCCAAATGGCGGACTTCCTGTTGGGTTTGCGTCAATGGGCCCCTAGACTTTTTTGTTCGTCTTGGCATGATACACATGTGTGCCAAATTTCATACATGTAGCCCAAACGATGTGGTCGTAGAGCTGCATTTTACAAGGCATAGGTGGCGCTGTAGAGCCATTTCCCAGTGCTCATATGTAAAACCATTAAAATACAAAATTTTTCACCAGACCTGGCATGTGTGCAAAATTTCATGAGTTTTTGAGCATGTTTAGGCCCTCAAAAAGGCCCTTGTTTGGGGTGAATAATAATAATAATAATAATAATTAAAGCTGCAAGCAGCGTTATGAGGGCCCTCGCACCCCCGGCACGTCGAGCCACTGCCAACACCTCAAACCGGCACGTCCGATGTGATGTCACATTGATGGAATTCATGCATTTAACCACCAGCTAACATTTCATCTCATTGAACCATGATTATAGTCGTCCCACTAGGTGGCGCTCTAACTATTACTGACAAATGGCATAACAAACATTTCCGAGCTCGAGTCTCATCACACCTGCGACGTTTGGGAGAGATTGGATATTGTGTTTTTGAGTGACAGCAGATTACTGCTTTTTGGCGAGTGATTGAAACTCTAAGTGCCGCCATGACCACCCCGTTTCACTGAACGTAAAAAGCTTCGCAATTTAACATCACAAAGGTCTTTAGATTCCACAAACTTCAGATCGGTCCAATCTGATGAAATCCCTTGGAGGAGTTCGTCAAAGTATGAAGCCTGAAAAGAGGGGAAAATGTCGCCAAAATTACACATTAATTTTAAAATGGCTGACTTCCTGTTGGATTTGGGATATTGCTCCAAGAGACTTTTTTGTACATCTTAATATCTTCCATGAGCTTACCAAGTTTCAGACTCATAGATAAAACACAGAGCAGGGGCTGATATTTTGAAACTTTGTAGGGGGCGCTGTGGAGCAATTTCGCGCTATTCAATGAAAATGATCACATGACAACAAAGCCTTCATCCATTTGGGGGTGTGTGCCAAATTTAAAGCCTCTATAAACTTTCCAAGCCCCTCAAAAGCCACTTCATCTTTCATGTTGAACCGCGTTGCCACCAGGGTGCGCCGTTCAGTGTAAAGTCACAATTTTTGCAGTGAAGCATCACGAGGGACTGATGGTGATATTCACCGCTTTTGAGGTGGCCACGATGAACCTGTGAAAATCAGTACAACAAAATTAAAGCCATGACATTTCCTGTGGCCACTAGGTGGCGCTGTCCGTATTTCCGACAATGGGCACGTCAATCTGTTCAGGGCGGGTCTGACATCATGCCTGTAAAGTCTGGTACTGATCAGACTGGATTTCATTGAGTTATACTAATTTGTTTCTTCATGGCGTGACATCAAAGTTCGCCATGCTGCTGGGGTCACACCCTTTTGCGAAAAGTCACAGTTTTCACTGTAACCCAAGACCAACTCCTTAAGGCTTTCCTGGAGAAATTTGAGGCTGCAGGTGTCACCCATCACTATACTGTACCCCAAAGTGTAAAACATGACATTTCCTGTTCCCACTAGGTGGCGCTGTCCCTGGTGTCAAATATGGCAGTTGAAATATGTTCAGGGGTGGAGCCTTATCATATGTGTTCACTTTGGTCAAGGTCAGAAAATGTATGACAAAATGAGAGGCAATAAGATTTTCATGGCGAGTCATCGAAATTCGCCATGGCGCCACGGCCTCATAGTATTGTGAAAACTCAAAAGCTCCGCAATTTAACATGGCACAAGGGTGTAGTTGACACTGTCCAAATTTGAAGGTTATGAAATGAAACCCCAAGGAGGAGTTCGCAAAAGTTCGAGGCATGGAAATGGCAAAATTAGAGCCAAAATGTCACCTTCTCTTCCAAATGGCGGACTTCCTGTTGGGTTTGCGTCAATGGGCCCACAGACTTTTTTGTTCGTCTTGGCATGATACACATGTGTGCCAAATTTCATACATGTAGCTCAAACGATGTGGTCGTAGGGCTGCATTTAACAAGGCATAGGTGGCGCTGTAGAGCCATTTCCCAGTGCTCATATGTAAAACCATTAAAATACAAAATTTTTCACCAGACCTGGCATGTGTGCAAAATTTCATGAGTTTTTGAGCATGTTTAGGCCCTCAAAAAGGCCCTTGTTTCGCCTGAATAATAATAATAATAATAATTAAAGCTGCAAGCAGCGTTATGAGGGCCCTCGCACCCCCGGCACGTCGAGCCACTGCCAACACCTCAAACCGGCACGTCCGATGTGATGTCACATTGATGGATTTCATGCTTTTAATCACCAGCTAACATTTCATCTTATTCATTCATGATTTGTTAGTCGTTCCACTAGGTGGCGCTCTAACCCTTATGTACAAATGGCATAACAAACATTTCCGAACTCGAGTCTCATTATGCCTGCGACCTTTGGGTGAGATTGGACATTGTGTTTTTGAGTGACAGCAGATTACTTCTTTTTGGCGAGTGATTGAAACTCCACATGCCGCCATGACCACCCCGTTTCCCTGAACGTAAAAAGCTTCGCAATTTAACAACACAAAGGCCTTTGGATTCCACACACTGAAGAATAGTGCAATCTGATGAAATCCCTTGGAGGAGTTCGTCAAAGAACGATGCCTGAAAAGAGGGGAAAATGTTGCCAAAATTGCACATTAATTTTAAAATGGCTGACTTCCTGTTGGATTTGGGATATTGCTCCAAGAGACTTTTTTGTACATCTTGATATCTCCTATAAGCTTACCAGGTTTCAGACTCATACATAAAACACAGAGCAGGGGCTGTGATTTTGAAATTTTGTAGGGGGCGCTGTGGAGCCATTTTGGGATATTCAATGAAAATGATCACATAACAACAAAGCCTTAACCACATTGGAGGTGTGCGCCAAATTTCAAGACTTTTTAAACTTTCCAAGCCCCTCAAAAGCCACTTCATCTTTCATGGTGAACCGCGTTGCCACCAGGGTGCGCCGTTCAGTTTAAAGTCACAATTTTTGCACTGAAGCATCACGAGGGACTGATGGTGATATTCACCGCTTTTGAGGTGGCCACGATGAACCTGTGAAAATCAGTACAACAAAATTAAAGCCATGACATTTCCTGTTGCCACTAGGTGGCGCTGTCCGTATTTCCGACAATGGGCGCATCAATCTGTTCAGGGCAGGTCTGACATCATGCCTGTAAAGTCTGGTACTGATCAGACTGGATTTCATTGAGTTATACTAATTTGTTTGTTCATGGCGTGACATCAAAGTTCGCCATGCTGCTGGGGTCACACCCTTTCGCGAAAACTCACAGTTTTCACTGTAACCCAAGACCAACTCCTTAAGGCTTTCCTGGAGAAATTTGAGGCTGCAGATGTCACCCATCACTATACTGTACCCCAAAGTGTAAAACATGACATTTCCTGTTCCCACTAGGTGGCGCTGTCCTTGATGTCAAATATGGCAGTTGAAATATGTTCAGGGGTGGAGCCTTATCATATGTGTGCTGTTTGGTCCAGATCGGAACATGTATGACAGAATGAGAGGCAATAAGATTTTCATGGCGAGTCATCGAAATTCGCCATGGCGCCACGGCCTCATAGTATTGTGAAAACTCAAAAGCTCCGCAATTTAACATGGCACAAGGGTGTAGTTGACACTGTCCAAATTTGAAGGTTATGAAATGAAACCCCAAGGAGGAGTTCGCAAAAGTTCGAGGCATGGAAATGGCAAAATTAGAGCCAAAATGTCACCTTCTCTTCCAAATGGCGGACTTCCTGTTGGGTTTGCGTCAATGGGCCCACAGACATTTTTGTTCGTCTTGGCATGATACACATGTGTGCCAAATTTCATACATGTAGCTCAAACGATGTGGTCGTAGGGCTGCATTTAACAAGGCATAGGTGGCGCTGTAGAGCCATTTCCCAGTGCTCATATGTAAAACCATTAAAATACAAAATTTTTCACCAGACCTGGCATGTGTGCAAAATTTCATGAGTTTTTGAGCATGTTTAGGCCCTCAAAAAGGCCCTTGTTTCGCCTGAATAATAATAATAATAATAATAATAATAATAATAAGAAACGGAGCAGATACAATAGGGCCTTCGCACTGTCAGTGCTCGGGCCCTAATTAAAGCTGCAAGCAGCGTTATGAGGGCCCTCGCACCCCCGGCGCGTCGAGCCACGCCCAACACCTAAAACCAGCACGTCCGATCTGATGTCACATTGATGGAATTCATGCATTTAACCACCAGCTAACATTTCAACTCATTCATTCATGATTAGTTAGTCGTTCCACTAGGTGGCGCTCTAACCATTATGTACAAATGGCATAACAAACACTTCCAAGCTCGAGTCTCATCACACCTGAGACGTTTGGGAGAGATTGGACATTGTGTTTTTGAGTGACAGCAGATTACTGCTTTTTGGCGAGTGATTCAAACTCTACGTGCCGCCATAACCACCCCGTTTCCCTGGACGTAAAAAGCTTCGCAATTTAACAACACAAAGGTCTATGGATTCCACACACTGAAGAATAGTGCAATCTGATGAAATCCCTTGGAGGAGTTCGTCAAAGAACGATGCCTGAAAAGAGGGGAAAATGTTGCCAAAATTGCACATTAATTTTAAAATGGCTGACTTCCTGTTGGATTTGGGATATTGCTCCAAGAGACTTTTTTGTACATCTTGATATCTCCTATAAGCTTACCAGGTTTCAGACTCATACATAAAACACAGAGCAGGGGCTGTGGTTTTGAAATTTTGTAGGGGGCGCTGCAGAGCCATTTTGCCCTATTCAATGAAAATGATCACATGACAACAAAGCCTTCATCCATTTGGAGGTGTGGGCCAAATTTAAAGCCTCTATAAACTTTCCAAGCCCCTCAAAAGCCACTTCATCTTTCATGGTGGACCGCGTTGCCACCAGGGTGCGCCGTTCAGTTTAAAGTCACAATTTTTGCACTGAAGCATCACGAGGGACTGATGGTGATATTCACCGCTTTTGAGGTGGCCACGATGAACCTGTAAAAATCAGTACAACAAAATTAAAGCCATGACATTTCCTGTTGCCAGTAGGTGGCGCTGTGCGTATTTCCGACAATGGGCACATCAATTTGTTCAGGGCGGGTCTGATATCATGCCTGTAAAGTCTGGTACTAATCAGACTGGATTTCATGGAGTTATACTAATTTGTTTCTTCATGGCGTGATATCAAAGTTCGCCATGCTGCTGGGGTCACACCCTTTCGCGAAAACTCACAGTTTTCACTGTAACCCAAGACCAACTCCTTAAGGCTTTCCTGGAGAAATTTGAGGCTGCAGATGTCACCCATCACTATACTGTACCCCAAAGTGTAAAACATGACATTTCCTGTTCCCACTAGGTGGCGCTGTCCTTGAGGTCAAATATGGCAGTTGAAATATGTTCAGGGGTGGAGCCTTATCATATGTGTTCACTTTGGTCAAGATCAGAAAATGTATGACAAAATGAGAGGCAATAAGATTTTCATGGCGAGTCATCGAAATTCGCCATGGCGCCACGGCCTCATAGTATTGTGAAAACTCAAAAGCTCCGCAATTTAACATGGCACAAGGGTGTAGTTGACACTGTCCAAATTTGAAGCTTATAGGACCAAATCCCAAGGAGGAGTTCGTTAAAGTGCGAGGCATGGAAACGGTAAAATCAGACCCAAAATGTCACCTTCAATCCAAAATGGCGGACTTCCTGTTGGGTTTGCGTCAATGGGCCCACAGACTTTTTTGTTCGTCTTGGCATGATACACATGTGTGCCAAATTTCATACATGTAGCTCAAACGATGTGGTCGTAGGGCTGCATTTAACAAGGCATAGGTGGCGCTGTAGAGCCATTTCCCAGTGCTCATATGTAAAACCATTAAAATACAAAATTTTTCACCAGACCTGGCATGTGTGCAAAATTTCATGAGTTTTTGAGCATGTTTAGGCCCTCAAAAAGGCCCTTGTTTCGCCTGAATAATAATAATAATAATAATAATAATAATTAAAGCTGCAAGCAGCGTTATGAGGGCCCTCGCACCCCATCGCGTCGAGCCACGCCCAACACCTACAACCAGCACCTCCGATCTGATGTCACATTGATGGAATTCATGCATTTAACCACCAGCTAACATTTCATCTCATTCAATCATCATTATAGTCGTCCCACTAGGTGGCGCTCTAACCATTACTGACAAATGGCATAACAAACATTTCCTAGCTCGTGTCTCATCACGCCTGCGACCTTTGGGAGAGTTTGGACATTTTGATTTTGAGTGACAGCAGATTACTGCTTTTTGGCGAGTGATTCAAACTCTAAGTGCCGCCATGACAACCTCGTTTCCCTGAACGTAAAAAGCTTCGCAATTTAACATCACAAAGGTCTTTAGATTCCACACACTGGAGATTGGTTCAATATGATGAAATCCCTTGGAGGAGTTCGTCAAAGAACGGTGCCTGGAAAGAGGGGAAAATGTTGCCAAAATTACACATTAATTTTAAAATGGCTGACTTCCTGTTGTATTTGGGATATTGCTCCAAGAGACTTTTTTGTACATCTTGATATCTCCTATAATCTTACCAGGTTTCAGACTCATACATAAAACACAGAGCTGGGGCTGTGGTTTTGAAATTTTGTAGGGGGCGCTGTGGAGCCATTTTGGGATATTCAATGAAAATGATCACATAACAACAAAGCCTTAAGCACATTGGAGGTGTGGGCCAAATTTCAAGACTTTTTAAACTTTCCAAGCCCCTCAAAAACCACTTCATTTTTCATGGTGAACAGCGTTGCCACCAGGGTGCGCCGTTCAGTATAAAGTCACAATTTTTGCACTGCAGCATCATGAAGGACTGATGGTGACATTCACCGCTTTTGAGGTATCCACAATGAACCTGTGAAAATCAGTACAACAAAGTGTAAGACATGACATTTCCTGTTCCCACTAGGTGGCGCTCTTCATATTCCTGACAATGGGCACATCAATTTGTTCAGGGCGGCTCTGATATCATGCCTGTAAAGTCTGGTACTAATCAGACTGGATTTCATGGAGTTATACTAATTTGTTTCTTCATGGCGAGATATCAAAGTTCGCCATGCTGCTGAGGTCACACCATTTCGTGAAAAGTCACAGTTTTCACTGTACCCCAAGACCAACTCCTTACGCCTTTCCTGGAGAAATTTGAGGCTGCAGATGTCACCCATCACAATACTGTACCCCAAAGTGTAAAACATGACATTTCCTGTTCCCACTAGGTGGCGCTGTCGCTGACGTCAAATATGGCAGTTGAAATATGTTCAGGGCTGGAGCCTTATCATATGTGTGCTCTTTGGTCCAGATCGGAACATGTATGACAGAATGAGAGGCAATAAGATTTTCATGGCGAGTCATCGAAATTCGCCATGGCGCCACGGCCTCATAGTATTGTGAAAACTCAAAAGCTCCGCAATTTAACATGGCACAAGGGTGTAGTTGACACTGTCCAAATTTGAAGTTTATAGGACCAAATCCCAAGGAGGAGTTCGTTAAAGTACAAGGCATGGAAATGGTAAAATCAGACCCAAAATCTCACCTTCAATCCAAAATGGCGGACTTCCTGTTGGGTTTAGGACATTGCCATAATAGACTTTTTTGTTCGACTCTGAACGTTATATAGGTGTACCGACTTTCAAACGTGTAGGTCATACCCATACCGGGGGCTCGCGTTTTTCATTTTTCTAGGTGGCGCTACTGAGCTAATTTTCCCTGGCCATGTCTGGGAACATTAAAATACGTAAATTTTCACCAGACCTGACGCGTGTGCAAAATTTCATGAGTTTTCGAGCATGTTTAGGCCCTCAAACGGCCAATTCATTTGCCGGAATAATAATAATAATAATAATAATAATAAACAGAGCAATTACAATAGGGCCTTCGCACTGTCAGTGCTCGGGCCCTAATAATAAGAAACGGAGCAGATACAATAGGGCCTTCGCACTCTCGGTGCTCGGGCCCTAATTAAAGCTGCAAGCAGCGTTATGAGGGCCCTCGCACCCCCGGCACGTCGAGCCAAGCCCAACACCTAAAACCAGCACCTCCGATCTGATGTCACATTGATGGAATTCATGCATTTAACCACCAGCTAACATTTCAACTCATTCATTCATGATTAGTTAGTCGTTCCACTAGGTGGCGCTCTAACCATTATGTACAAATGGCATAACAAACATTTCCGAGCTCGAGTCTCATCACGCCTGCGACCTTTGGGAGAGATTGGATATTGTGTTTTTGAGTGACAGCAGATTACTGCTTTTTGGCGAGTGATTCAAACTCTAAGTGCCGCCATAACCACCCCGTTTCCCTGGACGTAAAAAGCTTCGCAATTTAAAATCACAAAGGTCTTTAGATTCCACACACTGGAGAATGGTTCAATATGATGAAATCCCTTGGAGGAGTTCGTCAAAGTATGAAGCCTGAAAAGAAGAGAAAATGTCGCCAAAATTGCACATTAATTTTAAAATGGCTGACTTCCTGTTGGATTTGGGATATTGCTCCAAGAGACTTTTTTGTACATCTTGATATCTCCTATAAGCCTACCAGGTTTCAGATTCATACATAAAACACAGAGCTGGGGCTGTGGTTTTGAAATTTTGTAGGGGGCGCTGTGGAGCCATTTTGCGCTATTCAATGAAAATGATCACATAACAACAAAGCCTTAAGCACAATGGAGGAGTGCGCCAAATTTCAAGCCTCTATAAACTTTCCAAGCCCCTCAAAAGCCACTTCATTTTTCATGGTGAACAGCGTTGCCACCAGGGTGCGCCGTTCAGTTTAAAGTCACAATTTTTGCACTAAAGCATCATCAAGGACTGATGGTGATATTCACCGCTTTTGAGGTGGCCACTATGAACCTGTGAAAATCAGTACAACAAAGTGTAAGACATGACATTTCCTCTTCCCACTAGGTGGCGCTCTTCATATTCCTGACAATGGGCACATCAATCTGTTCAGGGCGGGTGTGACATCATGCCTGTAAAGTCTGGTACTAATCAGACTGGATTTCATTGAGTTATACTAATTTGTTTCTTCATGGCGTGACATCAAAGTTCGCCATGCTGCTGGGGTCACACCCTTTCACGAAAAGTCACAGTTTTCACTGTAACCCAAGACCAACTCCTTAAGGCTTTCCTGGAGAAATTTGAGGCTGCAGATGTCACCCATCACTATACTGTACCCCAAAGTGTAAAACATGACATTTCCTGTTCCCACTAGGTGGCGCTGTCCTTGATGTCAAATATGGCAGTTGAAATATGTTCAGGGGTGGAGCCTTATCATATGTGTTCACTTTGGTCCAGATCGGAACATGTATGACAGAATGAGAGGCAATAAGATTTTCATGGCGAGTCATCGAAATTCGCCATGGCGCCACGGCCTCATAGTATTGTGAAAACTCAAAAGCTCCGCAATTTAACATGGCACAAGGGTGTAGTTGACACTGTCCAAATTTGAAGGTTATGAAATGAAACCCCAAGGAGGAGTTCGCAAAAGTTCGAGGCATGGAAATGGCAAAATTAGAGCCAAAATGTCACCTTCTCTTCCAAATGGCGGACTTCCTGTTGGGTTTGCGTCAATGGGCCCACTGACTTTTTTGTTCGTCTTGGCATGATACACATGTGTGCCAAATTTCATACATGTAGCTGAAACGATGTGGTCGTAGGGCTGCATTTAACAAGGCATAGGTGGCGCTGTAGAGCCATTTCCCAGTGCTCATATGTAAAACCATTAAAATACAAAATTTTTCACCAGACCTGGCATGTGTGCAAAATTTCATGAGTTTTTGAGCATGTTTAGGCCCTCAAAAAGGCCCTTGTTTGGGGTGAATAATAATAATAATAATAATAATAATAATAATAATAATAATAATAATAATAATAATAATAATAAGAAACGGAGCAGATACAATAGGGCCTTCGCACTCTCAGTGCTCGGGCCCTAATAATAATAATAATAATAATAAGAAACGGAGCAGATACAATAGGGCCTTCGCACTCTCAGTGCTCGGGCCCTAATAATAATAATAATAATAATAATAATAATAATAATAATAATAATAATAATAATAATAAGAAACGGAGCAGATACAATAGGGCCTTCGCACTCTCGGTGCTCGGGCCCTAATTAAAGCTGCAAGCAGCGTTATGAGGGCCCTCGCACCTCCGGCACGTCGAGCCACTGCCAACACCTCAAACCGGCACGTCCGATGTGATGTCACATTGATGGATTTCATGCTTTTAATCACCAGCTAACATTTCATCTTATTCAACCAGGATTATAGTCATGCCACTAGGTGGCGCTCTAACCATTATTGACAAATAGCATAACAAACATTTCGAAGCTCGAGTCTCATCACACCTGCGACCTTTGGGAGAGATTGGACATTGTGTTTTTTAGTGACAGCAGATTACTGCTTTTTGCGAGTGATTGAAACTCTACGTGCCGCCATGACCACCCCGTTTCCCTGAACGGAAAAAGCTTCGCAATTTAACATCACACAGGTCTTTAGATTCTACACACTAAAGAATGCTTCAATATGATGAAATCCCTTGGAGGAGTTCGTCAAAGTATGAGGCCTGAAAAGGGGGGAAAATGTCATCAAACTTACACATTAATTTTAAAATGGCTGACTTCCTGTTGGATTTGGGATATTGCTCCAAGAGACTTTTTTGTACATCTTGATATCTTACACAAGCTTACCAAGTGTCAGACTCATAGATGAAACACAGAGCAGGGGCTGATGTTTTGAAATATTGTAGGGGGCGCTGTGGAGCCATTTTGTGCTATTCAAGGAAAATGGTTACATAACAACAATGCCTTCATCCATTTGGAGGTGTGTGCCAAATTTCAAGCCTCTATAAACTTTCCAAGCCCCTCAAAAGCCACTTCATCTTTCATGATGAACAGCGTTGCCACCAGGGTGCGCCGTTCAGTTTAAAGTCACAATTTTTGCACTGAAGCATCACGAGGGACTGATGGTGATATTCACCGCTTTTGAGGTGGCCACGATGAACCTGTGAAAATCAGTACAACAAAGTTAAAGCCATGACATTTCCTGTTGCCACTAGGTGGCGCTGTCCGTATTTCCGACAATGGGCACATCAATCTGTTCAGGGCGGGTCTGACATCATGCCTGTAAAGTCTGGTACTGATCAGACTGGATTTCATTGAGTTATACTAATTTGTTTCTTCATGGCGTGACATCAAAGTTCGCCATGCTGCTGGGGTCACACCCTTTCGCGAAAACTCACAGTTTTCACTGTAACCCAAGACCAACTCCTTAAGGCTTTCCTGGAGAAATTTGAGGCTGCAGGTGTCACCCATCACTATACTGTACCCCAAAGTGTAAAACATGACATTTCCTGTTTCCACTAGGTGGCGCTGTCCTTGATGTCAAATATGGCAGTTGAAATATGTTCAGGGGTGGAGCCTTATCATATGTGTTCACTTTGGTCAAGGTCAGAAAATGTATGACAAAATGAGAGGCAATACGATTTTCATGGCGAGTCATCAAAATTCGCCATGGCGCCACGGCCTCACCGTATTGTGAAAACTCAAAAGCTCCGCAATTTAACATGGCACAAGGGTGTAGTTGGCACTGACCAAATATGAAGCTTATACGACCAATTTCCAAGGAGGAGTTCGTTAAAGTTCGAGGCATGGAAACGACAAAATTAGAGCCAAAATGTCACCTTCACTTCTAAATTGCGGACTTCCTGTTGGGTTTGCATCAATGGGCCCACTGACTTTTTTGTTCGGCTCGTCATGATACACATGTGTGCCAAATTTCATACATGTAGCTCAAACGATGTGGTCGTAGGGCTGCATTTAACAAGGCATAGGTGGCGCTCTAGAGCCATTTCCCAGTGCTCATAAGTAAAACCATTAAAATACAAAATTTTTCACCAGACCTGGCATGTCTGCAAAATTTCATGAGTTTTTGAGCATGTTTAGGCCCTCAAAAAGGCCCTTGTTTCGCCTGAATAATAATAATAATTAAAGCTGCAAGCAGCGTTATGAGGGCCCTCGCACCCCCGGCACGTCGAGCCACTGCCAACACCTCAAACCGGCACGTCCGATGTGATGTCACATTGATGGATTTCATGCTTTTAATCACCAGCTAACATTTCATCTTATTCAACCAGGATTATAGTCATGCCACTAGGTGGCGCTCTAACCATTATTGACAAATAGCATAACAAACATTTCCAAGCTCGAGTCTCATCACACCTGCGACCTTTGGGAGAGATTGGACATTGTGTTTTTTAGTGACAGCAGATTACTGCTTTTTGCGAGTGATTGAAACTCTACGTGCCGCCATGACCACCCCGTTTCCCTGAACGGAAAAAGCTTCGCAATTTAACATCACAAAGGTCTTTAGATTCTACACACTGAAGAATGCTTCAATATGATGAAATCCCTTGGAGGAGTTCGTCAAAGTATGAGGCCTGAAAAGGGGGGAAAATGTCATCAAAATTACACATTAATTTTAAAATGGCTGACTTCCTGTTGGATTTGGGATATTGCTCCAAGAGACTTTTTTGTACATCTTGATATCTTACACAAGCTTACCAAGTGTCAGACTCATAGATGAAACACAGAGCAGGGGCTGATGTTTTGAAATATTGTAGGGGGCGCTGTGGAGCCATTTTGCGCTATTCAAGGAAAATGATCACATGCCAACAAAGCCTTCATCCATTTGGAGGTGTGTGCCAAATTTCAAGCCTCTATAAACTTGCCAAGACCCTCAAAAGCCACTTCATCTTTCATGTTGAACAGCGTTGCCACCAGGGTGCGCCGTTCAGTTTAAAGTCACAATTTTTGCACTGAAGCATCACGAGGGACTGATGGGGATATTCACCGCTTTTGAGGTGGCCACGATGAACCTGTGAAAATCAGTACAACAAAATTAAAGCCATGACATTTCCTGTTGCCACTAGGTGGCGCTGTCCGTATTTCCGACAATGGGCACATCAATCTGTTCAGGGCGGGTCTGACATCATGCCTGTAAAGTCTGGTACTGATCAGACTGGATTTCATTGAGTTATACTAATTTGTTTCTTCATGGCGTGACATCAAAGTTCGCCATGCTGCTGGGGTCACACCCTTTTGCGAAAAGTCACAGTTTTCACTGTAACCCAAGACCAACTCCTTAAGGCTTTCCTGGAGAAATTTGAGGCTGCAGATGTCACCCTTCACTATACTGTACCCCAAAGTGTAAAACATGACATTTCCTGTTCCCACTAGGTGGCGCTGTCCTTGATGTCAAATATGGCAGTTGAAATATGTTCAGGGGTGGAGCCTTATCATATGTGTTCACTTTGGTCCAGATCGGAACATGTATGACAGAATGAGAGGCAATAAGATTTTCATGGCGAGTCATCGAAATTCGCCATGGCCCCACGGCCTCATAGTATTGTGAAAACTCAAAAGCTCCGCAATTTAACATGGCACAAGGGTGTAGTTGACACTGTCCAAATTTGAAGCTTATACGACCAAATCCCAAGGAGGAGTTCGTTAAAGTACAAGGCATGGAAACGGTAAAATCAGAGCCAAAATGTCACCTTCAATCCAAAATGGCGGACTTCCTGTTAGGTTTGCGTCAATGGGCCCACAGACTTTTTTGTTCGTCTTGGCATGATACACATGTGTGCCAAATTTCATACATGTAGCTCAAACCATGTGGTCGTAGGGCTGCATTTAATAAGGCATAGGTGGCGCTGTAGAGCCATTTCCCAGTGCTCATATGTAAAACCATTAAAATACGTAAATTTTCACCAGACCTGACGCGTGCGCAAAATTTCAAGAGTTTTCGAGCATGTTTAGGCCCTCAAAAGGCCGATTCATTTGCCGGAATAATAATAATAATAATAATTAAAGCTGCAAGCAGCGTTATGAGGGCCCTCGCACCCCCGGCGCGTCGAGCCACGCCCAACACCTAAAACCAGCACGTCCGATGTGATGTCACATTGATGGAATTCATGCATTTAACCACCAGCTAACATTTCAACTCATTCATTTATGATTAGTTAGTCGTTCCACTAGGTGGCGCTCTAACCATTATGTACAAATGGCATAACAAACACTTCCAAGCTCGAGTCTCATCACACCTGAGACGTTTGGGAGAGATTGGACATTGTGTTTTTGACTGACAGCAGATTACTGCTTTTTGGCGAGTGATTCAAACTCTAAGTGCCGCCATAACCACCCCGTTTCCCTGGACGTAAAAAGCTTCGCAATTTAACATCACAAAGGTCTTTAGATTCCACAAACTGCAGATCGGTCCAATCTGATGAAATCCCTTGGAGGAGTTCGTCAAAGTACGGTGCCTGAAAAGATGGGAAAATGTCACAAAAATTACACATTAACTTTAAAATGGCTGACTTCCTGTTGGATTTGGGATATTGCTCCATGAGACTTTTTTGTACATCTTAAGATCTTCCATAAGCTTACCAAGTTTCAGACTCATAGATAAAACACAGAGCAGGGGCTGTGGTTTTGAAATTTTGTAGGGGGCGCTGTGGAGCCACTTCGCGCTATTCAATGAAAATGATCAAATGCCAACAAAGCGTTCATCCATTTGGAGGTGTGTGCCAAATTTCAAGCCTCTATAAACTTGCCAAGACCCTCAAAAGCCACTTCATCTTTCATGTTGAACAGCGTTGCCACCAGGGTGCGCCGTTCAGTTTAAAGTCACAATTTTTGCACTGAAGCATCACGAGGGACTGATGGTGATATTCACTGCTTTTGAGGTGGCCAAGATGAACCTGTGAAAATCAGTACAACAAAATTAAAGCCATGACATTTCCTGTTGCCACTAGGTGGCGCTGTCCGTATTTCCGACAATGGGCACATCAATCTGTTCAGGGCGGGTCTGACATCATGCCTGTAAAGTCTGGTACTGATCAGACTGGATTTCATTGAGTTATACTAATTTGTTTCTTCATGGCGTGACATCAAAGTTCGCCATGCTGCTGGGGTCACACCCTTTCACGAAAAGTCACAGTTTTCACTGTAACCCAAGACCAACTCCTTAAGGCTTTCCTGGAGAAATTTGAGGCTGCAGATGTCACCCATCACTATACTGTACCCCAAAGTGTAAAACATGACATTTCCTGTTCCCACTAGGTGGCGCTGTTCTTGATGTCAAATATGGCAGTTGAAATATGTTCAGGGGTGGAGCCTTATCATATGTGTGCTCTTTGGTCCAGATCGGAACATGTATGACAGAATGAGAGGCAATAAGATTTTCATGGCGAGTCATCGAAATTCGCCATGGCGCCACGGCCTCATAGTATTGTGAAAACTCAAAAGCTCCGCAATTTAACATGGCACAAGGGTGTAGTTGACACTGACCAAATTTGAAGGTTATGAAATCAAACCCCAAGGAGGAGTTCGTTAAAGTTCGAGGCATGGAAACGGTAAAATCAGAGCCAAAATGTCACCTTCAATCCAAAATGGCGGACTTCCTGTTGGGTTTAGGACATTGCCATAATAGACTTTTTTGTTCGACTCTGAACGTTATATAGGTGTACCGACTTTCAAACGTGTAGGTCATACCCATACCGGGGGCTCGCGTTTTTCATTTTTCTAGGTGGCGCTCTAGAGCTAATTTTCCCTGGCCATGTCTGGGAACATTAAAATACGTAAATTTTCACCAGACCTGACGCGTGTGCAAAATTTCATGAGTTTTCGAACATGTTTAGGCCCTCAAAAGGCCAATTCATTTGCCGGAATAATAATAATAATAATAATAATAATTAAAGCTGCAAGCAGCGTTATGAGGGCCCTCGCACCCCCGGCGCGTCGAGCCACGCCCAACACCTAAAACCAGCACGTCCGATGTGATGTCACATTGATGGAATTCATGCATTTAACCACCAGCTAACATTTCAACTCATTCATTTATGATTAGTTAGTCGTTCCACTAGGTGGCGCTCTAACCATTATGTACAAATGGCATAACAAACACTTCCAAGCTCGAGTCTCATCACACCTGAGACGTTTGGGAGAGATTGGACATTGTGTTTTTGACTGACAGCAGATTACTGCTTTTTGGCGAGTGATTCAAACTCTAAGTGCCGCCATAACCACCCCGTTTCCCTGGACGTAAAAAGCTTCGCAATTTAACATCACAAAGGTCTTTAGATTCCACAAACTGCAGATCGGTCCAATCTGATGAAATCCCTTGGAGGAGTTCGTCAAAGTACGGTGCCTGAAAAGATGGGAAAATGTCACAAAAATTACACATTAACTTTAAAATGGCTGACTTCCTGTTGGATTTGGGATATTGCTCCATGAGACTTTTTTGTACATCTTAAGATCTTCCATAAGCTTACCAAGTTTCAGACTCATAGATAAAACACAGAGCAGGGGCTGTGGTTTTGAAATTTTGTAGGGGGCGCTGTGGAGCCACTTCGCGCTATTCAATGAAAATGATCAAATGCCAACAAAGCGTTCATCCATTTGGAGGTGTGTGCCAAATTTCAAGCCTCTATAAACTTGCCAAGACCCTCAAAAGCCACTTCATCTTTCATGTTGAACAGCGTTGCCACCAGGGTGCGCCGTTCAGTTTAAAGTCACAATTTTTGCACTGAAGCATCACGAGGGACTGATGGTGATATTCACTGCTTTTGAGGTGGCCAAGATGAACCTGTGAAAATCAGTACAACAAAATTAAAGCCATGACATTTCCTGTTGCCACTAGGTGGCGCTGTCCGTATTTCCGACAATGGGCACATCAATCTGTTCAGGGCGGGTCTGACATCATGCCTGTAAAGTCTGGTACTGATCAGACTGGATTTCATTGAGTTATACTAATTTGTTTCTTCATGGCGTGACATCAAAGTTCGCCATGCTGCTGGGGTCACACCCTTTCACGAAAAGTCACAGTTTTCACTGTAACCCAAGACCAACTCCTTAAGGCTTTCCTGGAGAAATTTGAGGCTGCAGATGTCACCCATCACTATACTGTACCCCAAAGTGTAAAACATGACATTTCCTGTTCCCACTAGGTGGCGCTGTTCTTGATGTCAAATATGGCAGTTGAAATATGTTCAGGGGTGGAGCCTTATCATATGTGTGCTCTTTGGTCCAGATCGGAACATGTATGACAGAATGAGAGGCAATAAGATTTTCATGGCGAGTCATCGAAATTCGCCATGGCGCCACGGCCTCATAGTATTGTGAAAACTCAAAAGCTCCGCAATTTAACATGGCACAAGGGTGTAGTTGACACTGACCAAATTTGAAGGTTATGAAATCAAACCCCAAGGAGGAGTTCGTTAAAGTTCGAGGCATGGAAACGGTAAAATCAGAGCCAAAATGTCACCTTCAATCCAAAATGGCGGACTTCCTGTTGGGTTTAGGACATTGCCATAATAGACTTTTTTGTTCGACTCTGAACGTTATATAGGTGTACCGACTTTCAAACGTGTAGGTCATACCCATACCGGGGGCTCGCGTTTTTCATTTTTCTAGGTGGCGCTCTAGAGCTAATTTTCCCTGGCCATGTCTGGGAACATTAAAATACGTAAATTTTCACCAGACCTGACGCGTGTGCAAAATTTCATGAGTTTTCGAACATGTTTAGGCCCTCAAAAGGCCAATTCATTTGCCGGAATAATAATAATAATAATAATAATAATAATAAACAGAGCAATTACAATAGGGCCTTCGCACTGTCAGTGCTCGGGCCCTAATAATAAACAGAGCAATTACAATAGGGCCTTCGCACTGTCAGTGCTCGGGCCCTAATTAAAGCTGCAAGCAGCGTTATGAGGGCCCTCGCACCCCATCGCGTCGAGCTACGCCCAACACCTACAACCAGCACCTCCGATCTCATGTCACATTGATGGAATTCATGCATTCAACCACCAGCTAACATTTCATCTCATTCAATCATGATTATAGTCGTTCCACTAGGTGGCACTCTAACCATTACTGACAAATGGCATAACAAACATTTCCGAGCTCGAGTCTCATCACGCCTGCGACCTTTGGGACATATTGGACATTTTGATTTTGAGTGACAGCAGATTACTGCTTTTTGGCGAGTGATTGAAACTCCACGTGCCACCATGACAACCCCGTTTCCCTGAACGGGGGGGGGGGGGGGGGGGGGGGCAAGTGACACTGTTGAAAAGGTTAGACTGAGACAAAAGATCATTTGAAGTTTTTTGAATGTCCCTCATGATTTCAATAAATACCTGTGCCACTGGTTTGTAAGCCACTTTGCTTTTAGCAAACGAGAAGAGGAGAGCTTTGGATTTTAACATTCTGAGGATTCGAGGACATTATTTTAGACCACTATAACAAACATCACAAGAGATTATTTTTGAAAAACCCTGCCCTTGTGCAATTCTTGGTAAGTTTTATTTGTTGTAAATTGAATTTTATTTTTGGTGTAAAACCACATTTTAAATTTCAGTAACAGAATTTACTTTGTATTTAAGTTATTTTTTTATTGTTTGTGGGAGGGGTACCGGTGAAAAGTCTTTGGTTTGGTTTTCTGTTTTAGTGAATTTGGGCCATTAAGCCATTTTGTGGTCTTTTTTGAAAGACTGAAATCTGTGAAAGCTAGGCCGGGTAATTAGCCACTGATTTCTTATTACAAGTAAAGCACAACATGAATATAATGAAATACATGAAGTGTGGAACATTTTTGGCTGGTTTATGTGTGTTTAGCAGATTTTAAGCAGTTTAGTAACTGCTATTTCAATCATGCTTGTTTCTGCTGTCTTTGGTAGTTTTAGAAATGGTTTATATGACCATTTAGCTAAAATTATAAGGCTTCTGTGGATACTACGTGATATTTGCATGGAGGTTTTTGCATAACTCTTGAGCCACAGTACTGGTGGCTATAGAGCGTAAGAGGATAATTGTAATTTTTCACATAGCTGTGATTTGTTGTGCGTTCAATCCTTTTCTTTAAGCAAATTTGAGCAGCAGACAGCAAGAGTTGGTGAGCATTATCTTAATGTCATACATTGACTAATTTACACCTTCATTCTGGATGTGTAAAGCGCTTTGGGGTCCTTAGGGACTAGTAAAGCGATATAGAAATACAGGCCATTTACCATTTATATATATGTTTTGTGTTTTTTGAATGAATGTAATTGCATTACTGATCATTATTGTGAACTAACTACATGTTTATGTGTAAGTAAAGTCTCTTTGATGCTCTCATGTTTGTATATTGTTTGAATGTTGTGTAAAATGTAACTAATTAACCTCATACTTTATCATAAATAGAGAATGGCATATGCTTCCCCAACGAAGTTTGCTGGGATTAATGATCCTGAAGTTGAATCATTGCGTCAAGAATTTCAACTATCAACTGTAAGTAACAAATATTTCTTAAATTTTATTTATAGTGTAGAAAAATTTGTTTTTACGCTACATTACCTGTTACAGAGCTGGGCAGGATGCTGTGTTTAGTGTTTCTTGTGTTTGTTTGTTTGTTTGTTTGCTCTTTCATATAAGTCACTGTTAACCCTTGTGCCATACTGGGGCCTTTTTGGGTCCCCAGGGTGATCAACGTAAGTTTTTTAAAGGATGGCACAAGGTTAAGCTGAGACTTTTATACAGCTGTTGTTGTGATCTGGCACTACAAACATTACATTGTAGCGGCAGCATAGATTGAAGCGAATAACTGTTTTCTAATTTTGTTATGATCCAAAATATTTTGTAATTTCAGTATGCCTGCTTGGACCCAGGGGTCAGCAGAGAGGATCTATATACAAGGTGCTTGCAACTTCATGCCAAGGCAATGGACCTCTTGGTTCGGCAGGTGCGGCTCAGGCGTGCAGCCGAAAGAAAGATTTCTGTTTTAAAAGAACAGCTGGATGCTGAAAAAGAAATGCTGAATAACACTGCCCAGGAGCTGGATGCATTGCAAGCTTCGATTACATTCGCACGTGATGGTAAGTCTTAATGTATTGTTTGGATGGTATAAACAGTGAATGTTGGCTTCAGTGTCTTATTTTAAGAAATGGGACTTAGAAAAAATACTCTATGAATTACTATTGAACGACTGTCTACATACAAATAAACATGAATGCGAATTATTTATTTTAGTTTATGATAAATCATTTGGAGAAAATATTAAATCCATGATTAGTATCATGTTTTGTTTTCTTCATTTGTGATTTTATAAGGATTAGATATATGCAAATGTCTGTTTTACCCATGTATATTTGTTAAAGTTGTTTATAAATACTAACTGTCAAAAAATATTATTTGTTTTTGTTTTGTTCAGATGTGACAGAGGCCACCACTCAGACAGACGAAGACTTGTGACAGATGTTTTATAATAATGCTAAGTTTTCTTAGATTAATATATTTTTTCACATTTGACCCAAAGTGGCATGTTTTAGGTCACTTTGGGTAATTTTTAATTCAGAAATAGGTGTGGTGAGACAGTTAGTGGTAAAGACTATCAATGGCTGTCTTTTGTTTTCATGTGTGAAGGGGAAGCAAGGGGGGGGGGGGGGCAAACTTGAGGTCACACTGTTGAAATGAATAAGTTGTAAGGCTGTGAAACCAAGGTGAGACTGAGTCTCACCTTGGTTTCTTTTGGCAAGGCCATCTTTTGGCAAGGCCAAGGGTGTGGACAACAGCTATGGAAATTAGTGTACTGCTGAATAAAGATTTTAACTACTCAATTCTTTTACAATTGCTTTATAAATACTGTGAATACTCAACTGTGAAAAATATTGTTTTGGTTTGTTTTGTACATATGTGACAGAGGACTCCAGTCAGACAGACAAAGAGTTGTGACAGATGTGTAAATATTTTATAATAAATGTTCCTGTTTTAAATTTTGGTTTTCTTTGACTGTTTATTCATCCTTATGGTATATGTGTTATTAGTTTAAATTCTACAACTCTACAAGTTTAAAAAAAAGAGATGTATGAAGACTAAGAGGAGGATGAAACTTTTTCACATTAAATGTTTAATAATAACAAGTATTGTGAATAGGAAATAAGTTTCTAACATAATTGTTTATGAATCAAGATTTATAAAACACTAGTGGTGTCACTGGTGTCATTTTGGCTTTAAAATAAAAAAAAGCGAACTTATGTTTTATGAACAATTTGATGTTTTGATAATAACTAATAACTCCTTTCAATGTCACTGATAGTTTTAAAGACATTACTATTAAAATGTATAAATTACACTTGAAAGCTGTACACTAGTTGATTGTCAGTGTTTGTAAGTTTTTCAAGCTTTCTCTTTCTTGAAAGCTACTTCCTTTTCCATGTCGAATGGCTATGTTGCAACACAACAGAGAGGAGAAGCTGAAATATATTTTTTCATATTTATGTATTCTTCTCATTCTCTAGTTGTTCTATTAAGATTCCTGTATTTTGTTGATATAAACCTAAACACTATGCTATTGCACTGCCAATGTATTAAACAGAAGCTCAATATGAACAGTAAGGAACAAGACTTGCCGTTAATCCTTAGAGCTATGGAAGATTTGTGTAGATAACTCGTGCTGGTTTTTCACCAGAATGAACTATTCTTCTTTGTTTGTCATTGACATCAATGAAGATGCTAAATAACAGTCTTTTGCTACCAAATTGATTTAACCTTCGTTGTGTCTATTCGTTGTGGGCCTTTCAATGATCTAGCAGTTTGGCAGATTCAGCCTGATTAACTGACAGAAAAACACAGAGACCACACGATAAAATCCACTGCCAATTATTCCAACAGTCTTTCACCATTCTCTGATACTGTACTTCTGAAGGAACTTTGGCTTATGCTGCTTTTTCATTTGACTGTTTTGGTTTTACGATATTTCTGCTAATTTCTTATGATTTGACAGCATCAGGTACTTGCTAAGCTTTCTTACTTTTATATGCTGTCACCCACTGGGACTGTGACCTAAAGTGACCCAAAAGTTTTAGGTCACTTTGAGTAATTGTTAATTCAGAATTAGGTGTGGTGAGACAGTTGGTGGCAGAGACTATCAATGGCTGTCTTTTGTTTTCATGTGTGAAGGGCAAGCAAGGGGGGGGGGGGCAAGTGACACTGTTGAAAAGGTTAGACTGAGACAAAAGATCATTTGAAGTTTTTTGAATGTCCCTCATGATTTCAATAAATACCTGTGCCACTGGTTTGTAAGCCACTTTGCTTTTAGCAAACGAGAAGAGGAGAGCTTTGGATTTTAACATTCTGAGGATTCGAGGACATTATTTTAGACCACTATAACAAACATCACAAGAGATTATTTTTGAAAAACCCTGCCCTTGTGCAATTCTTGGTAAGTTTTATTTGTTGTAAATTGAATTTTATTTTTGGTGTAAAACCACATTTTAAATTTCAGTAACAGAATTTACTTTGTATTTAAGTTATTTTTTTATTGTTTGTGGGAGGGGTACCGGTGAAAAGTCTTTGGTTTGGTTTTCTGTTTTAGTGAATTTGGGCCATTAAGCCATTTTGTGGTCTTTTTTGAAAGACTGAAATCTGTGAAAGCTAGGCCGGGTAATTAGCCACTGATTTCTTATTACAAGTAAAGCACAACATGAATATAATGAAATACATGAAGTGTGGAACATTTTTGGCTGGTTTATGTGTGTTTAGCAGATTTTAAGCAGTTTAGTAACTGCTATTTCAATCATGCTTGTTTCTGCTGTCTTTGGTAGTTTTAGAAATGGTTTATATGACCATTTAGCTAAAATTATAAGGCTTCTGTGGATACTACGTGATATTTGCATGGAGGTTTTTGCATAACTCTTGAGCCACAGTACTGGTGGCTATAGAGCGTAAGAGGATAATTGTAATTTTTCACATAGCTGTGATTTGTTGTGCGTTCAATCCTTTTCTTTAAGCAAATTTGAGCAGCAGACAGCAAGAGTTGGTGAGCATTATCTTAATGTCATACATTGACTAATTTACACCTTCATTCTGGATGTGTAAAGCGCTTTGGGGTCCTTAGGGACTAGTAAAGCGATATAGAAATACAGGCCATTTACCATTTATATATATGTTTTGTGTTTTTTGAATGAATGTAATTGCATTACTGATCATTATTGTGAACTAACTACATGTTTATGTGTAAGTAAAGTCTCTTTGATGCTCTCATGTTTGTATATTGTTTGAATGTTGTGTAAAATGTAACTAATTAACCTCATACTTTATCATAAATAGAGAATGGCATATGCTTCCCCAACGAAGTTTGCTGGGATTAATGATCCTGAAGTTGAATCATTGCGTCAAGAATTTCAACTATCAACTGTAAGTAACAAATATTTCTTAAATTTTATTTATAGTGTAGAAAAATTTGTTTTTACGCTACATTACCTGTTACAGAGCTGGGCAGGATGCTGTGTTTAGTGTTTCTTGTGTTTGTTTGTTTGTTTGTTTGCTCTTTCATATAAGTCACTGTTAACCCTTGTGCCATACTGGGGCCTTTTTGGGTCCCCAGGGTGATCAACGTAAGTTTTTTAAAGGATGGCACAAGGTTAAGCTGAGACTTTTATACAGCTGTTGTTGTGATCTGGCACTACAAACATTACATTGTAGCGGCAGCATAGATTGAAGCGAATAACTGTTTTCTAATTTTGTTATGATCCAAAATATTTTGTAATTTCAGTATGCCTGCTTGGACCCAGGGGTCAGCAGAGAGGATCTATATACAAGGTGCTTGCAACTTCATGCCAAGGCAATGGACCTCTTGGTTCGGCAGGTGCGGCTCAGGCGTGCAGCCGAAAGAAAGATTTCTGTTTTAAAAGAACAGCTGGATGCTGAAAAAGAAATGCTGAATAACACTGCCCAGGAGCTGGATGCATTGCAAGCTTCGATTACATTCGCACGTGATGGTAAGTCTTAATGTATTGTTTGGATGGTATAAACAGTGAATGTTGGCTTCAGTGTCTTATTTTAAGAAATGGGACTTAGAAAAAATACTCTATGAATTACTATTGAACGACTGTCTACATACAAATAAACATGAATGCGAATTATTTATTTTAGTTTATGATAAATCATTTGGAGAAAATATTAAATCCATGATTAGTATCATGTTTTGTTTTCTTCATTTGTGATTTTATAAGGATTAGATATATGCAAATGTCTGTTTTACCCATGTATATTTGTTAAAGTTGTTTATAAATACTAACTGTCAAAAAATATTATTTGTTTTTGTTTTGTTCAGATGTGACAGAGGCCACCACTCAGACAGACGAAGACTTGTGACAGATGTTTTATAATAATGCTAAGTTTTCTTAGATTAATATATTTTTTCACATTTGACCCAAAGTGGCATGTTTTAGGTCACTTTGGGTAATTTTTAATTCAGAAATAGGTGTGGTGAGACAGTTAGTGGTAAAGACTATCAATGGCTGTCTTTTGTTTTCATGTGTGAAGGGGAAGCAAGGGGGGGGGGGGGGGGCAAACTTGAGGTCACACTGTTGAAATGAATAAGTTGTAAGGCTGTGAAACCAAGGTGAGACTGAGTCTCACCTTGGTTTCTTTTGGCAAGGCCATCTTTTGGCAAGGCCAAGGGTGTGGACAACAGCTATGGAAATTAGTGTACTGCTGAATAAAGATTTTAACTACTCAATTCTTTTACAATTGCTTTATAAATACTGTGAATACTCAACTGTGAAAAATATTGTTTTGGTTTGTTTTGTACATATGTGACAGAGGACTCCAGTCAGACAGACAAAGAGTTGTGACAGATGTGTAAATATTTTATAATAAATGTTCCTGTTTTAAATTTTGGTTTTCTTTGACTGTTTATTCATCCTTATGGTATATGTGTTATTAGTTTAAATTCTACAACTCTACAAGTTTAAAAAAAAGAGATGTATGAAGACTAAGAGGAGGATGAAACTTTTTCACATTAAATGTTTAATAATAACAAGTATTGTGAATAGGAAATAAGTTTCTAACATAATTGTTTATGAATCAAGATTTATAAAACACTAGTGGTGTCACTGGTGTCATTTTGGCTTTAAAATAAAAAAAAGCGAACTTATGTTTTATGAACAATTTGATGTTTTGATAATAACTAATAACTCCTTTCAATGTCACTGATAGTTTTAAAGACATTACTATTAAAATGTATAAATTACACTTGAAAGCTGTACACTAGTTGATTGTCAGTGTTTGTAAGTTTTTCAAGCTTTCTCTTTCTTGAAAGCTACTTCCTTTTCCATGTCGAATGGCTATGTTGCAACACAACAGAGAGGAGAAGCTGAAATATATTTTTTCATATTTATGTATTCTTCTCATTCTCTAGTTGTTCTATTAAGATTCCTGTATTTTGTTGATATAAACCTAAACACTATGCTATTGCACTGCCAATGTATTAAACAGAAGCTCAATATGAACAGTAAGGAACAAGACTTGCCGTTAATCCTTAGAGCTATGGAAGATTTGTGTAGATAACTCGTGCTGGTTTTTCACCAGAATGAACTATTCTTCTTTGTTTGTCATTGACATCAATGAAGATGCTAAATAACAGTCTTTTGCTACCAAATTGATTTAACCTTCGTTGTGTCTATTCGTTGTGGGCCTTTCAATGATCTAGCAGTTTGGCAGATTCAGCCTGATTAACTGACAGAAAAACACAGAGACCACACGATAAAATCCACTGCCAATTATTCCAACAGTCTTTCACCATTCTCTGATACTGTACTTCTGAAGGAACTTTGGCTTATGCTGCTTTTTCATTTGACTGTTTTGGTTTTACGATATTTCTGCTAATTTCTTATGATTTGACAGCATCAGGTACTTGCTAAGCTTTCTTACTTTTATATGCTGTCACCCACTGGGACTGTGACCTAAAGTGACCCAAAAGTTTTAGGTCACTTTGAGTAATTGTTAATTCAGAATTAGGTGTGGTGAGACAGTTGGTGGCAGAGACTATCAATGGCTGTCTTTTGTTTTCATGTGTGAAGGGCAAGCAAGGGGGGGGGGGGCAAGTGACACTGTTGAAAAGGTTAGACTGAGACAAAAGATCATTTGAAGTTTTTTGAATGTCCCTCATGATTTCAATAAATACCTGTGCCACTGGTTTGTAAGCCACTTTGCTTTTAGCAAACGAGAAGAGGAGAGCTTTGGATTTTAACATTCTGAGGATTCGAGGACATTATTTTAGACCACTATAACAAACATCACAAGAGATTATTTTTGAAAAACCCTGCCCTTGTGCAATTCTTGGTAAGTTTTATTTGTTGTAAATTGAATTTTATTTTTGGTGTAAAACCACATTTTAAATTTCAGTAACAGAATTTACTTTGTATTTAAGTTATTTTTTTATTGTTTGTGGGAGGGGTACCGGTGAAAAGTCTTTGGTTTGGTTTTCTGTTTTAGTGAATTTGGGCCATTAAGCCATTTTGTGGTCTTTTTTGAAAGACTGAAATCTGTGAAAGCTAGGCCGGGTAATTAGCCACTGATTTCTTATTACAAATAAAGCACAACATGAATATAATGAAATACATGAAGTGTGGAACATTTTTGGCTGGTTTATGTGTGTTTAGCAGATTTTAAGCAGTTTAGTAACTGCTATTTCAATCATGCTTGTTTCTGCTGTCTTTGGTAGTTTTAGAAATGGTTTATATGACCATTTAGCTAAAATTATAAGGCTTCTGTGGATACTACGTGATATTTGCATGGAGGTTTTTGCATAACTCTTGAGCCACAGTACTGGTGGCTATAGAGCGTAAGAGGATAATTGTAATTTTTCACATAGCTGTGATTTGTTGTGCGTTCAATCCTTTTCTTTAAGCAAATTTGAGCAGCAGACAGCAAGAGTTGGTGAGCATTATCTTAATGTCATACATTGACTAATTTACACCTTCATTCTGGATGTGTAAAGCGCTTTGGGGTCCTTAGGGACTAGTAAAGCGATATAGAAATACAGGCCATTTACCATTTATATATATGTTTTGTGTTTTTTGAATGAATGTAATTGCATTACTGATCATTATTGTGAACTAACTACATGTTTATGTGTAAGTAAAGTCTCTTTGATGCTCTCATGTTTGTATATTGTTTGAATGTTGTGTAAAATGTAACTAATTAACCTCATACTTTATCATAAATAGAGAATGGCATATGCTTCCCCAACGAAGTTTGCTGGGATTAATGATCCTGAAGTTGAATCATTGCGTCAAGAATTTCAACTATCAACTGTAAGTAACAAATATTTCTTAAATTTTATTTATAGTGTAGAAAAATTTGTTTTTACGCTACATTACCTGTTACAGAGCTGGGCAGGATGCTGTGTTTAGTGTTTCTTGTGTTTGTTTGTTTGTTTGTTTGCTCTTTCATATAAGTCACTGTTAACCCTTGTGCCATACTGGGGCCTTTTTGGGTCCCCAGGGTGATCAACGTAAGTTTTTTAAAGGATGGCACAAGGTTAAGCTGAGACTTTTATACAGCTGTTGTTGTGATCTGGCACTACAAACATTACATTGTAGCGGCAGCATAGATTGAAGCGAATAACTGTTTTCTAATTTTGTTATGATCCAAAATATTTTGTAATTTCAGTATGCCTGCTTGGACCCAGGGGTCAGCAGAGAGGATCTATATACAAGGTGCTTGCAACTTCATGCCAAGGCAATGGACCTCTTGGTTCGGCAGGTGCGGCTCAGGCGTGCAGCCGAAAGAAAGATTTCTGTTTTAAAAGAACAGCTGGATGCTGAAAAAGAAATGCTGAATAACACTGCCCAGGAGCTGGATGCATTGCAAGCTTCGATTACATTCGCACGTGATGGTAAGTCTTAATGTATTGTTTGGATGGTATAAACAGTGAATGTTGGCTTCAGTGTCTTATTTTAAGAAATGGGACTTAGAAAAAATACTCTATGAATTACTATTGAACGACTGTCTACATACAAATAAACATGAATGCGAATTATTTATTTTAGTTTATGATAAATCATTTGGAGAAAATATTAAATCCATGATTAGTATCATGTTTTGTTTTCTTCATTTGTGATTTTATAAGGATTAGATATATGCAAATGTCTGTTTTACCCATGTATATTTGTTAAAGTTGTTTATAAATACTAACTGTCAAAAAATATTATTTGTTTTTGTTTTGTTCAGATGTGACAGAGGCCACCACTCAGACAGACGAAGACTTGTGACAGATGTTTTATAATAATGCTAAGTTTTCTTAGATTAATATATTTTTTCACATTTGACCCAAAGTGGCATGTTTTAGGTCACTTTGGGTAATTTTTAATTCAGAAATAGGTGTGGTGAGACAGTTAGTGGTAAAGACTATCAATGGCTGTCTTTTGTTTTCATGTGTGAAGGGGAAGCAAGGGGGGGGGGGGGGGGGGGCAAACTTGAGGTCACACTGTTGAAATGAATAAGTTGTAAGGCTGTGAAACCAAGGTGAGACTGAGTCTCACCTTGGTTTCTTTTGGCAAGGCCATCTTTTGGCAAGGCCAAGGGTGTGGACAACAGCTATGGAAATTAGTGTACTGCTGAATAAAGATTTTAACTACTCAATTCTTTTACAATTGCTTTATAAATACTGTGAATACTCAACTGTGAAAAATATTGTTTTGGTTTGTTTTGTACATATGTGACAGAGGACTCCAGTCAGACAGACAAAGAGTTGTGACAGATGTGTAAATATTTTATAATAAATGTTCCTGTTTTAAATTTTGGTTTTCTTTGACTGTTTATTCATCCTTATGGTATATGTGTTATTAGTTTAAATTCTACAACTCTACAAGTTTAAAAAAAAGAGATGTATGAAGACTAAGAGGAGGATGAAACTTTTTCACATTAAATGTTTAATAATAACAAGTATTGTGAATAGGAAATAAGTTTCTAACATAATTGTTTATGAATCAAGATTTATAAAACACTAGTGGTGTCACTGGTGTCATTTTGGCTTTAAAATAAAAAAAAGCGAACTTATGTTTTATGAACAATTTGATGTTTTGATAATAACTAATAACTCCTTTCAATGTCACTGATAGTTTTAAAGACATTACTATTAAAATGTATAAATTACACTTGAAAGCTGTACACTAGTTGATTGTCAGTGTTTGTAAGTTTTTCAAGCTTTCTCTTTCTTGAAAGCTACTTCCTTTTCCATGTCGAATGGCTATGTTGCAACACAACAGAGAGGAGAAGCTGAAATATATTTTTTCATATTTATGTATTCTTCTCATTCTCTAGTTGTTCTATTAAGATTCCTGTATTTTGTTGATATAAACCTAAACACTATGCTATTGCACTGCCAATGTATTAAACAGAAGCTCAATATGAACAGTAAGGAACAAGACTTGCCGTTAATCCTTAGAGCTATGGAAGATTTGTGTAGATAACTCGTGCTGGTTTTTCACCAGAATGAACTATTCTTCTTTGTTTGTCATTGACATCAATGAAGATGCTAAATAACAGTCTTTTGCTACCAAATTGATTTAACCTTCGTTGTGTCTATTCGTTGTGGGCCTTTCAATGATCTAGCAGTTTGGCAGATTCAGCCTGATTAACTGACAGAAAAACACAGAGACCACACGATAAAATCCACTGCCAATTATTCCAACAGTCTTTCACCATTCTCTGATACTGTACTTCTGAAGGAACTTTGGCTTATGCTGCTTTTTCATTTGACTGTTTTGGTTTTACGATATTTCTGCTAATTTCTTATGATTTGACAGCATCAGGTACTTGCTAAGCTTTCTTACTTTTATATGCTGTCACCCACTGGGACTGTGACCTAAAGTGACCCAAAAGTTTTAGGTCACTTTGAGTAATTGTTAATTCAGAATTAGGTGTGGTGAGACAGTTGGTGGCAGAGACTATCAATGGCTGTCTTTTGTTTTCATGTGTGAAGGGCAAGCAAGGGGTGGGGGGCAAGTGACACTGTTGAAAAGGTTAGACTGAGACAAAAGATTGAATTGTGTCTTTTGGCAAAGCCAAGGGTGTGGACAACAGCTATGAAAATTAGTGTACTGCTGAATAAAGGTTTTAACTACTCAAGGGAAAAAAGGTGTTGAGTACTGTTTATTGCATTGTAACTTCACTGGTTACTTTGTGACAGTCCCTCCCCTGTTGGCTTCTGTGATTGGATCATTTGAAGTTTTTTGAATGTCCCTCATGATTTCAATAAATACCTGTGCCACTGGTTTGTAAGCCACTTTGCTTTTAGCAAACGAGAAGAGGAGAGCTTTGGATTTTAACATTCTGAGGATTCGAGGACATTATTTTAGACCACTATAACAAACATCACAAGAGATTATTTTTGAAAAACCCTGCCCTTGTGCAATTCTTGGTAAGTTTTATTTGTTGTAAATTGAATTTTATTTTTGGTGTAAAACCACATTTTAAATTTCAGTAACAGAATTTACTTTGTATTTAAGTTATTTTTTTATTGTTTGTGGGAGGGGTACCGGTGAAAAGTCTTTGGTTTGGTTTTCTGTTTTAGTGAATTTGGGCCATTAAGCCATTTTGTGGTCTTTTTTGAAAGACTGAAATCTGTGAAAGCTAGGCCGGGTAATTAGCCACTGATTTCTTATTACAAGTAAAGCACAACATGAATATAATGAAATACATGAAGTGTGGAACATTTTTGGCTGGTTTATGTGTGTTTAGCAGATTTTAAGCAGTTTAGTAACTGCTATTTCAATCATGCTTGTTTCTGCTGTCTTTGGTAGTTTTAGAAATGGTTTATATGACCATTTAGCTAAAATTATAAGGCTTCTGTGGATACTACGTGATATTTGCATGGAGGTTTTTGCATAACTCTTGAGCCACAGTACTGGTGGCTATAGAGCGTAAGAGGATAATTGTAATTTTTCACATAGCTGTGATTTGTTGTGCGTTCATTGTGAGTTGTTAAATTTGCATCATGCTAATTATGCAGGTATTGAGAAAATTTTGTTATTGTCTCACATTTATTTTAGCCTTGTGAATCTGATGTTTAATTATTTTTGGTAGGTGCACAGGTATAGATTTTAACCTGAGCATAACTGGTCATTAAAAAAACCATGCCATTTATGGGTGGGGTTTTGTCTTTGTCACAATTTTAATTGCTAGGGTTAAGGTTTCTTTATTTCTGTTTCAGTCTGAAAATGACCTTTTTCTGATCTTATGTCAATAATGTTTAATTGTACAATATCTTTTTTGTATTAGGAGATCAAACTTCCTAAGGGACATCACGTACAGATACTTCAGAAGGCTTGCTGTGAACTTTCAGCAGAACAGCTGGATTTGGTGTGAACCAAGGTAAGTTATTAAAAATGCTGACTATAGCCTTACATGCTTGAGGTTTTAACAAGGGTTTTTTGACGTTTTTTGATGCTTCCTGTTAAGAGCAAAAAGTGGAAAGAGAAGGTTTAAAAAATGTTCTCCAGTATTGTTCAGTGGGTCGTTAAGTAGTCGTTCAGTGGGCTATTCAGTCGTTTGTTCAGTCAATGGCAGGGGGGGTGAGATTCTAATCTCAATGCACTCACCCCCCCCACATCACTTGTATAAGTTAATAGTGTGGAGAATCTCATAAAGCCTTTAGGCAATCAAATGTAAATGACAATATTTATGAGTGTCTTAAGTTTTAAAATGGTCAGGTTTGATTTGAACATGACTGGAAGGTCATGTTCCACCCCCTTACTTTAGTGTTCGTAGTCATAATAGAGATTGACAGACCACATGACTTTCATGCATTGCATGCCGGGCACTAGTGGCAAAACAATTAAAGCAATGCATCAAATGCAAGCATTTGCAGCACCGCAAAACATTCATTCTCCGGTTCTAATACCTTCTTGCTTTTACTTTGCCCCCCAAAAGAGGTATGTACAAAAACGAAGGAGAACAATACCGCTCCGTACAAAGACAAACTTGATGAAAAGTCAAAGAAAAGATACGAGGAAAAAAATCAAAAGAGTGAAAGGGTTAGACCCTTACGAGCACACAGAGTGGACAAAAGAGTTAGCGAGAGCCCAACTTTCACCACGCTCAAATTGATAATCATACGGTTCTTGGAGTGAGTGCATACACTCATGAAGTTTTTAGTAACTTCAGGTCACTTTAACAAGCCCAGGTCTAGTTTACCGACAGATGGGTACAGGACCTTGAAATGCACCGTGTAGAATGAAAGACCATCGTACCTATCATAAGTTTACCAGTCTCACAAATCGTCTTCATAAATACACATTCGTTAACCATTTATTAATAGGACCTTTAAGCTCAACGGTAATTAATTAGTAGTGGAAATATTTTCTGGTTCATTACAGAAATGTAGCAGTGACAATAATATTGTATGCTGTAATCGTACTGCGCAATTAGTGATACAAAAAAAAAGTTTTATCCTGTGAATAAAAGTATATGTTTTTGTTAATGTACCATGGTAATAAAAGAAACGAAACGCAATATTGTGTCAGGACAATTCAGTATTTATGCACAATAAACACAGGCGCATAGTGCGACAATTTCTGTTCAGCGCCAGACTTGCTTGTAACCTATATCAACAATTCTGTTATGAAGAATGACATATTAGCTACTACAAAACACTGACCTTTGTGTAAATGCTTGGAGCAAACTAACATGTGAGCTGGAGTGTGGATGTTTGTTTAATATATTTTTTTTCTCTTTTTATTGTAGATGCCAAGAAAAAAGGGTTTTCGCATGCGGCGCACACCAAGAATCACCTCTGGTAAGTCCAATGCTAACCCAAATGTTTGCATTTGTGCAGAGAAGTTGCAAGCATCCATTGTTGCTGGGACTGCTGTTCAATGTGCACCATCCACTTCAGATGTGAATGCCTTAATTGCCTGCAGTGTTGTGGCTGCAATCAAGCATATGATAGCTCCAGTGTGTACATGGAAACCAGAGGATGTTGATGATATATGTGTAGAGGGGTGCCAGTTAGGTAGGTATATAGCTAAGGCAAGACAGGACATTGGCAGCAAGCATAGCGTTTGCAGGCTGATTGGGCAGCACACTGTGTTTGGCCAAAGATGGAAAGTTGATATTGGCCCGCCAGTTTACATAGATTTTGGGCTGTCGGAAGGGGAAGCTGTGTTGTATGAAAAGCTGCAGGAACATCTGTTGAGGGATGGCATGTGTCTGTTGGATCTTCACACTGCAGTTAGTGTCATCATTCATCACAAGAATTATTTTGTTGTTGTTGATTGTGGCACACGTAATGCAGCTGGGCTGGCATCTGAGATTGGCACAGCTGTGGCTGTTTTTAACACATGCCTTGACGACCTGATGCTTCACATCAGAAATTTACAGACGTCTTTAGATGCACAATGGTATGCTGTTAGCAGCATTTCTGTGCAGGCAGGTCAAGTTGATGTTGACGTGGAGAGCAGTGCAGTGTTTGTGGACAGGGATGTTGACACGAATCTTACAGCTAAAGTTGATAACACTTCTGTCAACCTTGAAACTGTTAATGCTGTCACGGGAGTTGGAGCAGAGGATAGCTGTTGCATTATAAAGAGTGTGAGAGGATCATTTCACCAGGCTGATGATCGATTTAAATATGGAGGAGTTCAGTGTATGGCTATAGGTCTGGTTAGCCTGGCAAAACATAAAGTTGATAGCGTCTTTTCATGGGAGACAAAAGTTCTTGACAGAGTTGTAGTTTTAGGTGACCTTTTGTACACCAATTTGAGAGACGGCAACATGATAAGCAACTCATCCAGTGTGTTGTGTGTCCCTGATTTGCCTAAAAAGTATTGTATTGATGGGCAAAACTTTGAGTTTGAGTATGGAGATTTTGTCAGTGGGGATGTTGATGTGCTTGAAGGGGAACTCATTGAGAATGGTGTCTACACTACCCTGCAGACTGGGCTGCAAAAGATCTGTGCCATGTATAATACATGTCTTCTGACATTGTGTGGCAGTACATGTGCAGTCATTTCTGAGAATGGACAATATGCACTAGTTGATTCTCATGCACGCAGTGCTGTGGGTTTGGTCAGTGAGCAGGGAAGAAGTGTTGTTTTGTGCTTCAGGTCACTTGAAGATGTGGTCAGACACATCTGCCAGCTGGCAACGGGCCTGAGTCAGAAGCAAAAGCCTTTTGAAGTAGCTGGTGTTTGTGTTAGGTACCTTATGGTGTCTGATAGTGCCACACCCAAAGACAGTTGTGAAAAAACGTGCAAAACCTTTACACCAGAATCAAGTTGTGATTCAATCCAGAATGAACCAAACATCAGTGATGTTATCATCGTGGAGTCTTTAATAGAGGCAGAGAGTTGCAAAATGTCTGGAAAGACCTTGAGTTGTTCTGAGTATAATTTGGGGTTATTATGTAATGATGCAACAAGAAAGCGCAAGATTTCAGTGGGTCACAGTGAAGCTAAGAAGTTAAAACAGTATGATGTGTCTCAGGTGAATTCAGATGTTGAATTTGTTAGTGAAGTGACAAACAACAAGCTGGTGTTTAGTCCCATTTCTGAGTGGGTTTGTCAGGCTTTGTGCACACAGTTAAATGTGGAGTTTGAAAAAATTAGTGTACCAGCGTCTACATGTGTTGGTTTGTTAGGTGTTCCATGCAAAAATGAAAGTATAGTGGCTGATGGGAACTGTTTCTTCAGAGCTATTTCTCAGGTTGTGACTGGCACACAAAAGCACCATCGCAAGATAAGACTTGCCATTGTGAAAGAGTTGGAGAGGAATGCTGCAATATATAGAAATATTTTAAGATCAGAGTATTCAACAGTTGCAGACTACATTCAGAAATCTAAAATGAGAAATGTTAACAGCTGGGCTACAGAAGTTGAAATCCAAGCAACTGCTAATTGTTTAGGAGTTGATGTATTTACATTTCATGATGAGCGTTGGCTAAAATATGGCTGTAATGGCAAGCTTTTGTCAGAAAAGGGAATCTATTTAGAAAATCGTCATGGGAATCATTATGAGACGGTGGTTTGTGTTCTTAAGCCCGAAGAGCAGACCTGTTATGGCTACTGCAAAACCAGTCCATCTGTTATCGGAAGATACAGCACTAGGTCTCACAGTAAGGATAAAAGTACTTTTGAGAAAACACAGGATCACACATTTTGTGCAGATGCAGTAGTACTAGATACAGATGCTGATGTTGAGGTTTTGAATGATGAAGGTCAGAAAAAGATTAGCTTTAGTCCTCTTTCTAATGGAGTTGCACATACTTTATGCTGCAAATTTAATGTTGAATTTGAGAAGCAGGATAAAAATGTTCATTCTGTGTATGGTCCTTTAGGTGTTGTTTGTGAAACAGATAAGGTTGTAGAGGATGGAAATAGTTTCTTCAGGGCTCTGTCTCATATAATCAGTGGTTCTCAGAAGAGTCATAGGAAGATAAGGCTTGCTGTTGTAAAGTATATAGAGAATAATGGTGAAAAGTACATGAAGTTTGTGGGAAAAGATTATGCTTCAATATCAGAGTATGTTTTAAAGTCAAAGATAAAGTATGTTGGACATTCTGCTACTGACACAGAATTTCAGGCTGCAGCAAATGCTTGTGGATTGGACATATTAATATATAATGGTGACAAATGGAAAAAGTACAGCTGCACGACTCCTGTTGTCATAAATGAAGGGATATATTTAACGTGTCAAAATGGTCATTTTGAGCCAGTAATTTGTGTGCAAGATGTTCATAAGGCTGTTTGTTTTGGTTTATGTAGCAAGACTAATTCATCTGCACAACAGAATATGTGTAGAATAAAAACAAAAGAACAAGCAAAGGATAATTCAGATACCTTTAGTTCAAATACTAACTATTGTTTTTCAAAGTATTTAAAAACTAAACGATGTTTACACAGTCAACTGACCTACAATGAACATGTCATGTGTAAAGCAAGATCAAAACAAAAAAGCATTAGTAAATATAAACAAAACATGTCGCATAAAGAAAAGGTAAAACAAATGAGCATTAGTAAATATAAACAAAACATGTCACATAAAGAAAAGGTAAAACAAATGAGCATTAGTAAATATCAACAAAACATGTCGCATAAAGAAAAGGTAAGGCAAATGAGCATTAGTAAATATCAACAAAACATGTCGCATAAAGAAAAGGTCAAACAAATGAGCATTAGTAAATATCAACAAAACATGTCGCATAAAGAAAAGGTCAAACAAATGAGCATTAGTAAATATCAACAAAACATGTCGCATAAAGAAAAGGTCAAACAAATGAGCATTAGTAAATATCAACAAAACATGTCGCATAAAGAAAACGTAAAACAAATGAGCATTAGTAAATATCAACAAAATGTGTCACATAAAGAAAAGGTAAAACGAATGAGCATTAGTAAATACAGATCAAATGAGTTGCACAGGAAAAAAATAAATGCAATGGCAGCTAGAAAGTATCATGGAAATCCAGAACATAAGATGCGTGTTATTGCTGGTGTCAAATTAAAAAGGCAGCAAATGAAAGAAAAGGCAGAGCAGTTTGATTTTGTGATGGAATTTTTTTTAGATAAAGTAAAAGATGGACCAGATTTTGTTTGCTGTGTCTGCCATAGGTTGTTATTTAGACATCAGGTGTTACATTGTCAAAAAAACTATTATAACAAAACTAAAACTGCAGTACTGATTGCAGAAAAATGTATAACTGAAGACTATTTACACAAATGTAATAAAGATTGTATAAATCCATGTCACTGGTTGGACACAGCTAAAGCTAAACTGTGGATCTGTTATACATGCCATTATAAAATTAATAAAAATGAAGTGCCTCCAGAGTCTGTAAAAAATAATTTAGAAGTGCATCCAGTTCCACCTGAATTGGCATGTTTAAATAGCTTAGAACAACATTTAATAGCTTTACATATACCATTTATGAAAATGCTAGCCTTACCTAAGGGTGGACAAAATGGAGTACATGGACCAGTGACATGTGTTCCAGCAAACATTGTAGAAACCACCAATGTCTTACCCCGTTCTAGCATGGAAGGCTCTTTATTACCAGTAAAACTGAAGCGCAAGTTAACTTATAAAGGCCACTATCAATACCAGTTTGTTGACACTATCCACATAAGACAGGCTTTGCAATATTTAAAAGGGTCAAATGTGCATTATAAAGATGTAGAGTTCAATAAAAGTTGGCAAAATCAGTTTTGTATGCAGCAAGAGGAAGCTGTGGAAGAGGAGAGTGATAAAAATGCAGTAAGCGGTGTTGCATCTTCAAATGTTGATGATGAGCTTTTGCATGACAGACAGCAGCACTGTATGTTTCAGGACACATGTCTCATGCCTGTTGATATTGGACAGGAAGCACTAGATCAATATTTTACTAACATATTAAATCTAGCTCCAGCAGAAGGGAATAATCCTGTAAAATTACTTTCAGATCATGCAAATGAAGCCAAATGTTTCCCCGTGTTGTTTCCAAATGGGTTGAATACGTATCATGAAAACAGAGAGAAGCGTTTGACATTGTCCCGTTATTTTAATAACCGGATTTTACACGCTGATGGTAGGTTTGCACAAAATGTCGAATATATCTTTTTTGCTCAGTATATGTCTGAGATTGAACAGGTTATCTCAAATGTTTCAATAGCATTGCGAAAAGGAAAAGGTGATTGTACATATCAGAATGTTAGCCATGAGTTGTTGAAAGATGAAGAGTCTTTGAAGAAGTTGTTGGAGTTTGATGATGGGTACCGTTTTCTTAAGCCTATTAGAGGTACTCCAGCTTTTTGGCAGGCAGCACAGCGTGACCTCTTAGCTTGTGTTCGTCAGCTTGGTATCCCCACTTGGTTTTGTTCATTTTCGTCAGCTGACATGCGATGGACAAATCTTCTTTATAGTATTTTGAATCAGCAAGGTAGAACAGAAACAGTTGAACAGTTAGAGTGGGCAGACAGGTGTGATTTGCTGCGTCGAAATCCTGTGACTGCAGCAAGGATGTTTGACTTTCGGTGGCATTGTTTTCTGAAGGAGGTACTCATGTCTCCATTGCATCCGATTGGTAAGATTAAGGATTACTTTTACAGAGTGGAATTTCAACAGCGAGGTTCACCACATGTGCACTGTCTGTTTTGGATAGAGAATGCTCCGCAGATTGATAAAAATACAGATGAAGAGGTGATTCAGTTTATAGATGAATATGTAACATGTGAATTGCCTTCACGAGATGAGACTTTATTGGACATTGTCTCATCTGTACAACAGCATTCAAAGCGGCATTCTAAAACTTGCAAAAAAAAGAACACAGTTTGCCGGTTTAATTTTCCCAGGCCACCATCTAGTCGAACATTTATATGTCGTAGGAAAAGTGATGTTTCCGAGCAAAAATGCAAGTGTCAAGTCGATAAGAGAGAAGATGATTTACAACAATGTGCCTGTGAAAGTCAGCGTCAGCAAGACTCTATTAAGATGAGAAGAAAGCAGGCAAGTGATATCTTAACAACAATCAAGAAGGCTCTTTCAGATGAGAGTAGGAGTTTTGAAAGTGTGGAGCATTTGTTTCAGAGTTTAGGTATGAATCAGGCAACTTTTGAGGAGGCATACAAATGCTTTAGTCGAAATACACATGTTGTGTTGAAAAGGAAGTTAAACGAGGTTTGGATAAATCAATATAATAAGCCACTGTTGAAATGTTACAATGCTAATTTGGATATTCAATTTGTAATTGATGCTTATGCCTGCTGTGTTTATATAATTTCTTACATGTCAAAATCTGAAAAAGAGATGGGTTTGTTGTTAAGTAATACTCAGAAGGAAGCATATAAAGATGGAAATGTTAGTGCAAGGGAGGCTTTGAAGTCATTAGGCAGTGTATACCTTCATAACAGAGATGTTAGTGCTCAGGAGGCTGTGTATAGATTAACAAATATGCATCTAAAAGAATGTTCTAGGAAAGTTGTGTTTGTGCCAACAGGGGACAGTGTAGTTAAAATGAGTTTGCCCTTAAAAGTGTTAAGACAAAAAGCAACATCACAGGATTTAACAGCAGAGGACATGTGGATGACTAGTATTGTAGACCGGTATAAGAATAGACCAAAAAACATTGATTTTAATGATATGTGTATGGCCACATTTGCCTCCGAATATCGTGTTTTGAGTAAAAGTGAAAAATCCACTAAGCCAATACAGTTGAACAATAGATGTGGTTTTGTTACTAAGAGAACACGGTCACAACCTGCAGTTGTTCGTTATGCGCGATTTTCAGAGACTAAAAATGCTGAATTGTTTTATCATAGTATCATGCAGTTGTTTTTGCCATATCGTGTAGATCAGGAACTAAAGCCTTCAAACTATACAACATTTGAACAGTTTTACAAGAATGGCGTTGTGAAGTTTAGCGATGGATTTCTGCATTCAGTGAAATCAGTTGTTGATGCAAATAGACGTAAGTTTGAAATAAACGCAGATAAACTGGATAACATTCAAAATACAATTGATTTGGATGGTGTAACAGAAGATGCCTGGTGTGAGCTTTGTCCAGAACAGGAGTTGGAGCGTTTAGAGTGTGAGCAGGAATGGAAAGATAAAGAGCAAATAGGGGAAGAAGACAATGAGAATATTCCAGATTTAGCTGTGTGCAGCCAACAGGTTTCACATTTAGAAAAGAGAAATGACATTATGCCCAGAAGAGACGGTTTGGCTTTAATTAGATCTCTAAATGAGACACAGCTTTCAGTCTTTTATCAGATTAGGCAGTGGTGCTTGGATAAGACAGTAGGCAAAAACCCAGATCCATTGCATGTATTTATTACTGGAGGTGCAGGAACAGGGAAAAGCCATTTGATTAAAGCAATTCACTATGAAGCAGCAAGGTTATTGTCACCAATGTGTCGTCATCCTGAAAATGTTTGTGTTTTATTAACTGCGCCTACTGGGATTGCTGCATATAACTTACATGCAACAACAATCCACAACACATTTAGCATTGGTAAAGATGTCCGCTTACCTTACACCCCTCTGGGTGAAGAAAAGTTAAATTGCCTACGTGCTAAATATTGTGATCTGCAGATCCTGATAATTGATGAAATCTCCATGGTTGATCAGAGACTAATGGCTTACATCCATGGTAGATTAAGACAGATTAAACAAATTGGAGATTTTTCGCCTTTTGGAAATGTTAGTGTTATTACTGTTGGAGACTTTTTTCAGTTGCCTCCAGTAAAAGGAAAACCCCTGTATGTTGAGGATGTTGGTATGAACTTGTGGTCTAGTCTATTTAGGGTTGTTGAACTAAATAAAATAGTAAGGCAGAGCGATGTTGGGTTTGCAGAATTATTAAACAGGTTAAGAACTCACATTAAAGGGGCTCCATTATTAGAAAAGGACATTAAAAGCTTGAAGCATTGTGAAACTGGTGAAGTTAGCTCAGCTTTACACATTTTTCCAACAAACAAACAAGTAAATGAGCATAATATGCAGCAGTTGTTTAAGTTGTGTCCTGATTATGTTGAGATACCTGCTCAGGATTTTGTCAATAGTAAGAAAACAGGGAAACTGGAGTTAAAAACTGGACATCATGCCAAAACATATAACACGTGTTTGAATGAAAAGCTTCTCTTGGGGAAAGGTGCCCGTGTAATGTTGTGTAAAAATGTAGATGTAATGGATGGTCTTGTTAATGGTGTATGTGGTACGGTAACACACATAGTTTATGTTACTGAGGACAAGAAGCTTCCCAAAACCATTTATGTAAAATTTGATGACAATCATATAGGTGCACAAAGGAGGAAAAACTGTGTGTATTACCCAGCAGTTGAAATAGGCTCTACAGGTATTGAAGCAGAAGAAGAAAAGGTAACTGAGAAAGGTGGATTGCGACGGCAGTTTCCACTGAAACTTGCATGGGCTTGTACAGTACATAAGGTACAAGGAGTTACTGTTGATGATGCAGTAGTGTCTCTTAAAAATGTGTTTGCTCCAGGACAGGCATATGTTGCCTTAAGTCGTGTTAGGAGTCTGTCAGGTTTAATAATTCAAGATTTCAATGAAAAAGCTATTTACTCTAAAGGTGGTGTAAAGGATGTAATCGAAAGAATGCCCCAATTTTTGTCTGAAAATACAGCATGTACTAAGACACGTGATTTCACAGTAGTGTTAATGAATGTGCAGAATTTAACTCTACATGTAGCTGATCTGGTATTGTGCACACAGCATTTGCAGCCTAACTGTATTGCTGTTACAGAGACATGGATGTCTGCCGATTCTTCATTAGACACTGTAAAAATTGACGGTTATGGGTTTCAGCATAATCCACGAAGTGCATCTTACACTAGAAGTAACCCAACATTTATTGAAATACAAAGCCAACAGCATGGTGGCGTTGGCATGTATACTGCAGACAGTTTGACATCTGAAATTATAGCTATACCAGATGCCAATTTAGAATGTTTACTTTGCAACTATTGTACATTGAACATTTTAATAGCAGTTATTTATCGGCCTCCTTCTTATACCATGGCACTGTTTAAACAAAACCTAGGAAAGTTACTTGATTGGCTAGATAAAAAAAGTAATACAGTAGTAGTAATGGGAGATTTTAATGACAATGTTCTAAAATCTTCAAGTATTTGCAAGTTTGTCACAGACAAAGGATTCATTCAACATGTAACACAGCCCACCACAGAGAAGGGCACATTAATTGATCATGTGTATGTTAAAACAACACATTATAATGTAAAAGCTGTAGTCTTTCCAACATATTTTAGTGACCATGAAGGGATTTTTTGTACGTTTAAATCCAAGACTCCTACATGACAAAAGGGCAGTGAGCAGCAGTGTGTGTGTGTGTGTGTGTGTGTGTGTAAATTTATGTAAATAATGACCTAAAAGTACAAAAAGCACAGCTAACCATGAGAGAAAAGAAATATTCCGCTCTTCTCCTCTCTTCTCTTCTTCCCTTTTCTGGAACGCAGTGGGGAGGTAGAGCGTACAGCCTAAACCGGCGGGGAGGTGTGGGAAGCCAGACCAGGCGCCCCCCTTCTAGCTCTCCTCTCTGCTCTCTCCTATCTTGTCCCTTTTGTCTTACTTCTCTCTATCACCTATTCTATCCCGTTGAAGAAGTTATCCTCCGTAAATGCTAAAGAGAAAAGAAATATTCCGCTCTTCTCCCCTCTACTCTTCTTCCCTTTTCTGGAACGCAGTGGGGAGGTAGAGCGTACAGCCTAAACCGGCGGGGAGGTGTGGGAAGCCAGACCAGGCGCCCCCCTTCTAGCTCTCCTCTCTGCTCTCTCCTATCTTGTCCCTTTTGTCTTACTTCTCTCTATCACCTATTCTATCCCGTTGAAGAAGTTATCCTCCGTAAATCCTCCGTAAATCATGAAGCAGATGTGAGGAAGCAGTTTAAGAGTCTGAATGCTCGGAAAGCTCCCGGCCCAGACGGTGTGTCTCCTGCCACCCTCAGACACTGTGCAAACGAGCTGGCCCCAGTGTTTTCTGGCATCTTCAACTCCTCACTGCAGGCATGTCATGTGCCTGCCTGCTTCAAGTCCTCTACCATAATCCCTGTCCCCAAGAAACCTAGGATCACTGGACTAAATGACTACAGACCCGTGGCTCTGACATCTGTGGTCATGAAGTCATTTGAGCGCCTAGTTCTCTACCATCTCAAGACCCTCACGGTCCCCCTCCTGGACCCCCTGCAGTTTGCATATAGAGCCAACAGGTCTGTAGACGACGCCATCAACATGGCCCTACACTTCATCCTGCAGCATCTGGACTCCCCAGGAACCTACGCCAGGATCCTGTTTGTGGACTTCAGCTCTGCCTTCAACACCATCCTTCCAGACCATCTCCGAGACAAGCTTTCCCAGATGAATGTGCCTGATCCCATCTGCCGGTGGATCACTGACTTCCTGACGGACAGGAAGCAGCATGTGAGGCTGGGAAAGAATGTCTCGGACTTCCGGACCATCAGCACCGGCTCCCCTCAGGGCTGTGTTCTTTCTCCTCTGCTCTTCTCCCTGTACACCAACTGCTGCACCTCCACCCACCAGTCTGTCAAGCTAATCAAGTTTGCAGATGACACCACCACCCACCAGTCTGTCAAGCTAATCAAGTTTGCAGATGACACCACCGTTATTGGACTCATCTCGGACGGGGACGAGTCTGCCTACAGGAGGGAGGTTGAACGTCTGGTGTCTTGGTGCAGCCACAACAACCTGGTGCTGAATGCCCAGAAGACAGTGGAGATTATTGTGGACTTCAGGAAGCACACAGCCCCACTCCCCCCCATCATCCTGACTGACACCCCCATCACCTCTGTGGACTCATGGCATCTTCAACTCCTCACTGCAGGCATGTCATGTGCCTGCCTGCTTCAAGTCCTCTACCATAATCCCTGTCCCCAAGAAACCTAGGATCACTGGACTAAATGACTACAGACCCGTGGCTCTGACATCTGTGGTCATGAAGTCATTTGAGCGCCTAGTTCTCTCCCATCTCAAGACCCTCACGGCCCCCCTCCTGGACCCCCTGCAGTTTGCATATAGAGCCAACAGGTCTGTAGACGACGCCATCAACATGGCCCTACACTTCATCCTGCAGCATCTGGACTCCCCAGGAACCTACGCCAGGATCCTGTTTGTGGACTTCAGCTCTGCCTTCAACACCATCCTTCCAGACCATCTCCGAGACAAGCTTTCCCAGATGAATGTGCCTGATCCCATCTGCCGGTGGATCACTGACTTCCTGACGGACAGGAAGCAGCATGTGAGGCTGGGAAAGAATGTCTCGGACTCCCGGACCATCAGCACCGGCTCCCCTCAGGGCTGTGTTCTTTCTCCTCTGCTCTTCTCCCTGTACACCAACTGCTGCACCTCCACCCACCAGTCTGTCAAGCTAATCAAGTTTGCAGATGACACCACCACCCACCAGTCTGTCAAGCTAATCAAGTTTGCAGATGACACCACCGTTATTGGACTCATCTCGGACGGGGACGAGTCTGCCTACAGGAGGGAGGTTGAACGTCTGGTGTCTTGGTGCAGCCACAACAACCTGGTGCTGAATGCCCAGAAGACAGTGGAGATTATTGTGGACTTCAGGAAGCACACAGCCCCACTCCCCCCATCATCCTGACTGACACCCCCATCACCTCTGTGGACTCATGGCATCTTCAACTCCTCACTGCAGGCATGTCATGTGCCTGCCTGCTTCAAGTCCTCTACCATAATCCCTGTCCCCAAGAAACCTAGGATCACTGGACTAAATGACTACAGACCCGTGGCTCTGACATCTGTGGTCATGAAGTCATTTGAGCGCCTAGTTCTCTCCCATCTCAAGACCCTCACGGCCCCCCTCCTGGACCCCCTGCAGTTTGCATATAGAGCCAACAGGTCTGTAGACGACGCCATCAACATGGCCCTACACTTCATCCTGCAGCATCTGGACTCCCCAGGAACCTACGCCAGGATCCTGTTTGTGGACTTCAGCTCTGCCTTCAACACCATCCTTCCAGACCATCTCCGAGACAAGCTTTCCCAGATGAATGTGCCTGATCCCATCTGCCGGTGGATCACTGACTTCCTGACGGACAGGAAGCAGCATGTGAGGCTGGGAAAGAATGTCTCGGACTCCCGGACCATCAGCACCGGCTCCCCTCAGGGCTGTGTTCTTTCTCCTCTGCTCTTCTCCCTGTACACCAACTGCTGCACCTCCACCCACCAGTCTGTCAAGCTAATCAAGTTTGCAGATGACACCACCGTTATTGGACTCATCTCGGACAGGGACGAGTCTGCCTACAGGAGGGAGGTTGAACGTCTGGTGTCTTGGTGCAGCCCCCCTTCTAGCTCTCCTCTCTGCTCTCTCCTATCCTAAAGCAATGCATTATCAGGGACTGTAATATCTAGTCCTTTAACTGAATCACAATGGCTGAGTAAGGGAGGGAAGTGGAAAGGTTACACCTCACTTCTAGCTATGCTTTATATGTTAGTCAGCCCAATTCTGTGCACACTCATTCTTAATGACTAACCTCAGCCAATTGCTATTACAGTGGTTTTTTTTTCCTGCATTAAGTGACTTTACCATTAATTAATAAACGCAATATTTTAAAGTTTTTTGTAGATATCTTTGGGTATTTCACAATAATTTACTGGGTTCTTGTGCACATGAGGAAATTCTGTCCATAGACTTCTAAATAACTGTAACTGTTTTTTCATTCATCTTTCAGATACAATGTATGCATCACACATAGAAAAATAAAATGTACAATTTGCTAAAGATAGCAGTAAATATTCACTTTTAAATAGCACATAGTACAGTTGTGCTATCAAACAGAGTAGTCATGCTCACATGTTGTTAATGCAGGTTTTGCTTTATCCACTTAGCCTTAAAAAGCAAAAAGACACTGGTAATGGTACTCCTGGTTTACTGGGATAGGGTTCGACTCCCTGTGGTGTCCTTGCTTATGGCTATAACGGACTAATACATGCTATTGACCATTACATTTACATTAAAGTAATAAACAACCATGTCGATCCAGTTACATCTATATCGAGGGTGCTTCTGATTGATGATTAGTGCTTCGAGTTTGGTTTGTAGCTTGTAATTAGCTTTCTGGTCTGGGCAAATAAAGTCTAATAGCAAAGTGTAAAGTAGGGTTAAGTGATATGTAAAAATTTGCCAACCAACAATTTTAAGTCCAACAATCAACAATATAAGATATATATACATGCATGTGCATACTTTTTGATGGGCGGGGCAATGTAATCATGCACAGACTGATTTGAACGTTTACAACAAAGAAGTCCAAACTAATTGCCATAAAAAATAAAGTCACCAATTTAGGATTTTATTTGACTACCAAAACAGTGTGCTACTTGTGCAGATGTATAATGCAAGCAAAGGAATCAAACACGACTAACTTGCATGAGCATGTATGTGTCCACCATCCAAACATTTTTTCTAACATAGGCTCGTGCCTTTCTTTGTGTCTGTTTTGAATTTCAGTAATTAAATCACTGCACTTCGGCACACTCTGAGGAGAGTGCAAAAAAGGTGGTGTGCAAACAGTGCTGTAATTTCTATCCTGTTAACTGCTTCTATTAGCTCCATCATTATTAGCAAACTTACTTATGGGCAAATAAATAAATCGCCCATATCATCGAATTGCGAAACCTTAGCAGACAGATGGAGAGGAATGACGTAAGAATGCACCAGCAGAACTTTATTCCTTTTGAGGCAGTGAACACAATATACAGCTGAACACTAATATTTCACCCAAAACGGGCTCTTGAGAAACTCTACAGTAACTTTTCTTTTTGTCACTCTCTGTAAACTTTAACTGCAAACTCTCACTCGCTAATGTGCAAACACCACACAAAGAGAGGTTGTCCTTGTCTTCTCTACCACATTGAATCTGTGGCACAGATTATATTATGTTTCAAGGCTATTAATTAATTTGTTTTTTATTTGTTTTTATGTTTTTCACCCAATTCTTGTAGAAGCCACAGCTGAAAGGGAAAGGAACTCCATGTGACTCGCAGACCTCTACAATGAGTACAAAAGTATACAACCTGGAAATTGCAAAAATGTGTCATATTGACCAAAAAAATTCCAAATGGAACACTAAATTCTGGTTGAGGGCACATTTCTAACACAATTTTGTGTGTGTTAGGATGTTACATGAGGGAAATTACAAGGCCTAAAATGTGAAAGAGAATGCTGAAAGAATCACATTTTAAAGTCAAAAACATGCAAAAATGTTTGCATGGATCCCTGACATTAACCATAAAAGATGAATAAAATAGGAAAACAGATCATTTGTATGGCAATATATCAAAACTCACTGTGGCACCATGGCCAAACCACTAGCTAACATTTAATCTCATTCAACAATCATTATTTTTGTCCCACTAGGTGGCGCTCTAACATTACTGGCAAATGGCATATCAAATATTTCTGAGCTTGACTCTCGACTCATGCCTGGGATGTTTGGGAGAGATTGGACATTGTGTTTTGGAGTGACAGCAGATTTCTGCTTTTTGGCGAGTGATTGAAACTCTACGTGCCGCCATGACCACCCCGTTTCCCTGAATGTAAAAAGCTTCGCAATTTAACATCACAAAGGTCTTTAGATTCCACAAACTGCAGATCGGTCCAATCTGATGAAATCCCTTGGAGGAGTTCGTCAAAGTACGGTGCCTGAAAAGATGGGAAAATGTCGCCAAAATTACACATTAACTTTAAAATGGCTGACTTCCTGTTGGATTTGGGATATTGCTCCAAGAGACTTTTTTGTACATCTTAAGATCTTCCATAAGCTTACCAAGTTTCAGACTCATAGATAAAACACAGAGCAGGGGCTGTGGTTTTGAAATTTTGTAGGGGGCGCTGTGGAGCCACTTCGCGCTATTCAATGAAAATGATCAAATGCCAACAAAGCGTTCATCCATTTGGAGGTGTGTGCCAAATTTCAAGCCTCTATAAACTTGCCAAGACCCTCAAAAGCCACTTCATCTTTCATGTTGAACAGCGTTGCCACCAGGGTGCGCCGTTCAGTTTAAAGTCACAATTTTTGCACTGAAGCATCACGAGGGACTGATGGTGATATTCACCGCTTTTGAGGTGGCCAAGATGAACCTGTGAAAATCAGTACAACAAAATTAAAGCCATGACATTTCCTGTTGCCACTAGGTGGCGCTGTCCGTATTTCCGACAATGGGCACATCAATCTGTTCAGGGCGGGTCTGACATCATGCCTGTAAAGTCTGGTACTGATCAGACTGGATTTCATTGAGTTATACTAATTTGTTTCTTCATGGCGTGACATCAAAGTTCGCCATGCTGCTGGGGTCACACCCTTTCACGAAAAGTCACAGTTTTCACTGTAACCCAAGACCAACTCCTTAAGGCTTTCCTGGAGAAATTTGAGGCTGCAGATGTCACCCATCACTATACTGTACCCCAAAGTGTAAAACATGACATTTCCTGTTCCCACTAGGTGGCGCTGTCCTTGATGTCAAATATGGCAGTTGAAATATGTTCAGGGGTGGAGCCTTATCATATGTGTGCTCTTTGGTCCAGATCGGAACATGTATGACAGAATGAGAGGCAATAAGATTTTCATGGCGAGTCATCGAAATTCGCCATGGCGCCACGGCCTCATAGTATTGTGAAAACTCAAAAGCTCCGCAATTTAACATGGCACAAGGGTGTAGTTGACACTGACCAAATTTGAAGGTTATGAAATCAAACCCCAAGGAGGAGTTCGTTAAAGTTCGAGGCATGGAAACGGTAAAATCAGAGCCAAAATGTCACCTTCAATCCAAAATGGCGGACTTCCTGTTGGGTTTAGGACATTGCCATAATAGACTTTTTTGTTCGACTCTGAACGTTATATAGGTGTACCGACTTTCAAACGTGTAGGTCATACCCATACCGGGGGCTCGCGTTTTTCATTTTTCTAGGTGGCGCTACTGAGCTAATTTTCCCTGGCCATGTCTGGGAACATTAAAATACGTAAATTTTCACCAGACCTGACGCGTGTGCAAAATTTCATGAGTTTTCGAGCATGTTTAGGCCCTCAAACGGCCAATTCATTTGCCGGAATAATAATAATAATAATAATAATAATAATAAACAGAGCAATTACAATAGGGCCTTCGCACTGTCAGTGCTCGGGCCCTAATAAACAGAGCAATTACAATAGGGCCTTCGCACTGTCAGTGCTCGGGCCCTAATAATAATAATAATAATAATAATAATAATAATAATAATAAGAAACGGAGCAGATACAATAGGGCCTTCGCACTCTCGGTGCTCGGGCCCTAATTAAAGCTGCAAGCAGCGTTATGAGGGCCCTCGCACCCCCGGCGCGTCGAGCCACGCCCAACACCTAAAACCAGCACGTCCGATCGATGTCACATTGATGGAATTCATGCATTTAACCACCAGCTAACATTTCAACTCATTCATTCATGATTAGCTAGTCGTTCCACTAGGTGGCACTCTAACCATTATGTACAAATGGCATAACAAACATTTCCGAACTCGAGTCTCATTATGCCTGCGACCTTTGGGTGAGATTGGACATTGTGTTTTTGAGTAACAGCAGATTACTGCGTTTTGGCGAGTGATTGAGAGTCTACGTGCCGCCATAACCACCCCGTTTCCCTGAACGTAAAAAGCTTCGCAATTTAACAACACAAAGGTCTTTGGATTCCACACACTGAAGAATAGTGCAATCTGATGAAATCCCTTGGAGGAGTTCGGCAAAGAACGATGCCTGAAAAGAGGGGAAAATGTTGCCAAAATTGCACATTAATTTTAAAATGGCTGACTTCCTGTTGGATTTGGGATATTGCTCCAAGAGACTTTTTTGTACATCGTGATATTTTCCATAAGCTTACCAGGTTTCAGACTCATAGATGAAACACAGAGCAGGGGCTGTTGTTTTGAAATTTTGTAGGGGGCGCTGTGGAGCAATTTCACGCTATTCAATGAAAATGATCACATGACAACAAAGCGTTCATCCATTTGGAGTTGTGTGCCAAATTTCAAGCCTCTATAAACTTGCCAAGACCCTCAAAAGCCACTTCATCTTTCATGTTGAACAGCGTTGCCACCAGGGTGCGCCGTTCAGTTTAAACTCACAATTTTTGCACTGAAGCATCACGAGGGACTGATGGTGATATTCACCGCTTTTGAGGTGGCCAAGATGAACCTGTGAAAATCAGTACAACAAAATTAAAGCCATGACATTTCCTGTTGCCACTAGGTGGCGCTGTCCGTATTTCCGACAATGGGCACATCAATCTGTTCAGGGCGGGTCTGACATCATGCCTGTAAAGTCTGGTACTGATCAGACTGGATTTCATGGAGTTATACTAATTTGTTTCTTCATGGCGTGACATCAAAGTTCGCCATGCTGCTGGGGTCACACCCTTTCGCGAAAACTCACAGTTTTCACTGTAACCCAAGACCAACTCCTTAAGGCTTTCCTGGAGAAATTTGAGGCTGCAGATGTCACCCATCACTATACTGTACCCCAAAGTGTAAAACATGACATTTCCTGTTCCCACTAGGTGGCGCTGTCCTTGATGTCAAATATGGCAGTTGAAATATGTTCAGGGGTGGAGCCTTATCATATGTGTGCTCTTTGGTCCAGATCGGAACATGTATGACAGAATGAGAGGCAATAAGATTTTCATGGCGAGTCATCGAAATTCGCCATGGCGCCACGGCCTCATAGTATTGTGAAAACTCAAAAGCTCCGCAATTTAACATGGCACAAGGGTGTAGTTGACACTGTCCAAATTTGAAGGTTATGAAATGAAACCCCAAGGAGGAGTTCGCAAAAGTTCGAGGCATGGAAATGGCAAAATTAGAGCCAAAATGTCACCTTCTCTTCCAAATGGCGGACTTCCTGTTGGGTTTGCGTCAATGG